>NC_134582.1:133278466-133919716 GCF_037038515.1 Microtus pennsylvanicus
CTGAATAAAAATATTATTTTTTTTATTAAGAAAAGGAAAAAAAAAGTTTCCCCATCCTCCCAGCCTCCCATTTCCCTCCCCCTCCTCCCACCCTTCTCCCCCTCCCCCCACGCCTCTCCCCCTCCCTCTCCAGTCCAAAGAGCAATCAGGGTTCCCTGCCCTGTGGAAAGTCCAAGGTCCTTCCCCCTCCGTCCATGTCTAGGAAGGTGAACATCCAAACTGGCTAGTCTCCCACAAAGCCAGAACATGAAGTAGGATCAAAACCCCGTGCCATTGTCCTTGGCTTCTCATCATCCCTCATTGTTCGCCATGTTCGGAGAGTCCGGTTTTATCCCATGCTTTTTCAGTCAGAGTCCAGCTGGCCTTGATGAGCTCCCAATAGATCAGCCCCACTGACTCAGTGGGTGGGTGCACCCCTCGTGGTCCTGACTTCCTTGCTCGCTCATCTTCTCCCTCCTTCTGCTCCTCATTGGGACCTTGGGAGCTCAGTCCAGTGCTCCAGTGTGGATCTCTGTCTCTATCTCCATCCATCACCAGATGAAGGTTCTATGGTGATATGTAAGATATTCGTTAGTATTGCTATAGGATAGGGTCGTTTCAGGAAACAGGATGATTGGGATAAAGGAAGGCTGGATAGGGGAGCACGGAAGCACAATTCTTAGTTAAGGGAGCCACCTTAGGGCTGGCAAGAGACTTGAATCTAGAGTGGCTCCCAGGAGCCCAAGGCGATGTCCCCAGTTAGTTCCTTGGGCAGATGAGGATAGGAAAATATTATTTTTTAAATTATAGTTTCCTCCCTGGGGAAACAACCATGATCTGATCAAAAGGCTATCCACTATCTTCTAGACCTTTCTGTGTATATATATACCGGCCATTGTGCAAATGTCTTTCCACATTGATTTTTGTCAATCTGTAGCAAAAGTCAACAAACTTTTTTTCCTGTAAAGATCTAGGCAGGAGCCAGTCGGTTGGTGGTGCACGCCTTTAATCCCAGCACTCAGGAGGCAGAGGCAGGCGGACCTCTGTGAGTTCGAGGCCAGCCTGGGCTACAAGAGCGAGTTCCAGGACAGGAACCAAAAAGCTATGGAGAAACCCTGTCTCGAAAAATCTAAAAAAAATAAAAAAAATGAAAAAAAGATCTAGGCATTTTCTTTAACCTTGAGAACAGCATGTAGTCTATATTGTATTGTTTTGTTATTATTGTTTTGAATACTTTAAATATGAGTGAAGATATTGCATAAGTAGTTCATTATTAGAAAGCAGCCTGCAGCCAATACTTGATCTCTATCTTGGAAAGTTTGTTTTGAGACTGAGTTTTATCATTTAGGTCAGGCTGAACTCATACTGTGCACTCCAGGGTGATTCAACATCATATTTCTCCTGCACAGACTTCCATGCCTGGCCATGATTTTTCTCAGTGATGACTCTTATAAATACATTGTGCTCCTTAAATTTTTCACATGTATTGCTATGTTAAGAAATCTAGGATGAAATTCTTCCATATTTTTTTCAAGTATTTCCTTAGAGACATTTTTAGATGTAGAAGTGTTGTAATTGGATGCTTATATTTTCCATACACACTGAAAATATCTTTTGAGCTAAATACAATATACTAAGTCAGAAGTGTGCCTCTGTCATATAAATTACTAGCTGCTGCTCATGACCTCGAGCTATTGGAGGATGCTTCTGGAACCCCTCAGCTCATGCTCAGTAAAGACAGTGCAAGGTGGTACCAGGCAACCACCTGTCTACTGCTTTCACATCATGTATTTCTGAGTTGTTTGAAACTCTTAAAACACTCGCTTCTAAATAGCTGTGGTTTTCATAAGCAAAAATTTTTTCATTTAGTTTCAATTATATTAGAGGTTATGAAAAACTAGCTGAAGTCAGGCTGCTTCTTTCGTAAGGACTAATATCCTTGCTTTGAACTATTATAAACATTTTTATCTATCTCTTGGTCTGCAGTTGTGGGATCCCTATTATTCATTTGTTGTAACCTTATTTTCTTCTGGGCTATCTAACTCTGAACTGTGGATACATTGTTCTAGAAGGTCTTAGGGGTTGGGGAGATGATTGGTAGAAAAAGTGCTTTCTCTGTAAGCTTGAAGACCTGAGTTTGATACCCAGAGCTCACATCTGGTAATCCAGTGCTGGGGAGACGTAGACAAAGGCTACTTGAGTTTGCTGGCCAGTCAGTCTAGCCAATCAATAGCTTCAGGTCCGTGAGGGGTCCTGTCTCAAAAATATGGTGGAAAACAATTGAGAAAGACAAACAATGTAACCTCTGATCTCCAAACATACTCCCACATATGTATAGACAGCCTCCTTTACACACACACACACACACACACACACACACACACACACACACACACTCCTCAGTCATCTTCTCGGTTCTAGTGGGACCAGACATGAGGACCATTGCAATGCACTCTGATAATGACCATGAGCTTCTCACAATGCAAGGATTTGTTGTGTAGTGACCATATTTAAACATGCATGAGCTTTAAGACTGGAAAAAAAATCAGTATTTGTGTCTTTTCTTCAGGCTTTTACCTTCTGGGAGGTCTAAACTGATCTGAAGACACCAATTACAGCTCTGCTACTTCCAAATGGATGCAAACCTAATTTTATAGATGGAAAGAAACCCTAGACTGATAGGGACCGAACAGGGAAATCAGAATGCATACTGACCCTTTTCAAACAGACTCATGCCCATGGTGGCATCAATCCTAAGGACCAGAATATGAATTTTCTGCTAACGAGTTAAACAAATGGGAGAGAAAAAGCAAATTGGAGAATTTTGTTGTGAAGAGAAGTATCTATGAATCCTATTCAGGAACATTTTCAAAGCATCCACACCTTTGAAAACCCTGATCCTTTTTGTTTAGTGTAGAGAATTCCTGGCATCAATAGCTGTCCACATTCTGTGTGCAGAGTCCCATTTATGTCATTCAGTGCAGCTAAAACTTTCAAAAGTTTTTGAAAATCCTGCCCTGGGCGTATTGTTATAACTGAATATATCAGCTTTTATTTCATGGAGACAAAGGGAGGTTTGAACTGAAGTAGATGAGTTATATAGTATCTTTGATGGTGATGAGGCCAGACTTTCTTCCTATGATTGATTTGTATTTTTGAGACTATATTTCATCACTGAAAAATACATTAGATGCCATATGTGTATCTCCTTAGGGCCAGAAATCATTATTAATACTCCAACCCTTTGTTGATACAATTATCATTTTATATGGAGGTTGGCTTCAGATTTTTCTTTAAATTTTCTCAAGTAATATAAATCTTTATATTTTTACTTTAAATTTCAAATGCATTTATTTATATTTGATATAATAAAGGATCATATAAGTCAAATGAGTCTTATTTGTAATCCCAGCTTGGGAATTTATTTTTTTATTATTTTTGATGTGTTTTTATTTATTCTTTGAGAATGTCATACATACATAAAATGCATTTCAGTAAATACCCCCTCACTCTCCACCTCAACTCATCTCAAATGTCAGTCATGTCTCTCCTGCATTTTCACATTCTCTTCTGGGGGAAATTTTGGAAGATAAACACCAACTTACCATCTACCCTGTAATATCACCTACAGATGTGACCACTGTAGCCAACACTGTTAATATTCTTTAACCCTTAAACAGAGTTGCATGAAGATTCTAAAAGCAGGTTATTTTAGTTTGTATTTGGTTTGTCTCCTACCAAGATCTGTATTAGAGGCATGTTCCTCGGCTTGCTGGAGCCCTTAAGAGATGGCAGGGACTTTAAAATGTGGTGCCTAGTAGGTTTGTGGTCATTTGGAGTGGGCCTTTGAGGGAACTGTTGAATTATTATCTCTTGCTCTATTTCTGTTTGCTTTCTGGATGCCATGTGATGTGGGAGTGTCATATATCCGTTGCTTTCATTGGTTAATTAATAAAGAAACTGCTTGGTCTGATAGGTTAGAACATAGGTGGGTAGAACATAGCATTCTGGGAGGAAGAGGAAGTGAGGCAGACACTATGCCTCTCCTCTCCAGGGCAGACATGATGAAGCAAGCCACCAGGTCAGACATGCTGAATCTTTCCTGGTAAGACTGGTGCTACACAGATTACTAAATATGGGTTAAGCAAGATGTGAGAATTAGTGATTAAGAGGCTAGAACTAATGGGCCAGGCAGTGTTTAAAAGAATACAATTTGTGTGTTGTTATTTTGGGGCATAAGCTAGTCAGGTGGCCAGAGGCCGGGCGGCAGGAGCGCAGCCTGTAGCTCCTTCTATAGCCATGCAGGAATGTGCCATACACTTCCCACGTGGCATATTGCTTCTTGACAGGAAAGCAAAGAGTCAAGACTGGAACTTCAGAACTGGGAGCCAGAAGGAACTTTTTCACCTAATAAGGTGATTGTCCTGGGTGGGTAATGGAAAACCGGCTAAGAGAAGATTAAGCCCATCAGCACACATTCAGGATAGATACGCACACACTTAGTGAGAATTTATTACTTCCACGCATAAGGAACAATATCATCCACTGTGTGCCCAGCACTCTGCTGAGACATGGACAAACAGCAGAGGTTCAGCAATTATCACATGGATGAATGCAGCTCTAGTCGAGGTGTGAATGTGCAATTTCAGATCAAAAATGAGAGAATATGGATACGATATTCTTGTAAATTATTGAGAACATCTGAGTGAAGATTTTGTAATTCTATTCTTGCTTTGGGGTGAGGTCTTTGTCTTTTTTCAAAATTGTTCTTTATCTCACACTAAAGGTTGAGAATGGTATGTTTAATGAGGAAATGAGCATAGCTTTTCAGTAACTCATCTATTATGTGATGATTCAATGAGGTTACACAGCTCTGTATCAAGTGTGTGTTATTTATTCATGGTGATAGAGTACATCAGTTTTCCTTTGGACTTTATGCATTGGGTAGTGAATTATTGTTGTCTATCATCATTGAAGTCACACCTCCCACTGAACATTCTGACTAAATATTAGAACTTCAAGATGGCAGAAATGTTGGTGTGTTTCAGTTACAAAGCCTAATTTAAACTTATTAAGCTATTTCAGCTCCCTTAGTGGTCATTCTTTGCCTATCTCTTATCTAACTTCCTTATACCTATCAAGTGAAATCTTTGAAATCTATTAACTTAGCAAATAACTAATTTCTACTGACTCCAAAGCTAAGATGGTCATCAGGTAGTGTTGAAGGCTTACAAGGACTTTTCCAAATCATTGTAACTTGTGTGTCAGACATTTCCACCAATGTATTTGAAAACTTTCTGGATTACTGACCTTCTTTGTTCTGTTTTTAATAATAACTTCACAGAAGTGCTACCTCATTAGAACATGGCATTTTGGGAAACCTAGTCTCTGATTCTGATCCTTTGGCCCCAGGATAAACTGTCTCTTTTATTCCTTTGAGATGAGAGCTGCTCTGTCATGAAAACCATGCTACATTGAATTAAAAGTTCCTCCATCAAATTAATTTGTCTATTACTTTCAAATTAAGTCTCAGAGTTTTAGAATTCAGTCAGGATGTTGCCAGAATGTTTCTTGGATGGCACGAATGATTTCTAACTTAGTTCACTGTAGAGTCCTTGTTCCTATTTGACGCTGTTTGAATCATATTTATTTACTGTCCACATTTCTAACCACATTAGAAGCTTCCATCAGAATGACCAGTTAGGTTTCTTTCTAGTACTCGGAGTTCCCTGTAGGACAACCCCAAATGCTTTACCATTTTTCCAACAAACCAACTTTGAGACCTATAAACCGTATTAAAAGATTTAGCTACCACAGAGACACTGAACTGTGTCCAAATACCTAATATAAGAACAGAAAAGGAGTGGGCAGGGAAGATTGGATTAATTTGGCTCAAGGCTACAAGGTGGAAGGAGTGGAGGTTCACGTGTCTGATGCTCCTACCATTGCAGCGACAAGGAGGTAGCTGCCAAAAACAGTGTACCACTAAAGTCCTTTACTCCAGTCAAGTATTTATTATGTTACAGTTCCTAAACCTCACAAAAATAACACTATCCACTGGAGACAGGCACCAAAAGCATGAAACTGCATAAGGCATTTCAGATTCAAACTATCACAGCTGTGTGCCTACCCAGCAGCGGTCTAGCTGGGTCCTACAGTAAGAATATCTTTTGTTTTGTGGGAAACCTCTGTATCGATTTCCACAGTGTCTGGACGAGTTTATGTACTCACAAGGAGTACAGAAGGGTTTATTTCTCTACACATCCTTGACAACATTTGTTTTTTCACTCTTGTTTGTTTTGTTGAGGATAGATATTCTAAACTATGCAAGATGGGATCTCACACTTGATTTTTTTTTTCATTTCCCTTGTGTTTAAAGATATTTAGCATTTAAAATGTCTTCATGGTCCATTTTTATTTTTTTTCTTGCTCCTTGAGTGTGTTTTATGTCAACCACTCATGGCTGATTAACTAGAAAGGGGTGAGAAAGTTTGTACATGCCTTCATTCCTGGGCTCAGCTTGCATCTGCCTTGCTGTCGCTCTGGGAGAGAATCTTATCACTCTGTGTTCACTAGGAAGTATCCTCTTCTTCCCACTCTCCTTTCTTGTTTTCTCTTGCCATACCTTTCTTTCTCCAATTCTGGTTTTCCTTGCTTTCTTCTCCACTGTCTTCTCTTGGTTCTTGTTTTCACTCTATATCATTATTTAATTTGTTATCGTTCAATTCTATTGAAACATAACATGTAATCCACTTTGTTTGCCATTGTGTTTGGCATTCAGCTAGAAGCTGGAACAGTTCTAGGCCTAGCCCACATTCCAGTAACACACGTTCCACATCCTCACTCATCTTTGTTGGTAACTGAGTGGAGCTTTTTCCTAGCTTCAAAAGAAAGGATAGCAAAGTAGCTTTTGTGTCACTGATGTTAAAATTCTAACAGTTTCTTCACTCATTCTCAACCTTAACTAAGTCCACTTTGCAAGACAAGGCCATCATGAAGAAAATTAATCACCGTAAGTAGTCAGAAATTCTGAAATTCTATATATTAAATTATAATATTTTGATAGTAAAAATAGTAAAATTTCCAGGAGCTCACTGGTTTTTCTTGTGAATTAATTAATCAGAAAGTAGAGTAAACAGAATTTAAGAATTAACAGAAGACATACATAATGATATAAGGACTGAGAAGACATATTAGAAGGCATTGGTACTTGCCACATAAACATGAGGTTTGAATTTGAGCCCCCGGAATCCACATAATATCCAAGTGTAGCACCGTGTGTCCTGTGAAAGGAGAGGCAGAGACAGGAACTCCATAGAAGCTGTGGGTCAGCTTGTCTGTCATAAGCAGTGATCAATGACAAAAGAGAACATCTCAGACATGATGGAAAGTGAGCACAAACCTCTAAAACTATCTTCAAATTCCACACATGCACTGTGAAATGCTTATACCTACATTCACACACGCAAGTCAATGGGCCACACTGCTGCTTCCACTATGAGATTCTTCTCCCCTTTTTTGTTTTTGTTTTGGTTGTTTATTTTCTTTGTTGTTGTTTTGCTTTTTTGTTTTTGTTTGTTTGCTTTATTTGGTTTTTGGTTTTTCTCATGCTGTTTTTTTATTGATTTTATTGAGCTATACATTTTTTATCTGCTCCCCTCCCTTTCTTTCCTCTCTCTTTCAACCATCTCCCATGGTCCCCGTGCTCCCAATTTACTCAAGAGATCTTGTCTTTTTCTACTTCCCACATAGATTAGATTCATGTACGTCTCTCTTAGGGTCCTCATTGTTGTCTAGGTTCTCTGGGATTGTGATTTTTAGGCTGGTTTTCTTTGCTTTATGTTTAAAAAGACTTATGAGTGAATACATATGATATTTGTCTTTCTAGGTCTGGGTTACCTCACTCAATATTATGTTTTCTAGATCTGTCCATTTGCCTGAAAATTTCAAGATGTTTTTCTTTTAAATTTTATTTCATTTTGTAGGGGAGGTTCAAAGGATGGAGGGCAGATGTGGGGGACAAGGGGATGAGTGGAATGCATGATGTGAAATCCTGCAAAATATCAATGAAAGTTAAAAAAATAAGACAGTAGAGTTGGCTAATTGCTGCTAAATGCATTGATTCTTTCCCTGAGAACTAATGGGGAAATAAGGACCCTTAACCAGAAGGGTGAGGCTAAAATTTAATAAGCAATGGAAACCACTAGAGTAGGCCTGGATATGGGTAAACCAGAAGAGGAAACTAAGTAGTTACTGCTGAAGAGCTCAGGAGACATTTATTTTATATTATTTTTGATTTTATGTATATTCGTATTTCACTTGCATGTATGAATGTGCATCCCCTGTTTGCAGTTCTCATATAGGCTGTGAGAGGGCACTTGACCCCTCATAACTGCAGTCCTAGGTCAACTGCTATTTGAGTGTTAGAAATCAAACCCAGGTCTTCTGCAAGAGAAATAATTAACTTTTAAGCCATCTCTTCTGCTCCTCTAGAGACAAGACAGATCTGCTGTGCTAAGTTAAGGGCCCTATCCAAGAATGCTTTATATCCTGAAACTTAGGGGGAAAAACAAAAACAAAACAGATGCTGAGATCCTTGCTCAGCAGACTGCTTGGAAGCACCTGAGCTCGAATAGCATGAGATGTTGTAAAGAAGTATGGAAAGGGTCACACTCTGACACTATGTGTGTGTGTGTCCTGGACTAGGATGTTTTAGGATACTGAATGGGACATGAAATGGGCTTAATGTCTATTTTTGGTGACTACTCTGACTGTTGCTTTCCAGGGATGACCATCTGTTTTCTAAGTAATAGGGTTGATGGCTCTTCCCATTAATGTGATTTTCAGGTGATGCTTCGTATATGTGTAATTCAAGTTTACCAATGCACCTTAGTTTGACATATCTTGCCTCCAGAAGTACAATGACAGTCAAAATGAGTTCAGGCTTCAAAGGTGTGAAAGCAGTGAAATACCCAAATGAGAATCAAAACGATTTATTCATAGTTTTCAAATGAGTAAGTTACCACACTTAAACAAAGACTCAAAGGCAGAGTGAAGATGAGAAAGCTCTAGTTTGGAAGAAAGGAAGGCTTCACGTGAGCACTGAATGGGCACAAGGAAGTCTGAGATGGACTAGGTAAGAAAACGTGGGCCATTCTGCATCATTGGTTTGGGAAACATATTTGATTTTCTCTGGATGAGCCTCAGGTTGATATTGGAGCATCTGAGTGTTCTGTGCCAGTTGCTCCACTGATTGTTATGTGTTTTTGTTTGCTAGATGGGTTGCTGGGTCACTGTTGGGTCCATTCAGCCTCTCACCAGAGCAGCATCAGCAAGTTCCTCTGGGGCATGACACTACTGCACAGGTCACTCTTGGTTTTGTTTTGGTTTGGGTTTGTGCTACTATTTACTCTACCCTCTTCTGTCTTCTATATAGTTATTTTTATTTTAGAATTTTATACATGGGTACTGCATTTACATCATTTCTATGATATCCCCAACTCCTCCTATGTCTCTCTGATTCACTTTCAAAATCAGGACTTCTTTATTGTTACACCCAAATACATATACATACGTGCATGAATACATACATGCATCCATATAAACACAACCTTCTGAATCCAATTAGTGTTGTTCATATGTATATACATTTAGGAATGATCATTTGGGATTGGATAACTTAACAGACATTAATGGCCTTTTGGCAGCCATTGTCTTATTGTGAAGAGATAAAGAACAGAGAGGAGTTTGAAAGGGAGTTTCCTTTCAGAAAAGAGTCAGTGTTCCATGCTGTAAGATGCTCAGAGACCTTTCCTTCACAAACCTATGGGTACCTGCCTTTCTTAGGAGTTGTCCCCACTTCTGCTTTGTGCTGTCAGGTGTTTAGCGGGAAATCAGCATAAACTGATTATAGGCATGTGGGGCCTGACCGAGGAAGAATGTACTTAATACTAAAGAAGTTGTAAGAATGAGGCAGTATGTACTATCCAGAGCTTAAAGAGAATCTGTATCTGGATCTTGAAGTTAATAAATGCCATGTATGCCCAAATCCACTAACTTCAGGGAAGTCTCTTGGTACCTAGGATTTAAAGCAACACCAATTATAACGAAATGCCTTAGGTTCCCTGTCAAGGGGAGATACGGAGTAATGTGTAAAGATCTAGAGGATACACTTTTGCTAAAAGCACAGAGATAGTGCCTGTGGATAGGACATCAGCATTGCCATGCTCAGTTTTGGCCATTGTAGGTTGGAGGTATGGTCACAGGGCTCTCTATTAATGGTGAGGACAACAAGGACACTCCAGGAATAGAGGTTGGGTGACAGATTCTACTGCTCAGAAGCCAAAAGGCAGCAAATGCTTTCAATAACTCTGAGAAGCTTCATAATGATTGGGGGACAGCCAAGAGGGAGTGATGTGATATTAATACAGCAAATTACAGAAGCAGCAGCAACTACAACAACAGGTGCACACAGACAACACACAAAACACATAAAACATTGGGATTGAGGACACAGGCCTTGTTATTTGGGGTAAGTGTCATTTTTAAAGAAAGAAAGTGACATATTCAAGCTGCTAAATTCCTGTGCTGAGGCACGCATGGTCAAAGGACTAGCAAATTTTATGACTCCTTAAAATAGCCGAATTTTACTTGTAGATTGAGTCTGCTTTTGCAAATTGTTGATTTTTAAAAGTAGCTTGAATTTAAAGACTCATTAAAACTCTGTGCAGAAGTTAGAGAATTGCTTATGAAAGTGTGGGAGCCTAAGATCTGAATACAGAACTGGGGAGAGTTTGGGAGGTGGAAGGCATAAGGCATTTCTGACTTCCAAACCCTCTCCTGATCTTCTCTTGTGAAGACAGCATCCTTTCTCTCTTCGGTTTGCTGTCATTTCCCTCATGACCCAGCTTTTCTCAGGTCTCACTCCATCAACCTTATTACTCCAGAGCAGGCGTAACTGTGGAGAGCAGAGTGATAAAACTAAGAAGATTTCAACATTTGCCAAATCATATCAACTAAAAATGGGGAATGTGTATAGGGATGACTAATTTGGTTCAGGTAGTGAGAAAACAATTCTGAATTTAGGGAAATATTTTAGTTTTGTCTATGTATTGTGCAGAACTGTTAAGGCCACTTAGTTGAGTCTTAGACTCTATGGAGTCTGGCATTTAGGGTATTTGAGATGCCTATAATGAGGAGGTAGTAACTTAAGATACAGTAAATAGGACTATCAAACAGAAGGCTTGGTAGTTATTATCAAGTAGTGACCATAGAATTATTGCTATTGTTTGCTTCCTTGAACCCTATGTGCTATATAATGAGATGGCCTAAAAGAGCCTGTTTGCTAAACTTCTACAAATTCCCAGAAAAAAACCTTCAAAATTTTTACAAAATGCTCTTGTGGATGATCTATTTGAACTTCTTACAAAATAGAGATATTTTCTCAAAATGATACTGACGTGGTAACAAAATGATTGCAGGCAAAGTTAATATTGTTGCTATAATATAATATTCAACCACGTCAGGTTTATAAAGGATCTGAGTAGTGGCTAATGAACCTTGAAGTGCACAATACTAAAATGGGTGGGTCACTCTTTAAATACACTGTACTTTGATACAGAAACATCAAGTGATTTGCCTGGGTGAATAGCTATGTCTTTTGAATGGAGAGGTTTATTGGGATATAGGAAATACTCAGCAGTTTCTTAAATTATTAAAAGCTGGTTCTAAATTGATATTAAAACCATTCATATTTAGAAGAACAACATTGCAGTGATGGGAGGTGAGAACATTGGTTGGTAAGTGGACATCAGGACCAAGTCTACTTCCCAGTGAGTTCAGTATTTCTGTAAAGCCTTCACTTGGTTACTTTTCCACATTGACAAGTGGGTAGTTGGCACAGATTTATTATGCAACTGGAACTATCATCACAGTAATTAATTAATATACAAATGTAATGGATAAGCTCAATTTCTGCAAGGAGATCTGAAAGGCCATCTTGGTTTAATAAATTTTTAGGAAATAGGACTATGTGTTTGTATTGTCCCAGACTCTTGCAGTGCAGCCTACTCCTAATGTGATGGTATTTGGATGCTGGGAACTTGGGAGGAT
This sequence comes from Microtus pennsylvanicus, assembly GCF_037038515.1. Classification (NCBI taxonomy): domain Eukaryota; kingdom Metazoa; phylum Chordata; class Mammalia; order Rodentia; family Cricetidae; genus Microtus; species Microtus pennsylvanicus. The sequence goes on from NC_134582.1 coordinate 133,290,557, forward strand.
ATTAGCTCATGATAAGATTAATGCTATTAAAACGGGATACACAAGGGATATGATCTGTTTCTACCACTGTTTTTCTTTCTTAAATCAGGAAGGACACTTGAATTATCATAAGGGATCATTGCTTGTAGGATAGTAAAATCATCTCTAAATCACGAAATGGATCCTTAGAAGACACATCAGCACCTTGGCTTTGGACTTCTCATCCCCGAGAACTGTAAGAATAATGGTGGTGTTTATTGGTTATAGCACTGCAGACTGACTAATATAGGAGCTATAGAACACAGCATATCACTGCATGCACCGTTAAGCTTTGTTATTATAAAAGAAATCAGAGTAAGATTAGAGAAAAGAAAAGGAACATGAGGCAAAATTAGGAGAAACCAGGAGCAAGTTTGCAGAGTGCTTTCCAATCGGAGTCACACGGGCCAGCCTCAAGTTACCCAGTAAGGAGTCAGGACAATACATGTGAAATGTCACAAGCAACAATACTCCTTAGAAACTCCGTGCCCATTGTATTAGTAGGGCTTATTCATGTAGTCAGATTTTATTTGGCATACACCAAAAGTCCAGCCTCCCATAAGGAAAGAAAGCATTTGGCATGATCCATATTGCTTACACTAAGACTTTAGGAACAGTGATTTTTTTCCCCCCTAATTCATTACAGAATAGTTAGAAACCTTTTTTTTTCCTAGTAAGACTCCAGATGCCAGCCAAGAGGAAACACTGCAAACAAGTTTTCTGAGGCACCGGCACACCGCTGTGTATGCACGTTTCCTGGGCACGCAGGGATCAACAAGGGAAGGCGCACTCCCAGAGCAGGGGAGAAAGGAGTCCTGCCCTCGGCACTCATCCTCGTGGCTGCTAATTTAACCTGCCTTTTGTCCTTTGAAGAAGATGGATGAGCCTCGGAAAATAATGGAGAGTTATTGAAAATATAATCAGATTGAGACTCTTGTAACAGCTGCGCCTCCAGATGCAGCTTTTGTACCAAAACAAATCATCAAGATTTTGTACAAATATCAGCATGGAAAAATGTATTGCTTTCTTTACCCCATCAAGCAAGCAACTATAGAAATATTTGGTTTTCAATTAAGAAGACAACAATCCTTTAATCTCTCTCTCTTTGTGTGTGTTTGTATGTCTATATGTGTTGTGTATGTGTCTGCAAGTGTTCATATATATGTATTCATGTACATGTGTGTATGTGTGTGTGTATACATGGGTATGTGGAGGTCAAAGGTGAATATCAGGAACTTTTCTCAAAAGCCCTTCGCTCTACTTTTTGAGACATGGATTTTGCTGTCTCTGCCTCTTTGGTGCTGGGGTTACAGGAGAATTACAGCACACTTGACTTTTATATAAGGGCTAGCAATTTAAACTAAGGTTCTCAAGCTTTTGCAGCAAAGACTTTACTAAGTAAATCATCTCTCCATCCCTAATTCTTACTTAAAGTCTCAATCACTTCAATTGTAATTTGTGGAAATTCAATGGTCTCATTATTGGACAAGGCACTCTGTGCACCCATGACAAACATGATATTGTTCTAGCAGAATCTGGGCACCATGAACTAGCAGATTGCCTAGAGTCTTTGGTGAAGTGTACTTGTGCAAAAATTGAATGAAAGAACACACACACAGAGACACACAACACACACACACACACTCACATGCACTTCTGACATGTTCATGAAGTTATGGAGAATTGTGCTAAGCCAAACTAGAAAACTATTTGCTCCATCTGTAGCTCCTATTTCTACGGAAGAAACTCAGTTTAGTCCTTTAAAGTTACAAAGAAAGATATGGACAAGGGAAAATGCAGTACTGCGTGGTAACTAAATAAGGCGATGTTCTTGAGTATGAAACTACAACACAAATATCTGTGGAAGATTAATTGATCCACCTTTCAAAACTATCTCTAATATAAGACATTTCCAGGTTCCATTCTTTCAGATCAAAGCTGGTAAACATTGCCTTCATTCTTGGGAAATGGCTACTAGGGACAGTTAGAGACTACATTCCTGGGAGACACCAATGACTCTGCTACTAGAGCTGCTTAAAGTAAATAGGATGCAATATGATCCCCGCACACACACACACACCATGCAAGAGTACAAACATCCTATCAGCTAAGGAAGCAGAGTGTACTAGACTTAAAGAGGTCTCCATGTCTCAAGTAGATCACAGAAGCGGATTGTTCACACTCAAATACATCTTTTCAAAGCCATATGACTAATTCATGTTTTGTTTCTGTTTTTCTAAATTTCCACTTTCAAATGTCTTGTTTTTGCTTCTCACTTGGCACTGAATGGCATTGCTACCAGTAGTCATCTGTGATACACTGGAATTTTGAAATAAATGGAAGCTAGTTTAATGACCTAGCATTTTATTTCTATGTATTCTCCTAGGGGTTATAATTGTAAAGATATTCATTATTTTGAAGCCTTTGGGAATAAAGTCTGAAGTTGTTAATTTGTTCTTTGAGATTTTCATACATGCATGCAATGTATTTTGATCACATAGGTCCCGCATTTCTCCCCCAACTATTCTTAGACCCACTCTCACCGCATCTCCCCCCAATTCCATGGTTTTTTTCATAGCCCAATGAAGCCAATCAGTGCTATTCTCATAAGGTGTAGGGCCATTGACTGGAGCCTGGCCAACATAACTGGAACAACTTCCCTGAAGAAAACAAACTCCCCACCTTACTCAGGTAGCCTTCAGCTGCCAAAGCGCCTGAGTTGTCAGGGCTCTGGGAGAATGTTTTGAGTGACTCCCACACCCTTGACTGGATTGATCTTTTGTAGGTCTTGTGTAGCCAGCCTATCTGCGTGATTCATTCTCCTCATTGTCTCACATAGCACTTTTGTGAATTTCTTTTAGTCACACGTTAAATCTTGTTATCCTGTGTTTTAGTTTTTTAAACTATATAATTTCACATTTCTCATGCAAGTCCGTGTTGCATTTTGTATCATTTATCCATATCTATCTTCACTTCACTAAATTTGTGTCCAGTTTTTTTATGCTCTGCTTATGCCATCTGCTTTCTTTTTCTTTGCAATAATTATATTTTTAATGATTATTCACAAAGTCCGGTTTAAATTTCAGTTATCCTCTTGTTTGTTGTACCTATTTTCAGTATTTAATCTTCCAATTATTTTTATAGGTAGTTACTTTATTTTCTTTATCATGCAGAGTCAACATATTAAACACAGCTGGCTTGTTGATTTTGTTTCCTCTGACATCAACTTGCTTTGCCCAAAGCAGACAATGTCTCATGGCAAGCTCGTATTTGAATGGTCATAATCTCTGGAAATCTTGAACTGGATTTTTAAGCAGAACAGGATTTTTTCTCTAGCAAATTCCCCATTTTCCTTTGTGAAGACTATCAATACTAACTTTTAGTCTTCTCAGATTGAAATCCTTTTATCAAATGTTCTGTTTTATTGTCTAACATTAAGGGTCTGTTTCTTTTTTAATACAATGTTACTTTGGTCTTTGATTCTATTTCACCTCATCAGACTTTCTTTCATTGGCTATTTTAGCATTAATTGTGGAGTTTCCCCTAAGTATTATTTTAATAATAAACTAGTTCATTAACTCTATATTCAGCACTTTTTTTTTGTTCTTAACCTTTGCTTTTCAGTTTTCAAGTTTAGCGCTTAGATCTGAACTTAAAATTTATATTCTATATTTTAAATGTCACCATAGGACCTTCATCCAGCAACTGATGGAAACTGTAGGTAGAGAACCGCAGCGGAACACTGAGCTGAACTCCCAAAGTCCAGTTGAAGAATGAGAATATGGGCAAAGAGGTCAAGACCATGATGGGGACACCCACTGAAATAGTTTAGCTGCACTAATGGCAACTCACCTACTCATGCCGGACAGGGAAAAAACCAGCATAGGATCAAACTAGACCCTCTGAATGACAATTGGATGCCTGGAGCAGACTGAGGAGCCACTGGCAGTGGCGCCAGGATTTATCCTTACTGTTTTTCCTGCCTTTTGGGGAACCTATTCTCTTTGGATGGATATCTTGCTCTACCTAGATATAGTAGGGAGGATCTTGGATCTTCTCCAAAGCAATGTGCCTTATCTTCTCTGAGTAGTGGATTTGGGGGTGAGGAAAGGGGGTGGAGGGAAGGACGGGGAGGAGGAGAGGGAGTGGGAACTGGGATTGGTATGTAAAATGAAAAAAGATAGTAGTTGAAAGCAACACTAAGAGCCAGGCATGGGGCCACATACCTCTAAATCCCACAATTAGGAGACAGAAGCAGGATAGTCAGTTTAAGGCTAAACTTGGCAGCATAATTAGTACAAAGCCATCCCTTTTAAATGAGATGATTTCCTCTGGCCCCTGTCAATGAACAAGGAAGGTTAAGAATCCCAGGAAATTATAGGCAAAGACCTATTTAAATAGTGCACTTCATAAAAATGTTAATGACTCCTCCTGGTTGTCTTTATTTAATGTCTCTGTATCTGATACTTCAGTATGACATTACTTTTGATTGTGCATCTTAAGACACACTCTTTATTGTTAAATAAATCAGTTATTGTTAAAAACCAGTTAAAGTGTATGAAAAGGTGTGCTGGCATACGTTCTTGTCTGTATTTTCTCCTATACTTGTACCATAGTCTTAGTATTTGGGAGTCTGAGGCAGTAGGATTGCAAATGCAAGGCCAACTTAGGCTACGAAGGGAGAACACCATTCAAAAAATGCAGAGCAAATCAAAACCCAAAGACTGGTGGTAGAACCTGTGTTTAATATGCCCAAGGTTCTGAGTTGTTCGTAATCCCCAAAAGAACACAAGCATTTCATTCAGCAATTCTAACAATCTGGTCTTATAATAGTGCCCTAATTTTATATGAAATAGGTTAAATGACATAAAAATGAAGACAGAAAATCTTTATGTAAGTGCACAACTTGATTATAGTCCCCGAGTTTGTGTATTTGCTCTTTGTTAAGTTTTTCTTTCAGTAGATAACAAGATCATAAAACTCTACATAGAGTCATAAACAGCCATGTTCACCTAGCTTCAGTGGTGTAATTACTTAAGTTAAATATTTTCCAAAGTCCTTCCCCTGAAAGAGCGAGTTACTGCCTGGGAAGGTATCTGCTCAGAATTGTATTAGAGATTCAGAGTCACACTCACAGGAAACAAATCTGGAAAACAGAGAGAGAAAAGAAAGCTTCCAGTTATGAGCTGTCGTCTTGTCCGTGACTGACTCTGCCTCCCCAACACCAAGGGATGTTCCTGTTCCAGGCTGTCCTGCTGGTGTTCCCAATGAAAGGACCTTTGCGTTTCCTCTGGACTGCCTGTCTTTTCATTTCTCTGCTGTGTCAGCGAGGAGCCCAAGCCTTTTTGTGCAGTAATGGAGTCTCTTTGCCTTCTGATCATGTGTGTGACTTCACAGACCATTGTGGGGACAACAGTGATGAGCAGCAATGTAAGTGTCATCTATCCTTCCCCCAAGTCCTGTTCCTTGTCTCTTCTTAGATAGAGGCTCCTGAGGAGTCATGGGCTCCAGCTAGGTTCCTATGCAAGTATGCTCTTATTTCAGAAGTACTAATAAATATGATTTCTGTATAAAATTGTTTAATATCACATTGCTACAATTTTAATTAGATGGAAAGGGTTCTAAAATAGCTTTTGTATTTATAAAGAAGTAGTAAACAGAAATTTAGCTTTAGTGTTTGACTAGTAAAGTAAAATTTCAAAGAAACTCATTAGTTCAGTTGCAAAATGCCAGGATGGATATTGTGAGCTAATGTCTAGATTTAATATGGAAATTAATTTTAGTTTGGATGAGAGATTTTATTTTCACTTATGGGACACTACTGCCAAATGACTTAATATGCATAGGAGAATATAACTTGTACATTTTACTACAGAACAGTTGAAACTATGGCGGGCATTAAAGTCTGAACTATTTGTTGATTGTGTGAAGTTGAATCTTTGTTTTATTATTAATGATTCTAAGATGAGCGAATGCCCTAAACGGTGAGCACATGCTCCATTGCTTACTGGTATAGTGTTAATGACAGGAAGTAACTTATCCAAGGAGGATGCAGAGGGTGACATGTATTCATCTGGTGTTTCTACTACAATATACAATCTTGAAAGAACACCGTATAGTGCACGTGGAGACTAGTATCATTCTTTTTTACAATCTCCTTTTGCAAATGATGTTTTTACAAAATTGAGACAGTTTTGTTGTTGGTCGTACAACTGTTGATGCAATTATCAGAACCACAGATTTTTATTATTGCCCATTACATAATTCAAATTTCCATTTTCTAATTTTATTCAGCTAAAGTGGCAGTCAGTGCTTATAGAATTTATCACTTTCTTTTGGGAATAAGCATCTCTATATTTCTTCTTACCACTTCCTTCCTTTTACATAGTTGGTCATAATTACATCAAAAAATAAGAAAAAGATTACTGAACGGTTTTTCCTCTGAAGAAGAGGTGATGATTTTTCTCCTAGTTTGGGATTTTCATCTGATTGTATCTAGTAACTATTAAACACAGAGAGCAACCAAGGACAAGGATCCATTTGTATCTGTCCAATTTTCCCAGTGACGCTAAATATGGATATGCTGGCCCATGCTCAGGTCTGTCTGCGAAGCCCTTCTTGCCCTCAGTGGGCAACAGAGAGGAACCACTCTGTTGGCTTGACAGGAAGTGCAATGTCCCTCTATGATTAATCTCTCTGAAGCTTTCCTTAGCACTAGTGCTGTGATATAGATGGTCTTGCTTTGGGGAAAAAGTTAATGTGGGAAAAAGAGGAAGAAAGCTGCTGAGTGGGACAAGTCTCTGCTGTATGAAAGTTTTAATAAGCCAGTCTCCTAGAAAGGCAGTCATGGGTCTGTCTAGCAAACACATTTCATTTTCAATGTTTAAATTGGGAAGTTGCCCTTTGTGAAGGGATGGTGGATAAACAATTTCACTCACAAAAAACTTGTGATGCTAAGCTTAGTTTGGCTTAACAAATTAACTTCATAGTGATGGTACGGGAGCTATGTTGAAATAAATATCAGTCTATGCCTCCTTTAACATCCAGTTTATGTGACCTTTAAAAAATAGATCAGCATGTAAGCCCTTGAGACTTTTCTTGATAAAACTGGAAGAACTGAAGTTGAATATCACTCGCCACTTATGTCATTCATATGTTTTGAAAATATTCTTGTTCTCATTTTACTTCATACTCATATTTAAACAATTAAATTGTTTCAAAATTTCATAGATAAATATATGGCACTTTCATTATTTCTCCTTAGGTATGTGTATTTAGGGCCAACTGCTTAGGGGTGGGAAAACTATCAGCAAGCTAGAGAAAATCCATTCTCCCTCTTTCAGTAGTGATGAGCTGTTGTAGTTCATCACCTAGGGCTGGAGCCTTGTGAAATTTCCCTCTCTATATGCTAGCATGTTCACTGGTGTGGTCTTGTGAGGTCTAGTGAAAACAATCACATTGTTGAGTGTTCATGGGTGCAGCATCTCACTGTGTGTTGACAGCAATATTACACGTATATAGTAGAATATGATTATATCAAAAATTGGCATATCTAATTACTTTTCTGATTTTTGTAATAAAACACTTGATTTTCCCTTTCTGTTATATTGAAATATGCAACATTAATTACAGCCATCTTATCATGCAGTAGATCTAAAATTTACTCCTTATCTAACTGATATTTATACCCCATGAGTAATAACATCCTATCCTAACTCCAGATTCTAGTAATGTCATTCATCTCTCAGAGTTCAAAATGTTTAGATTCCATGTATAAGTGACTCCCTGAGATATTTCTTCTCCCATGGCTGGCATAATTCAGTTAATATGATCTTAAGCTTAATTCTAGCTTAAGAATGCTGTTGCAAATGACATAAATTTCTTTTGTAAGTCCAAATAGAGTTTTGTGGTGTACACATCATATATTCTTCATTCATTCATCCATGATTAGCTGTTTATTTGACTAATGTGCAATAATAGTGAGATGAGGACATTCTTTTCACACATTAATTTAAATTATTTATATGCATACATGAGTGACATTTCCAAACTATATGGTCATTATGCTATTTATTTATTTATTTATTTAATTTTCGAGACAGGGTTTCTCCATAGCTTTTTGGTTCCTGTCCTGGGACTAGCTCTTCTAGACCAGGCTGGACTTGAACTCACAGAGATCCGCCTGCCTCTGCCTCCTGAGTGCTGGGATTAAAGGCATGTGCCCCAACCGCCCGGCTTGTGTTTTTAGTTTTATAGTAAATTTTAATTTTAATGACAGTTGTACTAATTTGCATCCCCCTCAGAAATGTATACATTTTCTCTTTTCTTCCTGTTTGTGCTAACACTTCTTTTTTTACTTATTTTCTTTTCTATGGTAAATAAGAACTGAACCATGGGAATGATAGATAAGAACTCTATCGCTGAGTTACATCCCTAGCCCCTTTCTATATTTTAGTTTTGAGAAAGGATCTCCCTCCATTGTCTAGGCTGACCTTGGGCTTGTGATCCTTCAACCTCAACCTTTTCCTTAGTGCCTAGAATTATAGACCTGCAGTACTAGGCTAATTCCTTTATTCTGTCTTTTTATAACAACCAATCCCAACAGGCATGAAATAGCATCCCTCTGTAATCTTGCATTCACTCATGTATGTGTAGGACTTTGCTGAGTGAGAAATGTCTCTTTAGTTCCTTTGCCAGTTTTCAAATTGTATTGCTCTATCGCTGTTGAGTTATATGAGTTCCTCAGTTATTTTGGATAGTTTTTTTTATACATCATGTGATGGGCACCTTTTATTCCCACTGTGAAGATTGTTTCTTCACTTTATTAATTGCTTCATTTGCTGTGTAGAAACTTTTTAGTTTGAAGCAATCCTTTTTGTACATTATTGCTTTTGTTGTTTGTGCCATGGGAGTCATATCCTCATAAATTGTCTCAAATCATCTTTTTAGTGTCTTACTTCTCCTAATTTGGGGTTGTTTTGTTGGTCTTTCCTTTTATCTCCTTGATATACAATGGTAGATAATGTACTTGAAATCAGTAGTGTGTGTGTACATGTGTGTGTGCATATATATATGTCTACATGTGAATGCTTGTCTGTGCAATAGTAATTGTGATGTGTATATGCGTGGGTGCAAGGTCAAAGATTGATGCCAGTGTCTTTCTCAATTTTCTACATCCTATTTTTTGAGATTGTAATTCTCTCTGGATCTGAAACTCACCGCTTGGCTAGGCTGACTGGATAATGAGCACCAGAGACCCTCCTGTGTCTTCTGGAGCTGGGACTGTAAGCACTCATTGCTGTGGCTGGCTTTTATTTTGGCATGGGGATCTGATACAGATCTCCATACTTGCACAGCAAGCACTTTTATCCATCGAGCCATCTCCCCAGCTGCAAATCTTGGATATTTATAAGCACCCTCAATTTTCAAATATTTATGAAATTTCCAAGATCCCTCTTGCTGTTGATTTCAAGATCTGCGCTATTATGACTTAAAAAGACACTTGAACTGATTTTCATAAATTTAAGTTTAATAACATTTATTTTGTAACATAACGTAGGAGCTGATAGCTTTTCTTTGCATGTACTTGACAAGTTTCATAATACTGTGTCTTTACATTGGTGCTTGAGAACACAGGAAAATGCCGGCTCTACCAGCATTGGAAGATGAGGATCACTGCCTGTTCACTAATGTTAAATGGAACTGACCCAGTAAGACCCCCAGACTGGATTCTGTCTCATGCAACAATACCAAGTGGGTTCTGTTATAGCCTTTGGCGATCAGAATTTTAAGTTATTTTCCCTGTTGGATAAGAATATGCTTTGTAATTTGTCACTGAGCAAAGAAAGCTCTGTATTGGGCAGTGAATATGAGCAAGACTTCAGGGTCACTGCTTAGCCACTTGGGTAAGGTAAGTTCAGATAATGTTGTTCCAATTTGTTTATTTTTATTTTTTATTCTATTTTTGAGATTAAAATATAATCCAATTATTTTCCCCTTTTCTTTCATCCCTCAAAACTATTTTATATACCCCCTTTTACTCTATTATAAATGAATGGACTTTTTAATTAATTGATGTTATGTGCTTGTATGTATATGGATGTTATATATATTCATAAATATAATGGATCCATCTATATTTAGGGTTAGATATGCTCTTGTCTTTAGGTCTATGGTAAACTTATTCAGAACACCAAGATTTGGAGCAGTCATGTTGCTAACTGACTGGAATGGGAAAGAGAGAGAGAGTCTCAGATACTTGTCCACTTACGCTGGGCTTTTGATTTTAGGATGCCTTAGGGCAAGGATGGGACTGGGCAAGAAACGTGACTGGGAACTCAAGTCTAGCAGACACACACAGACTTGCTAACTGCAGACCCATCCAGCGGTGAGACTTTGCAACACAGTGCCTTTGTTGGGTGAAAGGTGGGGAAGGGCAGCCTCTAGATCTGCACACTGCTTACTGTGGGCACCACCACTGTTCCTTCTCTTAGTATCTAACATGCTTGGCGGTCTAGTTGAGGAAATGTTCCATTGCTCCCCATGTAGTAAGACAAGAAAGATCCTTTCATGAAAGGTACTAAAAGGCTGGAAAAGTTAGTTTCTCAGTCTCCTTAGCTCTGCGGGAACCTTCGGTTGCAGTGCTGGTCTGGCCTGGGTAACGGGTAACAGAGAGGGGAACCACTCCTCTTACCCTTCAAACATGGGATTTCTCAGTTGGAGATTTGAATACAAAATCACAGCCTCATCCCAACATCATTTATGTTTTATTTTTGGATAGTTCCTATAAGAGAATGTTGTGATGAAAGTTGAAGTTTGATGCTGCCTCGTCTGCCACCTTCCTGTCAACACTTCGATGCATTCTTTTCTCTTCTATGTTAATTGGCTTATTTCTTTTAGCAGCAGGTCCATGCGAATACACACAAAAATGCTATAGTTCCTTTGCTAGCATTTGCTCAAAGTTATTTCCTGTACAAAGACTTTAGTTTGCTTGCTTTTTCTTAGCAATAAATTCCATGGAATTATTTTATTACTATAACTTACATCTAACACAACCAGAAGCTAATAATAAAGTGGATTATTAGTGGGGAGTGGAGATATGGCCTTCGCAGTGGTTTCCTCTCACTGTAAATTTTCAGTTAAAAATTTTCAGGAAAAACTTTTTAGATGGTATCTTTATGTATCTGCAGGTGACATTAATATTTTCTATACACACTGTAATCTTTAGTTACATTTTAAGATTCAAAATTGAAAGATGTATTTAGTTCATCAGGCATTTTATTTTCCTTTCCTATTATGCATTATGCTAAGAGCATTTCTATCCATGTAAGTATTTTTGGAGTAGGAATTTATTTTCATATTTATAATTTAACATGAACTGTCATTATATTTTGAGGTTATAAGTGATGCTTTTTGCATTTTTTTGCATCAAGGAGCAAGTTTTTCAAACCATAATTACTGTGCAAAATTATAAATGTATATGCAAAAAGTAGAAATTGTCTTAGAAGTGCATTTTTAATCTAAGAGGTTTAACCAGATAAGGTTAAGTATCAAAGTGTTTCTTCAATAGGATCAGAGCTAACTACTTTTAAGACTAATTGATTCTTTGAAATGCTGCAGAAACAGATGAAATGTGAGGTGTTGTGTGGAATTTCCTTTGATATTGCTGCAAAGCAAAGAGTTTCATGAAGCAGCTAACAGTACTATTTAACAGTTCAGCTGGCCCTGGTGACATGTCTTAATCTGTCAGCATGCTGCAATGCGCACATAGACTGGGTGACTTAAATAACAGATACTTATTTCTCAGACCTGGAGCTGGGAAAGCCATATGGAGGTGTTGGGTTCACTGTCAAATGAGGATATTCTTCCTGGTTTGTACATGGTTGTTGGATCTACATAGACAAATTTCTAACATTTCTCCTTGCTAAAGCACTGATTGTGTAACAAGGATTCCTCCTGTCAATCACTTCCCATAACTTCTGCTTCCACAAGCCAGTGCTTTTAAGTTCCAGCCCCTCAGTTTGAGGCGGAAGGCAGAGAAAAGTGCAGAGCACAACAGGATTACACAATTAAACCATATAATATTAAGCACTGAAGGCTTGTGTGAAGCAAATTAGAAAAATTATATCGTTTTCAGAGTCTTCTAAATGGTTTACTTCAGTCACATGACCACGGTACATTTTCATGGAATCAATTTATATGTTAATTACATTCTAGTACAAAATTCAACAGAAGGAAATTTGCGAACATGTCAAAGTATCATCCAAGGTCACCTAGAAAATGACTAATAATAGCTAGGAAGGCAATAAGCAAAAAGACTAATGGGAAATGCACTTTTTGTTATTGATGGAAAATATTTTCTTGAATAGGCTTATAGCAATGCATTCTGTAAATTACTCCGGTATTTTGGAAATCAATAATTAGAAATATGATGGTTAGAAATAACAAGAAAGGAATATGAGACAACTGAATGGGTGAAGCACTGGCCACTAAGCCTGGTGGCCAGAGCCCAGTTCTGGGGCTCATATGGTGGAACACGAGAACTGGCTTTGGCAAGTTACCCACGGATCTCTATACACATGCTATGGCAGGCACATACCCACATATATGCACACAGGTAAGTAAATTTATCTTTAAAAAATTTAAAGAACTAGAAATCATGTCTGTATATACTTAACACAGAATGGTGGCATCCCAGATGAGGTGAGAAATTGTGATGGTTAATAGTTCCAGCTGGTATATGATGGGTACTTAGAAACGACAAGCACCTCTAAGCACTATCCTCCCAGGAATTGTATCCAAATAGTAGGAGGTACTATGTTTCCAATTTTGCAGACAGAAAAAGGCAGCTAAATAAGGAAAAATAAAACACGAAAACACACAGAGCTTTGCAATTTACACCAAACTCTGATTTTGCAGTCTTTGACACTAAATACTGTCCAACACTGACTGCAGACTGTATGGAGGTCACAGATGTGTATGGGGCTATTTTGTGACATTGATTGGATTTGTTCTATTTATAAAATATTTCTAAAGTTGAAACACTTTTTCTTCTTTGAATGACACATTTGTAATATTATCAAAAATTACAAAAATATCCATACTTTACCAACAGTGATTTCACTTTTAGTAATTTTTTATAAGAAGCAAACAAGTTTATATAAAAATTATCCACTTTGAAACATTATCAGTTAAAGGTGTAGATAACCTACTGTTATATTTGGTTAATGTTTAAATAAATCATGGGATACCTACACTGTAGGAATTTGTGCAAAATTTGCCAATTTTTGTGTTATTTAAAATGAGAGAATGCACATGTTATATATTTACTAAACAATTATAACCAATAATATGGAATATTGCTGCATGGGAAGACTATGTGGAAATGTCTGTACACTGGGATTACATTTGATTTTTCCTTTTTCTATATTTATGTTTCTAAAACACATTTTTATAATCATAATAAGACAGTGTTTTTAGATTATTGAAGAAACAGTATTTTTATTAACATTGTCTTTACTAAAAATGAGAACAAGGCAATGTTAGGCATATTGGCCCAATTACAGAATTCCTTTTCTCAGAAGTTTCTATTTGTTTTCCTCAAAAATACAGAAAAAGGTGTTTGGTTTTCCTTCTTGTTGAAGTGTCTATGGGGAAGTCAACATATAAAAGCATAGAATTTGGTGGTAAAGTAGTGTGTTACAGTTTTCTAGAAGAGGAGTCAATGTAAGAAGAAAAACATTAGCATAACAGATTCACATTCTGCCTTGTCCATTCATGCCTACACTTAGGACCTGGCACTCATCCTTTGCCACACCTGCACACATGGGTGAAAAGAAGTCTGTATTTCCCACTTTATTGGAGTAGAATGCCAGGACTCTCTCTTTGTGTGCTTCTGCTCAAGGCTACTGTGCCTGCATGTCTTCCAGCACCCACAGCTTCTCCTGTCTATGAGCTTCCTGTCCCGTGCTTGGGTTGTCAGTAATAGACTTCATCTCTGAGCAGTGACCACAGTCAAAAGGTTCTCCTGTGCTGGTGCTTATCTGTGGGCTTGAGCTCAACTCCTCCTTGACTCCTATCTGAATTACATGTGACTTGCTCATCACAGAGCCAACATGGCTCCCTATGTGGTTCCTAAAGACCAAGTCTTTTGTCTTCTCAAGCCTGAACCTCCAGTGTACCTCCTTCATTCCTGTTCTCATATCTTCTGGTTTTGCTTCAAATTGTGATTTTTTCCCTCAAATATAATACTATGGCATTAAGTCTACACCTGCATCCTCCAGACCTCCCTTTGCTATTAGCAGACTCAAACAATTTTCATATAGTCATATTTGAAAAATGCCCAAATCTTCTTCCATTTCTATTATGATTGTTTTAACTTTTTCAGAGACAATGGTTAGAGTAGAGTGATATTAGGAGATGAAAAGAATCAAAAGATACCTATTAAGTTTTCAAGATTTACTGCTAAAATCAGCTTCCTTTAATATTCCTAGAGACTTTGTCTTGTGAGACTCAGATGATGGGAAGGAAGACTAATATTCCATCTTCAGTGTCTTCACATGGGTCATGCAGAATACAAACCTAGGTCTAACCATGTGCATAATGGGTTAAAGAGACTTGAGGGAGAGAAGACCCAGTAGATTCGAACGATAAGGTTTGAGGGCCTGCAAAATCATTAGATGAAAAAGTCATTACTTTTAAAGTTTTTTATTTTTATTTTATGTGCATAGGAGTTTTGCATTATATGCATGTACATATTTGCACCACACAAATGCTGTTTGCCAGCAGAATCCTGAAGAGGACATCAAAGTCCTTAGAACTAGAGTTACATATGGCTGTGAGCTACCACCTTGGTTCTATAAAACTTATCTTATAATTTTATGCAACCAAACTGGCCATTCTATGACAAATAACAACATCAACTACCTTTTGTTTTAGTGTACAGAATTACCAATATCATCCAGAATTAATATCTCTGCAGATCCTTTGGATGTTAGGAGTGAGTGTAATAATCTTAAAGCTGTTATCACAGAGGAATACTCTAAGTCACTTGGCTCCTATGAAGAAAGTAAGATTTAAGGTCAGCAACCTGGATATATAGACATGTAATGACAACCCAAAACACTAAACTTGAATTCTGACTACTACTATGTTTTAAATGGGAATAGTTCCTTTTGTTTGAATGCTATTTAAAAATAATATGTCCGTAAGTCTCATAGGATATCATGAAATAAAGCAAATTTTCTAAATAAAACTGCCTGTTAGTTATAGCTGTTACAATATGTGCACGAATCTGTGTTAGCCTAGGTTTCCTTTCCATAAAATTCAGAAAAAACAAATCTGAAATGCATGGTGATATAACAAAGTAGAAAATAAACACCACAAGATAACATGCTTAAAATGATAAGTTTTAGGCAATATGTATTTTCCATAATATAAATTCATTGACGATAACAATTATGCTTCCAAGAACGATTAGGTAGAGAAAAATGAGCTTTTCGGACTTAAGCCCAGGAAAACTGTGAAATGTGATTTGCTTTTGATGTTTTCTACATTATCTTTTGTTTTGCTAGCGCTGTCCTCATTCTTACATTGTGTTCTTTCTTCCAAGAACATTATATTTTAATGATTTACCCAGACCACACTTTCCTGAATGCATCCCGAGTTCTGGGTTATCTGACACGCCCCACTTTTGTCAATATTAAAAACTTATGACTTCTCTTTTTCTCAGGAACATAACCGAAAACAACTTTCAAGATCTGATACTTTTATTCTGTTGTAAAAGATTGACTCTATGAGAGATTCTTCAGAATTTCCTTAATGATCAAACCGAAGGCTGTGCAAGCTGACTCACAAGATAATTAGGGATTCCAGGAAACCTTTAAAACACAACATTCTTCCTCTTTGACGAGTGGAGGTTTGACCTTAGGGTTCATAAAAGTAAAAGCAAAAAGACGAGTTTCAGAAGTTGAAAAGAATACACAGGAATTTGAGAAAATGCCTGTGTACTGGCTGGTCATTATGTTGTTTAAATGTGCTTTAACCACACAGTGTGTTGTAGCTGTGTTAGTAACAGTCTACATACTGGCAGATTTGAATACAGCAAATAGCTGAAGATTTGAGTGCCGAGTCACATATTAGATTAGAAAACTAAACAGCCACAATTCTGTGAAATTGACAAAATGGTTTAAAATGTGCAATTCTGTGCTGGTGGGAAAATGAATACTTATGAAAATTTTGGATGCTTTTGAATAATCCAGTAGCTCATGATTGCTTTTTCAAACAAAATTAGTTGAAAATGTGTGCTGATTAGATTCATTTTATAACAAAAGAACCCCCATTGAGACTACTCAGAGGGAAAAGGTGTTTTGTTTAGCTATTTTTCTCGAGTTTTCACATGCCCAGAAATCATCATTACCTCTAGGCAAAAAAGAACAAAGAACTTAGCAAAAGAACATCAACTCAGCAATTGTACTGAAGGTAATCTCTTCCTATTAAAACAATATTTGTCACCTCTGTGAGAATTTGTGCACATAACTGCTAAAATATGAAGAGTAAAAGAGCTGTTTTTAATTATGGATCATTGTAAAATTTGTTGGAAATCAAAATAAAATTTGAAAAATGAAAAAATATTTATGCAAATATGTTCTGAGTTGAGTGGATAACGTACAATTTTGTGTTAACTAATGAAAAGTTTATGTTCTAAGAAACATATTGTTAAATGACTTCATAGTTCTGTGAATATCCTAGCATATAGTTGCTTAAACCAAGATATTATAGTCTATTGTCTATGCACAATGGGCTGGTTGAAATAATCACATTCTATCTGCTCTCAGTCCTTGCCTGAGTAGTGGGCATGTGGTGTAATGCTGTGCATTTATACAACTGACTGGATAATTAGTTCAGTGTTTGTGCAACCAGATAACTTAAATATTTCAGAGGTTTTGTGAAATCCTGAGTTTAATGTGGCATAATTCTTAGCCTAATAGAATTTTTGATTTTTATAGAATGGTGTCAACTATCTGTAAAAGGGTAGCTTTCTTAGGTTGGCTAGAATTAATGATTTTTTTCCTGTAACTTTAATAACAATAGCTTAAGGACTAAACTAATTAGGCCTCAGAGTAGGGCTATAGGAACTGGAAACAACAAGACAGAGTTCCAGTCTTGATCCATCCTTAATAACTCTACTAACTTATTTAAGTTTCTTAATATCTAAAAGACATCTCAGATTCCTCTTCAGAAAATGCCGTTTTCCCTGAGGCTGCTGAGGATCAAAACTGTTAGATTAGGGGGAATGCTTATTGCAGAACAAATGACCCTTGTGCTCACTGAGGATTCTTGCTTGTGTAACAGAACACTGCTCGTTAGCAAAGTCTTCCAAAATAAGGAAGCTAGGAGTAAAGGCAATAAAGCACAGAATTGATAAAAAAGATATTTCTACGTTACTTTTTCATTCCCATAAAAGATGTCCAGAAAATGCACCATATACACGGCTATGACTAAATCATATTTATATCTGAAAACATGATTAAATGAAAACCATTGTTTTTGTTTTTGGTTTTTTTTTGTTGTTTTTTTCACTGAGATGTCAGGCATTATCTGAAAACTGGCAAACATATTTACTCCTACTATGGCTAATGCAACTAGGGAAGAAAGGAACTCAGCAAAGAGTTGCGGTTGTTTAGTGTACTAGTTTAAGCATGAGCATTGCTGTGACTCTTACAACTAGGGAAGGGGCTATTTACATTTGAGACATTGGAATTTTAGGACATGACATTTCTTGACATTTCATAGTAGAATAAAGAATAGTAGCCTACTCATTTTTAAGATAACAAACAACAACCACAAACAGCAACCAAAGCCGAAGTCCTCAAATCATCCTGTTACTCTTTTTTTTTTTTTTTTTTGGATTTTTCGAGAAAGGGTTTCTCCATAGCTTTTTGGTTTCTGTCCTGGAACTAGCTTGTAGACCAGGCTGGCCTCGAACTCACAGAGATCCGCCTGCCTCTGCCTCCCGAGTGCTGGGATTAAAGGCGTGCACCACCACCGCACCGCCCAGCTCATCCTGTTACTCTTAAACAATTGTCTCTAAAGGGGAGGGGGACTCAGAAATGCCTCTTCCTTGATAAAAACACCAGTATTTATCCCAATGCTGAGATTCAACCAAAAGGCAGCTTAATTCCAAAGATGCATACTAGAGACATTTGACTTTCAATCAGGGAGGCTTTTATGATTGCTTTTTGAAATCTAAAATTCTGCTATCACCAGGTATCATGAAAATCAATATTTAGATGAAAATATAAATGTAACAGTAACCATTACATCTTATTGTACCCCAAGATTTTAAAATGTCATTATGCATATGTTATTAGATCCTCACAGTAGTTGTTTGAGAGACACAAGGTAGGCTGTTGATATTTTAATTTAACAAGAAAACACAAAAGCTTCCTGAAGGATTTGGTCAAGTCACTCAGTTAATGAAACCCCAAATTCATAGTGGTCCTATGGTCCTGTGAACTCTTCTTTCTCTTTGAGTGCACAAAGTCTTTTATGTTGGTAATTTACTAGAATGTCGTGTGCAAAAGAATTTGAGTGAATATAGTTTGAGCTGTGAAACACAGTGCTTTTCTGGTGGCGTTTTAAAATCTGAATCTTTAATACAAAAGATTAGTCTTTAATACAAAAGAAAGGAAATTGTAAAAAAAATAATTTCTTTTATTGCTCATTAGGCCGGAGTTATGAAAGGTGTGACTTTGAGGATGGGCTCGGCAGCATGACACAAGATAAGAATCTACTACCTTGGAAAAGAAGAAATGGGCTCATTGGTCCTTCACCTCCATTCTGGGACCACAATGGCAACATATCTGGTAAATGCTTTGAACTTAATTTTGTTTCAGTTACATGATATGCTTTGTAGTCTACACCATTATTTTGTTATCATATCAGTTACTTCGAGTTAATTCTCTTAAGGAAGATTCAGTCATCATATTTCTATGCATTAAATGATGTACTTTGATAACACTCAACACTTTGTTACCCTTCCTTCTACACATTTTTCCTTCCTCCCTTGTCTTTCATATTTTATTGCTCAGTCAATATTCCCACACGTGACTGAAAACATGGCTTCCTTGACTTTGTAAATTTGGCTTATTTCACTTAACATGATATCTCAAATTCTACTCATTTTCCTGAATATGGGATGATTTTCTACTCTACAGCCAAATCAAATTCCACCTATGCATATATACCACATTTTAAAAACAACTAACACATATATGGGTACTCAGGCCCATTTTATAGCTTGTCTATTGTTAATAGTGCTTCAGTAAACATAGATATTTAGGCATCTTTACCTATCTAGATTCTATTCCTTTGAGTATATATACTTGAGTAGAACAACTGTATAATATGACAGTTCTACTTATAACTTTTTCAAGAACCCTCATACTGATTTCCATAACTAACCAGACTAGTTTCTGTGCTTGAACATACTATTTTCCTTTTTCCTTTATCTCTTCATTGCATTAACAGTTAGCTTGTTCCTTGTAATTGATTAGATAAGTAGAATCTTTGTTGACATTCTTTCATGAAATTTATGATTTTTAATCCCTTAAAATATTTTTGATTCTAAATGTAGCACAAGTTTTCATGCTCAAATTCCTGGCATTCCAACAGGTCTATTTAGCTAATGGTTGGTATGCCTGAAACTCTTTGGATGTGTTTGGGGAATTTTGAATCTGAACATGTCAACAATATACAGATTAAACGTGTGAATGTCTACATTAGTAGGACTAATTTCGGCTTTGTCTGAACGTACTTTGTTCCAAGTTTTTCTCTGTCCCACCAGCCAGCTTCCAAATCATGACATGGAGGTTTACTATTAATTATACTATAGCTTAAGCTAGTTCTTAACTAGTTCTTATAACTTAAACTAGCCCATTTCTATTAATTTATGTGCTATCAAGAGCCTTGTGATTTCTACCTCTCCTCCTACGTGTCTTGCTTCTTCTCCATCTCTCAGGGTCTCTTCCTTCTTCTCAGCATCCTCCCTACTCCTCCCAAATCCTGCCTAGCTCTTGGCTGCTCAGCTATTTATTTAAAAAAAAATCCAAGAGATACATCTTCACATTGTACAATAAGATTATTCCACAAAAGTATTTGCCTACTCAGAATTGCTCAATAGACTGCCTTCTAGCTTTGGAAATATTTCTGGGGCTTGGACTTTCATTCAATTCTTTATTAATTACCTACATAACTTAATTCATACAACATTGTGTGTTTAACTTACATTAAGTAATGAGTACCATTCATTAAAATGAGCAAAATTCAACTCCATACAAGTGTTCAACTAGTCTGTTTCCACACATTATGAAGAAAGTTAACACATTTTCTCTGGTGTTACTAAAACCTACCTTTTGAAAGAAATAGGTGATACGTATCTATCACCATGCACAAAACTCAAGTCCAAATGGATTAAAGACCTCAATATCAGTCTGAACACACTGAACCTGATAGAAGAGAAAGTGGGAAGTACTCTACAACACATGGACACAGGAGACCACTTCCTACGTATAACCCCAGCAGCACAGACATTAAGGGCCTCATTGAATAAATGGGACCTCCTGCGACTGAAAAGCTTCTATAAAGCAAAGGACACTGTCACTGAGACACAAAGGCAACCTACTGACTGGGAGAAGATCTTCACCAACCCAGCAACTGAAAAAGGTCTGATCTCCAAAATATATAAAGAACTCAAGAAACTAGACCGTAAAAGGCTAATCAACCCAATTATAAAATGGGGCACTGAACTGAACAGAGAATTCTCAACAGAAGAAGTTCAAATGGCCAAAAGACACTTAAGGTCATGCTCAACTTCCTTAGCAATCAGGGAAATGCAAATCAAGACAACTTTAAGATACCATCTTACACCTGTCAGAATGGCTAAAATCAAAAACACCAATGATAGCCTTTGCTGGAGAGGTTGTGGAGAAAGGGGTACACTCATCCATTGGTGGTGGGAATGCAAACTTGTGCAACCACTTTGGAAAGCAGTGTGGCGGTTTCTCAGGAAATTCAGGATCAACCTACCCCTGGACCCAGAAATACCACTCTTGGGAATATACCCAAGAGAGGCCTTATCATACAACAAAAGTATATGCTCTACTATGTTCATAGCAGCATTGTTTGTAATAGCCAGAACCTGGAAACAACCTAGATGCCCTTCAATGGAAGAAAGGATGAAGAAAGTATGGAATATATACATATTAGAGTACTACTCAGCAGTAAAAAACAAGAACTTCTTGAATTTTGCATGCAAATGGATGGAAATAGAAAACACTATCCTGAGTGAGGTAAGCCAGAACCAAAAAGAGGAACATGGGATGTACTCACTCATATTTGGTTTCTAGCCATAAACACAGGACATTTAGCCTATAATTAGTGATCCTAGAGAAGCTAAATAAGGAGAACCCAAAGAAAAACATAAAGGCATCCTCCTGAATATTAACTTTCATCAGGCGATGAAAGGAGACAGAGACAGAGACCCACATTGGAGCACCAGACTGAAATCTCAAGGTCCAAATCTGGAGCAGAAGGAGAGAGAGCACGAGCAAGGAACTCAGGACCGCGAGGGGTGCACCCACACACTGAGACAATGGGAATGTTCTATCGGGAACTCACCAAGGCTAGCTGGCCTGGGTCTGGAAAAGCCTGGGATAAAACCGGACTCGCTGAGCATAGCGGACAATGAGGACTACTGAGAACTCAAGAACAATGCAGTGGGTTTTTGATCCTATTGCACGTACTGGCTTTGTGGGAGCCTAGGCAGTTTGGATGCTCACCTCACTAGACCTGGATGGAGGTGGGTGGTCCTTGGACTTCCCACAGGACAGAAAACCCTGATTGCTCTTTGGGCTGACAAGGGAGGAGGGCTTGATTGGGAGAGGGGGAGGGAAATGGGAGTCGGTGGCGGGGAAGAGACAGAAATCTTTAATAAATAAATAAATTTAAAAAAACCAATGAAATATCCAGTACTGGCTATTGCTGTGCAGATCATTTAAAGCAAGCAAAACCTCAAGATTTATATAAACATAAACATTAGACTTGTGGATTATAATGGGCATCTCATTTCTTAGTTAGTTTTGTTTCCTAGTTCCCTGAACTTTAAGAGCAGGAATAATGATGCTAAATTCATAGAACTATTTTAAGAGCAGCATGGACTTAGGAACTAAGTTACACAGTGTTGTTAAAGTTTATCATAGATGGTCTGGTACTCAACAAAAGGCAGATATTCCCATTTCTGGATGACATTAGTGTTATTAGCAAGAATAATTTCATGTATTTTGGCTTTGATGTAAAAATATTTTTGTTTAGAATCTTCAATTATTGTTAGGGATAAACTAACTTTATTGAAACAAAGACCCGGTTTCACAAATAGGATCAACCATTACGATACAGTAACCTCACTAGGTTATGATGGGCTTAGTCATGGCAGAGGTTGACACTTGCTGACTTTGTGGCATAGGGTGTTTTTATTGCAACGTCATTCAAATTACTTATTCAGAACATTTCTCTTTTGGTGCTTTTCCCATACTCTTCATTGTACTCATAGGCTCTTTCGTGTGTGTGTGTGTGTTTTCTTCCCGGCTTTATTCACAGACAAAGTGGCTGCTCTTTCTCCAGTAGTATATTATGTATTCTTAACCTACCCCATTCTGGATCTTGAGCTATGTAACTTGAGATGCTCTAAACCTGTGTTTATATATTTTTGTTTCTTAACCTCTTCTTCCTTTTCTGCTTAATTTTTTTTAATGGTAATGTTTTTATAGTCTAATGGAAGAGATAAAATAAGACAGTTTACCTAAAATTGATTCTTTTAAATACACCATATGAATTGATTTAAAATTCTTTGGAGTCGGAGTTGATAAAATGTTGACTTTCTCCACCAGCTAGCTGTACATGCTCAGCTTTTTCCATTTTAAACTTAGATGATAATACTACAAAAGACCTGGGGAAAAGAGGCTAGTTAGCACCTGGCATAACTTATTGAAGGACAATGATCTTAATAGTAGCCATGAATAATTTATGAGTATAATTAATTTTAAATTATGAATAGTCCCTAGTAATATTTTTTTGAGTAAAGAATGGTTTTTACTTTAGATATTAACTTCTTCAAAATACTTATTAAAAATTGTCTTAGAATCTTGTCTCCATTTCCAAACCCTTGGTTTATGAGTACTAATGAAATTTTTTGATTAACTTACTCTTGGAGGAATTTGTCAGTTCTTCAAAATAAGATATTCATCATGCAACCAAAGACTTGAGATTTTAGAGTTGAGCATGGTCATCTACTAGGGAATTAAAATATTACCCTTAGGCAGTATGTGAAACCCAATGAGGCTCAGAGGCAGAGGTGAAAGTATGATGTTTAGCTTTAAAAGCATACAGCATTACATGGGATAAAGTAGTATAACTATAAGAAATTCAAATATATCTTTAAAAATGGCAATGTGATTTCAAAAAAGAATAAACAGATATTCACAAGAGTCAGAGAATAAGGGAGTTTGCTGTGAGACAGTGTCTTCTAGAAATCTCAGAAACTGTACCCATACAGTGTCTCCAACATGACTGCCTATGCATAATCTGAACAAGAACAAAATCACTAAGCATTTCAAAGTGGACAGAAAGTTCCTTGAAGCCTTACCTTTATGCAAAGGACTACAAGCAACCAAGGAATGTAGTCAGTGGTAAAAATGGCCTTCCCCAGGGAAGAGTACACCAACTGGCTACTCAATATAAAAAATCATCTCTGAAAACATATATACTAATAATGTTATATAGGTTGAGTAAGGTATATTTAGGTTTACATATGATATAAAGATATGCATAAAACAACAATTAATGAACAAATAAATCCATGAATTTGAAAGAGAGCAAGGAGGGGCATATGGGAACGATTAGAGGAAGAAAAGGAAAAGGGAAATGAAGGACTTACAATATAATTTCAAAAAAAAACACAAAAAGAGTTTCAATTATTTCTGACATTGTTGGCATTGAAGGTATTCCCTATACTTTAAATTAAATTAAATTCATATACCTTAAATTAAATTGAATTAAAAACTTAAGAGGTAGAATCCAGCCCCTTAGAGATGGCTCTGCACTTAAGAGTGTTTTCCAGAGGGCCTGAGTTCCATTTCCAGCACCCTCATCAGCCATCTCACAACTCACCTGTTGTTCTGACTCCAAGGGATCTGATGATTTCTGGTTTCCATGAGCACTGCAAACAGATGCACAATTAGCTAGATACAAACACATATAAAACTAAAAAAATCCTTAGAAATGTATAATCCATTAAAAATCAAAATCACAGGCTATTAAAAAATTACATTTTAATTCTAATATTTTTATTTGTGTCACAGATTATGGTTTTCTCATTTAGGAATGCCTTTATATGATGAAATTATATATACTGGTACTATACTCAATTCTTAACTGAAATATGTGCAATATTAATCAACAGTTAGTATTAAAATAGTTCTGTAGTTGGCACATCTACTACATCTGTAATCAATATATATATTAACTCCAACAAATAATTTTGTTTAATCATTTAAAATACTATTAAAATGATTCTTAATTAAAGTTTTTATCTAAAATTTTCTTTCCCTTGTAAGTACTCAACTGTCTCTAATGTTGCTTTTGAGTAGATACATTACATTTTATTTAGTATGGCATGTAAGGTAATTCTGCTAGTAACCAACTGTTTTCTTTTTCTTTTTTAAAAATATTTTATGTTGACTTAATTGACTTATGAAAATGTACTATTAATGGTATAGAAATTTTCATGCTCTTTAAAAATATTCCAGTTCCTAAGCATGTTCTGTACTTGGATTTTTCATGTTGACATCCATATATTTAAGTGACTTCTTTTATTACATATTGCATACCTTCTGATTTCAAACATGAGATTCTAAGCTTTTATTCTACCTCTGCTTATTAAATTCCTTTAATATGCTTGTATCCTATATAGCACACCCCAGCACTATAAAAGTTATCCAGGAGTGAGCAAGTTTCCAGGTTGGTTTGATTTTTCTGTGTCTTATAGTCAAACTATGTGGTGTCTTCAATATTGGAGTCTTACCATTTAGTTAGAGTACGCAATTGCAATTGTCTAAGATGTTTGGAGTGCTTCTATGATCTCCACGACTGTCTTAGATAGAGTTTCTATTGCTGTGAAGAAACAATATGATCATGACAACTCTTATAAAACATATAATTAAAGCTTGCTTACAGTTTCAGAGGTTTGGAGCATTATCATCCTGGTAGGACATGGTGGGATATAGCCACACATGGTGCTGGAGAAAGGTAATGAGAGTTCTATACTTTATCTGTAGGAAAAGAAAGTAAAATTTCACACTCTGGGTATAGCTTGAGCATATAAGACCTCTAAGCCCTCCTCTATAGTGGCACACTTCTTTTAACAAACCACATCTACTTCTACAAAGCCACACCTCCTAATAGTACCACTCCCTATGGACCACACATTCAAACCCATGTGGCTATGTGTGCCATACCTATTAAACACAACAAACTTTTCAATAATGTATAAGGAGGTATTCCATGCCTATCACTGTGATTTTCTGCAACAGGAGGAGCGCGCTGCATGTCGTCCTGGCCACCCATCTATCTTATACCTGAAATAATTAAACCGAAACTGTATTCATTTAAACACTGCCTAACCAGTGTCCATTTTTGGCAGGAGATCCATGGTATCTGCTACTCTGCTCTTCTTCCCAGCATTCAGTTCTGTCTACTCCGCCTACCTAAGTTCTGTCCTATCAACTAGGCCAAGGCAGTTTCTTTATTCATTATCCAATGAAAGCAACCCACAAACAGAAGGAACTCCTACACCATTGCCCCGTTTCTGTTAAACAAAAAGGAAGGCTTTAACTTTAACATAGTAAAATTACATATAACAAAACAGTCATTAAGCAAGAATTACAGTTACAATACTTATATCTATTTTATCTTTAATCATAACAAAGGAAAACTATAACTATCTATCTATTCTTCAACTTGATCAAATAATTTAGAAGGTATAATATTACCTATGTAAACTGGAAGTGCATTATAAACAACTTCCAAAACTCTAGAATTGACAGAGGCATTTCACTGCCTGGAAAGTCACCCAAAGTTCTTCTGTACTGTTGGGGCATCCATCTTTAGCCTACAGGCCATAGTGTCCAGCAGAACTTTTCATGAAGCAGGAAATTTTAAATACAGTTCAGTCACTTTCTTCTGTGTGAAAAATGTCTTGCAGACTCTTTCATGAAACATGGACCCTGAAGGATCATCTCACCTTCAGGCAAGTTAAGCAGTCCTCTCTCTGTGGGTTCTTCATGTCTAGTTTATGCATCAGTCCAGGCAAGAGCAATTTCTTGCTCAAATGGCTAACCAACTCCATAAGGAGCCTTTTTGTTGCCCATCTTCCTCTTGAAGTAGATTAGTGCTGCCAGGAGCAGACATTTCCCCTCATTATGAAAAGCCCTAAGTTATTCAAACATTTTAAATGCCATATTCTGTAGTCTTTGAAAGATATGAAGAATGCCTATCTAAGTGAAATATATCTCTATATATCTAGAAAATCTAACTAACATGGCTACAAGCTTGACTATTATCGATGATTATCCATTAGCAACCTATATTTCCTAATTATACATTATATTTTCAAATGAACTACACAATCATAATACATTAGTCAAGAGCAGAAATATACATATAACAAGATTGACCTTAAATTTATGTTAAGAAAGCAAAATCCATACCAATGCAAAGTATTTATGTCTATATCATATCCCCCTTTAAATGTAAAAAACAGTTATAAACAATATTTGGGAATATGGATGTAGTTATTTCTCTCCAAACTTTTTCTTGCTGTATGGGGGCGCTGTTGTGCTAAGTTCATCTCAGTCAGCAGTTGGGCAATTTTTCTTTGTGGGGGTGTTTACAGTGACCTTTCAGGAGGCCAATGTCCATGAAGCCATATTTGTATGGACATCATATTATGGACATCATATTCTAATGTCCATGAAACCATATTTGTATGGAGGCAATCCACAAGTTCTCATATTCTGTGAAAACACCAAAGCGCCATATTCTTAGACCCAAATTCTAAAGTCAAGATACCTTTATAATATACATGTTGGTTTAGTTTAGCAGCCCATACAATGAAATGCGTTTTTGTACTTAGCTCCTTCACAGTCAAAAAATTAAAAAATAACACAATAACATACATAATTCAGGCTGTCTGTGAATCTTTTATTTTTACATGCCTTATTTTTACTCTATCACTTTCTTCTGTCTTTTTAAAGACTTTATCCATTTTTAAAGCATTAACTTTATTTTATGACTCTATATACTCTTTTTATTTTTTTTCTCCCAAGACTACATATATTTATCCAAAACTGTGACCCATTTAGAGATCATTTATGTCTGAATCTGTCCTATTGTAAATCGATAATTCTTTACTATCCAGGAACACTTTCGCTTTGTGCTTTTAGAATGCTAAGCACTTAAGAACCTAAGCTGCAACAACCTTGGTCAAATACAGGTACTCTGGGCATGCCCTCCCTGCCCAGTCGCTTGCACCTCTGAGAGCAAGGCACACTGCCCCGCTTTCAGGCACAAAGCTGGTCCACGTTGCCATCAAGCAAGCTGCAGCAGTCTGCTCACAAACCTCATCCAAATGCTCTGTCTCCCGCAAGAGCCAGAGGTCACGCTGGCAGCATAGCTCAGAAAGCCAATATTTTGAAACTGCAGGGTTTTTTTCCCCCGCTACAGCTGAATCAGGAAAATCTCTCTTAAAGCAGCTGTGGCAAGTCACCAGAAAACAGCAAGAAGCTGTGTTAAACTCTGTATTCTTTTTAAAGCTTTCTCAGATTTTATGTGGATTTAGTTAACCATGTGGGCACCACTCTATAACAGGAGGAGCAGGCTGCTTGTCATCCTGGCTGCCCGGCAATATTAAACCTGAAACAATCACACAGAAGCTGTATTCATTTAAACACTGCCTGGCACATTAGCTCTGACTTCTTATTGGCTCATTCTTAGATCTTAATCTAACCCATTTCTGTTAATCTGTGTATTGCTATGTGACTGTGGCTTACCAACGAGATTCTAATGAGCGTCTGTCTCTTGCAGAAGATCCATGGTGTCTGCTACTCTGCCCTTCTTCCCAGCATTCATTTCTGTCTACTCTGCCTACCCAAGTTCTGTCCTATCAACTAGGCCAAGGCAGTTTCTTTATTCATTATCCAATGAAAGCAACACACAAACAGAAGGAACTCCTACACCAATTTTTATTTAAAAACCCATGTCTTCTGGACACCACATTGCACATCCAGTCAAACTATTGATTTTTTCAAAAGTTATATACTGAAATTTTCTTACTAATGGGTTTCCAAAAGTTGTTTGAACACATCTTTAGTTATTCTCTGAAACTCTAACCCACCAATCAACCTCCTCCTCCTTTATTCCAAACTTTTAGCCATGTCACGTATAGAAACATAAAATTACAGTATCTCCCATTATGTTTTTAAATGGATTGTAATATAGTAGACTTTGTGTGGCTTTTCACACATTCTTTCTTTGGGTTACCCCTTCTTCCACTAAGATATCTCTTTGATAATCTTGTGTTCCTCATTGCTTAAACCCTTCTAAACCTATTATTCAATATCTCTAATTTCACTTCTTTTCTAATTTCATTTTTACTCATAATCTACTATCCCCTTTCCTTAAGTTGTATTTTCTTCAAATATCCCTTTCTAGTTTTTTTTGAGTTCCACTTGCTTTTCATAGACCATGAGACATTCTTATTCTTGCTTTCTTTCTAGATTATTTTTCTTAGTGCCACGCATGGTTCTCTTGTTGCCCTTTCTCAATTTACAACTAGCAATTTTTTCTTTCAAAGTTTTAGCCACAGAAACTACCAGTAAGTACAGCCAATTCTTAAGCTTGTGTCTGGTCACTAATATCTCTTAATATCAATGAACTCAATTTACCTATAAAAAGACACAGGCTAAGAGAATGGACAGGAAAGCAGGATCCAGCCTTCTGTTATTTAGAAGACACACATCTTGACTTCAAACACAGATATTACCTTAGAGTAAAGGATTGGGAAAAGATTTCCCAATCAAATGGACCTAAGAAACAAGTTGGTGTAGCTAATCTAATATCTAACAAAATAGATTTCAAACTAAAATAAATTTAAAGAGGTGGAGAAGGGCACTTTACACTCATAATAGGAACAATCCATCAAGATGAAGTCTCAATCCTGAACATCTGTGCCCCAAATACAAGAGCAACCACATATATAAAAGAAACATTACTAAAGCTTAAATCGCACATCAAACCCCACACACTAATAGTAGGAGACTTCAACATTCCAATCGCCCCAATGAACAGGTCAACCAGTTAGAAACTTAACAGAGAAATAAGAGAACTAACAGATGTCAGGATTCAAATGGACTTAACAGACATCTATAGAACATTCTACCCAAACACAAAAGAATATACCTTTTACCAAAAGAAAGAATATAGTTTCTTCTCAGCACCACATGGAACCTTCTCTATAATTGACCACATACTCACTAAAAAAGTAAACTTCAACATATACAAAAAAATTGGAGTAATCCCCTGTATCTTATTGCATCACCATGCTTTAAAATTAGAATTTAACAGCAACACTAATTTCAGAAAGCTCACAAAGACAAAGAAATTAATCAGTGCTCTATTGAACCACTCCTGGGTCAAGGGAGAAGTGTTTACACCAAGAAAGTTGAGAAATCTCACACTAGTGACTTAACAGCACACCTGAAAACGCTAGAACAAAAAGAAACAGACTCACACAGGAGGAATAGAAGACAGGAAACAATCAAACTGAAGACTGAAATCAATAAAATATAAACAAAGAAAACAATGTGATGAATCAATGAAACAAAGAGTTGGTTCTTTAAGAAAATCAACAAGATAGACAAACACATAATTCCCTATACTCTTTTATTATTCTTCTCTCATCCTGATCACAGCCCTTCCGTCCACTACTCCCAGGACTGCCCCACCTCCCTTCTCCCCAGATCCACTCCTTCTCCATTTTCTTTCAGAAAAGAGAAATCCTCCCAGGGATATCAATGAAACACTGTTATTACAAGACTAGGCACAAACTTTGTCTTCTGGCATATTTGTTCTGCTTATATCTGGGTTATTCATTTTAATAAAACTCAGCATCTCTCAGTCTGCTTCAGGTTTCTGCTTCTTCCAGAACATGAAAATAAACACCCAGGGTTTAAGAGTGGACAGGCTGCTAGATTACGTAGTGAGTCATGTAATGTTATCATGAAGACTCCACAGCAGAAATAAATCATGTTTTTGCAGCTTTATAGTTTGAATAGCAGTTTATATAGAAATCAGGAAAAATTAATGTTGATTTGTTAGTTACCATCTTATTTCAAAAGCTCTTTCTTAAGCATCTGTATTATGTTAATACTTCTCTGGGGCCTAACAATACAGTGGAAAAGAGCATAGTTCTTCTCCCCAGTGAATGTTCAATCTACTGACATAAAAACAAACCTTATGCTTGTACTTACAAGATGAGCAAAATAGCCCATTCACCAACCATTCTTCTGGCTTCAAGCATGCATTTAAGATCTCACAACAGGGCAAAGATAAAATTTGATTGTAAATGTTTATGCCTGGCAGATATTTTTTGGTAGCATCTATATTGCTTTTACCCAAAGCAGTTTCAATAGGATGATTCATCTGTTCCAGGGTTTGGCTTGCTTTTTGTTTAAGGATTCTATTTCTGGAACTGTATATCTATGTTCTGTTTAGTCTCCTATGTATTGTGAAATAAAATAACTAACACAGAAGGACTTAACATTACCTTGTCCCACTAAGAATTTAGGCAGTTGGGTCAATGAGATGGTTCAGTGGATAAGAACAATTTTCATGCATGTCTGAGATTTGAGTTTGATATTCAGAACCCAGTATGTGAGGAAGGAACTGAATGATATGCTGTGACCTCCACACATGTGCCAAGACATGCATGCACTTACATACACACAATAATAATAAATAAAAAATTAAACAAAATAGAATTTAGTCCTTCAGTGAGATTCATCAGTAGGTCATAGTTTTCATCTCCTAGTATATTCAATAAAGGGTGAAGATTACTATGTCTGACAGAATGGAATTTTAGAAATAGAAGAGTGTGTTGGTTTGAAGGAAAATGCCCCCCCCCCAGGGAATGACACTATTAGGAGGTGTGGCCTTGTTGGAGTAGGTGTGGTCTTGGAGAAAGTCTTTCACTGTGGAGGCAGGCTTTGAAGTCTCATATGCTCAAGATACCACCCAGTGTCCCATATTACTTCCTTTTGCCTGCCTATCAAAGATATAGGATTTTCTGCTGCAGTACCATGTCTGCCTGCATACTGCCATGTTGTACAAGGATGATCATGGACTAAATCTCTGAAATTTTTTTGCTTTATAAGAGTTACTATGGTCGTGGTGTCTCTTCACAGCTAAAGAAAATTAACTAAGACAAGAAGTAAATATTGTAACCATTCTTCTAGAAATCAAATGTTAATTATTACATGAAATTAAGAAAATAATTCACTATGATTAGATATAGTATCAAAATATGCTCCCATTATGGGTAGGTTACAAATGCAAACTGTAGCCATCAATATAAATGAATTATATCCAGATTCTATATAACAATTAGCTTTATTATGCTATTTTTAAAAATTCACCTGGACATTGCATAGATGAAAATATTTGTTTATATAATAGCTCTTTCTTATCAATGGTGGATACATTCCAAGATCCCAGAAGGCGACTGAGATAGAGAAATACTATACATTTCCCATATTTTACAGATTTTTATGATAGCTTAGCAATAATAACGAAACAAAATCATATCATTTTATTTTTTCTGATCCTGTGGTAAAATACTCTGACCAAACATCTTGAGTTTTATTTTATTTCACAGTTCAAGTCAAAGTCCATTGTGGTAGGGAAGTTGGGGATGCAAGAATCTGAGTCAACTGATCATCCTATATCCATGGTCAGGAGGAGTCAGCAATGATGTTTGTCTGTCTCCTTTTTATCCAGCCCAAGACTTACGCCATGATATGATGACACTTATGTAGGGTAGATCTCCCTACCTCAACTAGTGCAATCAAGGTACCTTCCCCACAAGCATGTTCCACAGTCAGTTACTGAGATGATTCTAGATTTGAGCTGACTCGACAATTCATACTGATTATCATTATAAATATCTAATTGTAATAAATAATTGTAATTATTTGATTTTGAATTTTCTACCTAATATTTCTCTTGCTGTAGCTTGCCATAAGTAACTAAACCTACAGACTGAAAATCTTGGCTAAGGAAAATAAATATTGGAATAACACCTCTTTCTTAGAATTAATGTACAAATAAAATGTTTGGTAGAATGCAAATGAATGCTTTTCTGCCCATACACTTTTCAGTATAATATCAAACCATTTTCAATGTTTTAAAAATTTTTTTGGAATCCATGTGCATGAGTGCACACACATGCACATGCACACACACACACACATATGTAGATTACCATGGAGGTCAGAAGAGGGCATGAGGTTCCCTGAAACTCACACTACAGGTGGTTTGTGAGTGAGGAATGGAACTCATACTCTATGAGCAAGTGGGTGGTGTTCCAGATCACTGAGCCAGATCTCTGTTTCCCTCATATATTTGTTGTTGAACTTTCTTTGGTATGTATGTTTGGGAATGATGCAAATGTTTATAGAGAGAAAGAAAAGTGAGGTATAATGGATTACAGCCAATTGCTTTTGGACTAGAATCAAACCTGATTCTAAAAGGTGGAGGGCCTTAGAGAAAAAGCTTTAAATCCATATTTCAAAGGAAAAATGGGGACAGAAATGACATGTATTGTGAGAAACTACATGAAGGCCTGGAAGGTAGTTGGTCTATTCATAAATGACATAGAAGTCAGCTATAAATACAATGTATTATTTTTTGAAAACGAAGCTCGGGCTATGTATGTATGTTGAAGATGTCCTGTCTTACAATTTTTCTGTCTGCTGCTGTTTCTACCTCACATTTTCTCTCATAAACTTGAACTCGCTTACAGCTGACTTTCTCATGTGTGTCCTGTCTAGCGAGTAATAGTGAGTGATGGAGTTATTGCGGTAGCTGGAGAGCACCAACGCGTCTCAAGGGTGTGCCTATTTGAAACTTAGCAATTCCTTTTCAAGTAGTATTTTTAGGAAAGTTTAAATTTTTACCCTAAATTCTGATTGGCAAGCTAATGATATATGTATGTTTACACATTTGAAGAGAATAAACAACATGAGGTTTTCATAGTTCCCCCAATAAACTTGATAGCTATTGAGTATCAAATAATAGAATATCATTTTATTTTTCCATTTATTTCATTTCAAATAATGTATATGTCAATGGAGGGGATGTGACAGCTTACATACATAAATTAACTGATATAACATCAATGCAATGCTAGCATATAACCTTAGTCATCAAGCTGCCAAATACCTTAACATGAGAGCTAAAAATGATACTTGTGCTGATTCTTTATTGCAGTGTAGAAGTATTTCTCTTTATAATTTGCTTAACTTTGGTAGGAACTGTATGGACAAATGGCTTGTGGATCTATATTATTCAAATTAATCGAGCGATAAGTGAAAAACAATCATATTCAGTAAACATATATAGACTCAGTAACAGTATTTGTAGTGAAATTCAAAGAAATTTTAAAAGGTTTACTTTTGAATGATAACCAGCAATAAATAAGAATGAGACTCTATCAAATATGATAACAGGGAAATTTTCCAGTTGGGTTGGTTGGCAAAACTCAGCAGGTGTTGGTTGTCAGCCTGTGCTCTCAGAGCACAGTCAGGAATACTCACTTGAATTCCCTATGTCCTATTAGTCAAGAAAATATAACAGCAATCCACACTACATTTATTCTTTGTAAACTCTGGCCAATGACTTAAGTTGCAGCACAAGAAGCAAAAGAAGCAAATTAGTATTTACTTTGTCATAGTTAGCAGAATTTAAAAAATTCCCACTTTAGTAAGATGCTTATGCCTCCATTATTAAATAAGGCACAGGTATTGCTGTGAAAAGACTTTTTACATATAGGTAAGATCTCTAATTAATTGACCTTAAAATTAGAAGATTATCCTGTATCACTGAAGTGGGCCTAAAGCAATCTCAGGAGTCAATGAAAAGAGAAGAGAAATATGGAAGAAATAAGGTGAACATCAGAGCTATTTAGGTTCACAAGCCTGAAATCCTTCTAAGATGGCAGCAAAGATGGAGAAAAGAAAACATAAAATAGGGGGTAGAATAGCTTACAGAAGTAGAAAACTAGGTATAGCTAGCAAAAGAACTTGGACCTCAGCCTAACTGC
The DNA here is from genome assembly GCF_037038515.1 of Microtus pennsylvanicus. Taxonomy (NCBI): domain Eukaryota; kingdom Metazoa; phylum Chordata; class Mammalia; order Rodentia; family Cricetidae; genus Microtus; species Microtus pennsylvanicus. Next base: position 133,325,064 of record NC_134582.1, read on the forward strand.
ATAGAACCGAATTGTGCTAACAGGCTGATTGGACTTGAAGGCACTTTCATCTGCAGAGCCATGAGAAAAAAGTAAAGTCAGTCAGCACTTTAACTTTAACATTTTTGAACATCTAAGCAAACAACAAAGAAGTCACCCAGTGTCTGGAGTTATAACCCACAGGAAGGATAAGATAATAATTTGTGCTGCTCTGAGGTTACTAACTGTAGAGTAGATTGTTAAAGCTGCAATGACAACTCTGGTCTAGCAGTGGCTGACTGGCAGACTTCCCATTTCCTCAGATTTTAGAGAAAGAAAGTTTTACAATACCCTGATCATCCACTAATGCTTATTATTAACTTTTCAACATCTATAAAAGTTTCTATTACTTGATAAATCCAAAATAAATTAAACACAGTCTACATTTAAAGGCTGGAGTTTTGTGTTCTTGACTCCACCTGAACAACATTTAGCAGCCTGATTTTATGTAACATCCCTGTGCTTTTTCTTATCTATTACATGATCCAAATTCCTCTAGTTTTTCACTCAATTTTCACATTCTTGTCATGATTTCCATTACTTGTCCTTTAAAAAATGTCCAATGTTAGAGATAAGTGATTTGTTCAGATTACTTACTTCTCTTTCCATAGCTAGTATAATTATTTAAAAATTATAAGATATCAAAACAAATCTCAGATTCCATCTTACACCGGTAAGAATGGCCAAGATCTAAAACACTGATGACAACTTATGCTGGAGAGGATGTGAGGTAAAGGGAACACTCCTGCATTGCTGATGGTAGTGCAAGCTGGTACAGCATCTTTGGATATCAGTATGGTGATTTCTCAAAAGATTAGGAAACAATCTACCTCAAAACCAGCAATACCACTTTTGGATATATACCCAAAGGATGCTCAATCATACCACAAGGACATGTGCTCAACTATGTTCATAGCAGCATTGTTTGTTATAACCAGAACCTGGAAACAACCTAAATACCCCTCAACTGAAGAATGGATAAGGAATATGTGGTACATTTACACAATGGAGTACTACACAGCAGAAACAAATAATGGCATCTTGGAATTTGCAGGCAAATGGATGGAACTAGAAAAGATCATATTGAGTGAGGTAACCTAGACCAAGAAAGACAAATATAATATATGTACTCACTCATAAGTGGCTTTTAGACATAAAGCAAAGAAAAACCAGCCTATAATTTACAATCCCAGAGAACTTAGACAACAAAGAGGACCCTAAGAGAGACATACATGGATCTAATGTACATGAGAAGTACAAAAGGACAAGATCTCCTGAGTAAATTTGGAGCCTGGGGATCATGGGAGAAGGTAGAAGGGGAGGGAAGAGGAAGTGGGTAGCGAAGAAAAATATGTAGCTCAATAAAAACAATTTTTAAAAAAATCATAGGATAAGGGAGGCAGGGTGATAGTTGGAGTAAGGAGAGGGATTAATAACACTAAAAACCTTTGAAAAGTAATATGAAAGCCAACTAGTGTAGAAGCGTGTATATATATATATATATATATATATGTATATATGTATATATACACACACAAATTAAGACGAATATATACACACATACAAATCTTACATATGTAATACACATACATATATTCAAATATAATTCAAGATATATATTATATCATAAATATCATATGTTGACCAGTAAGGTCCCATGGGTCACTAAACATTAGGCCATTGCCAATGTTACTGATTATCTTTCAGAAGTTGACAGTAAGAACCTACTGCTGAAGACAGCACAAAGTTGAGTCATGGGATATGGATGTCAAACTGATATTTATTTGGAAGTTTCATCCCCACTGGCTAGCATTCATAGTGCTTGAGGGTGATATACATACTACTGGAATAATAGAAGTAATCTCAGCTTTACACAAATGTGAGCTCTGAGAGCAGCAATAATGACTAGCCAGCATGACATGCTCACTGCTGCAATAGTGACGTGAACAGGATGGGGATAACAAACCACTTTCTGGTTGGATTTAAGTTGCACTCCAGGAGATGAAACCCACATTTATCATCAATATTGGAGCCAAAAACCATGGCTATTCAGGCCTTGTGGGAAAAACTACTATTGTTATTTACAGAAATGGACATATTATTATTAAAACAACTCCTAATGACATTCAATTGGTAGTATAAGAATTGTCTTCATCAATAGGGTCTTCCTGTCAGTTTGTGGAGAGCATTCTATAGCATTTATAACTACCTGGGTTGTTTATGGATTCCCATGGGTTTTCAATGGCCAACAATTCGATTAAGTGTAATTCATTCTCAGTTCTGTAAGCTTTATTTGGCGAGAAGAGATGTCCAGTTGATGCTCTGTCTCTTCGATTATTAGACAACTCCATTTACAATGACTTATATAAGTATATATTTTAGGCCCTTGATTTTAGCTGCCTCTTCCCATGTTCCTTCCTCTGTTTGATTCTCCTTTTTCAGGTTTCTTTTACTTTTTATCTGTTTGTAACTATATTTCCCTTTCCTAGGGAGGTCTATCTGCCCCCTAGTCTTTTACTCTATTTGTAACCTCTGCTCTTCTATATATTGTAGCTTGACTATCATTGGTTTGTCAACTAATATCCACATATAAGTGAGTACATATCACATTTGACTTTCTGGGTCTGGGTTGCCTCACTCAGAATTATTTTATTCTAGTTTCATCAGTTTACTGGAAAATTTTTTAGTTTCATTTCCTTTAATGACTGAGCAATATTTCATTGTGTAAATGTACCACATTTTCTTTATTAATCCTTCTGCTAAGGGTCATCTAAATTGTTTGTCATTTTGGACTATTATGAATAAAGCAGCAATCAACATGGTTTAACAAGTGCTTCTATGACACGTTGAAATAACCTTTGGGTAATTACCAAAAAGCGTTATAGATGGATTTAGAGGTAGATCCATTCCCATCTTCCAGAAGAACCACCACACTGATTTTCATAGAGTCTGTACAAGTTTCTAGTCCCACAAACAATGGATGAGTGTGTCCCTTACTCACAGCCTCTGCAGCATGACCATGCAGCAGTCATTAAAAAAATAAGTCATAAATTGAAAGTTCTCCAACCTACCAAGAGCACCCCATTCTGTAGGTTGCCCCTTTGTCTAAATAATGGTGTCCTCTGCTGTACAGAGCTTTTCAGTTTTTTCAGTTTCATAAGATACCCTTCATTAATTACTGATTTTAGTGCCTATGTTAGCAGGGTTTTGTTCAGAAAGTCCTTTCCTCTGCCTCCATTGAGTTCAAGACTATGCCCCACTTCTTTTATCAGATTCAGTGTTTCTTTTTTAAGTTTTAAGTCTTTGATCCATTTGGAGTTGAGTTTCGTTCAGGGTGATAGGTGTGGATCTGTTTGGATTCTTCTACATTCAGTCACCCAATCTGACCTGTTTGAAGATACTGTCTTTTTCCCAGTGTGTTTCTGTTTTTTTTTTTTAAATAAAAATCAGGTGTTCATTTGTCTGCTGATCTGCATCTGGGTCTACATGTCTGATTTTGTGCCAATACCATGATGTTTTTATTACTATATTTTTGATGTAACTTGAAATCAGAGATGGTGTCACCTCCAGTGGTTCTTCTGTTATTCAGGAATGTTTTAGCTCTCCTTTTTGCTGCTGTTTATTTCCACATAAAGCTGAGAATTGTTTTTTAAGCTCTGTGAAGTATTGTGTTGGCATTTTGATGGGGATAACAGAATCTGTAGATTGTTTTTGGTAGGCTGGCCATATTTGCTATATTAATCTCACTGATCCATGAGTATGGGAGATCATGTGATACCTTCTTCAATTTCTTCCTTCAGTGACCTGAGGAGTTCTTTTATCATACAAGTCTTTCACTTGCTTAGAGTTACCCCAAGATATCTAATATTATTTGAAGCTATTGTGAAAGGTGTTATTTTTCTGATTTCTTTCCCTGTCTGTCATTTGTATATATAAAGGCTACTAATTTTTGTGAGTTAATTTTGTATCAGGTTATATTGTTGAAAGTTTATTAGCTGTAGGAATTTCCTGGTAGAACTTTGCCAGTGATTTATGTGAGAATCATCATCTACATGTAAAGATACTTTGATTTTGCTCTCTTTCAGTTGTCTTGTTGGTGTAGCTAAGACATCAAGATATTGAATAGGTATGGAGAGAATGGACATCCTTGTCTTGTTCCCAATTTAGATGAATTGCTTTCGTTTGTCTTCATGTTAGCTCTGGACTTTCTGTAAACTGCCTTCTATGCTGAGGGGCCTCCCTTGTTTCCTAATTCCCAGTACTTCTGTCATGGAGGATTGTTATATTTTGTCAATGGCTTTTTACACATCTAATGAGATGATCACATGGTTTTTGTCTTTCAGTGTGTTTATGTGGTGGATTCTACTTATTGATTTATGTGTATGGATCCAAACTGCATCTCTGGGATGGCGCTTACTAAATCATGGGGAATAATGTTTTCAATGTGTTCTTGATTTTAGTGTAGAAGTATTTTATTGAGAATTTTTGCATCTATGTTCGTATGGGAAAATGATCTCTAATTTTCTTTCTTTGTTGGGTTTTTATGTGGTTTTGATATCAGTGTAATGATGGCCTCATAAAACAAAGAAGACAATACTCCTTTTGTATCCATTTTGTAAAATAATTTGTGGAGTATAGACATTAACTCTTCTTTGAAAGTCTGCTAAAATTTTGCACTAAAATAATCTAGTTGTATGCTTTTCTTGGTTGGTAGACTTTTAAATATTGCTTCTATTTCACTATGGGTTGTAGATCTGTATAAGTTGCTTAATTTATCTTGATTTTACCTTGGCAGGTATTATATATTGAAAAATTATCTATTATTTTTAGCTATTCCAATTTTGGGTAGAACAGGATTTTAAAGAATGTCTTTATAAGTCTCTCCATTTCCCTGGTATCTATTGTTATATCCTCCTTTCATTTCTAATTTGGTTAATTTGGATCTTCTCCTCACCTTTTAGACAATATAGCTAGGGTGCTTGTCCATCCTACTGTTTTTCTCAAAAAACTGACATTTGTTTCATTGATTCTTTGTATTTTTATTTTATTATTATTTTTTAATTTTTTATTTTATTATTGTTGTTGTTTTTCTTGTTTCTATTTTATTAATTTCAGCCCTGAGCTTGACTATTTCTTGCCATTTACTTCTTTTGGGTCTGGTTGCTATTTTGCTCTGGAACTTCCAGGTGAGCTGTCTGTCCTTTTTTTTTTTTAGGCACTTAGTACTATAAACTTGATTCTCAGATCTGCCTTCTCTGTGTTCCATAAGTTTGGGAATATTATGTATTGATTTACATAGAATTCTGCAAAATCTTTAATTTCTTTCTTACTTCCTGTCTTGACTAGTTTTTCATTCAGTAGTGAGCTATTTAGTTTCCAAAAGTATGCAAGCTTTCTGTTGTTGATGATATTTAGCTTTAGTCTTTTGTGGATAAATAGGTTGTATTTCAATTTTCTTGTGACTATTGAGACTTGCTTTGTGTCAAAGTAAGTAGTAAATACTGGAAAAAGTTCTATTTGGTGCTAAGAAAAAGGTATATTCTTTTGTGTTTGGGTGAAATGTTCTGTAAACATCTGTTAGTCTCTTTGGTTTAATGACTTCAGTTACCTGGAACATTTTTGTATTTCCTTTTTGTCTGAATGACCCGTCTTCTGGCTAGAATGATGTATTAGAGTCTTTCACTATCTGTGTATGAAGGTCAATGTGCGATTATATGATGCAATAGTGTTTCTATTGTCAACATGTGTGTCCTTGTGTTTGGCGCATAGATGTTAAAAATTCCAATGTTGTCTTGGTGAATTTTTCCTTTGATGACTATGTAATGTCCTTTCCTATTTACTCTGACTAGTCTTGATTCAAAGTCTATTTTTTCAGATATGGTTATATAAGATTATTTCTTAGGTCCATTTGCTTGAATATCTTTTTCCAACACTTTACCCTGAGGTAATGTCTATCCTTAATGTTAAAAGGGTGTTTTATGGATAGTGCAGGATAGATTATGCTTTTGTATTCATTAGTCTATGTGTTTTTATTTGGTAATTGAGACTGTTGATGTTTAGAGTTATCAATGAGCACTGTTTTTTCTTTTGATTCTTGTTATTTTGTTGTTGCTGTTGTTGTGGTGGTGATGGCTGTGTGTGTGTTTCCCCTTTTTGTTATGCCAGTCTGTGAATATATCTGTCTATCATCTATCTATCTGTCTGTCTGTCTGTCTGTCTGTCTGTCTGTCTGTCTATCTGTCTATTATTGTCTGTTGAATATCTGTATGTAACAATTGAAATATTTTTTAAATCTATTCATAGAGCTAACACTTTGTTTAAAACCAACATTATATCCACATTGTTTATGTGTGTTCTCCTTCCTCCTCGGGATGATCAGCTGTGGCTCCTTGAGATGGTGAGGGAGAAGAAGCAGGGAAAAGGGTTCAGCCAGCTGTGGCTATAACAGAGATAGCCCTCTGGGAGATAACTTCAGTGAGACAACTCAACTCTATTCCAGAGTATAGGAAAAATATAGGATTGGGAAAGCAGGAGAACAAACCCTAATTTGCAATAAACAGCATGCTCCTATAACAAATCTTCTTATGTGGCAGTAGGGTCCTATAGCAAAGCTTAAGTACAAGTCTTAGTTACCATATATGCAACGGGGGAAAACCTCTAGCAGGAAACTACTCCAAGGGTCACACTAGATCCGTCAGGCATCTGGGCCTGGAGACATCCTCCAAGTAAGGGCAGGTAGAGAGCAGGAAGTTTCACTGGGGAGGGAATGCTTCATGTTGCTGAGTTTGGCGAAAGCTACCTGGCGACGATAGACTGCAACCTTTGACCAGCTGGGCCTCCCTACACTTACCCTTGTTAATTAGTAATTTTCTCAACCTCAGTTTATTGCTTTAAGAGCAAGCTAATAGCTGTCCAATTGTTCTACCAGAATACCAGAAAAGTTGAGGTTTACTAGGGCTCAAAATATTAGTATTGATTGACTCAATGATGTGACAATTAGATTTGACTTCCAGTCGGGCTTTAAAATACCACTGAGTGGCTTAAATAGATAGGTTATCATAATCACTGTCAACACCGTTTTTCTTCTCTTTTGACAAACATCACTGTACCAAACACAGTGTCAACATAGCAGATGCTTCCATATCAGCCGTGATAACCCTGATAAAGCACACCAGGGACTCTCTGACAGTCTAGCGAATACCCAGTGTGTTTTTTATTAGAAGTTTCCAAACAATAAAACTGTTTCCAAGAGAAAACATCAGTGCTCAGTGCTCTTCCTTGTATTTCTGCTAAAACCTGGGACCATGTCACCTAAGTCTTTTGAAATGATGGTATAGAAAATAATATTCTCATTGCATTTGCTGCTGAGGTTCTTATTTTAGCAGGCAATCCCAGAATTGTGTTTTTACTAGATAACTTCTTTATGGAGTTGTTAGTTCCTATGTAAAATGTGACTACAGTGTATTTTGGACTGTTGCCCATAATATTATAATGTGTATAATCACTGTTAGTTCTTTAAATAGACAATATAAAATGTAAAAATATCAGTCAATTTACTGGTGTGTTTTAGTTTTTAATCCTTTCAATACAGTTATATGTACCAGAATAGCCTCTAGTGTTTAAAATTAGGTTGTCAGTGATCAGCTTCAGTCTAATTTCACAATTCTTGTTCATCACAGCCAATTTTCTCATGTTGGTCTCCAGAGTGAATTCCATCTCCTCAAACTTAAGAAGCAGAATTTTCCTTCCAACTAATGACCAGCAAGTTTGTCAGGTATGTACAACACAAAGCCTTTCCAGTTCTGACACACTTGGCAATTCCTTTATTGCAATTATTTGGTTATCAATTATTCCTTACAGATTACGTTTTATGACTTCTCCAGTCACCAGAGCAACCAATTGACAGCAGGCCTTCAAACCACATGTGACAGTCCTATCCAGCAGGTATGGCAGAAAGCAGAGACAATTCAGAGTCAGTGGGAGAGAAATGTCATCACAATCCGGAGCTCACAGCCGTTTCAGGTAAGCCTTATCTCCAGCTATGACTTTGGAGCAAAACCCGTAAGAATCCAGACTTAGAAACATACCCATTAAAAAGTCGCATGGCCGATTCATCTGCCCGACTGGAATTTCCCATAATTTTCAAGTCTTCAGTAAATTAGAATGGCTAGTCATGGTAATAGAATAGACATTTTCATTGTGAAATGTTGACTTTGTGTTTTAAATTAAAATAGATATATTTTAAGATACAGTGATGTAAAGGCTAACTATAATTTTATGAAATTAAGGCCTCAATTTCTTAAATCTTTTATTTTCATCTTTTACTTTGTTTACTTCTCTTTCTCCACACTTCTTCCTCCTAAAAAATTTCTTCTCTCTAACTTTACCCATGCATTTGAGAGCAGAGGATACTTATGAATAAAAATAAAGAGATTTTAATTTAAATTCTAATTCCAAATGCTGTTGAAGTAGGATGATTCTCATTTATCTCATGGTTAAGCTCATTTCAACACATCCTTTATTTTCCTAAATAATTTTATGAATTAAATCCAATGCAAGCTTATAAAAGACAAGCTTACTTATATAGCCTATTAAAATTAATACAGGACAGAAATTATAATATAATGCTTATTATAAGACTTCCTGGGAAAGTGTTACATATTTTAACATTTGGGATGGTCAAGAAAACTTTTCAGATAAAGATGAGAGGTATTTTGAAGAATTTTATTTTTTTAAGAAAATTAATGTCTAAACCCATTTTATGGACCAATTTAGCCAAAATATTTTCTTTATCATTTATTATTGAAATATTGTAGCAGTCAATTATCTTATTTTTAGTTTTGCTTTTTTTATTGCTTGAATGCATATAATGTCTTTTTATCAAACATAACCTCCTATTTCCTCCTTACAAATTCCTTCACTACCTTCTCTTCACCTTTTGTCTTCCCAAATTTTTGTGCTTAAAAAAACCCTTAAGACTACAAATGCTGCCTGTACCTCCATGTGTGTAGGACCATCTGCTGGAGATGGGTAGCCTCTGAAGAAAAATGTCTCTTCCTGCCTCAGTAGCCATAAATGGCCAATAACCTCTCAGCTAGAGATGGTATTTCTGAATCCCCTCCCTGCTTTGTGCTGGTATTTTGGCTGGTCTGTATGAAGACAATACTCCTATGAGTTGATATATTCAAAAGCCCTGTCATACCCAACCAAAAGTTTTGCTGAAGTTATCTACCTTTTTTTTAGCTCTTAAAATTCTTCCACCCACTTTACCATGTTGGTCCCTTAGTCTTGGGGGAACTGAATATTCAATGATCCCTTATTCTCTGCACATTGACAATTTATCAGTCTTTGTGTTAATGGCAGTCTCCTGCAAATAGAAGTAGAAGTTTCTTTGATGAAGGTTGAGAGATGTAAATTGCCCCAAATTTCTCATCAATAATTATCATATAAAAATAAATTTCATGTAAAAATATCTAATTTGATGTTATATATCCAGTTGTTTCAGCCTAAGGAATAAATTAGCTTCAATTTACCCTTAAGTTAATCTTGAGTGGCTAAAAGGAACGGCAAGGATAAATGATAGGTATCTATGCCTGCTATAAATGTTGAATGACATTTTCGTGAGTGACATATTTTCTTAGTTGATGCCATGGAATCACACTGTAATTGAAATTTTCAGCCATTGTTCAACTAAAAGGTTATTTAAAGAAGATACAAAATAATTTAGGATCTGGTTAAATGCTGCATAGATTTAATAGTTCTATGGTTGGACATAGTTTTACAGTTTAATAATTTGCAATCTATTGAAGTTAACAGCCATGTTTGTTTATGTGGGTGAGAGACATCTTACATCATGACATGGTTAAGTTTTTCTGGTGATTGCTTCGCTTATTTAAATATGACTTACTTGGGATGTGCTGGGCATGACACAAGAAAGGTTTCAAGTATTATTTTAAGAGATGTTTGGCACTTGTTTGGTGTTTCAGTGGCTTTAGCTGCGTGTGGTATGCCCTAAGCTCCCCTGGAGACCAGTGATTGTTATGATGGTTGAGATGGGAATCAGGGCTAGAGGAGGTTCTAGTATATTTCCTCCACACTTTGCAGGCCTCTATGTCTGCCTAAGCAACACAGCAAAGCCCAGATTGATTCTATTAAGAATGAGCCATCTCACTGGATGCAATTTGCTCCATTAATTTTGATGACAGGTGAAGATCTTATTTAGGCCCATGTTTTAACTATTACTTACTCATTTTTCTTAACTTCTAAACCATGAGTACCAAGTAAATCTTAAAATGATCATTCCCAAGTTGATACATGATTAGTATCTAGTTGTTCATATATTTAGGTCAAGGTTTCTCTTAGTAGGGTGACAGAGATTTGATACACTTGCTGGACCTTGTCAACCAAACCTTTCAAAGTGACTTCCTTGGTTACCTCAGGTGCCCATTTCCAAATACTATAGATTTTGTTGCTCAGATTGTGTATCCAATTAATAAACCTTAAAATTCCAGAGAATATCATCTCTAGGGCAATTCAGCTGTGACTGAGATGCAGATTATTCATGGGAGCTTTTTAAGTGGAACAGCAGCTTCAGTTTTCATAGATGCGACTTAGTTTATTAATGTGTTTCACTAAATACTTTAAATTGTTGGAAAAAGAGCGTTTGTAACATAAAGTTTTGTAAGTAGTAGAAGCATGGCGCCTGGGATGCCGAGTCTGTACTCCTGCTTTAAATATTGCCCTGTCGTCAAGTAACAGATGTTCACACACCACTGTGTGCTGGACTGCAGAGATGTGTTGTGCTTGTAATGTGACCATCTTCATCTACTATCTTGTTCCCGTAGAGCTTTTGTGGAAAGACTATTTTAGGAATTTTGTAATCAGCACCTTTATATTATATCTGCTGCCTCTGCAGCTTAGAAACCTTTGAGAATTATTTCATTCTCTGCAATTTCCCCACCATGCAGACTTCTGATAGTTTAAAGTCACACACACTTTCTTTAGAAATACGTATTTCAGTCAGTGACAGCTACAGCCAAGATGAACATGAGATTTTAGAAAATCCCCTGAAGCTGGTGGTCACCCAGAGTCCTTTAGCTAACTTTATCCCTTAATAAAATTGAAGTGTTTTAATTTACCAGGATATACTGTTCCATAAACAAAGAGTTGACATTATGAACAAAGAATGAACAAATTTTCATAACATATTGAAAACATGTAAGACATAGTAGCAACAAATACTTACTGAAGAACATTTACTAAAGTTAGGGAATTGTGCTTAGTACTTTGTGCCACAATCTAAGTGACCACTCAAGGAAACCCTCTGAGGGGGAGTGATGACCTGCCCCCATTTTAACCCTGGGGATTTAAGCTTTACATAGTTTGATAATCTATCATATCAGCACACCATGTTAGAACATTTAGAAGTTTGATTTCATATGACAATCACTTAACACTGAACTAAAGTAATTTTCTAAACTGTATCTAATTATAAAGTTTGAGAAGATGTGGATAAAAATATGAACCCCTGTTGATTGCCTTTGGGGGGCTACTTAGTCTAGGGTTAGTAGCCCGCCTGGCAGTTCAGTTATTCCAGGGTCATGGAGAGGCACTACCTGGAAGATATGGGCTAGGAGACAGGAAGAAGGCCATGCAAAGTTTGTCAAAGCCTCCGTTTATTAGGGACGAGATACAGCTTTTTATAGGGTAAGGAGTTGGGGGATGGGCACAGGGTTCTGGGCTCTTGCCGCATGGTTCACGTTGGTCACATGGTCCTCGTTGGTCACGTAGGCAGGAGGTTATCTTCGGTCAAGTCACAGTAGGCCTGGAAGTTGACACACCTAGTTCTCTAGATAGTTTAGAATGCGGGGTGGGTTCCGCTAACAGATAGCTCTCATTAACAGCCAACTTGGGTGTGGGGTAGGCTCTGTCAATAGAACCATTCCCAACACAACTATGGGTGTGGGGTTCTCTGCAGACTCCCCAGGGTGATGGTTCCTGTAATGATTTTAGGAGGAAATTGGCTCCTGACAAACCCCCAAAAGCAGTCAACTCTATTATGTAGAAATCAGTAAATATTCTTTCATATGCTAAAAAAATGACAACAAGGTATGCTGACACGTGGTATAGACCCAGAACTTGGGAAGCTGAGACAGGAGAATCAAAGTTCCAGGATCAGCCTGGTGTTCATAAGGAGACCCTGTCTAAAAATGCAAGGGAAAGAAAGGAGATTGATCAGAAAATAATTGAATATATACTATGAATTAATTCTAATGGCATGTGTCTATTATTTATCTATGTAAGGTCTTTCGGTCATGAACTTATTGTTAACCCGATCTGTTACTGATCTGATATCACAGCTTACTCCAACATTTAAATCGAGTATCCTGAGACTAGATCTCTTATCTCTATTCAGAGGTCATTTTCTCTAAAATGTTTCAGGGTAAATAGATTTGGCTCATTTTCTTGTTGAATCGGTGTAAGCTATGCCTTCCTCCTGCAATAATGTAAACACCTAACTTCACTTATGAGCTGCTGGTTTCTTTCCCGCCCCTTTCCCTCCTTTTCTGGGACTGGTTTACTCCTTAAAAAAAATTCCTAATACCATCTAAATAACTTAGGTGTTTGGAATAACCATCTTTGACAAAGCTTTGCATAAGGCAAGAAATATTATGTATCACCTTTTATAGAACTATCACTACCACAGCTAAGATAGCCTTTGACATTGTTTCTTCATGAGACCTGGATCTTTCTCATTAGCCTGGGGTTTTACTTGTTTTAGCTGCATTTCCGGATTATAACCAACATCCTTGGGGAAAAAAATCTTTTGTTTAAATCTTGTTAGTGGGGCCATTTAGTTAAGCTTGATGGACTCTATTTTGTAGCTTTACAGAGCCATTAGTAAATTTCCCATCAAGAAATTGTCCGTTTTTTTTTTTTTTTAAGAAAAATGTTCCCTGGCTGAGCTGGGGGCTCAAATGGCAGCCAATTATCACAATAACTTTTCTTCAGTTAGCCTGTGATTTAGCTGAGCCAAATAAACATATAATATATATCTATTGCAAGCTCTAATGAGAAGAGGATTAGGGCAGGAAGGTAATTTAAAGGCTGCTTCAATAGATCAGGCATGAGGAAATAGGAATGGAAACAAGGCTAGAAGGAAAATAGACTTAATAGGTCTTGGCTGATTAGACATGAGACCTGAGGAGACAGTGATTGTAAAGGTCATTTTGGAGTTTTCGACATCGCCACATTGCAGCCTGATTCATTGTCAGCAAATGAGTGGAGTGAGAGGCTCAATCTGGGGAGAAAGAGCAACATATTATGACTTAGAAGTAACTTTTCTCATTTGAGGGCAAATGCCTGGCAGGCGGCAGAGACATCGGAGGAGAGCTCAGGAGAGTGACAGATATTTGTGATGTAAAACATGGTTTTCCTTAGGCTGGATACCAGCTCAACTCTGATGATGGGTGGTCTTTTGGGGAGAGTGTGGGAGAAGCAGAAATTAGACTGGTGATGAAACAGACATTTATTTCCACTTCTTGTTTTAAATATTGTGACTGTGGGGAATACACTTGGCATGAGCTGGAAAGCATAGAAATCTGGAAAAAAATGCTCAGGAAAATAGAAAATACAATTTATAGAAATATTGAGGTTTGTATTCTCAAATGTAATTCCTAGAATAGCTTTCATAACTTAATATCTGTTATAATAACAGTTGCTAACAATATTTAATATCAATGATGTATCAAGTCTTGTATTTTATTTCTTAAAAGTTTATTTATTTATTCACTTACTTACTTTTTAAATATGTTATTTGAGTGCCCACATGCGTGGTAATATACCACATACAAACCTAAAATCTGTAGAAAGTTAATAGGTTAAGAAAAAGAGGTTGTTGGCTCCTCTGGGACTGCAGTTACAGAGGGATGTGAGCTAGCATCAGGGTTCTGGGAACAAACCTGAGTGCTTTGGAAGATCAGTCATTGGTATATCTACTCAGCACATAGTGTTCTTTAGATATAGAGTCTCATGAAGCTCAGGATGGCCTCCTACTCTTTATATGACAGGAGATGATCTTGAACTACTGATCCTCCACTGTCTCTCTCCCAAAGTCTAGGATTAAAGGTATAAACCATATGCCTGGCATAGCTTGGAGAAGAATAAATAGGGAGTTAGGCATACAAGGCAGGTACTCTTGCACTGAACTGTATCTCAGTTACTGCTTTGGGTATAACTTGTTTTCCTTGTATAAATAATATAATATGGATTATTTGTTGATTTTTTAAAAGTTTAAATAGTATGAGTTATTTATTAATTTTTTAAGTTTAATTTTATTTTATGTGTATGAGTGTTATGAGTGCATGCCTGTGAAACACGTGCATATGGTGGTCAGAAACGTGTTGGGTCCTCTGGAACAGGGTTTACAGTAATGTTTGTGAGCTGCTATGTGGTGCTGGGAACAAAATCAGGATCTTCTGGGAGAGTAACCATTGATCTTAGCCACCGAGTTGTTGTTCTAGCCCTCCTATGTATTATTTTCGTACATATTATTTTACATACCCATATGAGCTGCATGCTGCTTTTCTTAGAAATAATCTTCATTTAACGTTTACTGGGTCTTTCCAACATGTTCTACTTTCTATGCAATCTTCCAGTTTTTCTATTTTGTGAGAAGAATATGACTTTCTTAGACTTACATTTTAGGTTACTCAAGGTGGGACACACCTTTTATTGGATATTTAGTAGACAACATTTTCTTTGCAAGGAATCATACTAGCACAACATGTTGTATAGGATCAAAAGTGAATGCAATTCAGGACAGGGATGTGTTTCAGTGGATCCATACTAAACATCAACCCAAGAAGGGATATTGAGTTTCTGAAGTGATAATGTTTATACAATAAAAAAGGCTGAACTATCTACACATGTTTAATACACACTTGAATGAAGCCACAAGCGCCATGGCATTCCTTGGCGAGGTTGAGATAAAACTTCCATCAGTGCACTGATTTTCTACAATTTAAGTAATTGGAAAATAAAGTGGCCTCTCTTTGGATTTCTATGATTCATCGTAGCACAATATTTCTTGCTATGTAGACATGGGTTGTCTACACATCATAACACAAAACTGTAAGTCTGTTTTCTAAGCATGATTCTATTAATGGCCAGCAATATACAAGATGATAACACAAAGACAATTCAGACAAGACTGTGACTAAACTGTGAAGATGAGACAAATTGCCAAGGTCCAGAGGTCAAGATAAAACTTATGTGAGCACATAAATTGCATATATGGGAGCTCAAAATGTAAAGGTAGATGTAAGAGAGATGCCACATGAGTTCATGAATATGGCCCATAACCCACACCAGATATCTGCAGTACAATGATGGCAATATTGTCTTATTTTTGTTTTCACATTGTCTTATTTTTGAAAATATTTGCTTTGATCCCCTTTCCTTGGAATTTGTGTGATACCCGAAAACCCGCAGGAAGTGGCATGCATTTTATTTGTAAGCTCTCTTCTACAGCGCCACGAGAGAGTGGTGCACCTTACTTTGTGTCCTTCATTTGTTTTGTGTTTCTTATGCAGGTTGTTTTTCAAGCTCAAATGCTTGCCACTCATGGACAAGAGGAAGTTATAGCTATTGATGATATATCTTTCAGTTCAGGGTGCTTGCCTGCAGATGGTAAGAACTTTTTGTTTCATGTTGATTCTTACTCTGAAAATGTAGGCATTGCAATGACTTTTCTCTGTTTTTCTGTGATGTTTTAATGGTGGCTATGTTTCATTGCCCTGATATACTGTTTAACAGTGAGTGACTTGCCTACACTGGAAATGAAGACGGGCTCTTTCAGAAGCTCTGATGCTATTAAGGATTAAGTGGGAGGATTTAGCATTAGCCTTTAATCTCTTAGTGATGTTTACACTGGATGGCTAAATCTAAGCTAGAGAGCTCAGTGCCTTCCAGAGGGCTGGTAGGAAACTGGCTTCCACACACTAGAAATGGCCTCATAAGAGAACAGGTTTGATAATCTACTGCAGTGCATCAATTGGAAGAAAATAGGAGCTGGAATCTATATTTTCTATTTGAAATAAAACAAAATACATTGATAATCTATATATGTCAATCTAAGATGACATCAGTATTGATTTCTTAATTATATTAACCAGATACCATCCAATTCCCTATTTATATTTTCCCAATGGAAAGTTTAGTATTAAAATTAAAACATGATTTGGGTAAAAACTTAATCAAATAACCAAGGATCATATATATATATATATATATATATATATATATGTGTGTGTGTGTGTGTGTGTGTGTGTGTGTATGTATATACATATATTATTTTACATTACTTTTTTATTGCATTAATATAGTCAAATACAATAACTATTTTAGTAATAAGTTTTATGTTATTATAATGAAGTACTTGGGACTAGGTACAAGAAAATGAAATCAAGTTAATTTAGCTCATAGTTCTAGAGATTCAGGGTATATGCTTGGCTCTGGTGATTACTTCATGATAGAAATACATCATTGTGGATGACATCATAGAAAAAAATACTAAAGAGGGAAAAAGCATATGATTAGACAGGAAACTGAGGTGGGAAAATGGTTTTCTTCTCTATTATAGATCCCACAAGAATGATAGTAGATTCTTTTCAAAGTTGTGCACATTTTGTTATAATGACTCCCTGACTAAGATCTACCACTAATGGTCCCAACAGCTGTTAATGTTGTCAAACAGTGGCTCAAATAGTAAAGACATAAACCTCTCGGGGACTTGACTTATACACAAACCTTAGAAGCTATTTTGTCAGAAGGGACTCCATGTTTGAACTTAGTTAAAATATATGGCAGTTATGATAATAATTCAAGATCCAAGGAGACATGTTGGTTTTCCTAAGAAAGAAGAATGATTTTATTAGTGGATACTTGTATTGTATGTGAAATTTAACCATTGTTATTTCTGGTATGATAGAAGTTGCAAATATGCAGGACTTATGGGATCTGTAAAAGTCCTTCTAACACTGAAACACATAAAGGCCTGTATTAGCGATGCTCACTGTATATTAGAGAAGGATTTCCTTAGTATTCATTGAAATAGATAATTCAGGGGGATAGATTTCATGCTACTCAGTTTTAGAAGTAAATAATCAGATTATCAACACGAAAGACATTTCAGGAAAAGAGGGTGGTATTAATTAGACCAGAAAAATACAGCCTATCAGAATTATAGGCTGTGCTCATATCCACGGCTGACTACTCTTCAGCTCAAATCTCCCTTCATAGTCTCTCTCTTCCTGTTACCTGTTGCCATTCTTAAATTAAGAATGCAGCCAGTGTTCACTCAGTCTTTTTAATAAAGCATTTATTTCTGATCCTTCAACTTCAGTGTGCTTTTTATTTTCTGCAAAAGTTTGGTCTGTCAAAATGATTTCTAACAAGATATGTTTATTGGCTAGTCTTGTTAATCATCCTCAAAAGAGAAGCAGGCAATGAGGCAAGCAATTGGATGGAGTTTTTCCTTACTATTGGGCTTCTGCCATTGATGTTATACTTACATTGCATATTTTCATGGGGACACCACTTGATGTTGCTTAGGAGTGGAACTTCCCTACTATCATTTCAGATGTGAACGTTCTCTCTATTACTAGCTGTTGAAATTAAAGCAACTTCCTCATTATCTGTGATCATCATTTTGGGATAAAGACCAAGGTAGTGGGAGTCATAATAAATATTCAAAAGATAAATACAAGATTTTGTAGTGACCACTTCAAATACCTCTGGAAAGAAGAAAAACAAAACAGAAATAAGAGTCAATAGATGATAACATTCAATAAACATTGCAGAGAAACCTGGGGTCAAATAGAAAAACACCAAAATCTTTGCTTTTTATCACAATCTACTTGTAATGTACATCAGATTCTGTGGAAGTGAAAGATACTAAGCATTAGTCATCATGTGTGCATTTCAAGGTTGTTCTTTTCAATTGTGCCTTTTATATGTTAAATCCATACCTCATTGCAGGGTTTGGGATAGGAGAAGATGATTACAGAATTCAAGACTGAGGTCTTCAATACATGTGAATGTCAGGCATGCAAGACAGGGTTGTGATAAGGTAGATGTCATGGAATAAGACAATTTATCCACAGATGGACAAATAATTAGGAAATGGCAAATTTTGGGAGTTAATGGTATGTAAGCTTAGTCTCCATCCTTGGAATATCTGGCATAGGTAAAGGTTTGGAAGGAAAGAGCAGCAGAATGAGGGTGGGTTGATAGCAGGGACAGAGCTGAGTTTGTGACTACTGAGGACCAGCATGGGGAGGGTGGCTCTGTTCTGTAAAGGGCAGGAATGTGAAAGGTGGTTAAGAAGCATTAAATTTTCAGTGGGATTGAGCAGCCAACTCCAGGCAGTAATGGAACAGACTGAATATAGTTAATCATCAGAACCACATGTGAGAGTGATTGGTGCTGGGCTTCCCTCCAGACCTAGGAGATGAGGATCACTGAAGATGGGGCTTGCATTTTAAATTAGGTTATTGGGACAGTTTCTGTGAAATAAGCACAGCTATGCTTAAAAACAGACCTGGCATTGACAAAATGTTCATCCTGGTTAGTCTCTGATTCCTGGACAAGGAACAGAACTCCAATTAAAGACAGTCAGTGATTTAGTTTCCTGGGGTCCTGAGGGTGGGATTGAGTGGGAGCACCAGAGGCAAGGAGGCAAAGCCAAATGGTTGTCTTAAATCAGAAAATCCTTCCGGATGTGAGCTGGGCTTTGGCATGGCTTTAATCGGATGTAAACAGATAAGTAAGCTTAAATGACTTTATAAAGTAAAGGCGTGAGTACTTAACTTGTTCCTCTCCTTATGAAAGTCAAGGATAAAGAGAGGGTTTTAATGTTTTCCTCATGCTGTTCAGCTTGAGGATGAACTCTGTACACATCAATTGGGAACTAGAAAAAGAAAGAGAGGAAGGGAGGCTATTTTCGGCCAAGCTATTGGTCAGTCAGTTCTTATACGGATTATTTTCATTGCTAGAGAGCACAAAATTCTTCTGAACATTTACTTTGTTCCTGTAATAGGGATAGGCAGTGGGAACCACTAGTTAAGTAAGTTTGCTTCAAAAACTGAAAATCATCCATCCATTTAAAAATAAATTTCTATTTTCTATTGTCTTTCAAAATCTATTTTGTCTGTTTTATTTCCTACTTTCATCATTGATATACTCATCACCAGAAGGATATCTCTGAAAGGAAATGTGGCTGATTTTTTCAGGTGAAACCAAAAACAAAAAATCAAAAACAATACCAAAGTAAAACTAATAACTTCAAGAATAAAAGAAAAAGAACCAATTTAAAAAATACCCAGAAAAAGAGTAATGTTCTCCCTTAAAAGCATATAGGATAGCATATGGGATAAATATTTATATTTACATCACACACACACAGACAGACACACACATGCACACATACACAGTGGAATATTTCTGTATCACCTTATGCATTCAATGAATGGAGAATAATAGATATAATTACTACATAAAGTGGTTAGTATAGAATTTCTAGGACTATAAGACTTCTGCCTTCTGCTGAAAGCGCTAACAAGATAAGAAAAATATTAAAATATGCCTATCCTTAGAGTCACAATGAATATAAGACAATAAGCTTATAGAAGATGAATGTATCAAAATAGTCATCTTTGAAATAATATACTCAAAGGCCAAGAGAAATATATAGTGGAGATAAAGATATAAGGGATGCTATTGTGAGACAAAGGTAATAAATGCAGAGTAGACAAATAAAAATTAATAAAATTTCCAATTTTATTGTAATCATAAAGCAATTACTACTAGAAGTCAGAGACTGTAAGTTAGGATTAAAAAGTGAACCAATTTTATTCTAAGAAATCTCATTCTAACTATAATTACACATATTAATCAAAAGCAAGGGGAGGTGAAAGCTGGTCATGGTGGGATACACCTATGATCACTGCTCACTAAGATTGAGGCAGGAAGATCGCAGTTTAAGGTTACTCTGAACTATACAGCAAGACTCTTCTCAATAAATAAAACAGAACAACAACTACCAAATAAGAAGTTGGAGAAAGACACAGTACACATCTCTAACCCAGGTGGAGTGGCTATATCAGTGTCAAATGTGCCTCAATGCCACGGAAGTTAGCAGTGCTAAGTAGAAACATTGTACTGCATAATGGTTAAAGGCAAGTCGACCAAAACCAAACCAAACCAAAACAACAAACAACCCCCCCCCCCCACACAATCTTCAACATATACGGCTTCAATGGCAATATTTCAAAATGAATAGAAAATATTGTTGGAATTAAAAGCAATGTATAATTACACCAGGAAACTTCATTATATGTCTCCCAAACATAATAGAAAGCATATACAGAAAGTCATCAAAATCACCATATTATATACTTGAACAAAATGATCTACCAATATGTAACAATTAACATTTATTATTTATTAAAATATTTTAAAACAATATAAAGGTTAAACTAAAATCCAGTAGAATGCAATGTTTGTCCAGGACAGCCTCAGCCCAGGGGTACAACAATGAAAGCAAGCAAAGTCTTCAATCTGGGGAAAGAAGATTAAGAAATGAATAAAATTTCACAGCTAAGTGCTAATTTGGGACTACCTCCATTCAGTCATATGATAAAGCCCTGACCTCCACCAGAAGACTGGGACTTAGTAACCTGGCTGAGTGAAAACACATTGCTCCTTTGTCTTAGTCATTGTACTATTGGGGTAAAGAAACAACACAACCAAGACAACTCTTACAAGAGAAAGCATTTAATTGGGGCTTGCTTTAGTTTCATAGGTTTAGTATCTTATCATTGTGGCAGGGAGTATTTGGCAGATGTGGCAGGTGTGGTGCTGGAGGTGTAGTTGAAAGGTACATCCATCCTGATCCTAGGACAGAGACAGGGAGATGGGAAACCTCAAAGCCTAACTCTAGTGACAGACTTCCTTCACGAAGCTCACACCTCCAAATCCTTCTAATGCTATCAAACAGTCCTAGTCCTTGGTGACTAAGCATCAAAATGTATGACTCTCTGGGGTCATTCTTATTTAAATTTCTTATTAAAAATGTCCAAAAAAATTTTTGATAACACTATAGTCTTGTAATAGGCAAATATATTCTCTCTGTCTCTGTCTGTCTCTTTCTCAAATACAGATAGAAGCTAAAGAACCATATAAAATGGAAGTAAATGGTGGCATTGATGATGATCGGCAATGAGAAATAAAAATTCCAGAAACAAAAGCCAATCATTATAAAAGGTAAATAAATTAATTGTTTTATAAGATTAGCCAAATTAAAAAGACAGTAGACATAGATTACAAATGTCACCAATGAAATGAAGCCTAATGAGAAAAATCTTATAGATATTAGACTAATAACACATCCACCAATTGATTTCTGGTAGTTTCTTTCAATTATAAACTATTAAAATTCATTAATAATAAAGTGAAAATCTGAAGAATTTTATGTTTAGTAAAATTCAAAATGAACATTTTCATTGAAGAAAATTCTAAGACAACATTATTTCACTTGCAAATTTTGTTAAGGATTTATCAAAAATAGAATGGTGTTCATTCTTTTCAGTGTAGAAAATAGAAACTAGGAGAACATGTTCTACCTCATTCTGAAAAGATTATATTATACAACAAAAATCCAGACAAAATCCACAAAATACCATGTTATCTAACTTCAATGGTCATTTTTCTCACAGAATTAAAAAATTTCAGTAAAATGTTATAGAATCAATTGAAATGCAAGGCCGGTTCAATGCTACTGAAGTAATCAGTTTGTGAGACCATGTAAACAGACTCAAGCAGAAGTGGCCATGCAATAGTCTCTGTAGATCCAGAAAAACTGTTTGACAAAACTCAAAATACTATGAAGAATTATGAACTAATTTAATATCATAAATGTTCTCAAATCTTACAGCCAACTTTAAAGGTAACAATGAAAGAATGACGCTGTGCCTTGAAACTGGAACCAAGAAAGGTTGGCGATTCATCACTGTACTTCACCAACATTCCTAAGTGGTGCAACAGAGTAACAATACACATAAGCAAGGCACGCAATCGCACCAGAATAAAGTACACTTCCCTATTTGGATAATTAGCTAAACAGTCTCATGGAGTATAGGTTTTAAAAGTTTCTAGAATTGTAAAATTAACTTGACATAGTAGCGGGAGACAAGGTCAGAAGAAGAATCGAATTTGGCTTAGTGTAATAGCAACGGGCCACTGGAAATCCACATTACAAAATGGCTCCACATGTCGCAGAGTAAAAAGAATTCTTAAATATACCAATATGAGTTTGGTCTGTACTTAGAAAGCCACAAAACACTGACAAAGGCTGTCAAGAAGAAATAAATGTTGAATTTATGAGAAGTAAGTTAAAAATAAGTTTATAAAACACTGGTAGCTTTTTAAATGGAAAAATGGAGATTGTGTAGTTTCTACATATTTTAGTAATTATATGTTGAGAGGAAAATAACCCTATTGTTTTAGTAAAAATATTTTAATATTTACTGTAATATAACAACTTTATAGCAATACATAATTATAGTTACATTTATCAATCCTTAATTCCTTACTGAAACAATAAAATTATGTTTTTTTTATAGTATTAGAGAAATCCTTTAGACATTTCCTCTACTCCTAAGAATAATGTTCTGTAGAGTTGTTGCCCTTCTCAGAATACAAAACTCATGGTATGTTTATTGGAAGAAATATCAGTTTATACTCTCCCAAACTATTAAGCACAAAATAGAAATCAAGGATTGTGACTATACTGAAATAAAATATGTTTAATCAGTGCTTCTTGAATAACACTGATTGATTCTTGAATAAATTGATGATTATAATTTTTATAATGATTGTGTGCTGTGACTCATAATCAGAATATTGTGAAATTCCGTGAATATTTTTGATTGGGTTTTCAGGACTTTGCTTCAGTGTCATTTGTAAAATGACACCAATGTACAAATCATTGCTTAATTAGAATCTTCATGATGCATAAATATTATCCAGTTAAATAACTAAAATCATACTTACCTTTTTAAAATGCTAGCTTTTCAGTAACCTTTTAAGAACTAATAACTTTTAACTTAAATGCATTATTAATTAAAGAAAACTGACAAAAACTATCTGAAATCTTTAGGGTCAAAATTGGATGTTAATGGTAACTTTTACTGCAACAGAGCTGGAATTCATTACCTAATGAATGGGGATTACTGGCCAATTGCACACAACCTGTTTATGTGAGATAAGCTTTGAAGGATGGAAGTGTTAGACATGTGACTTCATTAGTCTAGATGCCTTGGGATGATTGGCAAACCTCTCTTCTATTGAAGATGAAAAATTTTAACTACCTGTCTGAAAATTTTCTGTAAATTGAGATGGCAGTACAATGTAGGAGAAGGAGTGAGGAAAAGAGGGAGAAGGAAGGGAGAGGCGAGAGAGAGGAAGAAGAAAAGAGTGAATATGATATCTACAAATGACTGTGAGCTGCTGTATTGAATATATTAAAATAATATAAGCTTTTTGAAAATTTATAGATTGGCAATGTATGCAAACAACACCCAAACATAAACCTATTATGGTTATAAATTTGTTTAGGATACCACTAAAAGTGGTTATACTGAGATATGAAAGAAATGTTTCGTACCTTATCCATACAGAATACATCCCAATTAAGTGCAATTTTCACTTAAATATTTTGCTAGTTTTGCTTATATCATTTTTAAACTATTGTATAAATAGTGGTAAATCAGAGATAATATATAACATTTCAATGAATTATGCCCAGTGGTAATAGCTCTGAAGGGAAGATTTGTAGCAACTGATATGAATCTACAAAATTACCATTTTAATTGTTTCATGGTAATTGTTATTGTTGTATTCTAGCTTCACTTATTGTCATGGTTTTCTAAATTGCATGTGCAGTTTTATTTCCAGTGTATCTTATTTTCAAGATGATTTGCATAATTATCAGTTTCAAACTCTCGTTATAAAAAACCATATTATGTAGGTATTGGTAAATCACTGCTATTACCAATTGATATACTTTATCACAAATAAAATATAAGATGATTTCTAGAGACCATAAAGTAATTTCAATCTGATTTCTTTAGTCATTTACTCATTTGTTAAAGAAATAAATATGAATTTAGCTCTGTATCCTGCCAAGATATATTTCTAGGCATTGAGATAAACAAGAGCAAAAAGACAAGTAATATTCATTACATTCAGGGAACTTGCATTTTTATTTGGGATAAACAGACAGTAAGCAAATAAATAAATGTGTTTTATGCCAATGATAAGCAAGAGAACATAGGACTGAGATAAAGTACCAGAGGTGAGGGTAAAAAAGTAAAATTTTAAATAGCACACTCAGTATGCTGACCTTAAATGCACAGATAGTAATTGAGCAGGAAGGCCAAGGGGTCCAGAGAACAAGACACGTGCACTTTAGCAAGATATGTAAATGTAAAAGCCTGCAGGAGTAAGCTTGGTTTACTAGGTGAAGATCATAGCAAGGGCTTTTCTGTCTCCCTCTTAAAAGAGCATCTATTCAAAATATTTCCCTCTTTCCTCAGGAGAAATGCAAAAGCAAGAGGATCAGGAATTCAAGGTCATTGTTGCTTCTATTATTATAGCAGATCACGGAAGTACATACCTGTACTTCTAGATCTTGGCAGTTTGATAAAGACAGGGAGATCAGGAGTTTATGATCACTGTGGGTCACATAATACCATGACTCAAGCAATAATGTTAATAGAATCCAGAATAAGATGACTGTTCTTTGAGTCAGAACTGGTAATATTAACAGAGTCTTGTACATGTTTTGCAGATAAGGTAGAAATTTTTCTGATGGGGAGGATGCCAGGAGGGAGGAGGATAAGGGAAGAGAGTAGAGAATAGGGTTGAGAAAGAGAGGGGAAGAGGAGAGGAGAGGAGAAAAGAGATGGCATGTTGCAAACTTCATGCTTGAAGCACAAATACAAGTTGTTTGCTATTTTTTTATTAAAAATTTCCTCCTCCTCCCCACCTCTCTTTTCCCTCTCCCTTCCCCCACTCCGCATCTCTCACTCCCCTCCCCCTCCCTCTCCAGTCAGAAGAGCAGTCAGGGTTCCCTGCCCTGTGGGAAGTCCAAGGTTCTCCCCCCTCCATCCAGGTCTAGGAAGGTGAGCATCCAAACAGGCTAGGCTCCCACAAAGCCAGTATATGCAGTGGGATCAAAACCCAGCACCATAATTGAAAATAAGTCTGTAGAAAGATATTTGGGGCAGAGGAAAATAAATTTCAGATTATGGCCTACTTTTTGTAGGTACTTGTAGTCATCTTAGGGAAAGAACCAAAATGGAAGGAGGATGGCTTAGTTGGGTTCCAGATAAGGTGTGAAATAGAGCCTGACATGTAGCTCAGTGTGAAAATCTGGTCACATAAGAGAAAATCGTGTGTGGAGCTTAGTGAATACTGCATTTCCCATCTTTCCATCCCTCATTCCAGTAAGCTCCAGACACCGAGAATAGGGAGAAATCAAGTAGACACAATGCTATTGAACAGTTTGTTGAGGATTGAAAAGTAAATAGATACAGTACTTCCGAAGTTATGCTTGATAGATGCAGTTTCCATTGAAACTGGGAAGGGGCAGAAGTAAAGGTTATGAAATACAATACTTGTAGTATGAGGCAGTATGAACACACACTAAGCAAAAGAAGCTAGACCCAGAAGACCATGTACCACATCACTTCATTTATTTGAAAAGCACAGAGTGAGTAAATCCACAATGACAGAAGGCAGTGTCTGAGACGGTAGAGAGAATGGAGCCTTACCAGCAATGGATATGGAATTTTATCTAATGTAAAGGAATGTTTTGGAAATACATAGTCATTTTAATTGTATAATGCTGCAGATGTACAAAATTACAATGAAGTGAACAGCTTCAAATGGTTTAGGTAATAGATTTTGTAGAGTAGGAATTTTACATTAAGAAGAGCTCTCACCAAGCCACGTTCAAGAGCAAGCATCGAAAAAAATTGGAATTCATGAGAATCTTCATTGATTAAGTTGATAGTTTGAGCCATTTGAAGATGGGTGAAATGCTGTTGTTTGGGTTACCAAAGGGAACGATCTCATAGGAAAGAGAACATGTGGTTGCAGAGGAGAGATGATGAACTTACTGGAGTGAATCTTTAAATAGGCAGGATATGCAATTTCTTTACAAATGAATAGGTAGTCCAGAGAAGAGCATGGGCAGTTGATAAGAAAAAATGTGGAGAAAACAGCAGGCAAAGGTGGGGCTGGAGTAGGTCTCATCTGATTTCTCTCATTTTCCCAACCAAGTGTGAAGCAAGATGATTAACTGACAATGGTGTTGGAGTGGGAAGAACGAGGAGGATAGGAACAGTAGTCTAAGATGGAAGAAAATTGGGATTTAATGCTGTAATGAACTGGATGGTCACAAATATGAACTTATATCAGTCTGCAAGATTGCATCCTCTCTTTATGTCCATTAGCTATATAAATACGGGGTAGACCAGGTTCAGGGTTCAATTTAGTTTTTCTTTGAGAGATTGGAAGTGCATAAAAAGATAAAGGGAAAGGCATTTGTCTGAACAACTGTAAGAAAAGAAATGACATTACTGAGTACAAAAGCAATTAAAGGCATTGTATGACCATAGACTGATGGGCTGGTATGATAAAGCTATCATTGAGCAAATACCATGGAATGTTCTCAAATAAACCAGGGTCAGTAGGTAGATGATTTTATGGGATTACCGTCATATATACAACTCATTTTCACTGGTGTCACTAAGAAACATGAAAGTCTTGTTAGAGTTGAGGTATAAAAGGGAGCGAGCTACACATGCTAGGTTGCAGAGTGGGCCACTTGAAGGTATAAAAGGGAGAATTCAGTATCATCAGAGGTTTTCATGCTTCAATGAAAAAATGGAGTTGTGTCTCTTCATTTCCAAGACAAGTTCAAGAGTGAGTTAGGAAATAAGTTAGAATCTGTGAGAACTGGTTATAGTGATATTTCATTTATGCTTTAATAAATAAAGCTTGCATGAAGATCAGAGGGTAAAACTAAGCCACAAGAGGCCACACAGTGGAGTCACACACTTATAATCCCATGGTTTGGGAGACAGTGGCAGATGGATCTCTATGAGTTTAAAGTCTGGCCTACCCAAGATCATTGCAGAAACAGATGCAGGTGGTGGTGGCTCACACCTTTAATCCTAGTACTAGGGAGTAACACCTTTAATCCCAGCACTAAAGGGAAATATAAAATGAGAGGAGACAAAGGCTTAGGGCTCAGCCTACAGTCACTTAGCCTTGGTAGAGGTAAGACTTTTCTAGTCGCTTGGCTGTTTTGCTTTTCTGATCTTCAGCTTGAACTCCAGTATCTGTCTTTGTGTTTTTACTATTTGTGCTACAATTGGTAGCACTTACAGAAGCAAGTGGAAGGTTCAATAGAGTTCACGTTTTGATCGAAGTTATTTTCCAGGAACTAAATAATAACAGCAACAAATAACATAAAAGTGAATGTTGAAACAGCCAAAGCCCAAATTTTCAAAGACCTAGGAGTTCATACCATTTGCTCCTGAGTATGGCAACCTGGCCCAGTGGGAGACACCAATGTCAAGAGAGTTAAACTCAGTATTTCCTAATCAGAGAGTAAAAATTTTCTGCAAGTAGTAGTAAGAGCAGAGGGGAGAGCGAGTCTACTTCCAAGTATAATCTCTGCCACAAAATTATTCATAATGTCATCTAGTCAGAGAAGCTAGTTCAAGAGTGGAGCCCATTTCCAGTGTCAGAAGATGTCATCTACCATATTAGTTCCCTAAACAAATCACAATCCTAGACTCTTCATTTCAATATTAGTGTAGATCGCTTCTGTGAAAACATTGATGGTTTGGCTTGGAAATTTCCCTGATACTACCACGATCTGATTGAACCATAGATCCAGTGGCACGGTTGCTTTATCCTTGCTGTCCCTCTCTCTTTGTCTCTGTCTCCCTATCTCTTTTTTCCTGATTATGGCTTTGTAATCTGCTATGCAAGTGTTCAGAACATTTTAGTAAATGGTACCATTCTGGGAGAGATGTGTTTTCAAGGGCTCTTGCATCTCACTTGTGTTCATTGTATAAATTTAACAGATGAGGTTTTACCATGTCAAGAAGGGTTACAAAACAAGGACCTACATTGTTCGGATATGGAGCTCCACAGAGTTGATTCTTCAGAAGAAGGCTTGAGATGTAAGTGTCAAATCGAGATTCCCATTTTGTTGGTATGGTCACAATGTACAAAAGCCATAACCAGCTATAGGAGCTTGTATGTGCCAACCTTTCTTGGCACTGATGTCTTAGTTTTAGTCAGGTGTCAAAGTTTTCACTTCAAGAGAATAGTCAACAAGCATATACACATCTATCTTAGATGACGTTTTATAAAGTCATACCATTGCAAAGTATCTTATTATCATATACAATATATGGCTTTTAAAATTTGAGTTTGTGGGTGAATGGCAAACAAACTAATGGGTATAATTCCATGAAGTAGATAAGGAGAAATATGAAACTTTACAATTTGTTCTAAAGCTATGATGCAAGAAAAATTACAAATCTAATTTTTAAGCCAATGGTCCTTTTAAGAGAAGATCCACATTTTTATCAAGTGAAAAACTTTTGCAAAATAGAGTGGCTTAGGTATTAATGCAGCTGTGTCTGGCCTGTGGGTCACATGTACCCCAGGATAGTTATGAATTTGGCCAAACAAAAATTACTTAAAATTGTACATAATGTCTTTTTGTAATGTAGTTATGTAGTTCTCCAGCATGAACTTTGTAGATGACAGCATCATGTCCCAGTTGAAGAAGGTTGGATGCACCTGCCTGGGTCTAAGGCTTTTCTGAATCAAACATTCAAGATAGTGATGTGCCCTTGTGTGTTTGCAGAAGACCTCTTAGTTTAGTACAACACACCATTGAGGTTGAGTTGTCACTCAAGGAGACTGTAATAATCCACCAAGGCCATTTGCTCTCCTCTCAGTGTGCCAGCCCTGTGGATTTGACTTCGACATGTGTGCCTGGGTAACCAAAGCACCTGCTGAGCAAACTTCTTGGATGTGCACAAAAGCAAGTGAGGTCCCTTTACTGGACTCTGTACACTGGCAGGATCTAAGTGGCAATGATGAAGGTACCAAATGAAATGCAATGTATTTTATATATGATGCTTTATTGTGATGACTATTAAATCTTTAAGCCAGGGGTGTCTATAAGCATACATATTAATAAAAGTATAATATATCATAAATTTTGAAAGGGAAAAATGATGGTTTTTAAACCTGTAAAAGAAAAATCACGCCACATTAGCTGTTGTTTTGTTTTATCTTTCTTATGGTTTGGATGTATCAGTTTATATAAATTAAAAACAAAGCCTTTTATCTAGCCCAGTCAAGTTGCTTCTCACTGAAATGCTGTTTCCTTCTGTCATTAGAATGCAAGTTATTATGATTTGTGTTCATGTCTCCCCACCATTCCCACCCTGAGCTCTTTCTCAGTTATTGATTGCCTTTTACTTTTATTTTTTGCTACTAGCTTGAAAACATTACCTGACATGTTTTTAAATTTTAATATAAAATTGTATTTATTTATTAATGCATGCAGTGTGTGTGAGTGTATATGTAAGTATGCCATGGCATGTATGTGAGGATTTGGTTTTCTACGTCTACCATGTAGGCTTGGGAACCAGTGGAACCAAAAGTGCTCCTGCTTGTGCTTGCTGTACAAACACTTTCCCTTGATAAGCTACCTAACTGGCTTAATAATATTAATTTTAATATACACATATGAATACTAAATTTATTATATAAAACCTAAAGTGGGAGCTGGAGAGATGACTCAGTTGTGAAGAGCATCTGCTTCCTTACAAGGAATGTGAGTTCAGTTCCCAGCACCCCCATGTGCTGCTCACAGCAGCCTGAACTCCATTTGGGACCTGGTATCATCTTTTGGCCCCTGTGGGCACCTACACAGACACTGCACACATGCACACACGCACACATGCACACACCTGCATAGACACTAAACTTTTTTTTATAAAACTAAAATTTCTTTGTATTTTTCTTTCTTCTTTTTCTTTTATTCAAAATAAGTTTTTCATACAAAATAATCTGATTATGATTTCCCCTCCCCCTACACATTCTAGTCCTTTCCCACCTTCCCTCAAATATGAGCCACATTCTTTTTATCTCTCATTAGAAAACAAACAGACAGATAAGGAAGAACTTCCTCCCTAACAAAAACAAGCAAACAACAACAACAACAACAACAACAACAACAAAAAACAAAAAAAGAAGAAGAAAGAAAAAAAAGGAAAAAAGAAAGACTAAGACTCAGAGACCAATACAGTCACACACAGGAATTCCATTAAAAAATGGAAGACATAATATATGTATAAAGGATCTGTAAGATCAAATAACAAATGGTGTGATAAAGCATTATGAAACAAAGAACCTCTAAAGATATTTTCGAGTTCTTTCGTGCTGGCATCTACTGCTTGACCCTACCCTTAAGAGTGGTTGTTCTTCCCATTAAGACTCCCTTGGATATAGCTAGCTTTTTGTTTGCAAGTGCCTATCAGTTGGATAACTTCTGGGCTAGGGATAGGGGATATGTCCATTTCTTTTTATGCTGTAGGACCCCACCTGGGCAGACCACTGCAGGCCCTGTGCATGCTGCGTCAGTCTCTGTGAGTTCATATGTGTTCAATCCTGTTGATTAGAGGTCCCTGTTTCCTTGCTGTCCTCCTTTCCCTCTGGCTTCTACATTCTTAGAATCGGGGAGATTTGATGGAAACATTCTTTTAGGGTGTTCCTAGTCTGCGGATCTCTGTATTTGTTCCCATCAGGAAAATTCTTTGATGATGGCTGAGCAAGACACTGATCTATGAGTATAGTAGAATGTCTTAGGAGTAATTTTATTCTGATATTCCTTTATCAAAACAGTAGTATTTATTTTTCCCTAGGTCCTATCTAATCTCAGATTCCTATTCACTCAAACAGCATTAGGTATGGGTTTCATCTCAAGAAGGGGGCCATAATCAAATCAGGTATTTGTTGGCTACTCCCACAAGCTTTGTGCCAAATTGCATTGGTATATTACAAGCAGGACACCATTGTAGAACACAGGGTTTATAGCTTGGTGTTCAACTCTCTTTTGGCAGTGTGCAGAGTACCTTCCAGGGCATGAACACTAGTCCATAAGGGTGAAGGTTCCAGGTAGGCACCCGCTGGGTTTCTCCATGTTCAGTGAGTTGTATAGATATTGTCTTCAGCAATGGAGACTTACTGTCAGTTTGTGCTGAGCCTTGGCAAGATCTTAGGTTGCCATGGGACGCCTTTGGCCAAGAATTTAACTAGATATATTCTTTTATTTCGTGACAAGGTATGTCCAGTTGGGTTCTGTCTTCTCTATTATTTTGTGATTTCATTTAGATTGCCTTCATATAAATATACATTATAGAAAACTTTCACTGTTTTCTATATGATGCCTCAAATGCCCCCCTTTTTAGCTATTCCTCCTCAGAGTCCATCCCTACCCTTGTTCTTCCCCTCCCTTCCCTATTTGATCTTCCCATTCCAATTACATCCATCCACCTTGTCCATTCATCTTCTTGAAAATGAGAAAGATCTTAAAATTTTCATCTATTCTGTAATATTTATCCTTGAATCATAGCTTAAATTCTTTTCAAGACTTTTTAAGTTCATACCTTATGCATATTTTTGGTTTGCCAGTATTTTGTTGAGGATTTTTGCGTCGATGTTCATGAGTGAGATTGGCCTGTAATTCTCTTTCCTGGTTGAATCTTTGTGTGGTTTTGGTATCAGAGTAACTGTAGCTTCATAAAAGGAGTTTGGTAATGACCCTTCTGTTTCTATATTGTGGAATACATTAAGGAGTATAGGTATTAGCTCTTCTTGGAAGTTCTGGTAGAATTCCGCATTGAAACCATCTGGTCCTGGGCTTTTTTTGGTAGGGAGGTTTTTGATAACCTCTTCTATTTCTTAGTGACTAACAGGTCTGTTTAGATTGTTCACCTGGTCCTGGTTTAACTTTGGTATATGGTATTTATCTAAAAAAGTGTCCATTTCTTTTATATTTTCCAATTTTGTGTTATACAGGCTTTTGTAGTAAGATCTAATGATTCTCTGAATTTCCTCTGTGTCTGTGGTTATGTCCCCCTTTTCATTTCTGATCTTATTTATTTGTGTGTTCTCTCTCTGTCATTTAATTAGTTTGGATAGGGGTTTGTCGATCTTGTTGATTTTCTCCAAGAACCAGCTTTTTGTTTCATTGATTCTTTGGACTGTTTTCTGTGTTTCTATTTTGTTGACTTCGGCCCTCAGTCTTATTATTTCCAGTCTTCTACTTCTCCTGGGCGCGTCTGCTTCTTTTTTTTCTAGAGCTTTCAGGTGCGTTGTTAAGTCCCCAATGTATGCATTCTCCGTTTTCTTTAAGTGGGCACTTAGTGCTATCAACTTTCCCCTTAGCACTGCTTTCATTGTGTCCCATAGGTTTGAGTATGTTGTCTCTTTATTTTCATTAAATTCAAGGAAGACTTTAATTTCTTTCTTAATTTCTTCCTTGACCCAGGTGTGGTTCAGTAGTTGACTGTTCAGTTTCCATGAGTTTGTCGGCTTTCTGTGGGTAGCATTGTTGTTGCCTTCTAACTTTAATCCGTGGTGATCAGATAGGACACAGGTGGACACTGATATTTTTTTGTATCTGTGGAGGTTTCCTTTGTTTCCAAGTATGTGGTCAATTTTTGAGAAGGTCCCATGAGCTGCAGAGAAGAAGGTATATTCATTCCTATTTGGGTGGAATGTTCTATAGATGTCTGTTAAGTCCATTTGCTTCATTACCTCCATTAATTCTCTTAATTCTCTATTAGGTTTCTGTCTGATTGACCTGTCCCTTGGAGAGAGAGGTGTGTTGAAGTCTCCTACTACTAGTGTGTGTGGTTTGATGTCTGCCTTGAGTTCTAGTAATATTTCTTTTACATAAGTAGGTGCTTTTATATTGGGGGCGTAGATATTCAGAATTGAGACGTCATCCTGATGAATTGTTCCTGTTATGAGTATAAAGTGACCATCTCGGTCTCTTCTGATTGATTTTAGTTTGAAGTCAGTTTTGTTAGAAATTAATATGGCCACACCTGCTTTTTTCTTAGGACCATTTGCTTGAAACACCTTTTCCCAACCCTTTACTCTGAGTAGGTGCCTGTCTTTGTGGTTGAGATGTGTTTCTTGCAAACAGCAGAATGTTGGATCCTGTTTTCGTATCCAATCTCTTAGCCTGTGCCTTTTTATAGGTGAATTGAGCCCATTAATATTAAGTGATATTAATGACCAGTGGTTGTTTACTCCGGTTATTCTTATTGCTTTTGGTAGTAGAGATTGTGTGTCTCCCTTCTTTGAGATGTGCTGGTGAAGGGTCACTAGATGCCTCAGTTATTGTAGGCAGTGTTGGCAGTGTTGGATTCCTTGGGTTGTGATTTTCCTTCTATTACTTTCTGTAGTGCTGGATTTGTGGCTACGTATTGTTTAAATTTATTCTTATCCTGGAATGTCTTGTTTTCTCCATTGATAATGAACGATAGCTTGGCTGGGTATAGTAGTTTGGGTTTGCATCCATGGTCTCTTAGCTTCTGCAGTACATCTATCCAGGACCTTCTGGCTTTCATAGTTTCCATAGAGAAGTCAGGTGTAAGTCTTTATAAGTTACTTGCCCTTTTTCCTTTGCAGCTCTTAATATTCTTTCTTTAACCTGTATATTTTGTGTTTTGATTATTATATGGCAAGGAGATGTTTTTCTTTGATCCAGTCTGTTTGGTGTTCTGTATGCTTCTTGAATATTCAAAGGAATATCTTTCTTTAGGTTGGGAAAGTTTTCTTCCATAATTTTGTTAAAAATATTTTCTGGGCCTTTGAGCTGTGACTCTTCTCCTTCTTCTATTCCTATTATTCTTAAGTTTGTTTTTTTTATTGTGTCCCATATTTCCTGAATGTTTTGTGTTGAGAATTTGTTGGCTTTGCTGTTTTCTTTGATCTGTTCGTTTATTTTCTCTATGGTATCCTCAGCATCTGAGATTCTTTCTTCTATCTCTTGTATTCTATTGATTATGCTTGTTTCTGTAGACTCTGCTCATTGACCTAGATTTTCCATATCCGGCTGGTCCTCAGTTTGTATTTTCTTCCTTGCCTTCATTTCAGTTTTCAATTCTTGAACTGTTTCCATTACCTGTTTGATCGTTTTTTCTTGGTTTTCCAGGGTATCATGTACATATTTACTCATTTCTTCAAACTTTTTGTTATACTTCTCATCCATTTCTATAAGGGCATTTTTTACATGTTGTTTAAGGGACTCTATTGCCTTCATAAAGTCAATTTTTTCCACTTCTTCTGTGTTAGATTGTTCAAATACTTCTGTTGTAAGATCCTTGGGTTCTGGTGTTTTCATGTTGTTTTTCAGATTATTGGGTGAGTTCTTGCCTTGGCGTCTGCCCATCTCCTCCTATTAATCCTATCTAATGGGTCTTTTAAAAACCGGGTCAGGTTTCCCTGCTGGCCCAGGGCTCCGCTTACAAAATGCCCTCGCTCTGTTTCCTGGTTCCTGTCGCAGGCCAAGAACCCTCTCACCCCTCCGAAGGGTCTTCAGGACAGGACCAGGCTCCCCGTTTGCCAGTGACCTGGTCAACCAAAGGCCTACCTCTTTGATTTAATTGTAGTAGGGCGATCTGCTCTCCTTATTGCACGCCTGACCCTGCCGCTTGCGTCTGCCGCCGCGCTGGTCTCCCAAAGCCTCTTCCT
This sequence comes from Microtus pennsylvanicus, assembly GCF_037038515.1. Taxonomy (NCBI): domain Eukaryota; kingdom Metazoa; phylum Chordata; class Mammalia; order Rodentia; family Cricetidae; genus Microtus; species Microtus pennsylvanicus. The sequence goes on from NC_134582.1 coordinate 133,360,014, forward strand.
GAATGCGGTGTCGCTCCACAGCGTCTGGCCGCCGCGCGGCTCCGCAGCGTCTGGCCCCATAATTGCAATTTTATAATTCGCTTTCCTTGCCTTATCTGTGTGTTGTCATGTTTTGGAATATAACTTTTTGAGGTGTTGCCTAAAGATCTGGTGGATTTCTTTGGAATTCTAGTAATGTCCCTTTTCATCTTTAGTTGTGCTGAGTTGGGTCAGTCTTTATACTGTTTTTTTTCCTTTGGATAGAATAGTAGATTTGTCAACCACACACATATATTCAAAACCCATTACATTTATGCCAGCTATGTGAACAGGGGCACATGACAGCTGGTTGCACTGGTGGACTCTTGTCTTTCACAGGATTTCAGTGGCATTGAACTTGTACTGTACCACCCATTGCCCACCAGATTTCAGTAGGCCTTCTTTCTTTGGGTACCAGGGGCCTCTGCTGGACAAATTCAGCTTTGCAGTTTATACTGGACAGATTCTTCAACCTTTCCAAGCCTTTTCAGATTTAATTCCCTGAACTGCCTAATACCAAGGCTGGGTTTGTCTCCCAAGTATGTTTGGAAGAGGGGGTACAATTATAGCACTTAAGTTTATGCAGACCTAAAACCAGAAGATGTGTCTTCATACCTTCCAGATCTACTAAGTGTTGATCACACCTGGATGAATGACACTATGGGTGTCATTCAGACTCCCTGACCTGTGATGATTTCTTGTTCAGAAGCTGGTGATAAGCTGGTTTTACTCAATAATAGATTTTCCATGAACATGGTACCCAGAGTCATATAGATCAGAGGAAAGGGTTATGCCTGCTGCTTATCCATCTGCAGGAGGCACTGTTGCAGTAAAACCTGCAACTGTGTTAGAAGATTGTAAGAACTCTGGGCTTCTCCTGTGGCTGGGATTGTTAGTACCTTCACTAGGGCCTCCTGAGTTTCATTTTGGATGAGGCTTCTGATTATTGCTCCTCTTTCATTGTTGGCAGGAGCAAGGTTGCACCTATGTTTGTCATGGCTTAATTCTTTTGAGTGTGTTACCTGTCCTTTCCTCTGTATCGGCAGGGTTGTGGCCACTGTCTTTTTGAATTGCTGAACATTCAGTTTCTCTTTTTGGAGAAGATTCTCTTTTTCCTACCCCACCTCTTCTCCTTAGATATGTCTACAAAGCAACTTATCACTAGCCATAATACAGAAGAATCATTTCCAGATGTAAACATAGCATTTCATTTTATTCTCTTTTAAATTTTTTAGTTTTTGGAAAGATAAAAATTTTTAATTTTGCTTTTTTTTATAGGTAAAACATTTCCTCTCTTGCTTGCTTTTTGTTAGATGTTCATTTTTTCTTAGATCTGCGTATTAGTTTTTGTTCTTTTAAAAAAGTATTTGTGTTGCTTGGTATTTTATGGGTTTTAATCTGTGATTTGGAGAAATGCTATTACAGTTGCTTCAAATACTGCTTTTGTTAATTTTCTAGTTTTCTCCTTATTTTTCTTTTTCCTATTAATTTTATTTTTGTTTTGGTTTTAGAAGAGCTACAAGTGTTTTTAAGTTAGGAGATTCTTCTCTCAACAGTGTTTTGTTTACTAATAAAACCCATAAAGACATTCTAAGTTCTGTTACACTGCTTTGGTCATTAGTGTTACTTTCTAATCCCTAAATTTTCCATCTCTCTGTCTGTGCTCTCTGCTCTAGTCTGCTTCTCAGTTGTAATGATAAGACACCATGATCAGAAGCAACCTTGGAAGGAAAATATTTATTTGGATTTCAGGTTACAGTATCACTGATGGAAGCTGGGGCAGGATCAGGCAGGAACCTGTAGGCAGGATGAACACTGCTTACTGGTTTACCCATGAGGCTTGCTTAGCACCTTTATTACTCAACTCAAGCCTACTTACCTAAGGATATCTCCATCCACAGTAGGCTGGGCTCTCCTGCATCACTTATCAATCAAGAAAAAGCCCCATAGACATGCCTTCAGGCCATTCTGATGGAAACAATTTCTTAGCTGAAAGTCCCTCTTCCAGTCCCTTTTCCCAGGTGTGTTTTAAGTTTTGCAAGATGACATATGTTAACCAACACATTATTGTAACAGGTCTATCTTTGTACCCCACATTCAGACAAATGAAACAGAGACTTCTTATTAAATATAAAAACGTGAGCCGGGCGGTGGTGGCGCACGCCTTTAATCCCAGCACTTGGGAGGCAGAGGCAGGAGGATCTCTGTGAGTTCGAGACTAGCCCTGGTCTACAAGAGCTAGTTCCAGGACAGGCTCCAAAACCACAGAGAAACCCTGTCTCGAAAAAGCAAAAAAAAAAAAAAAAAAAAAGCAAAAAAATAAAGAAAAAAAAACGTGGCCTTAGCTTAATCTTGTTCCCAAGTAGCTCTTATACCTTAAATTAATCCATTTATGCACCTCCACAGGAGTAGATACAAAGGAGTGACCATTGAGGGAGCAGGCCCTAGCCAGAGACCTCTGTGGGTATGGGCGTGAGTCAGGGACCTCTGAGGGAGCAGGCCCACACCAGAGACCGCTGTGGGACTGGGCCCAAGACAGGGACCTCCGCAGGAACAGACCCAAGCCAGGGACATCTGTGGGAACAGCCTAAGCCAGCAACTTCTGCCAAAGCATGCCTCAGCCAGTGACATCAGTCTCAGCAGGCTGAAGGCAACAAACTCCACAGGTGCAGGCCTGAGCTAGTGACCTCCACAGGAGCAGGAGCAGGTACAAGGGAGAAACCACCAAGAGAGCAGGCCCAAGTCAGAGGTCTCTACAGGGCCAGGTGTGAGTCAGGGACCTCTGAGGAAACAGGCCTGAGCCAGAGACATCTGTGGGAATAGGCCAGAGCCCCAACTACACCAATCAGAGGAAAAGATGGGTAGACAAGATAAGAACACACTCAACACCACAAAGAGCAACATGACACCAATAAAAATTAGTGGCCCTACAACAGCAAGACTTTATCAACAAAATATAGATAAAGCAGAAGAAAATGACCTAAAATAACTTTAGGAGAATGTTTGAGGCCCTTAAAGAGGAAATAAAAATTCCCTCAAGAAATGGAGAAAAGGAAAAACAAAAAAATTGGAAGAAATCAACAAATCCCTTAAAGAAAACAAAGAAAAAAAACAATCAAACAGATTAAAGAAACTATTCAAGACTTGGGAACTGAAAGAGAAAGAATAAAGAAAACAAAAACTGAGGGAATTATAGAAATTGAAATTATGAGAAAATGATCAGGAACCACAAATGCAAGCATAAACAGCAGAATGAGAGCATCTCAAGTGCTGAAGATATAATATAGGAAATAGACTCAATGGCCAAAGAAAACATTAAATCACAAAAAAAGCTTAACACAAAATATTCAGGAAATATGGGACACCATGAAAAGATCAAACCAAAGAATAATAGGGATAGAAAAAGTCCAATCCTAAAGCACAGAAAATATGTTTAACAAAATTATAGAAGAAAACTTTCCCAACCTAAAGAAAGATATGCATATGAAGATACAAGAAGTTTACAGAACACCAAATAGACCAGATCAAAAAAAGGTTCCTTTGTCACATATACTAAACATAAGGAATAAAGAAAGAATGTTAAGAGCTACAAAGGAAAAAGGCCAAGTAACACATAAAGGCAGACAATTCAGAATTACCCCTGATTTCTCAATGGTAACAATGAAAGCCAGAAGGTCATGGTCAAGCTTTATGCAGCCATTAAGAGATCATGGATGCCAGCCCAGATTATTATATCCAGCAAAACTTTCAATCACCATAGACAGACAAAACAAGATATTCCATGACCGAACCTGATTTAAACAAAACCTAGCAACAAACCCAGCCATTGGCAAAGTACAAGAAGGAAAACTTCAACCCAACGAAGTTGGCTACATCTATAAAAACTCAGACAATAGATGATCTCACAGCAGCAAATCCCAAAGAAGGGAAAAACACACACAATAACATCACCAACAACCAAAACTAAAGTAACAGGAGCTAGCAATCACTGATCATTAATATCCCTTAATATAAATATACTCAACTCACCTATAAAAAGACACAGGCTAAGAGACTGGATATGAAAACAGAATCCATCTTTCTGCTGCATACAAGAAACACACCTCAACCTCAAAGGCAGACATTGCCTCAGAGTAAAGGGTTAGGAAAAATATTTCCAAATGTACTTAAGAAATAAGTCAGTGTAGCTATCCTAATATTTATCAAAATAGACTTCAACCTAAAATCAATCAAAAGAGGCAAAGAAGGACATTTAATATTTGTCACAGGAAAAATCCATCAAGAGAAAAATCTCACTACTGAACATCTATACCCTAAATACAAGGGCACCCTCAGATGTAAAAGAAACACTTCTAAAGTTTAAATCACAAATTAAACCCCACACACTAATAGTGAGAGACCTCAACACTCCACTATCACACCTAGACAGGTCTGCCAGACAGAAACTTAACAGAGAAATAAGGGAACTAACAGATGTTATGACTCATATGGACTTAACTGACATCTATAGAATATTCCATCCAAACATAAAAGAATATAACTTCTTCTCAGCACCTCATGAAAACTTCTCAAAAATTGACCTGACCATGTACTATGTAACAAATCAAAACTTAACAGATATAACATATTGGAATAACTACCTCTATCTTATTAGATCACCACATTGAACCTCATAGAAGAGAAAGTGGGAAGTACACTTGAACACATTGGCACAGGAGACCACTTCCTAAATATAACCTCAGTAGTACAGACACTGTGAGAAACAATTAATAAACAGGACCTCCTGAAACTGAGATGCTTCTGTAAAGCAAAGGGCATGGTCAACAAGACAAAACAGCAGCCTACAGAATGGGAAATATACTTCACCAACCCCATATCACACAGAGAGCTGATCCCAAAAATATACAAAGAACTCAAGAAATAAGATATGGGGTACAGACCTAAATAGAGAACTCTCAACAAAGGAATTCAAAATGGTTGAAAGATACTTAAGGAAATATTCAACATTTTTAGCCATCAGAGAAATGCAAATCAAAACAACTCTGTGATTCCATCTTACACCTGTAAGAATCGACCAAGATCAAAAACACTGATGACAACTTATGCTGGAGAAATTGTGGGGTAAAGGGAACTTCCACTTCTGCTTTGCTGGAAGGAGTGCAAACGGGTCCAGCAGCTTTGTATTTCAGTATGGCAATTTCTCAGAAGATTAGGGAACAACCTACCTCAAGACCAGCAATACCACTTTTGATTATATATGCAAAGGATGCTCAATCATACCACAAGGACATGTGCTCAACTATGTTCATAGTAGAACTGTTTGTCATAGCCAGAACCTGGAAACAACCTAAATGCCCCTCGACTGAAGAATGGATAAGAAAAATATGGTACATTTACACAACAGAGTGCTACACAGCAGAAAAAACATAATGACATCTTGAAATTTGCGGGAAAATGGATGGCTCTAGAAAACATCATTCAGAGTGATGTGACCCAGGCCCAGAAAGGCAAATATCATATGTACTCATTCATAAGTGGCTTTTAGAAATAAAACAAAAAAAAAACCCAACCTATAATTCACAATCCCAGAGAACCTAGACAGAAATGAGGACCCTAAGAAAGACATACATGGAAAGTGGAAAAAGACAAGACCTCCTGAGTAAATTGGGAGCATGGGGACCATGGGAGCGGGTAGGTGGGAAGTGATATGTAGGGAGGGGAGTGGAGAAAATATATAGCTCAATAAAAACAATAAAAATTCACTACATTGTGCTACATGAATTGTTACACATCCTCATGCTGTACCTAAAACTTCCTCTGCATCTCTCTGGAGATTTCCCTGCCTCTCAGATAGCCCTCTCCTAGTTCCTCTGTCTCCCCAGATGCCTGCCTAGCCTCTCCTCCCTAAGTATTGACCATCCAGCTCTTTATTAAACCAATGAGACGGTGCTTTTGGAAGATGAGGTAAAACAGACCTTAGAGTGTTTCAAAAGATTATCCTACAACATTTTATGTGTTTCTATTTATTCTATTACCTATATTTCCATATCATTTTTATTTACATCAGATTTCTAGTCTCATCGTTACAGGATTTCCAGACATATGTGTGTCTGGTTCTGATACTTGCTTTTTCTTTTCAAACTGACTCTGGTCTTTTACTATGCCTTGTAGAGTTTTTCTTGAAGAATTAGGAGTATTTTGATGTGTGAAATTAAAGCTTATCCATTTTTGTTGTTATAATCATTTTCAGGCATTATATCCATTAACATAAAATATTTTGAGCCTGGTTTGAAGAACTCCATAAAAAAGTTTTGTTCCAAACAAACACACCAAATAAATAAATAAACAAAAACAACCACATAATTCTTTCCCTAAATTGTTTTCTTTTCTTTGTCTTCACTTTTAGGTTGCATGGTGTGGCTGAGGGACAATCGTGCTTCTACTTTCGGATCTATAGAAAACAGTGCATATTTGAACAGTTCAGTATATCATTGCATGGACGGCCACTGCTATCTTCAATTCTATTACACTATGGAAAACAGTGTTCTGAGAGTAAGACTGTACGCAGATAAGGTGAGAAAGAAATGAATATTTATTTAAAATCTCTTGAATATATGACATTCCTGTTCTTAAGTACTTGCTTGTCTTTCTATTTATCAGTCATGCATAGACTTAATATATTGTTTCTTAAATTCTTATGTGTATGTGTGTGCGCACCACATGTAGACAATGCCCTTAGGGGCCAGAAAAGGGGTTGAGCCCTGTAGCTTGAGTCACGATGGTGTCAGTTCTTTCTCCTCCATGTGTGTATTGGTAACCAAATCCAGGTCTCCTGTATGAACAGAATGTATTCTTTTTTCCACAATAGCTGAAAACTACTTTTATTAAAGGTGAAGAAGCAAGCTGGGTGGTGGTGGTGTATGCCTTTAATCCCAGTACTTGGGAGGCAGAGGCAGGCAGATCTCTGTGAGTTCAAGGCCAGCCTGGTCTACAAGACCTAGTTTCAGGACAGGCTCCAAACCTAAAGAAAAACCCTGTCTCGAAAAACCAAAAATCCCAATACTTCCACAAATGTGAAGAAGCATGCACATCAGGGCACATAGAGAGAATTCCCCTACAAGACAGGAAGGGCAGACCTGAGCCTTTTCTGGAGGCCTGGGACTTTTAATGGTCTTTGGTGGGCTAGAGAGGGGGATATTTTTTTTCTAGTTTAGGGCTTGTCAATTTAAATGAAGAAAGAGGGGCTGAAATGCCCACAGCTTTGGGAACAGAGGTTAAGCTCAAGTCTTGAGCTTATTTGACCAGCAGATTAGTCATCTGCTGACAGGGAGGGTGGGGCTACCATGAAAGAAAAATCATACCAAGCCTTTGTCTCAGGTCATGAGAGTGAAAAAGTCAGGAATTTTGCCATCTTTAATTATCTCACTGTGGCTCCTTTCCCTGTTTTTCTGCCGGTCAGGGTCTGTCTAGCTCCTAGTTCCACATTATCTGTTCTTAGTCGTCCACCTTAAATGCTGCTATACAGTTTAGGTGCAGGCTGTAATTTCTTCAAGTTGACCAAAGGGACAAGGAAAAGCAATCAGAGTGCCTCTAAGGAGGGTCAGTCTAAGGAGGCAATGATAAAACTTAACCAGTGGTGAAGATCCAGCATATAAGACAGCCATTTAACAATGTGTGCATCTTTGAAGTTTGGTATGTGAGTGAGACAGTGTCTGCAGTTTTGTAGGAGGACACTAGTCAGTTCCCAGCTGCTCAGTCCCGAAATAACCACACAGAAACTGTATTAATTAAATCAGTGCTTAGCCCATTAGCTCTAGCTTCTTATTAGCTAACTTTTACATCTTAATTTAACCCATTTCTATTCATCTGTGTAGGGCCACAAGGTTGTGGCTTACCAGGTAAGGTTCCAGTGTCTGTCTCCAGTGGGGCTACTTGTCTTCTCTCTGACTCCACTTCCTTTCTCCCAGCATTCAGTTTAGTTTTCCTTGCCTAGCTCTGCTCTACCCTATCACAGTCCCCAAACAGTTTCTTTATTAACCAGTGGTATTTACAGCATACAGAAGGGAATCCCACATCACAATAGCATACACAAACTGAGTCTGTTGGTGTTTATGGCTTTCTTGCCTACCATTTTTCTCTAATAAGGGAAATACTACTTCTCAATAATTTTCTCAACTATATTTTCAGTGGGAATTATTGCAAGTACTTTTAACCACTAAGCCATTTATCCAGCACTAGATTTAGATATTCTTTTTCCTAACTTTATTTGTTATACATTTTAAGAATGTTTTAGGAAGTCAACTTAGAGGATACTATCATACTCCAATATACTTGTGACATTGAAATAAAAATTCAGGAACCTATATTTAAGAAATTATGGTCCTGATAGAAATAATGTAATTGGAATTATACATTGTTAGCTCAGCTTTAGAGTTCCGATATAATCTGTGTGAGATTTTACATCTACAGTAATTATTAAAAGTATAAATATGATGCAAATAAATTCTTTGTTCTGATCAGTAAGTAGGGATTTGAAGACTCATAGTTCCTGATTAAACACAAAAGAGTCATTTGAGTTAAATTTAAATGCATGGTATTGTGTAGAGTGAACATTGTGGTTATGCAAATGGGTTAAACAAATCCACAACTTTCCAGCTTATATATAGTGAAATGAAATTAGCTACAATTTACATTTTCATTAATTACTCTGAAAATCTCCACTTCTATGAAGTTTACTTACTAGGAATAAAAAAAAAAAAACCCACAGGGATCAGTTACAATCACCTAAGAAACAGAAAACATTTTGCTAAAAATCTAACACTGGAGAGGTTGTAAGATTATCCAAAAGAGTTTCTTTTGTTTCAGGATGCTCTGGATACAATCCAGTTAAAATTTTCTCATGGTTTTTGTTGGGTATATTGACAAGAAAAGTCTGTTTGTCACTTGTGCCTGTCTGGTAGGACAGAATACTTGTCACCTGCACTATATTTTGCTCTTTTTCCTTCTGAAGCTTGAAGTGTCAAGATAATTAATCCCAAAAGATAAGGATGCTTTTAAGAATGATAGTTGGGAACAGGGAAGGAATGCATTTGATTTACGTTGGCTTTTCCTTTTTCTACTTTTCTCATCATAGCCAGTCCTTCCTCTTTCTTTTTGATGCTTGAAAAAAAAAGTAGAGTTCTAAACCATTAACCTGTATCAGTATGGTACATCACAGGACAAAATGCTGTTTGCTACTAGGATGAGATATGGAGCCTAGTATCCCTTTGAAAAATATGATACACTTATTAATTCTTAGAGAATTTCATGCAGCATGTTTTGATTAAATTTATCCACCTGATGCTCTGTCCAACTTTTTCCCAAAACCCACTTAATGTCCTCTTTTTTTCACATCAGATATTTTTTGGTGTGAAATATTAATATTATATAATATTCTTTTTCTATATTTCTCTTCTTGTTATATATTTTTATTATTTAAATCATTTTTAGCTCAATTTTGTACAATCATACTCCACTGTCTTCCTTGATGTTCTGTGAGCTCTATCTTAGAGGCTGTGTTGTAAATGTACTATTTGAGGGCAGGCACCTCATGGTCAGCTGACCTTTGCTTTTTTTTTATTGTGGCCTTTTGTAATTATTTCTTTCTGCTAGAAAAATAACCTGCTTTGATGAGGGGTGAGATCTGCCCCATTCTGTGGGTATGGCAATATGTGTTTAGGATTTAGTTAGAGAACCTACCACCTCTGTCCTTAACCAATATAAACTGCAAGTATTGGCTAAATTTACAGAGCCAGACATGAATTATCTCTTATTGAATTAGCCTTAAGTCCAGTTAGGTAATTGTTGGTTACCCCTAGGACTTAAGTGCCACTATTGCACCTTTTGGAATATCTTAGCATTGTAGTTATTATTGTGGTTCATTGGCATTATAGATGGAAAGGACTATTGATTATTTCTGTCTCTGGGCAGCTTGCATAATTCCTCCTTTAATGTGTTATTGGGACATATTTAATGTATTTCAGTCAATTTAATAAGCTGTTTGGGAGATTGGCATAAGTTTTTTTTTTTTACATTTTCTGCCACACTGGCAACTTCCCAAATGCGTGGAAGAAACTCTACACAAACTAACACCTAACAAACTCTTAGCCAAATAAATTTTTATCTGCATAAGCTAAGGTACTATTCATGCTTCAGTAATCTTTCAGGTTTTCAATTATCTCCTTTGACCAAGAAATAGTGAAAAAAATCTAAAATGATTTTATTGAGTTCAGATTATGCTTGCAAATGTTTTAAAAATATGGTCTGATGATATCTCATGACAAAAATTATCAACGCTTATTTACATATCCGAAGAGATATTATCATACATTAAAATAATATTTGCATTAGTTTTCAGGATTATTTCGATACATCCAAAATATCACTGATAGATTTTCAAAGTTTCAGTATATATAAAAATAAAAAAAAACAATGATATCTTTTTGTTAGTTGCCTTGGAGCTATGTAATAAAAGACTCAGAAATTGCCTGTAACTGCCATATATTTATCTAATTAGAGTGTGTTACACTGAGTCATCTAGGAGGGGCTTATCCTACAGAATGGAAATATGTGTAGCGACTCAAATTGTTTGAGTGTAGAGTGTTGCACATTAAGCCCTCAGAACATACCTATTTTGAAAGTTTTCATGTTTTTTCTGACCCCCTCTTTACCATTTGCTGATCATGAATGAAGACTCTTCCTCAGAGTACATTTAAGTCACAAGTCGCTGCTTTATCCCACACTTAAAAGGACTATCAACTACCTTTCAAATATGTCTCGACCTAAACCACCTTTGTCTTTTGAATGAAGACAATTGTTTTCTTCATTCTGGAAATCCAGTTTGTATTGTTTAGCTATGCAGAGTCAAGAACTCCCATCTCCATCTATCTAACAGTATCAATTGCAACACATTCCTTTTTGGAGTTTTTTTTTTAGTGCTAATAAGTTATGAATAATTGGAACTGGTGTTGTAACTTTTACATTTTTATTATTTTTACATTATTATATATTTTTATATATAATGTAATATATAATATTACATTATTATATATTTTTTTATTTCCATTTTCAAATAAAATGAATATAGAGGTTGGATCAGAATGAAATTTCTTAGAAGGTATTAATGTTCTTATATAATACAATTTTAAGGCTATAATTAGTTCTATTAGAAGAACATTTTTTTCGGTTCCATGATTTTATCATAAGATGTGTTCCAAAGCAGATTTTTCAAAAATCAGTATTGAAGTGTTCCATCTGATTTCTTTCCTGGGAGGGAGGGAGGATCTAGCATGTCTGAGAATAGCAGTAAGGTACAGTGTTTGACAGGTAAGTCGGCGTTTTTTTAACGTTATCTGGAACAGCAAAGAAGTTTTAATGTTGTTGATCAACTGATTAATGATGTGTTTTAAGGTAATAGGAAATTAGAACATTTTTGAAAACCTTTCTGAAGCTGGGGGCTTAGTTATTTATTTTTTAATATTCTCACTTGTTCAACAGTTAAGAACAGAACTAAAAAGTTACCTTCAGTTAGTTGGGGGTAAATTACTTTTTCATCTCTAGTGTTGTCAAACAAAGGAATACAGTAGAAAAATCTCAATCTCACTCATAATATACATTAATTAGTATATAGAAAAGCATTCGTTTTTCAAAGTGTTCTGATCAGTTTAGGGGGTAGCGCATTTACTTTCAGGTAGAGGGAAATTGATTAGGGGGAGGGAAATGCATTTACCTTCATGTAGAGGGAAATCGATTAGTTATTGTGGACAAAGGCAAGTGCTTTAAATTATTCTTCTAAAATGGTCATCGTGGGGATTGGTAGGTGTAATTTGCCACACAGTGTCATTAAGAGCTGATTTAGAAGTGTCTTCTTGCTAAATAACTGAAGTTGTATGGAAATAATTAGCGAGGAAATTTGTTATAGACCTTAATTTCTTAAAACTACTTCATCTCTGTGTGACATGAGAGATCTCACCTCCGATCTCATGTGCGGTCCTCTCCCCCTGTGGAAATCTCAGGACTTGATAGGAATGCGGAAGGACAGGAAGCGAGCTCAGTAGATATGAAAGACCTTCTTAACTATTCGAGGCTTGGGAAGCTGGGATAGGCATCAGAGGCCACAGCACTTGGCGGCAGATAGATTCATTTTAAGGGAATCTTAGACGTAGATGAGATAAGCAGAACTGAGGAGAGAGGAGCCTATTACCTGGGAACATGCCTTCCATCATCAGACTTAGACGTGGATGTTTCCTGTTTCTTCCATTTCACACTAGAAGCAAACAAGACTTGTCAGAGCTCAACCCTAGCCTGAGGCAGTTCTGTCACCCCACATTCGCACCACAGAATTTCGTGAATAATAATGGTTCCCGATATTATGAATAATTTCATTTATTTTCCCCAGGAAAGTGTCAAAATAACTTGAATGCTTGCTCATATCTGAAGAAGGATAGTGTTAACTCAGAGTGTGGAAGCAAGGTCTTAGAACACAGTGACCAGAAAACTATTAGCTCTGATATGCAACATAGTACAGACTTTGTCTCAGATCTTAGCTCACACCACACAGTAATAATTTTACTCATTATTGCTTCAAATTGCTGTAATAAACGATCATCACAGAAGTCTAAGATATGATATAGGAAAGGGAAAAGCTTCTGAGGCAAAATTGTCAGAAGAGTCAAATATACAAATGCAATCTTCAGACTGGCAGGCAGAGAGAATAAATAGGAGGAATGTGGGAGGAGAAGAAGAAAGAGAGAGAACAAGAGGAGGACTCTAGGGGCCAGTTACACAGTCACCCAGCTGCACAGCCACACAACCAGCCATGGAGAGAGAGTGAAAGTCAGCTATACAGATGTAAGAAAAGAGACAAGTGCAGAGACACAAGGTAGACGGTTAAGAAAACCTGACTAGAAACAAGCCAAGCTAAGGCCGGAGCTTTTGTAAGTAATAATAAGACTCAATGTGTGATTTATTTGGGAACTGGGTGGCAGGCACCCAAAAGACTGAAGAGAAAAAGAAAACCCAACAACAAAATTATGTTGTGTAGAAATTAGAATCACTTCTCCTACAGGTTGAAAAACAATCCAAAATCAAAGCTGTGCCTGTGTGTGCAGCTACATTGTCTTACACCGTACTGAGTCTTCCTTGCAGTAGCACAGTGATGCTGCACAATGTAAGCAGATCAGCATTTAAGTTGCCGATTCTGCCAGCTGCTTTTTGTGGTTTTATTTCAGAAATGCAATTGCTTATATCCTCTTGAGAGGAGGAAAAAAATGGAAGATGTGTGATTGGATGTGGTCAAAGTCTGCTGTAAGCATATATGAAAATTCCACACCAAATCCTGTTAGTATGTGCAATTGACATGTATTAATAAAGGGAGATGTTTAAAATAGTTTTAATGTACAGATATGATTATTTCTATATTTTCCTTCAAAATTTGTTTTCTTATTATTATTATTACATAAGTACTTTAAGAGTTCCCAGTACTTAAGAGCACAAAGACACACAAATCTCAACTAAACATTGCTATGCTAAAATCCTGGAGATTGGGAATCCATGGCTGCTGATGTAATAAACCAGTCAATAAATCCAGGCTTACTCTGAGCACAGCACCCTTGGGTGGCCCCAAGGGAAGTTGAGGAAACCAAGAGGTTGGAACTTTTAATAACCTCAGTGGTGGTGGAGCTGCTGATTGCGTGGGCTTTGTTAGGGGCGGGACAGAGTCTGGACTGAGGCAACCCCAGGGGAGGGCTCTTGGGGTGGAGCCTTCACCCAAACATTTCAGACTCTTTGTGTATAGGGAAGCCAGGATGCCAGGGGCTGAAGCAGTGCTTCTAATCAGACTTATTGGGTATAGGGGCATCAGTTCAAGTCTGGCTACTTCCTGTGGGCATGGGATGATGTGGGAAGGGGGAGAGTTGGGGTTTGGTGGGTTCACACGCAGGAGGAAGTGTGGGAGGAGAGGCATCAGGTTACCTGCCATCATGGAGACCGCAGACATCTGCTTTTTGAGGGAACCGAGAAGACAGGTTGCTAGGAGAAAAAAAATAGACTCTTATCATCGGCCCTATGGACAGCACTAGCCATGGGAAGAGAGAAAACTGCCAGAAAGAAAGCCAGAGAAGCAGTTGCTGGGTAGGTCCCATTTGAGCCTGGAGAGGTAGTGTTAATGGTGAAGTCCCAAGAGCTGGTGTAGCTGCTCACATATCTGAAGAACCCTCTGCAAGCTGGCCTCAGCCCTTGCAGCAGGAGGGACCTGTAAAATATGCTCGAAATTGGGTGGGATGAACATAGGCTCTGGAGATGGATAGTTTTCACCAGACCAGATTTTTTGAAACAGCGGCAGAACTTCTTTCAGCAAACATTTTGGTGTCATAGCAAACGACTATGGCTGTAGGTTAAAAGGCATGGCCATTTTAGAAGACAAAGGAAATTCTAAAATTCTGAACTTCTGAAGTTACATCTGAAATCTGTTAATCCTGGACTATGAAGCCTGTGAAAGAGGTATACCTGTCTGTACTTTTAGCAGGAAACCTAACTAATGAAGTAAGGAGTTACCAGTACCTTACGTCATCAATTGCCATTAGACAGATCTGAGGGAATAAGTAATGAGCAGAAGTGAGACAGCTGTTCCAGCTACCCAGGCAATCCCAAGTCTCTCCGCAGTCTTTGGCAAGCAAAGGTCTCAGAAGCAGTACTTGCCTTTAGCCGTTGAGCCCAGGAGTTCTGACAGATTTTCCTGTAGGGTAGAGTTCGGTCTTCCTATCTTGGCAGAATGAGATAGATGATCCATTCCTCCAGTATCCTGTCATGCAGCCCAGGTAAATTCTAGGCAGCAGATGAGGTGAAAGGCAGTTTTTTTTTGCTTTGTGACTGAATTTGCCACACACAAAGACAAGCCTCCAGGAGGAAGTTCTTCTGCAGTCATGTGTCTTCTTGGAGGAGCTACAGGATAATGCAAAAGCTGGCATGTCTCTCTATTATAAGAAGCTCTTTTGTTGAATGTCATACTCTCAGATCTGTAAAGGTACTTGAGAATCAGGGTACCATTACCTGTCAGGCATACCTAAATTAGACATATAAGGTAAATTTGGATATACAGTTTATCCAATCAGTTACAGCTAGGAGAGGCATGTGGTGGGAGCGTTCAATGCCCTCGGGGTGGAGTCACTCATGGAGGGCTTTCTCAGGGGTGGAGTCCAGACTGAGGTAACAACAGGGGAGGGGGCTTGGAGAGGAGCCTCCACCTGAACATTCCAGACATTTTGTGTATAGGGATGACAGATATTGCAGGGGACACTTCCACCCAAACACATATAATTAAAAGAGCACGTATATGAACATGAGAGTAACATTTGAGAATTTATTAATATGCTTCTATTTCAAATCAAAGGAAGAAAAAATGACCTGGACATTCAATACATCAACTCACAAGACATGGGTGAAAGCAGAGGTATTAATCCCAGAAGGTCTGAAGATATTTAAGGTATAAAAATAAGGTTTTGTTACAATTTAAACTTTTACTTTGCTAATATATAATTTGTCATACACTGTTAAATTTAAATTAGAAAAGTATATTTGTATCTTTGGGAATAATAATTAGATTTTCTTTTCTTTATATTGGGTTCTTAACAGGCCAAGTTTTCTGTGAGCAGAGGAAACTACTAGCCCAGTGGTCCTCAACTCTCCTTATGCTATGATCCTTTAATACAGTTCCTAATGTTGTGGTTATCCCAGCCATAGAATTTTTTCATTATTTACTTCATAATTGTAATCTTGATACAGTTATTAATTGTAATGTAATGTAAATATTTGTGTTTTCTGGTGGTCTTAGGCAACTCCTGTGAAAGGGTCATTTGACCCCAAAGGGTTGTGACCAACAGGTTGAGAACCACTGGACTAGAGGGCCCATTCTTACACAACCCTTGTTCATGCTCTGAATATTCTTTCCAGCTCCCAGCATTGCTCCCAGGCAAGTACTTTTCTTCATGATGCAGATATTTTGTTTCAGATACTTCTACTGAAACTTGGGTGATGAAATTACTATTTATACCATTATACACCTGAAACATATAGAAAACTTGGTGGATGATCACTTTAAATAACCGACTTGAAATCTTTGCTATTTATAGACTATAGGCCAATTTTAGCATGTATGTAAAAATAAAAGATTGACTATGTGTGACTTACAAAACGAGCATCATTGTTTCATGGTCTTACTGTGTTTAAACACCTCTCCCCAAATACTGAGGATAACCATGTGGACTTTTAGAATTCCATATGCCCTAACCCTGGCACTTTTAAAGCATAGCGTTTATAAATCAAAGTCTTGTAAATTGAAGTTTATATTACACTTTTTAGGTTTAACATTTTGACACTAGTGTGCCATTTTATAGGCTGATATTTACAACCGCTGAAGGACATATTCAGTAAATGAACTTTTCCACAAAGTGAAATTAGCCTTGTGATTTGGCAAAAACATAAAGCAAAATTTAAAGACAGTACATTTTGGAGTTATAGTTTCTATTGTATAGGAGATGGAATTAAAATATTAATAGAAAAAGACAGAGTATGGAGATCAAAGTTTAAACTCATCAATTTTGAGACCCCATATGAATCATATATCAGGTCTCCTGATGCTCTGAAAAGACATAACTGCTGGCCAGTAGTGTATGTCCACATGTGTTATTGATTATGAGAGAATGATGTAACCGCATGCATACTTTTCTCCTAACACAGGATTTGAATTGAATACTATCTTCTGAAGCAAAACTTTAAATGTATTTGCCATTTGATATTTGATCCAAAGTATTTTTTAAACAAGAAATATGTACTTCTTTTGTCCTTGAAAAGATGTCTGCACAGAACCCTTAAACAGAGTGAGGCTAAAAGGGGCCAATCTTTGCTACCAGTATTTTGACAGATCTTTTGTATGACTTTCAGTGATGTTCTATTGAAATAGTAACAGATGTCCTCTAGAGTAATAGAGAAATTCTTTTTTTGTTGTGACTTTTTCTGGTGAGAAAAATCTACTTTCCCCAGAAAGTGTACCAATCACAGGACAGAGCAGAGCAAGAATTCCATCAATGAAAACTTGTCAAACCAGTGGATATGGGGCAGATTTAGAGGAGTGTGGAGGACAGTCATCTCACAGAAGTAAGGCTATGCTTTAGCAGGCCACTTGAAGGTTTCTGGCCACCCAGCTAGCTCTGCCCTGAAATAATCACACATAAACTGTACTAACTAAATCACTGCTTGTCCCATTAGTTCTAGCTTCTTATTGGATAACTCATATTAATTTAACCCATTTCTATTAATTCTTTTGACCTATTAGGCCAAGCCACTTTTCTTTATTAATTAACCAATTGTATTCACAGCATACAAAAGGAAATCCCATATCAAGGCTATCTCAAAGGCAGCCTCATGTACCACTAAAAGCCAAAACGCGCAAATTCGAGCTCCAGGTCCACTGCAAATGGCGGGCATATGGACAAGTCAGTTTCTTACAGGCAACTCTGTAGGTGGAAGAGCCTCTTCTGCCAACAGCTGGTCACTGGTTTAATAATCTCATGGAAGGAAGGTTTTATAATCTAGTGAATCTTGTGTCAGCTCTTTTGGCTTGTGGGGTTTACTTCCTGAGGCTTTTGAGCACCCTTCCTTCCTCCAAAGGAGAATGCTTCAGATCCAAAGATATTGCTGCATAAACTGTCAATACTTGTAGTATCCTAAACACTTGAAATGGAGCTGATGTGATTCTGAAATCGGATTCTCATCTGATTTCAATCCACTAAAATTAAAAGTAACTAGTGGCTACTGAATTGGACAGAAGGAAACCGGTTGCCATCTAGTGAGCTGTTTCTGCTACATCCTTCTGCTGTTCCTTAACTGTTATTCTTGGTAGGGCCTCAAGGACTCCTAATGCATTGACATTGTCCTGCATTTGACTGGCAATGAAAGACTAAGTCACTTCCTAATGTTGTGCATCTCCAGAAAATCCAGGAAATCATTTGGACAAAATAGAATTCATTCCCTTTAATTGGTGATACTCTGCTTATTGGAAAACTAGCTCTATTTGTGGGTGTGGTTTTTTAAATGTCGCTTCTTTTTAAATATTTACTCTTATACTACACTTCTTTACCCTTTCCTGATATTTCCATTCAGGTTTTAAAGCATTAATTTTTAGTAGTTTACAAAACAGACACAGTTATAGTTCCATGGAATTAACGACAATATTTTTTTTTCTTTTTTGAAAATAAAAGAAAGAAGACTGTAAAAATGATACCCAAATAATCCATTTGCAGTAAAAGGAATCCTCATGGTTACATGGATATTTGGTTCTTCTTGCTTGACTTCCCAGAAAACTTCACGAAGTCCATGTGCTTATCACTATCAGGAATACAGATCAGATTTGTCAAACAGAAATCAGATTTTGCCATCAGATGCATTGGCTGTGTTTTAAACATATGTTTCTTCAGTGGCTTATCTTTGTGACCCTCTTCAGTTTTTTTTCCTGTTTTTTAAGACCATGCATTCACCTATTCATCATTTTTTCCCATAAAGGTTATTTTTGAAGGCACAGTTTTGAGACAGAGAAGTTTTATTGGGCTTGGTCAGTTGTTGGTTTACACCTGTGGCCAGACCCACTCACAGCAGCTTTATTCTGATGACGAATACACTTGTGCCAGTGGCCAGTGCCTTACCCATTCTTCAGTTTGTGATTCTGGAACGGGCTGCTCCAGTGGGAATGATGAAGATTCATTCAGGAATACAACCCTAGAGGTTTCGGGTAAGTTGACTCCCTCTAGGATTGATTTCCTGCTGTCATTCATGATTGTGGGATGGAAATAGCCTTTGCTATACTCGGGCACAATTTCTTTGAGCGAAAATGAAAGTGCTTTCTCACTCTGAAACTATTAGCATTGCTCCCTTGTTGGCCTCTCTGTTAATTTAATGCTTGGTGTCTGCTGCGAAAGTTACTAAATGTCCGCCTTTGTTCTTAAGATAAATTGTTATGATTAGCGTGGTGTGTGTTTTCATGTGTTGGGTGTGAGTGTGTGCGTCCATGTATGTATGTATACTTTGATTAAAGAACAAAAAGAATAAGAAAGAGCTTGGTATCTTTATTTATAGATATATTACAGATTGATAACTTTTGTTAAATGTATTGTGTATTCCCATCTAAGTAATTATTTTGGAAGCTGGGAAGGGAGAATAAAGAGGATGTGGGTTGCCATTACCCCCTCCCCCCAACCCAGCCATGGTGACTGTAGACGTTCCTTCCAACCATCTATGGTCTTAAAGAAGGCCAAACTTGGCCAACACCTTCCCTCTGGGCCTTGAATGAAGTGTCTCTGATGAGAGCAATGAGGAAACATCCTGTAATAATTCAAACATCACACTCCCATGGAAATGGAATTTGCATTAGAATGCAAGCAGTGGTTCCCATGTGAGGTAACTTAGCATCTAACTCCATGGACTGTTTGCAGAAACCATGGGCTCCAGTGAATCTGTTTACTGTGTCACAAATAAACGGGCTTTTGAAAAAATTAAAAATTTGGCATTTATTTTCCTGTAAGGTTTTATTTTGTGAAATATTATTATGTAGGGGGAAATACTGCAATAAGATAAATTCCTCTCTGTAATGAAAAGATCTTTTATACAATATGCTTTCTTTGATGGTCCAGTGAAGACTTTATTAAAGTCATTGGGGACACTGGGAGAAGAAAATGGGCAAAGAAAAGAATACCCCCAGGTGGGTCTGATTATAAACAGAAGTTCAATTAGCTCTTCCAGCCATATAATCTTCTAACCAGTGTGATCTCAGTGGGCTTTGCACTTGCTTTTATTTTGCTTTCAAAGAGAATAAAGAGAATTTATTTTCTTTAATGTATATGAAATTCATTTCATTATATTTTATTTAAACATTTGATAGAAAGTTTACTTTATTTTTTGGGGGGGGACATTTACATTTCTAAAAGTTTTTATTATTTTAATTTCAAAGACTGAGAGAAAATATATTCCTTTTTAATTGTTCATTTGGAAGTTTATCTTCTATTTTTTCCCTTCGGTAAATACTTCTTTGACAATTCCCTCCCCACTTTTACCGGGCTCCTACATCAAATGCATCCCTGAATCTGATGCATTTGATAAAAAAAGCTGATATTTTACTATTAATTTTGTGCAATTTTTTTTTTACTGAAATGTCATGAATGACTTGTCTGTCATTTTTCTAATGCAATCAATCTCAGAATTATTCTGTTAGTTCCTTTGGAAAGACAGCTTATTTGTGACTATCAACAAATACTACTGTTTACTTGTCTTAATTTTTCACTTGCCTTAAACCGAGGGCCAAGACTCCTTTTGGCTGTCCATGGCACCATCCCCTGGAAAGAGGGAGGAGTGATGGAATAAAACTATCAATGTCTCCTCTACAGCTGTGTAAGACAGGATGAAGAATCCAATCGCTGTGACATGGTTTTCTGGTCAGTTTTAGGGGACCAAGCCAACATCTGAAACCTTCTGAAATCACAAGTCAAGCTAACACTTCCTTTTATCTTCATCAGTCATTTTGTCATAGCGACAATAGAACTGATCCAGTTGTGCTGCTCTGGGGAACCCTATTACAGTGAGTTCGGAGCATCATTATAAGTTCAGTGTTCTCTTAAGTAAAGCATTATATATTTGTACACATAAAGGTATGTCCTTATAAAATAAGAGGTTGTACTGAATTTTTAAAATATAATTGAAACATTTTACACATATTTTAGGTTTCTGTTTTGCAAGTCTGAGTTGCAATTCAGATTTTACAGATAAGATTTGAAATTTGTAGCTGAAGTAAAATGTCTTTATATGTTTTTGAACTTTTAGAAACATTTTTACCTTTCTTCTTTTTTTTTAAATTTATTTTTTTGTTTTGTGTGTGTGGTGTTTAAGTACATATGTTCACGTAGAAGGGAATAACAAGAGGTTGAAGTCTACTGTCTCTCTCTATTGCTGTATTCCCTATGAGATTCTCTTGGTGAACCCATATCTCAATTTGGTTGGACTAGCTGGTCAACAACCTCAAGGGTCCTCCTGCCTTCACCTTCCCAGCCTTGGATAATAGGTACACACTGTTCCACCTAATTTTGTATGTGATGTTGGGTTCTGAATGCAGGTTCTTAAGCAAACACATTATTATTACCTCAGCATTTTGTATGTAATTTGAACAGTTGCAGAAATATTTATGATACCACAGAGACTTGATAAATCGTAATTTATGGGGTTTTCCACATGATAATCTATACACAGTGTGCCTTTATTAAAGACATCTCACATAGATGTTCTTTAAAGCTATTGATTTCAGCTCCTCTTTTTAGTGATAATATATATTAAGATTCTACTCAGTAGATTGTCAAAAGCAGGTGAATGTCATGTGCCACTGGGTTTGCTGGTGTTTTGCTTTTTTGTGTCATGTGCTCTGTGGATCTAAAAAGCAGATTTACCATGCACCTGGTTCAAAGAGACAAAACTTTGGGCCCTATACCAACACTACAGAACCAAATGCTGCATGGTCCCCCAAAATTCATCTGCATCTTAAGCTTTGTGAACCACTTTGACAAAGATGTTTCTAAAAATGAAGACAGCTTAGGGAAGAAACAAACGGCATATTAAAACTCACTATCAACTAAAGGCAAAGTACTTCATAGCCTCCAACAATAGAGAACCCCAAGCCCTCATCATTTCACTTAAAAACACAATTATAATTCCAAAGCAGAGATTTTGTTATTTATTATAATCTTGTATAAATAAACACAGTTAATATTCAAATGTATTTGTTTCCCCATGTTCATCGAAACTTTCTACATAATAGCAAAAATAAAACAACTTTATTCACTGCCAGGGGAAATGAAGACTGAAAGTAATGAGAGATTTATGTAAAGTTTATTGAGGAATCAAAACAAAGGAACAGCTAGTGTGCGTAACAAGAATGATTCTAGAGCGGGTTCTGCTTAGGAATGTACGTACTGTGTGATTGTACCTGTATATGCTCTTCCTCAAAGAAAGGGGAAGACAGTGTTTACAAGGGGTGAGGACAAGGACACAGTCTCCATAGGTAAGATGATCCAATTAGAGAATGGTCACTGCACCTAATGATTATGAAGATGTAAAATTCACTAAAACAGTGAGAGTAGAATTAAATGTTTCTATCACTCATAGGATATCACAAATGATGTGTTACCTACCTTTCTTGTCGTCAGCATTTTGTAATATATACATATAACAATCACTGTGTTGCACATCTCTAAATCTTTAAATTTATTCAATTATGCATCAATACACCTGGCATGCATATTTAACTATAGTATCGTATGGGCACAAGAAAAGATTTTTTTTTCAAGACAGGGTTTCTCTGTAGCTTTGGAGCCTTTCCTGGAACTAGCTCTTGTAGATCAGGCTGGCCTCGAACTCACAGAAATCCGCCTGCCTCTTCTATTTTGACAGCTGACAAAAAAATCTGGATTATTTATCTTCTTTCCTCCCCTTGTCTCCTCTCCCTTTTGTTATTCCCTTACTCCTTTTTTTCTTTCTCCCTCTTTCTTTACCTTCCTATTTCTATCTTTTCTACCTCATTATCCTTTTATGTTCTCTTCCATTTTATTGAATAATTTAAATATTTATAACAAAATTATTGAAATATGTGTATCAAGAATATCCTAAGATAGTCGCTATATTCTTAAGCATATGTCACATAAAACTTATCAAATTTTAAGACACAATGCAGCACAGATAAACCTTGGTGATGCTAAACAACATGAAGTGAATCAAATTTACACAATTCTACTTTGATGAGTGAGATTTATAGACTTGTGAAATTCATAGGCACATTTCCGGATACTGATATACCCCTATGAGTAAGAGGTCTACTGTACTCAATTGTATGTGAGTTACAGAGCTTTGGTCCTTGTGGGATTCATAAATATCAACTTCATATTTATGATATACCCTTATTAGAACTTAATATATAGTTACTAAATAAGATGTCCGTATTAGCTCCCACACAATATTTCTTTGTGTATCATTAAGAACTGAAGCAAAAGATTCATAAATATTTTACTGTTTTGAACCACATTCTTATCAATTCTTTTTCTTGTGCCTTTATTTTACTATAGTGAAACACTTAAGAAAAAGTATCATCAGCATATGAAAACATGACTCTAACAAACTAACTGGGAGAGAAATTTCTTTGAAACTGTGAAGAGTGTCATGCACTCCATTTAGAAGTAGTGAAAGGTACCCCATAATTACAGCAATGAAGGTGACCAAATAGGCAAAATTATGCTTATAATTAATGTACTTTATTTACGGCAGAAGTATGTCATTTTAATTTTACACATGTATAGCATTTAGCACACTTAGTATGCCAAGCTGTCATTATATCATTGATCTTGCTTTCTTCTGATATTTATTACTTCACCTGAAACTTTTTGAAATATGTAGGGAAACCATTATTAATGAAAAATGTCAATATAATGAAGTTAAATTTGTTTTTACACTATACAACAACTAAGGTTGAAAATAATTGTTTTCTAAAAAAAAAAAAACATTCCTTGTAAGTGTACTAGAACAAATGTCATCAATAAAGTCACCCCAGTGGTGTACTGTGTTTTCACAGAGATTACAACTTCCTTGTGCTTTCCCAAATCTTTCTGGTGATAGATTCTTAAAAATTAGCTTTAATTTCCAAAGAATAGTGAATGTTTACTGTTCTGCACACAACATAATAGTTGATACTTATTTTTATTTATGCATTTATTTTATTTGTGTGTGGTGAATGTATATGTGTGTGTGTCTGTGCCTGCAGATGCTTGGATATGTGTGGTGTGTTTTCCTCTATTACTGTATACCTTTTTTCATTGTTTTGTTTGTCTAAAAACTTAATTCAAGAGAAACTGTATTGTTGACCTCCAGATGGAATCTGGAAGACATGTTGTTGAGGTGCTCTGGCTTCGTTTATAAGCATCCTGATGATATTAAAACACAAAACACTACTCTTCTCAAGTGTAGTGTCTCTTCCCTGAACCTGGGACTCACTGAATAAGGTTAGACTGGCCAGCCAGCTTCATGGATCTTCCACCTGATTAGGACTGGAATTACAGAGGCACACTGCCATGCCTGCCTTTTCATGTGTGCTGGGTTCCATACCAAAGCCCTCATGCTTTATCAGAAGCACATTTCCTACTGAGCCATTTCCCTAGTCCAAATTTTTAACTGATAAAAAATTTGGATGATAAAAGACCTGATTCCAAATTTTCTTCTGTAGACAATTTTAACATTTATAAAACTTATTGTCATTTTTACCATGAAAAGTTTTGAACCTTTTTATCTGCTCAAAGGTTTGGGGATTCAGAGATCTTGTGACACCCCCCATTTTCACACAGTGGCTTGCAGGTAATTAATAGGATGGCATCAGTAGCAGCCAGCTGCTCCAATGAGAAGGATTATGTATATGGACTTTCTTCCTTTGGGCAACAGTATGGAACCCATAGCCCTAAATGGTAAGAATGAGCATTTTACCCAGTTAGGAAAAGCAAGAGGAAAATGAGTGGCCTGAGTTAATACGCTCAGACAGCAAGGATAAAATGGAGGCAATTCCAGATGAAGCCAGAAAGGTTGTCACTTTATGGGATAGGATTTTTGTTTTAGGGGAAATATCTCTGCAAATTGGGTGATGCCTTAGAAATAAGTGGGAAGGTTAAGGTCACAGCCAAGACTTTACAACCTTCAAGCACATTTTGGAGATCATGTATATATTTTATATCTTATTTTGCACTTCATTTCCTGACTTAGAAGAGACATGAAGTGGCCTACAGCTAGCTAAGCTCACAAGGAATGAACAAAGAATATTTTATGTATGGCCAAGGCGAGACAGCCATAGCTAGTTTTATAGGTCTGCATGGTTGTGACAATAGCAGAATAGACTCCCTGTGAGGGGGGTTACTTCTTATCCATAACCACACCTTCAAAACTGTTCAGCATCTATGAAAGGAAATAATACCCAAGAGGAATCAGTTTCAGGTGATGGTGGGGTGAACTATGCTCCCTTGTTAGGTTAGTTCATGTAAGTTCTTTGCTTTTTGTATTTATTTATTTAAGATTTCTGCATCCTCCCCACCACCGCCTCCCATTTCCTTTCCCCTCCCCCAATCAAGTCCCCCTCCCCCAATCAAGTCCCCCTCCCTCGTCAGCCCAAAGAGCAATCAGGGTTCCCTGCCCTGTGGGAAGTCCAAGGACCACCCACCTCCATCCAGGTCTAGTAAGGTGAGCATCCAAACTGCCTAGGCTCTCACAAAGTCAGTACGTGCAGTAGGATCAGAAACCCATTGCCATTGTTCTTGAGTTCTCAGTAGTCCTCATTGTCCGCTATGTTCAGTGAGTCCGGTTTTATCCCATGCTTTTTCAGACCCAGGCCAGCTGGCCTTGGTGAGTTCCCGATAGAACATCCCCATTGTCTCAGTGTGTGGGTGCACCCCTCGCGGTCCTGAGTTCCTTGCTAGTGCTCTCTCTCCTTCTGTAGTTGCTTTCTCTTTATTTAGGGAGAATTGTATTACAACGCAAAAAAAATCTGCTCATAAAGAAAAACCTGTCTTTACCTTTCCATGTTTCCTTCTCCATACATTACAGCAAGTCACCTTACCTGGGACTTCGAGTCTGGTTTCTGTGGCTGGGAACCATTTTCCACAGAAGACTCCCACTGGGAGGTGGTGGAAGGGCTGAGCAGTGGAGAACACCCATTTCCTGGGCCTGGCCACACAGAGGACACCAACCGCGGTAAGGCATCCTCCTCTTTTAAAGGTGTTTTCATGCATGTTGAGATGCTGATGCTGTGAGCTTTCATTTCTAACTGCAGACTAAATGAAGCATTGTTCTTCTTGTCTTAAACCCTGAGACCTGATTAATAATTAATAACGAATTGGGTGTTTTGAAAGGAGCATGTTTATGTCAACCATCAATTTTATGGTTGCATTTGAAAAAATATTATAGTGATGATGTAAAGAGGGAGGTAACACTTCTGATGGATTGTGCAGCAGGCTTGCTTCCTTCCTTTAAGCATTCCAAGTCTTGCAAAACAGAACGAAAAAATAGTCTCATCTTCTATGTGGAAACAGAGAAAAAGGATTCAGCACTATAAAACCTGAAAATTCTCTAAACTATACACTACAAGACATCATTATAGCTTTTGCATATCCTCATAAAGCCAAGGAACCATAACTACCTGCAGTGTTCTGTGAAAATGTTCTGTGACACTCTCGGGCACACATAACAGCCTTGCTCTCTAGTTCTTTGTTTTGTTTACATTTCTATGGCCAGGAACACACAAGTAATATTGCATTAACTTTGTCATCACACAGTTGGAGGTCGGGATCATTTTCATGATCTAAACATTTATAGAAAAATGTTCCAACCAGGGAAACATCTTGAAGGGGGATGGGAACATTGTTAGAATTTCTGTTTGAGACTTGGCAGAAGAGGAGAGGAGAGAGTACTTAGGACTTTGAAAATTTCCTCTCTGGGAATTATTCTGCTTCTCCTTTGAGACCTATAAAGAAGTATGCCAAACACAAATCTCAGCAGAATTTTCAATTACGGACTTTGGAACATGAGGTTGGTGGAACATTGGAAGTAATCAGGGAGGAAGACTGTGGACTACAAGTATTAAACAGGTTTATTGTTGACTGGTACAGTAAGTTCTTGACATTTTGTTTGTTTAGCCAGTAAGCCTTAGCGTCCCCCTTAATATTCAGTGCTACAGTGACTTAAGCTTAAAGTTTAAAATAGATATAAGTATCAGTTTTCTTTGTATGCTGATATGCATTGTTCCTTTTTCTGTACCCAGGCCAATCATTAAGCCGATAGCATGGAGAGAGCTAGGTGCATGTGGTAGATGCTATGGTCCCAGTGGTTGAGGTAGTTAGTCAGAATCTGATAGCTAAAGCCAGAAAGCATATGTGTATACACACACACACACACACACACACACACACACACACACACACGTATATAAATGCTGGGATAACACCAATGGAGGACCTGGGTACTAGTGTCATTGCATCATTGTGATAGTAGCATTAAAATGAATCTCTCTCTCTCTCTCTCTCTCTCTCTCTCTCTCTCTCTCTCTTCCGGTTTGGTTTTGAAGCTTTCCATTTGTAAGTTACAGCTTTTAAAACTCATCTCCAGTGTTTCCTCACACACGTGCACAGAACTATGTACAGTTTTATAAGAAAGCAGAGTGGCCCAATGCTAGAGTGCGCTGATATTTATGTTTATTTTTATAGTGGACTAGGGATTTTCCTTTTCTTCTTTTTCCTTTGTTTCTCTTTTTCTATTAATAACTGTTTTGTTAAAACATGCTAAAAAGAAGCTCATAGGTCACCTCCTACCTTTCTGTTTTTTTTCACAGAATCATGTACAGGTCACAGATGTTTACTTAGTTTTTATGTGCACTTAGCTCACAGACATTCCAATATACTATAAATTATGATTAAGTCTTTGTGGTTTTGTGTGAAATTACAATTGAAATATAGTAAAGTACAGTCTTTTTAGCAAAGGGACAGTGAGTTTTAAAACTTAGGCACAGTTCTGTAACCACTAAACAAATCAAGATATAGAATGATTCCTCTCCACGAGATGTGGCTTTGTAGTTGATACTGCTCCCTTACCCAGCCACAGGCACCTGTTGAGGCTTTGTTGAAGTTAGCTTGATTCAGGAAATAACCATGCTAGATAAAAGATTAAATAATTATATTTTTATTTATTGCAAGGGGGAAACGTCTAATACAGGAACCAGAAGTCCAAGCTAAGCTATGCTGCGAGGGAACCACACAGAGAGAGGGCACATGGGCCACTCGCTGTTTTCATCTAGGTCCCCAAAAGTCACACCCTAACTTGGTCCACCTCTTATAGATAACCAGCTGGCAAAGATTTTCTATTACCTCCCTGTTTTGTCTAAATAAGAGTGATCCAAACCCAATGCAAAACTATATACAATAGGAACAGATATCAGGTATAAAATTACGACCAACATAAACAATATTGAGCAAGGAACACATGATAAATGTTTTAATAGAAATTCTATTCCAAAGACTCTAAGTCATGCATTGGAAATAGGCTTAGCTAAACCATAGTAACTATGACTACCTTGTCTTCAACTCCATTGAAGGCCTGAGAAGGGGATAATATTACTTGAGTAGGCAGTAAGTACAATCAAACAGCTTCCAAAGTGAGCAGTATATGACAGAGACAATTGGCTACCTGAGCAATCACCCAAAGTCTCATTTGCAATGCTGAAGCAACCAACTTTGGCTTAGGCCTAGTGTAGCTGACAGACCATTTTCAGAGGCAGGAAATTTTTCAGAAACATCTTACCATCTTGGCAAGATTTGGCAGTCTTTTTCCTTGTGTCCTGCTTCTCCAGTCCTGATACCATGTACTTTGTCAGTGGTGAAGGCATGGGAGGTTCCTTTCCCAAAGGCCAATTTTGCCAAGAAGAAAACAAACTCCTAGTGGAGTGTCTTCAGTGCTCAACATTCTCTTGGGAATAGATTGGTGCTGTCAAAAGCAATCATGTCTCATGTCAACAAAACCCTAAGTTATTTAAATGCTATGTTCTATAGATCCTTAAAGTGGTTGAGGATTACCTATCTAGGCAAAATACAATCTATGTATCTAAAGAACCTAATTAACCTGACTGTATATATAACAAACATGAACAACTATTGACCTATAATATTTAAAACCTGAATAACTTAAAGACTAAGACTTCATGTCAGAATATTAAATAATCTGTAAACAAATGTGCAACAAATGAGGACAATAACCTCAAAATGTAAACAATGTGTAAGTATCTTGATCACAGGTATGAAAAATATATAATGCAATATGAAAATATATCCTAAAAGTTGTATCAATATACAAAATGTTTTAAACAGAGGTAGAAATGTGTGTATGCAATCTGACAGAATGATTTTGCATAGGTGTACAAATATTGTAAATATAAATAACAAATATAGTTTGAGCTTGTATCAATATATACAATATATAAATACTATACCAATATAAATTCACTCTTTTACCCAGTATTATTATTCATGTGAATAAGTTCACACTATATTATCTATTATCCCATTTGATTTTTTCTTTCCTTTCTTTTTTTTTATCCTACATAGTTTTTACCCCAATCTTCTACCTTATACAAGTAAAAATCAACAATCCCTAAATGGTGTTCCCAACCCTGAGGACAAACTTTGTTAGGAGAGGGCATGTCATCTTCTTTCATGAAATCCTGTAAAAGTAAAGTGATGGTTAAGTTTCAAGATTATTGTCTAGTATAGTTGCAAGTGATTTCTGAGCGGTTGATAGGGTATTTTTGTTTTCTCCAAAGTTCTTATTTGAAGTTCTGGCCAGAACGTCATGAGAAGGTGCACCATGTAATCAGCCGGTATCCAAAAACCAGTCCATTAGTAGCACCATGATGTCATCTCAATCAAGTGGAGTTGTTTCTGAGGGGCCCCATCTTCTCCCTGGAAACCTCAAAGATTACTGCAGGATAAGGATCTGTAGGAAACTCTATTGTTTATCATGGAAAACTTAAACATTATTCATACAGACATACATTCAATTAAGAATATGATATAGACAAAATAGGCATGGAAAAAGTAAAGTCCTTTCTAGAGCCTTCCTTCTGTCTCATAGCAGATGGTTCCTGACATGAGGCAGAAACTGTGAATGGTCCCTTTAACAACATGCTTTGATTTAGAGAAAGAGCCATTGTCCAACTACAAAGCCAGCTCTGTATATGTTAAATGTATATGTTTTGATCACCTGTCCACATAAGTAATTTTACCTTTTCTTAATAATCTTTATTGGATAATTATTTTTCCTTCTGTCAGCATCCAAACATCCCGAGTCTCTTGAATATTTGAAGATGTGTATTTTCTTGTAAAGATAAGAGTCAAAGCCTGCCCCAACCCTATATGGTTTTCTCACCATCTATATGGTTGTCACCATTGTGGATGAGCTGTCATCCATTTTCTCAAGTGGTTTCTCTTTTTTAAAGAGAATCTTTATTAATTTTCATGGTATTCATAGTTTTTCTTCTCCTGTGGAAGCAAGAGTAAAACCCATTCTCCAATGTAGCACATCTCCTAGTTTCCACTGTTAGGTCAACACATCCTTGAAATTGAGGTCAATTCATCCTGAATTGAATCACTGATTGATTCAATTCAGAAGTTTTTTTTTTCTATTATCCAATGTTTCTCTGCTTCCATTGTTTCTTTCTCATTAGCATTAATAAAATTCAAGGTTAATAAAGCATAATGCAATCTATTTTTGGGGTTATTGTCCATCCCTTTCTGTTTGTGTACCATATCTTTTATAGTTCAATTTGACCTTTCTATAACTGCTTAACCTGTAGAATTTTTTGGTACACCTATAATATGCTTTATATTATAACAAGTAAAAACTGTTTCATTTTCTTAGAGACATATGCTGGACCATTGTCTGCCTTTATTTGTGCAGGTATACCAATGATGAGCATAATTTCTAATAAATGTGTGATTACTGAGTCAGCCTTTTCTGAGCTCAAGACAGTTTCCCACTAAAAACCTGAATACATGTGTATGGTGTGGTGCACATATTTTAATTTTCCAAATTCCATAAAGTGGAACAGCCATCTACCAGAACTTATTCCTTTGAGTACCCTTTGGCTTAGTCCCTGCAGGCAATGGTGTTTGGTTATAGAAAAAGCAAGTAGGACACCTCTTTATAATCTCCTTACCTTGTTGTCATGTAATAGAAAACTCTTTCTTTAAACCTTTACTATTGACATGATGTTTTTTAATGAAATTATGAGGCTTGCAGCACATTTCCAATCAATGATTGATCAATTTCTGCATTACTTTGTTCTAGAGGACCTGGCAGACCCATATGGGATTGGATGTGTGTTATGTATATAGGACAAAGCCTATTCCTGATTTTGTCTTGTACCTGAAAGAATAATAAAATTAATTCTGTATCATCTGGTATAAATTCAGTGGTTTCAATATGCAAGACAATTCTTTCTTCATATTGTGAATCAGTAACTATATTGAGAAATTCTTTAAAATACCATAGTAACATAAGAATAACATATAATTCTGCCTTCTGGACTTAATTATAAGGGCTTTGTTCCACCTCACTTAATTCTTCTGATTTATAACCTGCATTCCCTGATTTATTTGCATCAGTATAAAATGTACTGGCTCCAGTTATTGGTGCATCACATACAATTCAGTGAAGAATCCAAGAAGTTCTCTTTATAAGATTAAGTCTATTGCTTTGGGGATAATTGCTATTAATTTTTACCCCCCCCCCAAAAAAAAAACAGCAGAAGCTCTTTGCCATGGTTCATTGTCTTCCCATAACTTTTTTATTTTGTCAATAGTGAAAGGCACTATAATCTGTTCTGTGTCTACACCTGATAATTGATGAAGTCTCAATTTACTTTTTATAATTAATTCAGAGACTATTTCTACATACGTTTTTAATTTTTTTTACTTGGTTTATGAATTAAAAAGATCCATTATAAGATAATATCATCCCTCTGCATCAAAATTTCTATGGTAGAAATTTTGGAAGGCAATATGACTAGAATACAATTAATATTTGGATTCACCCTATCCACATGTGCCTTCTGTAATTTCTCCTCAACAATCATCAATTCCTTTTCTGCTTCAGCTGTTAATTCTCTGGGACATTTAAGTCTTTGTCACCACCTAAGGTTTTATTTAAATGAATTATCAGATCAGGTGTTATACCACCAGCAGGTCGTAGACTAGAAATGTCTCCTAACAATCTTTGAAAGTCATTAAGAGTCTGCAACTGTATCTCCTAATGTGTGCCTTTTGTGTTCTAATTTTCCGCAAACTTATTCTGTAACCTAGGTAATTAGCAGAATCTCCTCTTTGAATCTTTTCAGGAGCAATTTGTAATCCCCTTTTAGGTAAAGCTTTCTTTACTTCTTCAAATATTCTTTCTAAAGTATCTGCATTTGAATTAGATAACAGAATGTCATCCATGTAATTGTAGATTTAGGAAATTGCTTATGTATTATTTCCAATGACTGACTTACAAAGTATTGGCACAATGTGGGGCTTTTAAGCATTCCATGATATCTCCTAGTAGGCTGAGAATCATTATAAGTAGGCACTGTGAAGGCAACTTTTTCTCTATCCTTTTCGTATAAAGGTATAGTGAAGAAACAATCTTTCAAATCAATAACTGTAGGAGGCCATCCTTTTGGTAACAGAGAAGGCATAGGGATTCCAGATTGTAAAGGGCCCATAGTTTGAATAACCTTTTTGATAGCTCTAAGATCTGTCACCATTCTTCATTCTCCAGATTTCTTTTTAACACAAATTCAGGAGAATTCCAGTGGCTGGTAGATTCTATGCTGAGCATCTGGTTGCTCTTATACCAGCTGTTCTAAAGCCTGGATCTTTTCTTCTGTTAGATACCACTGTTTGAACCATATTGGTTTCTGAGTTAACCATTTTAAAGGCAGGGCTATTAGTACCTCTGAAGGTTTATCAATTGCTTTGTGTTTTTGTGCAGCCTGAATAGCTGGTGACCTTTGTCTATAGTATCTTCTAATATCTGCCCTAGAAACATAAGATTTTTGAGCTGCAGGAATGATAATCTGTGTACTCCATTGCTGTAATAGGTCATAACCCCACAAATTCATTGCAATATTAGCTACATATGGCTTCAACTTTCTTCTCTGTCTTTCTGGATCTATGCATTCAACCTATCTCATGCTTTGCTTCACTTGAAATAGGGTTCCAATACCTAGGACTTGAACATCTGCCTCTTGAGGAGGCCTGTAGTAGGATGAGCAGGCTCATCCTGCTGCCCAGCTAGCTTTATCCCCAAAATAACCACACAGAAACTGTATTAATTAAATTACTGCCTGACCCATTAGATCTAGCTTTTTATTGGCTAACTAACTCTCACATCTTGATTAACCCATTTCTATTAAATCTGTGTATCACCACATGACTGTGGCTTACCAACAAGATTCTAACTAACCTACGTTCATCTCAGGCCAGAGATTCATGGTGTCTGTCTGACTTTGCTCTTCTTCCCAGCATTTTGTTCTGTCTACTCTGCCTTTCTAAGTCTGCCCTATCAAAAGGCCAAGGTAGTTTATTTACTCAACCAATGAAAGCAATACAAATACAGAAGGACTTCCTACACTATTTCCCC
Source organism: Microtus pennsylvanicus (assembly GCF_037038515.1). Taxonomy (NCBI): domain Eukaryota; kingdom Metazoa; phylum Chordata; class Mammalia; order Rodentia; family Cricetidae; genus Microtus; species Microtus pennsylvanicus. The sequence continues at coordinate 133,393,350 of NC_134582.1, forward strand.
TTTTTCTGTTTAAACAAAAAAGAAAAGCTTTCACTTTAACATAGTAAAATTACATATAACAAAACAGTTGTTATCAAGCAAGAATTACAGTTACAAAATTTATATCTATTTTATCTTTTATCATAACTAAGGAAAACTATAACTATCCATTCTTCACCTCCATCAAAGACTCCAGAAGGATATAATATTACCTAAGTAAACAGGAAGTGCATTGTAAGCAACTTCCAAAACTCTTGAAATGACAGAGACATCTCATTGCCTGAACAGTCACACAAAGTTTTTCTGTACCATTTGGGCATCCATATTTAGCCTACAGGCCCATAATATCCAGCAGACTTTTTCATGAAGCAGGAAATTTCAAAGACTGTTCAGTTGCTTTCTTCCATGTCCTACAAAATGTCTTGCAGACTCTTTTATGAAACAGGAACCTCGAAGGATCATCTCACCTTTAGGCAAGTTTAGCAGTCCTCTCTCTGTGGGTTCTGCATGTCCAGTTTATGCATCAATTTAGGCAAGAGCAGTTTCTTGCCCAAGTGGCTTATCAATTCCATAAGGAGACTCTTCGATGCCCATTTTCCGCTTGAAGTGGATTGGTGCTGCCAGGAGCAGACATGTCTCATTGTTACGAAAAGCCCTAAGTTATTAAAACATTACATGCCATATTCTGTAGTCTTTGAAAGATATGAAGAATGCCTATCTAAGTGAAATATATCTCTATATATCTAGAAAATCTAACTAACATGACTACAAGCTTGACTATTATTGATGATTATCCATTAACAACCTATATTTCCTAATTATACATTACATTTTTAAATGAGCTACACAATCACAATACCTTAATCAAGATCAGAAAAACATATACATTAACAGAATTGACCTGAAACGTGTATCAGTAAATCAGGATTTATGCCAATGCAAATTATTCATATTTATATCATATATCCCTTTAAATGTAAAAGAACATTTATAAATAATATTTGGGAATTTTCTATCCCATTGGATGTGTTTATTCTCACCTAGGTTCCTTCTCTCAGTGCATAGGTCAATACATGAGAATTGTTTTAAAATTTAAATTCTGAACTCAATGTCTTTAGCAATTACATTTCCCCTAAATATCTAGTATTATTCTGTCTGTAAATAATGACAATTTTATATTTTTCTTTCCTGATTTTACTCTTCTGTGAACACAAGTGTGTGTGCATGTGTGTATGCGTGCTTGAGTAGAGTTTTAACTGTCCATGTTGTTCATCCACATTGGATAAAGCCTCTGGGAATTGCTGAGTGGAAGTAGTGGTATCTGCTGGGCTTCTTTTAGTCTTATCTCCAGGAATATATCGAAAATTCAACCTAGAGTGCCATGTTTGCTTAATCCAGTTGTCTGTAACATTCTTTTGGCTCATAATATATATTTGTTTTTGAAAAAAAGTCATAACATGAGTCGAAATTTATCAATTAACCTTTTTACTTCTTTTGTAATTGTCTTGTGATGTTCAGATTATCCTTTTTGTTTATTGTAGTGATTGATTTTTAAACACTAGGGCCACTCTAACTATTCTTGAGCCAAACTTGTTGGGTTGATTTTGTTTCACCTACTCTTTGTGTACTCATATATGTATGTTTACCTATGATTTTTACCTATGTTAATTAACAGACTGGTCTTTCCATTCTTAAGACACACTCAGTCTAATTTTCAGGCCATTACATGAAACAGGCATGTGTCTACAAACATAAAATGAGGGGAATGCTTGTGTAAACATGTGCAGTATCCTAGGAAGCAGTACATTTTGATTGCGAAGTCCCCCTGTTTTTAGTTTACTCAGCATTGACCTGAATCCAGGAAAATTACTGTCTGAATGAGGCGTTTTTCAAGTCGAAACTGTTGGATTTCTATTTTGCCTACAGACTGTGTTTCATTCTGCCTGTCACTTTGTGGTCATCAAAGGGCAGGATCAGACACCGACATTGCTTGGCATAAGTTTCTTTGTGAGTTTTCAATATTCAAAGTAGCTCTCCCTCATGCAGCTCAGAGTGTATGATCTTCCAAGCTGCTAAAATATGCTGTCCCTTTAGCATTTGCTGTGAGTACGTCCACGTCAGTTAAAATCTAAAAGCAGTTATTTTCTTAATGTTCAGATTAGATCTTTAATTAAGCTCTCATCCCCTCCAGCATAGACAACAATGTCAAACATGTAAGCCCCAAGAGGTACCAGACTCATTGCATGCATGCATCTCCTTCAGTACATTTTGAAGAGACTTAAAAATAAAACTCCCACGAGAATTTCCTAAGGGCATGTAGAATATCTAATTGTAAACTTGAAATCTTCATTTAACTTGATTTCAAACTCTGTGACAGGCATTAAAGCAATAAAAATGTTTGTTTAGGTAATTTGCATTCAGTGTTTATCTTTTATCAATTAAATTTTGTTTTAGGTATTTAATATCATACATACAAAGTTCTCTGGTTATTCACAGAACATAGTGGTAAATAGTGGGAATGTGATTTTTTTTTAACTGGAGTTACAGTTGAGTCAGGCCAACGAGGTCAAGGAGGCCAAGTGCTAAGTGTGCAGCAGAACTGGCAACTGCCCATGTGACTTCACATTTGTTTCTTTTTCCAGGATCATTTATTTATTTTGGTCCACAGCAGTCTACTGGGGTGGCCAGGCTTGGAAGTCCTATTCTTACCAAATCCCCTACTGCCTCTACTCCATGCCAGGTAAGCAGCTCTGCTGAGCCTCCACTGTCTGTTCCGTGGATCCAGCTTTGAGCTCAGATTGCACTGATAGCAAATGCCTGCGTGTTTTCTTATCACTTTTCATGACGCTTTAAGAGGTTTTCAGGAGCTGCTTTGGTCTGAAATGTTCTGTCCTTCGAAAAGACTACAAGGTACCATGTACTTTGTTCTATTATAGGGCCTGCTAGAGCTTTCGTAATTTTAAATTCTTGTCACGTGGGCCTTTCAATGATCTAAAGTGGATGGTCTTTGCCTAATTTACTACCAGTTTTGCTTGAGGGTAAATTTAGTTGAATAAAATCAGTTAAGTAAGTGCCTGTCAAGAGGAATCTAAAATAGTGAGAAAGGATGGATATATGCAGAAAAACTACATTTATTGATATTTTTTCAGTGAGTCAGTGAGTTTCTTAATACTGCCAAACACACAACAGGAAGTGAAATTTTAATTCCATTTCAGTACAACAGAGAAGGAAGCATATCTGGGCAGGAATTTATATCTTTGGTTTGCCCCTTTCAATTGTGATATATATTGTTTGACCATGACTTTGGAGATAGTATCTCTACTGAAATGATTAGTATTAGTGTACATACTTCATATGGCCATAAGAATAAAAATTAATTAAATAATGCCCTGCATTTGGCACATAGTAGGTGTGATGGTTAGTTTTCAGCTTGAGAGGGTTAAGAACCTGTGTGGAAATGCAGTTTTGGATATGTCTATGATAGCATTTCCAGAAAGGTTTGACAGAAATGGGAAGATCTACCTCTAATGTGAAAGACCTCATCCCATCAGCTAGGGTTCTGAAAGAATACAAAAGTGAAAGAAAGCCAAGCATCATCTTTGTTTCCTCTCTACATAAGCAATATACTCAGGTACCACACACTCCCCTGCCATACAACAGAGTCATAGCCATACAGGAAGGGAGAGGGTTGCATAGAGCTAGGAAAGAAAACCCTACGTTAAAAAGAAGAACCCGGGATCTGGAACACACCAGTATCACGGGATATACTTTAAGTAAAGCTGCAGACATGGAGTGGACCTGGCCCAAAATAGAGCCTGTATATGCTATATGACATCCCTATCATGATGGAAGCCATGAACCACAATAAATCCTTTCTGAACTTAAGTTGCATTAGTCTTGCATTTAAACATGGCAGCGGGCAAAGTAATAGGTATTTAATAAGCAGTCCTTTGGCCTTCTATAAGACCCAACTCTCATACCAGAAGTGTCTGTCCATCTTGTTTATTTTTGCAGAGGTTGAGCATACGTCTAGTTCAAAAGGTTTAAGCTTATTTTTTAAATGATCTGGTCTTTACAGATCAGAAAATAATGACTAGATCAATACTGAAGCACACAGTAAATTTATGCCTCTAAATACATTTACTCAGAAAAAAAATACATTTACTCAGACATCCTTGATGATGAATTGCATATCATCTAGAGTTATAAATCTAATTAAGTTTTTCAGTTTGGGATAGATCTGAGTGTAAGTGCCTGGAGTCTTAATGGGTTGTCAGTTCGTTTTTTGTTTTTTAACTTTTGCCCCCTCCCATATCTTTGTGGGAATGAAAATTAAAGTCACTGTTTATCTTCCTTCCATTTCTACCTTAGCCAAATGCCCTCAACATGTTTCTACCTCCCCTTTATTTTAATTAAACTCTATGTGATAGAATGATATAGATTTTTTTGAGAAGCCCCAGGAGCAATTCTCAACACTTTAAAAAGTACTTTACAAGCTTACATAGCCTTATTCAAGGTCATACACTAAGTTATAGACACCAAGAGAAAGGGAATGGGATGTATTAATTTTGCCCTCATTCCATGTACTTGGAAACAAGTATTAAGAATGCATGTTTTTTTTTTAGGATTCAATGAATGTCACTGAAAAAGCCGTGTGTGTGTGTGTGTGTGTGTGCACGTGCGCGTGCGTGTGTGTTCTTTTTGAAGATGCCCTGCATATTTCATCACTATATATTTGTTGATGACCATTATTTATTGTTAGCCATTGAGATCCTAGGTTTTCATCAATGTTGAGAAAATTTTCTGTGTTTTTGGTGAAATGTATAACTTCGCTGGGGGTGATTTTCAATAGATCCCAGTGTGTACCACATTCCTGATGGCTAATGTTGACCTCAGAACTAAGGCTTTATCCCCAGTAGCTGAGTTAAAGGTTCCCCATTTTAATCATAAAATTGAAAGTGCTTCAAAGAACCACTATAGATTTGCAGAAGTATTTGGTTTTATTTTTGGAAGCAACTGTTTCAATTTTAACCATCTTTGAGCTGGAGAGGAGTCAGGGCTACTTGATAGCACATTCTAGCCTAGAAACAAGCAGTAGACTACAAGGGAGGCCATCTGTGGCCAGAGTTACAAATAGCTAATACTCTCACTCAGAGTCTTTCAGTGTATAAAGTGTCCTTACTTCCAAGTACAGGTTAATGTATGTTGCTTTCAGGAAAGTTACATAGGAAGCAACCAAACCAAGTTCCTATCTTCTTAGGTAATTGGAGAATTACCTCTGCTTCTCTGATTCAAAACATATTGATAATAGTTCTGTTTATGGAACAAATGCTCTTCATTATAAAATAATGCAGGAAAGCAGTAAAATAACCCAAGTTGGGCACTGTGATATGATTAAAGCTTCCACCTTATGAAATGATGTGATTATTTTCCCCCTCCACAGACCTATCAGGCTGATACCATTAAGACCAGTTTTTGAAAAGACTTTAAAGGAACCTGAGCTTTCTTCTGAATCACCTTTTCTAATAGCACAATTTAGGGTCATTTTGTACGAATTACCTTGTACTTTGTATATAGTCAACACATGGCTCCAACATGTACATTGTTCCTGCAGCTTGTCATTGTTCACAATGTGCACTTTCACTTAGAGGATTCAATAGTCATTTCAGTCCCTAGTGGAAACTTGGCACATTGCCTACAAATAGGAGATAGGACAACCAGAACACATGTGGACCAGAAGTCATCATTTCTCATTGATGCTGAAGTGTAGTTACTGGTTGTAATTAGCTAGGAAATATGAAATATGAAGGATATTAATGTGAGTATTAATATTTTCTGAGTTCACATTTGTTGCTGCCAAAAAACCCACAGTGTTTTACTGTTAGGATTTTGCCATTAAAGTCAGAAAGCAGATAATATGAACCTGGAGCTTTCAGTTTTTTTAAAATTAATTCTTGAACTATTCTGCAATTATTTTAATGTGTCTTTGCTTAAACACAATTCACAACCTTCTCTTTTAAAACATACACAGGAGAAAACCAGGGCAAAGGTGGATGTGAAGGGGGGGTTGTCTTTTATACTAAAGTTCCCAAGGAGCAGACATTTCATATCTGAACCCAGGTTTCTCAACCAATGCATGGAGTGGCATATGTGCTATAGGACCAAAGATGTTCTTATTATAGATGCTAAAATATGTATCAAGTGTGACAAAACTAGAAGCAAACAGGCTATATAGTCTGTTGTGAAACCAGAAAGTGGAGATAGCTGAGAGCAAGGAATACACCTGAGAAAGAGCAAGAAACCCATGCCCAGGAGTTCTGAGATAGGGAAGGGTATTAGTTACTTCTCGGTTGCTATGATAAAATGTCACACCAAGGCAACTTACAGGAGAAAGAGTTTATTTGGAGTTATGGTTTCAGAGGGATAAGAGCCCATCATAGAGGAGAGGCACAACAGCAAGCAGCAGTCACAGCAGCTGCATCAGGAAGTTCATAACTTGAACCACAAGCATGAAGCAGAGAGAGTAAACTGGAAGCGGTTTTAATTTCTCAAAACCCATCCCAGTGACACACTTCCTCCAGCAAGATCACACCTCCTAAACCTCCCCCAAACAGCACTACCAACTGGCCAGCAAGTGTTCACATGCCAGAGCTCATGGAGGGTATTCTCATTTAAGCCAACCCAGAAAGACATTGGGGCAAAGACTGTGAGAGATATGGGGAAAAAGAGAGAATTGAAGTAACTTTTTGATTGGAGATAGATCAACACTGTATAAAGAAGAAAGCTTAAATATTGGGGAAATGGCTTTCAATCCTAAGTAAGATAGATACTAGGGTATTGTTTAGAGACTTAAAAAAAAAATCACTAGATCTGGCTTACTGCTGTCAGTTACCTGAAAAGGAACCTTTCCTTTGTACTAAAATGCATATGTGTGTGTATGCTTTTCCACACCTTTTATTTGCATTAAGAAAAATATGTTTGGGTATTTTGTCCGCATATATATCTCTGTATCACATACCTGCCATACCCATGGAGTACAAAAGGAAGCAATGAATTCCCTGGATCTGGAATTACATATGCTTTTGAGCTGCCCTGTGGGTGCTGATTATCAAACCTGGGTCCTCTGGTAGAGCAGCCAGTGTTCTTAACTACCCAGCCATCTTAGTAAAAAACAAATGTAAACATTCCAGTCTTTATGTTTATATTGTATTCAATTGTCTATAATGGTATAATTTTAAGCATGATTTGCAGCTCTGTTTAAACTGATATCCTACAATGATAAAAAATTTTCTGTGTTGGGCTCAGTACTGTGTACCCCTTGAGCACTTAGGATGATGAGTATCACTGAGACACTGAAGTTCTCTCCTTGCTGTGTTCTAATATATATTTGAATGTCTACACCATGTTATACCTTTGTTATTTCACTAGTGTTCCTTATCTTCCTCCACTCCCACTGGATACTCTAGATTCCTAAGAACATCTAAGACATTATCTATTTTAGATGCTTTTTTCTATCCTCCTTCCTTATTCCCTTTCCCTTTCTTCTGCCTTCACTTCCTCTCTAAATATTTACAGGAATTAAACCCCTATATAGTCCATTTATTCTCTTTTTCTCCTTCAGTGTGTTAATGGAATACCCACTATACACAGATTGCTGTAATGGGTCTGCAAGGAATTTAAGAGATGCCTCATGATCTTGAGTTTAAAGCATAGTGATTTACAGGTGTGAGAATCTTGGGGTTTTCACTATTAATGAGTATCTATTTAAAATCCCAGTTGTACTAAGTTTTGTTCAATGGCTTCTCCCTTAACAGTACTCAGTTTGAAAAGGCTTTGGAAGGTTGCTTGGTCTGTACTAAACTGAAGGATTTAAGTCTATACAATGCAAATTCTCTTAAATATAACTTGTAAGCTCCTCTGCTGTTGAATATGGATCTCCTTGGCATTTATGTTTAGCGACTATTAAAATGGCTTCACACTAGTGAAGAGCTGAGTGACAGTTTGACAGCTCAAATACTGATGGGGTATGAGCATCTCCTGCACAACCAGGTTTAAAGCTCCCTTTTGCATATTCACAAGCTGGGAACATGGTGAGACTTACAGCAGGGATCTAAAATTTAATTGCCATCCAGGAACAAGACCTCACTTTCCATGGCATTTAATTAAATGCTTCCTTTTGACTTTGTATTTCTAATTTACCTGTCAAGGTCTCAACATAGGTAAGCATGGCAACAAACTCTAAGATGCAATGGACAATCAGAGAGGTTGCTCTGATCAGGTCTACACATCTACACAGGAAAATAATCGAGATACAGAGTGGTTAGTATCTTGCACTGAAGAACTAGAAAAGAATATTTAAAATATCCTTTTCTTACCAGCCAAAGACCTCCTTTTTTGAATGCACCATTTTTCTTTAAGATGTCTCTGCAGCTTTAGTGCTCTCGATATGATAATGGGTAGGATGAAAAATCACTGTGCATCTGAAGTTCATTTTGTGGAAGTTTTGAAAAAAATATTATGCAGAATGAATCATCCCCAAACTGAAAGGATTAATCTCTTCCTTACACAGTACCAGGTCCCGAAAGAGTACCTGGGAAATGTTGGTAGAACAAATGAGTTCTGATTCCTTGTTAGAGCTACTGATGTCAGAAGCGAACAGAGAACTCCTTTCGTTCTCTTTAGTATATTGTTAAGCCACCAGTTCTTAGATGCTGTTCTCATTAATGATGACTAAGGCCAAAATGATTAAAATTTTCTAACCTTCTAAAGAATATTTTATGTGCCTTAAATTATTGATGAATAGTATCCCATCAGCATTCAATTTCACCAATAATATCATAATAGAAAAATTCATGTACTTATTTGTTATAATTTGCTTCATTGAAAAAAACTTAGAGAAAGCTTTTATTAGTTTTGGGTTTGAGTAAAAATAGCATCCATAATTATTCCCAATGTTGTAACTTTGAATCACGATTGGCACAACCCAGATTTACAGAAGCAATAGGATAGGAACCAAGGAAGCGTCTCTGGGAGTAGAGTGGTAGGACCCATAACTATTCTGGCAAAGGAAAATCCTCACATTTATTTTGTTGTGCACAGTTTTATTTTGATTTATTGATGCAATTTTGACAAATGTTAAAAATAACAACTTACACAGATGTCCATGTCTTTTTCTCAAGGGAGAAATACAAAAGGTTCAAGGAAAATCATTAGTATTTTGTGGAACTGAATATTTTAAAGACAGAAAAAAATGTCATGTTTATTATTGACTTATTCTGGGGTATTTTAATTGTTTTTAAAAGAAATTATTATTTGCAATTAGAGGGGTACATATGTGGGTCCGTGAGGGTCATAGAACAACTTCCATGAGTTGTTCATAGGTATTAAACATGGGTTGTTCATAGGTATAAAACATGGGTTGTTCATAGGTATTAAACATGGGTTGTTCACAGGTATTAAACATGGGTTGTTCACAGGTATTAAACATGGGTTGTTCATAGGTATTAAACATGGGTTGTTCATAGGTATTAAACATGAGTTGTTCATAGGTATTAAACATGAGTTGTTCATAGGTATTAAACATGAGTTGTTCATAGGTATTAAACATGGGTTGTTCATAGGTATTAAACATGAGTTGTTCATAGGTATTAAACATGGGTTGTTCATAGGTATTAAACATGGGTTGTTCATAGGTATTAAACATGGGTTGTTCATAGGTATTAAACATGAGTTGTTCATAGGTATTAAACATGAGTTGTTCATAGGTATTAAACATGGGTTGTTAATAGGTATTAAACATGGGTTGTTCATAGGTATTAAACATGAGTTGTTCATAGGTATTAAACATGAGTTGTTCATAGGTATTAAACATGGGTTGTTCATAGGTATTAAACATGAGTTGTTCATAGGTATTAAACATGGGTTGTTCATAGGTATTAAACATGGGTTGTTCATAGGTATTAAACATGGGTGTTGGCAGCAGCAATAGCCTTACCCTCTAAGTCATTATGCTGGACCATTATTTTCTTTTTCATTTTATTAAAAATGTTTTTTCTCATATAATATATCCTGATTATGATTTCCCCTCTCTCTACTCTTCCAAGTTTCTCTCTATTCCTTTTCCCTCCTATCCAGATCCACTTTATGTCTCTCATTTAAAAAAACAAGCTTCTAAGGAATAATAATATAATATAGTAAGATAGAATAAAAACTAATACATTGGAATACGGCAAAAACAAAAACAAATAGAAGGAAAAAAGGCACAGGAAACAGATATGTGCTCAGAGACTCACACATTCACACTTTCTCATCCAATAAAATCATTAAACTGAGATGGCATAATATACACCTGAAGGACCTGTAGGGTAAATCTGTAAATAAAATATAATAAAGTAAAGATATATAATAAGACTAAAATTAAAGCAAAAGAAGTTTTGATGCAACATTATGAGATGAAGAATCATCAAAGTGGTTCAGTTTGTTTTTCTTTGGCTGGCTGCTGCTGGGCACACAGCCTACCCTCAACAGATCCATGCAAGACCTGTGCAGGCTGTTGTAGTCTCTATGAGTTCATATGTACTTTGATCATGTTGGTTTAGAAGGCCATGTTTTCTTGGCTTTTCTTCATCTCCTGTGGTTCTTACATTTTGTCCTTCCTCCAGGGTTCCCTGAGCCCTGTGAGGGATTTGACAGACATCACATTTAGAAGGAGTGTAAGGGCAATCTGGGCTACAATATCTGTTATCGTATTGATGGCCTGCTATTTTAAATTATTGACAAATTACACTAGATTGTTAAATGAATATGCATATAATTCCAAACTTTTTCTCTACAGGTTCTGTTTTGGTATTATTTATCTGAACATTCCCATCTCTCTGTTTTCACACGAACATCGTTAGATGGCAGCTTGCTAAAGCAGAGTGAAGTTACCAGGCTCCCTGAATCTCAGTGGAGCCAAGCAAAAGTCGATCTCCATGCAAAAGCTGGAGAGTCTACTTTTCCTTTCCAGGTAAGCATGAAAGCAATGAATGCAGTTCATCAGAAGGTACATGTTTCATACTAATCATTTCTGACAACAAAATAGTACATCCAACAAATATTTGCAGTATTAATGAGGCATTAATGTTCAGGAACCAGTAGATAGCTACTATGACCTAATTGCTAATAATTATGTATGGAAGTATAACAACTATCAGAAATAAAACATAACATCAGATGGCTGAGAGAAAAGAAATTTGGAAAGAACATAAGGGCTGGAAGGTAAGGAAGAGTGTCCTTAAACAGTGTCACTTAGAAATGACACAGCAGCTGCCACCATGGACACACAGTAGCTATGAATACTAACACAAGGCTAGATTGTAACACGAGGGCTGACTTGCTTGGGGTTTCTGTCCTGCCCAGTACCCCACAGCCAGCAAGCCCCGAAGAAAATCATACAGAGTTCTCTATAAGTTATAAAGCTGATTGGCCCATTAGGTCAGGGGACTTATTAGTTCTTGTAGCTTATATTAACCCATTATTCTTATCTATGCTAGCCATGTGGTTCAGTACCTTTTTCAGTAGGGCAGATCACATCCTGCTGCTTTGGTGGTCTAGACAGGAGTGGGAGGAATCAACTTCCTCCTTCCCAGAATTCTTCTGTTCTCATTGTATCATTTCTACTTCCTGTCTGGTTTTCCTGCCTATACTTCCTGCCTGGCCAATCAGCGTTTATTTAAAACATGATTGACAGATTACAGACAATTCTCCTGTACCACTGATCCACCAGAATACATCATGGATTGAAGGGCCACCCATGATGGCACATCTTTTCTTAGGCAGCTAATGAATCAGGTTGCTGGAGGGGAAGAGATTTCATTTTCTCTAAATGGAGTATGGAGGTGATCTGATGAGGTTCATAGGAAAAAGGAAGAGGGATAACACAGAGTAAGGAGTATGAATATAATCACAGTTCATTGGATATATGCATAAAAATTTCAAAAGTGAAAAAATAACGTTTTCCTAAGTGAGTATGGCATATCTGGGGTGACAGCAGTGATGTGGCTACATATTCACCATACTGCTCTCGTCCAATAACACTACAACATTTGCTAACCTTTTGTTGTCTTTCTCCTTAATCAAAGCGGGTGACCATAGCTCACTCACTAAATGGATGCAGTAGTTTCCACTTTTCTGGACTGTGATTTTCTTCTAAATGATTCAGTTATAGAATTTCCTTCAAATTATGGGAGGGAAGTCACAATAGCAGGAGCCTGAAGGAGCTGGTCACATTGCTTCTGCAATCAAAAATATATAGGGAGAGATAAATGCAAGCTACTGGTTAGATTTCTTTTTCTTTTTACACTGCTCGATAATGGTTTTACCCACTTGGAAGATAGGAGTTACAAGATTAATCAACATAAACAAGATAATCCCCCCACAGGCATGCCCAGGGGCCATCCTCCCAAATCATTCTAGATCCTGCCAACTTGAAGGTAAACACTGGCTACACATCTTTTTGAAACCAGATGTCTCCTCTGAAAATGGAAGCTGGAATGGAGAAAGGGCATAAGTTGAGCCTCCTCCGTGTCCTCTTCAACCATCCCTCATCGGTTAACTGCGGCTGTTCCCTTCATCAGAAAGAGTAACAGCAGGTGGCAGCAATGTCACTGCAGGTCAATTCCCGCCAGTAGACATAGGAATATGAAACAAACATTAATTTTATGACTATTCACTTTATAGACGCATTATAAGGATTAGATATTTCTAGATAAATGTAAAATACAGAAAATCCAACATGAAGTAGCTTACACACAAGGGAGCTATTATTGTTCCTGTGGTGATTATTACTTCGATATTGCTTTGAAATAGTGGATATGTAATAGCTATTAAGATTCCTTCATATTTTTAAAGCGTGTCCCTTTGATCAAAACTTTGGATTCAATAATTAGAGACCTCCTTAGAGAAATTTACTGATTCAATTCCAACATTAATGGATGAGACAGGGCTGATGGCTTCTTTTGGGAGAAAACCAAGACCACCCATGGATTCATCTCAGTGTTAGTCACTATTGCCTTTGGTAGAAAAAGAAAATGAGATAAATTATTCTTTAGTGTTTGTATTCTACATTCCATTGCTTCAGTGTTTTCATTTTTATTTAGATGGAAGCTCATCAAACTCGTCTATCAGAGTCTGCTATTGATTGACGTTGAGAAGGAAAGAGAATAACTGTTGACAGGTCTGGCTGTGTGCAAAATGAGCTGAAATGCCGGCCATTCCTTTCTCTGACTGGAAATTCTCCACTGTTACTGGAGAATGTCAATAAAGTGTAGACTTTATTCTCTCTAAAATTACTTGTTTGGGGTTTGAGTTTTGGATTTGCTTTGCTATACAAATTGAGCCTACCCCTCACTATCATACTAGCTTGGTGGAAAAATTCTTGGTGGCTTTGTTATGTGTGTGTGTGTGTGTATGATGTGCTGATGTCAGATGGTTGGTGAGAGTTTCTGGTAAGGCTCTGCACTACCAATCCCATGTTCTCGTCCCATGCCTGTGACTCAGCACCCCGCTTTAGCTTTTATTTCCAACAATCCTCGACATTGGGCTTTTGCTGAATCTTGTTCATGTTCAATTCAATCAAGAACAGGTGTGAATACTCCTCTGGACTTTCATCTGTCTTTCTTCAATCCTTTTATATATTTACTGAAGCACACATTTGTTTTAGAAAACAGACAAGTGAAAAAAAATCAAAGGGATGAATCCCTTAATCATTCACCAAATTTTATCATTGTAAATCTATAATCTCAAATCAGAAATTTCTGAAATTAAACTCAGCACTATCCTTTGGAAAATTGAGAGTTAAAAACCTAACTTTACGTAAATAAATGTGAGATCTTTGGATAGTTTGTTTAACTCTGGATTTGTTTTTACTCTGTTGTGCTCATTTCCTATAGTGCAACTGGTAAGAAATGGCACTTAGGTCATACTAAGACTCTTAACCTCAAACTAAGTTTTTGGTCCTCATAAACTTAGGATAAGAATTGGTGTCTTTCAATAATTTTGATATATAGGGTAATTCAGATTTGTGCATTTTTACAAATGCAAAGAGTAAATAAAATATGCATACTTATATGCAATAAACAATTTTTCTACAATAGGACATACATTTATAATGTGTTTATAGCCAGTAATTCATATAGACATAAATATACATGTAATCATACCTTGAAAAAGTATCAGCAGTTTGTTTGCTCACATATTAGCATTAATTATTCAAAAAGATACAGCTTTGGTCTTCTACCTTTTGTCACCTATACCAGAAAATGCTGATATTATATTGGTTTTGATATGATTTCTGTAACTATTTATTTCAAATCCTGAAATTATGTATGGAGATTCTAACTAGCTATGTGTTCATATATCAACAATAAACAAAGATAATATTGTACCCACAGATATTCTCTCCAGTGCTCAAATCTGAAGATATTTAAAGAGAGTATTTAAGAAACACTCCAAGGTTTGAACACCTAAGTTTAGTGGGCTGCATGATTTAAGGGTGGCCTTGGTCTCGGTTTGATCATTGGCTCCATATGGTTAAGCTCTGAACCTATTTATTTAGGGTAATCCAATCCAGTCTAAACACAAGAAAGAAGAAAGGCCTTGGATTATGAGACCTATGTATTTCATTTGAAGCATGAAATTTGGATGCAGTATGGTGCTTTGATGTGAATTGGAGACCATAACAGGGAACAAATTACTTTGAGTTTCCTAGGAAATAATCACCTTTAGTTCTTAGGATTTTCAATATCCTGCTGGGAAAGGATTAGACTTTCTGTTGATTCTGTAAGAAAATTAATTTAACGGCCTTTCAGGAATCTCTCCATCACCTAGGTAGAAGAATTGAAAGAATTTTAGTCAAACAGTTAATTTTATTTTTATTTCTTCCAATCTGTTTGAACTCGGTCTGTTCCTGTTCAGCTGGGATGTTGAACTCTTTACAAAATTATTTTTTTTGTAGTTTGAAATTTAATTTTATTGTAACTTCTAAATTTTAATATCTAAAGGGATTTTTTTTTTTGGTCTAAATACTGTCCCTTGATTTCCTATTGGTCAATGTGTAAGTTCCTATTTAAATGTAGGTCATATTTTAGGTTTCATCTGAAATTGATTTTTTGTATTTTCTACAATGATTGGTGTGATGTTCATTCTTTATCAATTATTAACTATTAATCATTAATAACTTCATAGACTTTTCTGAAGAGTCAGGGAAGGGTAAGAATTATGACATAGCAGTAAATATCATCTGAATGAAGTTGTTTTGTCTTCCGTCTTCTCTGTTTATGGCATCAGTTGATCGGTAGTTTTGGTGTGAGTCATATGCTGAGGAGCAGAGATCTCTTTCTTACACTAAGTGACGCATTACTGTGAAGTTACACCCAACAGCAGCTTAAGCGAGACATTCTTCCCAGCGGCTCTGGGACAGTTAGCCAGTTACTTTTCTATATTTATTTTTCTTTTATTTAAAAATGAGTACAAAAGGTGCACTATGCTTGCAAGATTAAGTTTATGGACTGTTTATGCTATCAGTTCTACAGAAGAAATGGCTGTTCCTCTTATTATTCATACAGCCATTAGTTTTCAAAAGCAACCACATTCTAGTTTCTAATTCTAACAAATTATACTTTTTGTTAGTTCAGTAATTAATTTTCTTCATGTTGTTTTATATACCAAGGTAGGGAGAAATGTTATTTTATTTGCTGGGAAAGCTTCTGTTTTTGTTGATTTATAAAAAATTACTTGGATGTTAACAATATTATGAGTTATAATTTCTAAAAGCAAGAAATTTTGTCATTTTCAAAATAATTGTAATTGTATAAAACAAAACCAACAGGGGTTTCAAAATAATTTTGAAAAAGTAATGCAGCTATATAATTAGAGAATTGAGTTTTCAAATTATTAGAGGATCTTGTAAAAAGAATATTTTAGCTTCCCTTTTTCATAGTTGAAACATTTCTTCTAAACAAACTGTTCCACATTGGCTAATCATTGATCCTGTAGTTCTAAAAGGCAACAAGTCACAATACACAGACCTGTCTGATAAAAACAGTGATAAGAGTGATGGTTTGGGGAGATGACACATCTCAATGGAAAAGGCAGACCCTACCCAGCCTGAGGACTTGAGTTCAACTCCCACAGACTGGAAGTTGAAAACTAACTCATACACATTATTCTCTCACTTCCACAGATGTGACATGACCAGCATATACCTGCACACACACACACACACACACACACACACACACTCACATGTACATATACACTAAATGCCAAACAGTTTTATAAAAACAGAAATAGATATAAGCTGATAATTATTTATAGCTATGCATTATAAGATTAAAGAACCACCTTTTAAAAGTGGGCTATTTTAAATTAATAATTTCATTTTAATCTTTCAATATGTGGTCTTGATTTTACTTGCATGGAAGTAAACTACTGGAATTGGAAATAACTGAACATCAGTTTTCTTTGACTTTTGAGGTATGTTTAATTTATTTGTGGCAATTTAATTTAAGGTACACTTTAGTAATATTAGTGAATCATCTTGTGTTTCTGCTTAGCCAAAATGAAACAGTCAAATCTTCATGATCTATATCATACATAGATCTATTTCATCTCTAGCCAGGACCCACCAGTTACACATACAGAGTACAAACACACTTCTCTTCAAGAACGGAGTAGTACCTCCAACATTCTGCTTTTTGTTTTTAATAAATGTCTCCTTTCTTGACATGAGGAATTACACATTTTATTTTTATTGACATTATCAGTGCATAATATCTATCTATCTATCTATCTATCTATCTATCTATCTATCTATCTACCTATCATCTATCTTGATGCCTATTATCAGTGATATATAGCAATAAAATATAAAAGGGAAAATTTAAAGTTTAATGTTGACACAAATAAATTGTAAATAATAGTTATAACATTTTCTAAATTATTGCACTTTTGTACACTATGCCAAAACTATTTTCTAAAACTTGTGCTATTATTTTCATCTGTGCTATTATTTTCTGCCTCTTGTGTGAAAATAAAATTTCTTACCCAAGATGTCAGAGTAGCCAAATATAATCAGAATTTTAAAAATTCTTCAAATTTTATATATCACATTATAAAACATTGAAAATTGCAGATAAAACATTTGTGTTTCTTCATAATTACCATCTGCCATCATAGCCTGTATTCACAGACTGCCTTATTTTAATTTCTATTCAGTTCTATTTATTGATTACTTGTATATATGTTTTTATCAATTTTATATAGAAATCTCAACTGCTATAAAATTCCAGTCTACTGATTTTTTTTTTGATTTTCGAGACAGGGTTTCTCCATAGCTTTTTGGTTCCTGTCCTGGAACTAGCTCTTCTAGACCAGGCTGGCCTCGAACTCACAGAGATCCGCCTGCCTCTGCCTCCTGAGTGCTGGGATTAAAGGCGTGCACCACCACCGCCCGGCCTAGCCTATTGATTTTTTTATGTAACGTTTTAGAAAAAGAAGCACATGCTGAAGGTATTCTCATGTTAGCTCAAAGAGACAGAAAATATGTTAAAAGGAAGATTATTCCATAGTGGATATGTATCTACTATCAAAAGCAATATTAAATCTGTGAGTGTTGAGTATATATGGAAAGAAATGGATTTAACTCATGCTATTTCTTGAGTGAGAAAAGCCACCATGGGTTCATATATTTGACTATTTGATTCCTAATTGGTAGGACTGCTTGGGAAGTGATAGGAGGTATGGCCCTTTTGGAAGAGGTCTATCACTAGAGTGAGCTTTGACATGTAAAAAACCCATTCCCCTTGCCATTCCCTGTTAGCGCTGTCTCTGTCTTATGATTGTGGATAAATCAGAAACTAACATGCCCCATGCCTTTCCACCAGTTGCCATGCTTAGTTAGGCAATGAACTCTAACCTTCTGAAAATGTAAGCGCCATAAACTCTTTTTTCTATGTTCTCCAAGTTGCCATGGTTATGGGTTTTTATCACAGCAATAGAAAGGTAGCTAAGAGAGATAGTATATTAACAAGGATAGTATTCCATAGAGAATATACATCTACTATCAAAAGCAACATTAAATTAAAATATGTGAATTCAAGTATAAATGCAAAGAAATTTGATTACTTGTATATCCTAAGCTATTTTTCTTTTGAATAATGTCATTCTGTTTAGCAAGATTGTGCTAATTCAAGCAATTGATCCTTTCAATTAATTATCCAATTAATTGGTTGTTGTCTAAAATCCTACACTTCCTTAAGATCCAAAGGTTTTCAACACTACATACACTTTCATATCTCCTTACTTTGTGTTGGGTTGCACTCTCTGTTTCTTCTTGACAACATCTTTGGCAGAAATTATCATCAGGGTTTAACCTAATTTTGTTACAAGATATCAACTATGACCATTGTGATTGGTGAAGAACACAGAATT
The DNA here is from genome assembly GCF_037038515.1 of Microtus pennsylvanicus. NCBI lineage: Eukaryota > Metazoa > Chordata > Mammalia > Rodentia > Cricetidae > Microtus > Microtus pennsylvanicus. Next base: position 133,411,800 of record NC_134582.1, read on the forward strand.
GGAATAACAAAAGCAAAATATAAAACAGTACCAATCAAGTTTGATATCATATAGGTCATAGACATTAACTCTGAAAAATCGAACATGGACTGTGTTTTATTTTTATTTTATTTTTTTTGTTTTTTTTGGTTTTTCTTTTTTTTAAATTTATTTATTTATTAAAGATTTCTGTCTCTTCCCCGCCACCACCTCCCATTTCCCTCCCCCTCCACCAATTAAGTCCCCCCCAGCCCGAAAAGCAATCAGGGTTCCCTGTCCTGTGGGAAGTCCAAGGAACCCCCACCTCCATCCAGGTCTAGTAAGTTGAGCATCCAAACTGCCTAGGCTCCCACAAAGCCAGTGCGTGCAGTAGGATCAGAAACCCATTGCCATTGTTCTTGAGTTCTCAGACTGTGTTTTAATGCTTAGGTTCAATGAGAATGGACAGACAAGCAGAAATATGATTGAACAAAATATGATCTAAAGATAATATAATAAAGGGAGCTTCCCCATCCCTCTTTATTCAGATTCCTTTTGGCTCTTCAATGTAGGAATTTTTCCTTTGATTATGGGGCAGGTCACCTGATACAGTGCGATTGTGTGACCGATTTCTAGGAGAGGTACCACAGAGATTTCCATACAGCTGGCTACCATGTGCAAAGGCCACACACAAGCACAGTCAGAATGATGTCTCAATTGACAGATGTGGAGAAGCATGTTCTGAGCCTCAATTTAAGCGAACTTAATGTCTGTGATAAGGTGTATCTATGGCTACTAAGTATGCCTACAGATTGCATCCTTAGCTCTACAAACAATCTATCTCTGTCTCTCTCTAATCCAGTCTCTTCTTCCCCTACTCACTTTTATCTTGCTCTCTCCTACTTCTTTTCATCTCTTCCTCAGTCTTCTTCTCCCTCTCCTTATCTTCTCACCTTCTCTGATTTTCTCCCTTAATCTTTTCCTCCTTTTTTGTAGTAGAATAAGCATGTGAAAATCCGAGTGATTAACAGGAAAGAAAACAAAAGTATGTCAAGCCACCATTCAGAGTTTTGGAATAAAATAAAATAGATGCTTCCTATGCTTTAGTAAACGAATATAACAAATGGCTCTACATGGTTACTGACTGTAATCGTTATCACATAAAGCATGTTCCTAAATTTATACATAATATATATGCATACTTAAATATTCAGATTTAGAAATTAATAACTCTAGCTAATCCATTACAATTAATTCATATCTCAATTAAATTGAATTGTAAACCACACAGTTGATTACCCCAAAGAGCTCATTTTAAATGTATATGATGCTTAATGGCTCCAGTGGGAAGCATGCCCTTCACTAGTGATGAATGTTGCAACTTTTAACTAAAACAAGGTTACCTAACATATTAAGGTTATATAAGAGGCTGTCAAAACCGTTGTGACTATATGGCTTTATAATTTGAATGCTCAGGTCACAGCAGTTTTTTAAAATTAGACTGAAAAATGGAACAGGTGTAAATGAGTTTCTTTATTAAAATAAAATGATCTTGAGATTTTTGCTATGGTGTGTTTTACTAACTCTTTCTGCAATAACAGTTAATTTTGGAAGCTACTGTTTTGTCATCGAATGCTGCTGTTGCTGTAGATAACATCAGTATATCCCAGGAATGTGAAATTTCCTCTAAGTCACTTCAAAGTACCAGCTTACAAAACCAAGGTATGATTTGTTTTCTTGTGATTATTGCAATTTTAAACATTCAAACAATTTGCTTTTATTTATTAAAGTATATTATAGTCACTAGAATTTGATAGAGGGTATGGATATGCTGAATCTATTTTTTAATGTTAAGAAGTAAATTTATTTACAGAAAGATTTGTTCTTGCTATTTTAAAGCCGTTTTTTCCCATTTTATATTTTCACACCTTTTATCTTCCCTTAGCCTCTGCTGTCTAGCTACCAACAGGATCCTTCTCAATGAGTCCCTCTTCCTCTATTAATATCTTCTTTTCTGTGTGTGACACAGAGTATAGAGCTACTTGCTTGAATGTGTTCAAAAGTTTTTCCACAGTGCAAGAGCAACTTATCTTTAGTTAGACCACTGAAGAGAGTGACCCTCCTGCCACAACAAGCATTAATTGCCACCAGTTCCTCTGGGAAGGGTGGGGTGTCATAGGCTCCTCCCCAACCACAATGAAATGTTGAGGATCCAATCTTATGTAAGTCTCACGCAGGTGAGCATGGTTGCAATGAGTTCCTAGTAAAATGGCCCTGTAATATCCAGAAGACAATGTTTGTTACGCATCTCCCCATCTTTGCTCATATATTCTGTGTTGTTTTTCTTCCATGATGTTCCCTGAACCTTGAAAGGGATGTTATAGCCATAGTCAGGTTAGAGCAACTCACCATTACTCATTCTAGGTACTTTGGCCAGTTGCATGTTTCTTCATTAACCACAGACTACTGTAGCATGAAGCTTCTCTGATAAAAGCTGAATCAGCTGTGGCTGTCTGTGTCTTTGGGAACTGTTCTTGTTCTTCTCTGTACTGTCACTGTCTGTGTCTCAGCGAGCCACTGAAGTCTCTCTTTGCCCTCTCTCTTGGCTTGCTCTTTTGGTCTCATTTCTTTGTTTGCTCTCTTGGTTCACTCGGCGCAGTCACAGCTTGTGTTTCAGAGTTCCTGTCTTAGTCCTCTCTCTTGCTCTTCTCTGTGTAGTTGCAGCTTGTGTTTCAGTGTTCTTCTCAGGTTGCAGGGGGGAGGGGGAAAGGAGGGTTGGGGAGTTGGATGGAACTTGTAGCTTGTAGAGTCCAGTGGATAGGGTGGAGGTTTTGGAGCAGCCTACCTGCGAGAAAGTCTCCTGCTGGCTAGGTAGAGAAGCTGAGGCAGGTGGGTGGTCACTCACCTCTGGGTCCTCTTTGTGTAGTAGCAGGCTGTATTTTAGAGTTCCACTGAGGTTGTAGGGAAATATTTAAATTTTTAATTAACAATGATGCATATATTTGTGGATGAAAGAATGAATGATATTTTAATATACATACAACATATACTGAACAAATCAGGATAACTAACACTTCTACCTCCTTATTATTGGAGCTTTTGAATTCGTGTAACAGGTTATTATCAACTATAATCCCCCCACAGTCTTGTAGAAAGCATTATAACTTACTACTTTTATTTAAGTATATTATAGCTATCACTATCTAACCAATATCTAGCTTCTTTTAGGCAGCCTTCTCAGCATATTGCAATCTGTACTATGTAGTCTAATTGTCCTATTTTCAATATCCCCCAATGGAGAAAATATACAGTATTTGTTTGTCTGTCTTTTTCACTTAGCTTAATCATAGTCATGTCTATTAATCTGATACAATTAATGGGTAACCATTTTTTATAATCTATAATTTAAAATTTATTTTTCCTTTATTGAAAATATTTTTTTCTCTTACATAACATATCCTGATTAGAGTTTCCCTTTCCTCTACTGTTATCAGTTCTTTTACCCCTCTCTTCCCATTTGGTTCCATTCCCTTTCTGTCTTCCATTAGAAAATAAGGCTTCTCGGGATTAATAATAAGAGCAAACAAGAACTAACATGTCAGAATTAGATAAAACAAAGAGAAGGAAAAGATCTCAAGGGAAGGTACAAGAATCAGAGACTCACTTGTTCAGACATCTTGGAATTCCACAAAAACGTTAAACTGGAAGCCATAATATTTACGCAGAGGACCTGGTTACTCACCTCTGCATGTTCTGTGCATGGAGCCTTAGTCTCCGTGAATTCTTAGATTGTGTTGTTTGGGGGCTTTGTTGTTTTTGTGTCTCTTTCCTCCCCACTTGATCCTCTCCTTCCAGCACTCCCTCATCCATCCATAACAATCTATTCTATTTCTCATTTTGAACGAGACATATCTGCCCACCCCTTCCCAGTCTCTTACTCTATAGTTAACATATATGGTCCTTCAGAGTCTAGTTTGTTTATCATTGGCTTAACCTCAATGTCCACATATAAGTGAATACATACCATATTTATCTCTCTGTGTCTGGAATACCTCACTCAGATATTTTTGTCTAGTTCTATCTGTTTACTTTCTAATTTCTTTTAGGATACCATTATTATGAATGGCTAAATAATACTAAATTATGTGTGCATTACAAATTTTCTTTATCCATCCAATCATGATGGGCACATAGTTTAACTACATATATTAGGCATTATGAATACTATTTTAAGTATAAATCCTATATTGTAAATGGCTTTAATATTTTCAACTAATTTATTACTTTATGTGTACGAGTGTTTTGCCAGCATGGATGTCAGTGTGTCATATGTGTAGTGCCCTCAGAGGCCAGGGAGAGAGAGAGATGGACTCTCTTGGAAATAGATTTACAGATGACTATGAGCTGACATGTGGTTGCTGGGGTCCTTCTAGAAAAGCAGTCATTGCTCTTGGTTGATGATCCATCTCTCTAGCCCACTTGAAACCATCTTTCATTCTATATAATATATAATTCTCTGTGTTAATATTCTGTGAATGAAAATGTATAATTTATGTGCATAATAAATCTTTCCAAGTACCATGTATGTGTGTATGTTTCTTATAATTAATGAGGAATACAAAGAAGTTGGTGTATGATGCGTTTAATAATTGATGAGTTTTAAAGAGCTAATAAGTATCTCTTTATTTCTGTTTAATTAATCATTTTGTTTTTTAAATTATAGATTTCTAGAATTTGAGTAATATACAAGTTTCAAAGTTAACATTGAATTCAGTATAATTGAAGCTGTAGGAGATGAAAGGTTTCATACTTTTCTCTACCTATAAAGATCACAAATTAAATTCCTTTATATAAAAAAACCAGGTTAACAAGAAAAAAGCATAGAAAATTTATTTAAACAAACTTTAGTATAGCATAGGAAAGATTAGGAATAAAAACAGAAGTGCCCTGAGAAAACTGCCCACTGTTGTGCTTAGGTTCCATAAAGGATGAGCAGCTATGAAGAAATGTGAGCAGACAAAAGAGTATATGATGTAATGGTAATAGATCAGGGGGGAAACTGAACAAAACACACAGATTCAGTTTCATTTGGTCTCCGCATAGCATTTGGATTAGACTCTGGGTAGACTGAGGGTCTCACCACCTATTATCAGGCACTTTTATCATAGAAATTGTTATGGTTAGCTCTCACACAGAGAAGTGGAAAGGCCATGGTGACCTTGCTTCTGAGGCCCTTTTGTTTTGCTAGTTTTAGGTTCTTTCTTATTTTTATTTCAGCTCTGAGAAACAAGAATGTTGAAAAACTTTAAATATAACTGAAGTTAACCTTAGCAGATCTGTGGGAAAACTTAATCACATGTATGAATAACTCTTCTTGTAACATAAGACAGAAATATTTCTATCTGTCAATCCCAATTCAGTTCTTTCAGGCAAAAATCCAGATAGGCTGATTTAAAATGAATTATTCATGCAGTACTAATGTACTTCATATACTATTTTTTACATAAAGAAAATGCCCTGATTTGTACTAGTTCACAGTATATCTGCCATGTTGCTATATGATCTGCTCATGTGTTAAGGCTTCACCTGGGCAGAAGCTGAATGAAACCCTGGATAAAGGAATTTGGAAATGTGCCCATCGCAACCAGGTAGTTGTCATATTTGTGGGACAGACTGATCAGGCATTCAAAACGCCCTGTGCTTGAACTGAAGCTACTGGAAGCTTTTCCTGGCATGCAGATAATTGCCCTACCTCAGATCCCTCAGGTGCACTTGCCCATTCTTTGCATTCCATGTACAATGCGAACAGCAATTAGAACCATAGACGATGACTACTTTTGTATATTCGAAATCTCAAAACTTTTCCTTTGAGTTTCTCTTTTTATTCATTTTCTTTACCATTGGCTCTTATTAAAACGAGTGTTGTTGAAACAGTTAAACATCCCATTCAATTGGTGATAGGGAATAGAATGCTTCTCATCCCCTTGATTTTGTTTGAAGCTCAGTTTGCATCTCCAGAGGATACAGGATATATTTTATTTAACAAAGTCTGTGATTGACCCAAGTGGTCAAACAGAATGCATGAAGGCCGTCTTGGCTGAAAGTGTCACTGGTTCTGCCAGGATTTATGTGTCTATAATTACCATCTGAGTGTGTAAACTATGCTAGTCCGGTGAGTATTGTCTAATGAAAATCTGTAAAGTCCTAAACAATGATCCTAAACCCTAAAACTCCTAGAAGATAATGACATTAGGTTCAAACATTAGAAAGAATTAGTGTGACTACACTACCCTGAAATGCCCATGCATAGAGAAAGAATAACCAAACGAAAAGACCATCTGATAACTGGAAATCTGTTTGTAAAGTGTCTATATTATGGATGTTAATGCTTAAAAATTATAAAGAATACATTTAACTTTATAACAGAGAAACATTCTGATTGAAAAATAGAGAAAATACTTGAATGATATTTCCCTAAACAAGTTATAATATAGCTAACTGGTGTATGAAAAGTTGCTTACTGCCTTTAATCATCACCATTAGACAATGGTAGACTAATGTATACTCTTGAGTGCTGTTGGTAGAAATATAAGTTGTCAGAGTTATAGGAAACAATGTGGAGATTCCTAAAGAAATTATTCCCATTCTGGGAAACTACCCAGAGGTAATGAAATCACCATCATGTAAGTCTCGATATTTCTAGGCATGCCTCAGTAATGCTTATAACGGCCAGCATTAGATAATAACTTGTGTCCATTAACAGATAAAATGGCATATAAGGGAGTATATGTGCAAAAAAATGATATAATACTGAGCTTTATAAAATGAGATTCTGTCTTTTGATTTAACAAGGATGAATTATGTGATATTGAAATAAATTAGAAAAAAAGATACTATATTGTTTTGCTGATATATGAGAAGGTGATATATACAGAGAAATAATATAGCTGTGGATATGAGAATCTGTGAAGAAAATGGGATTTGTAAAGGTGTACAATATAGGAAGCATATAAGATATGTAAATCTAAAGATACAGTGAGCAAGAGAAGTCTATAGTTAACAAGACTGTATATAGTGATGATTTATAACAAATGAGTAAATTTAATTGATCTTACAATTAATTACTCATATAAACTCACTCACTCACTCACACACACACATACACAAATACACACACACACACACACACATACAGAAACACTCAAACTCCAAAGACTAAGAGTGTGAGATGGTAGACTTGATAATGTGCTTTACTGGAGTAACAATTCTGCCCTAAATATCCCATGAAATCAGATTGTATATGTTGAATACACCTAACGTTATGACGATACAAATATCACTAGGTATAAATATAAATAAACAACTACTGCAAATAACTACACAAGTGAGGTGGAAAATGCAATCTATACAGATAGGAATTTTCTAAGGATATATTTAACAAAATATATCCTGTTTAGTTTTCTTACTACATAAGTATATTTATGGAAACTTCTGCTATAAATGAATGCTTCTATAGTTGTCTCTGACATAATTAAGTCTGACCAAAATGTACATGGTTTAAAATCTTTCTATAAAATCTATTTTAAATGAAGAAAATTGCACATAATGTATTCTAATTATGTTCTTCCTCTTCCTCAACCTCTCTCATATCCCTTCGACCACTCCACCCACTCAACTCTATGCCCTTTCTTTTTCTCTCTAAAAATAAACCAACCAACCAAACTACAAGAAACATATGCAAAAAAGACCTTTTACAAAAACACAAAACCAGAAACCAAAATAAAAAGCAAAAGACTAATAAGACCAAAATGCCCAAAGAAACATGAGACCTATAAACCTGTAAAAATACCTTTGAGCTTGTTTTGTATTGGCCATCCTCTGCTGGGCACAAGGCCTACATTGAATATGATTATAAAATCTTTTACATCAAAACAAATCCAAGAGGTAGACACTTACTTTCCTCATTTTATAGATGTTATTATCAGGGTGTCTCTTCAGGAAATAGAAAATGACACGATTAATTTAAACAGTCAAAGTCTACTATAAAAAATTATTATGTATTAAGTAGATAGCTACTAAAAGAAGTAAAAAAGAACAACAGAAAATGAAGAAATTGTCTTTAGGGCTGAGATAGAATGCAAATAAGGAACAAGAATATGATTTCACTATCCTCATACATGAGCTGACTCTAAAGAGGCTGTTAGATGAAGATCATAGTCGATATACCAGTGAGCATGTTATTTCAGGGATGACCATATCAGTAAAGAAGGTAATATCCCAATATGCTCATGACTGAAGAGAACTATAATTGAGTTTCTTTCATTGTGTGCAGTTATGGGGAAGGTACCTAAAGAAGCAGCAGAACCAACCCTGCTAGAACAGCCACCCTAAAAGGAAAGAAACTGCTTCCACTGCAATGTCTGACAATGAGCTATTCAAAAAAGGAATATTTACAGTTTCAAACAGGGTCGTTTTAAAGCTGGCATAATAAATTTATAACCATCATGCTTGCCTAATGCAGCCTACAGAATATAGCTGGTAGAGTTTAAACACAGGCTGCCTCTAAACCCTGCTCCCCAAGGCACGTGCTGCACAGCCCTTCGGAGTTCTTAAGGCCACCCTGGCCTCAGACTGAGATTTTCCAGAGTCACTGATTTGAGTAACATTAAGTTTCAACCCGCTGATGAAACTCACTCTTGGAAGAGAAACCACTCTCTCAGGCTTCTAGAATGTCACATGGAAGCATAGTGCAGGCTGTCTGGAGTATCAAGGACATGTCCTGAAAATAACTACTAGTTCTTTTCCTTTAGTAATAAATTTTTTATATAATATGTTTTGATCACATTCACTTCCCTTTCCCAGCTCCTCCCAGATCCAACATCATGTTCTTTCTTTCTCTTATAAAACCCCAAGCCCACATTATAGATCACATTATGTAAAAAATAGACTTATAGACATAAAAGGAATCATAACTGGGCAACAGTCATAGTGAATTGAGTTTAATATTAGCAAATGAACTGTCAAACCCCAAAGTTGTAATTTGATTTCTTTGCTTGCTATATTTTGGAGTGTTAATTTTCTCCCACAAATCTGTTTATTCATAGAAATGCTAAGGCTTTGTTCCTTTTTAAAAACAGATCTTCCATTAAAGATTCTGGCACTGAGTTAAGATGAGATAAAGGCGCTGTGAAGAGTTAGAGGAGTCCGATTTTTTGTTCTTTGAGTAAGGATATTAGAGGGACTAGTGTGGATTTTAGGCTGGAATTTAGTTATGCCCTAGCTAGCACAATGATTTTCCCATAGAGAACTCAAATTCCTTAGAACATGGAGCTTTCCTGCCCAGAAGAAAAGACATTGTGGGCCCCTGGGAGCTGAGCCATAAGCAGAAATTCTATTGAGAAAGGGACAATATTTTTCTGTTATAGAACCTCAAATATTTAATGTTTTTGTTGGATTTAATATAATTTTCTCACTTTTGTAGCTATCACTAGCCCAAATTAACTTCTTTTTCTTTTAGGATCTGCTTTAAAAATTATAAATCATATCAAAGATTTAAAATTCTTGTACTTCTGGATTATGTTCAGATTTTAGAAGCATGGTTAATGTATTTTATATATTCAGTTTTTATAAATGAGAGAAAATTATTTTAAAAATAAATATATGAAATATGTAGAAACTATGAAGTTTTATGCAATGTTGGTAGCTTTGGATAATTTAATTCAATATTTTATCTTCACTTTAATTCTAGTATAATAAGGTTGCAACTTAAGTAACAGGTTTCCAAGACTCTTCCCTCCCTCCCCACTACTCTCTCTCCCCATTCTCTTCTCCCACAATGCCTCCCAGGTACACAGCATACTGACTATGGTGTTTTGCTAAATTCCTCCTGTATATTTTCATCCTCACTGAGATACAGTCATGTGCTAGTTATAGGAGTTATTTATACAATGTGTCATGGGCACTGTCACATGTTCTTATAGTATAACATGCACAAGCTAAATGACTCCAGCATGGCTCCATCACCGTAATTTAATTGGTCTATCACTGAAGAAAATGCTATGGTGGAGTGTATAACTGCACCTACATAACTGGGCACATATAGCCCATCGCAACAGAATTTTTTGATCATCATAAAAGCATGAAGTGGCAGGCTTAAGAATGAGGCTTTGTTGTACATGGTATTTTAAAATCATGTCATGAAGTTCATGTCAGTATTTTATAAATAGTGTTTTTGCCATTTGTGAAGATAGCTGGTCTGTATGTTGACGTTGAAGGCAATGTTTACAGCTCTTGTGGTTGTCTTATTATTCAAAACAAACTGAATCTCAGCAGGACAACCTGTGACAAATGGGTGACTGGGTAGCGGTGGCAGAGAACAGTCAGCAAACAGTTTTGTCCAAATAACTCTAGAGTTCTGTATGGTCCATTGCTCCTGTGCAGGTTATTTGATGATAGGTCAATGGCAATAAGCACATGATTACTGTCATTCTTAGGGGATCTATTCATTTGCTTAGGTCAACATATTCCTTGGAAGCAAATTTTGGCTTAATATTTAGTAGCACTCGGTACCTGTTGCTAGCCTTTCCTCCACTGAATTATGCCAATAAGCACTGACATCAAAAAATGAAAGGAGGAAGAAGCCAGTTTTTCACTGTTTAAAGCCAAAGTTTAAATGTGCTTTCACTTTTTGTTCAGAAGTTTTTCTTTTGTCAAGAAATAGTTTTTACTAAATCCTGGGATGATGGGGTGGTTCAGCAATCAAGGACTCGGACTACCCCCACAGAATATCTGAGTTTGGATCTCAGCACCCATAGTGGGCAGCTCACAATCAATCACATGTGACTCCACCTCCAAAGGTTTTGGTTCTGATGCCTCTGATCTTGGCCGGTACCTACGCACACTTGCATAGGTCCCCATACCGACACATACATTTAGTTAAAAGTAAAATACATCTTAATAAAAACAAACCCTCAAGCCAGTCTACATTTTAGCATGGTGAGGAGAGGAGGTCATGAGCTCCCACCTCCACCAGAGTAGCTACTGGAAAATGACAGTTTCTGTGGAGGGAAAGTCAATTTGTTTAAGGTTGTGGCTTCCTCATCCTTTACTGGTATGTTGATCAAGGTCCAGGTGGGCAGCACAAACTGAAGCAGAAGGACTATTATAACAAAGAGGACACAATTTAGGGAGGGGGAGGAGGTGTGAGGGTGAATCTGGAAGGAGACAGGAGAGTTACAATCAAAATGCGTTGTATGGAATTCTCAATGAGCTAACAAAATATAGTAAAACAGATACTGCAACTTTACATCATACAGCTCAGAAAAGACTTTATTATTCAGCTAATAAAGACTTCATGTGTCAAATAACATCAAGAGATGGTTTTAGCATGTCAACATTGGACGAAAAGATATGTACACTATTATATTTTCATCTATGGACTAAGACATAAGTGAGAAAGACTAAAATTTATTTGACAGTTTTGGAAGACAGAAAGCCATTTTGTATTTCAGACCATCTTATGAGTACTACAATTTTTTCTGTTTAAAGAGTCTTCTAAAGTGGGGGCAATTAAAAATATCTTGATGCTTTCTTATTTTTTATTTTTTCTGTTTCATATAAATAGTCTGTTTAGCATAGAACTCAAGGAAACTTGGGGAAAGGTAAGTTAGCAGCCCTCAAAATGGAACAGTCTGTTTTCCTGATATATATAATCACCTTTAGATGCTGATTGCCTGTTTCTGCAAACCACAACCTGTCAGCAGCGATACTGTGAGTTCCTTTCATGAAATAAATGTAGTGAGAGAAAGCTTGCATTTCCTGTGTTAAAAGACTGACCAAGAGTTATGTTTTTATTTCACCTATGTTTTCTGAAAAAAAAATGTTCTGAGAAGTCTGTTGGTAATATTGAGAATATTTTAAATTAATTATCAACTGAAAAGCTTTATGCAAGATGTTTCTATATAAAACATAACTTTTGTCACAATAAATGTTAGAAAATGAGTTGCCATTTTCTAGCCTCTATTTTATTTTGTTTTCTCTAAGCAAAATAAGGGGTGGGGATCTCAACATAAATCTACTAACTATTGAGCTGTTTCCCCTTTAAATTAAATCATATTGGAGATGAATCCTGGTAGGAGAAAACTTACCCAGGTTTATCTGTGTAAAAAGATTCTAGTTTTCTTCTTCTTGTCTTCAAGTGTAAAATCTGCACACCATTTTCTACCCTGAAACCCTCCACAGGAGGATATAATTGAAAAATTCCGCAATGGAAAGTTGGTATTGGGGTGGGCTCTCCATTTCTGTGACATATAACCAAGAAATGGGGAGACAGCCCATTAATTCTCACTTATCAAAGTCATTGATTACAGAGGAAAAACTATTTCCACATAAAGGTAAAATCTTTTGAGTAGCCTGTGGTATTTTGATCAGTCTGAAGATAATGATGCTAGGTCAGGAAAATCAAAGTCAGAAGAGAAAATGAGTGATGGCCTCACTAGAAAATTTGACTTCAGTTAAAATTACAATATTTATTAAAAAGATTTTCTATATTGCATAAGTTATATTTTAAGATCACTTCTAAATGCTTTTTGAAGAATTTTTTCTTCATATTTTTACTTTGAGCTCATGGGGATATTTGTTCCATCAAGATAATTGTTCTTCCCCCAAAGCTTACAGATTAGAATTGTAAGTAGTTCATTTGTTGTTGTTGCTATAAACTTTATCCATTTTAATCCTTTTCTTCCCTGCCTACTTTTTATGCACATCTGATTTTCATATTCAAGTTAGCAATGTGTGTACATAAAGTAGAAAAAAACATATTAATCCTTTTTTATTTAACATCAATTTTTCTAAACTTTAATTGGCCAAGATAATGATGCATTTTGCTTCTTGGGATCATCTGAACCTGCCTTTTGGGTATCCGTGTGAACAAACTGCAAAGACGACTTAATCATAGAGCACTCTATGTTCTTTTCCATACTGACTTTGGACCTGACTGTGCTGAAGGGCATTTGTATTTATTACCCTCTTTGTAGCTAAGTAAAGAGAAGTGCAGAGAGAGAGAGAGAAGGTGTCAGAGTAGTTCCCTGTTACGGGGTTCAAGACAGCTGGGCACTGAAGTGGGACTCAGATTCTCCACTGAGTCTTCAGGAAAATTAAATTTGCAAGGTGCTCAAATAATGTAACCACCCCACACCTGTGGCATTTAACTAAAAGGTCTTAAAACTGCCTCATTGCTTCTTAAATTTTAGTCAATATATTTTGATGATTTTCATCATTTTGCCGAGTTTCTGTGGCAAATGCAGAATTTGTTCCTTCAGCGAGGAGTCCAAGGAGACATTCTAGTTCAGAGTTTCTCAACCTTCCTACTGCTGTGACCCTTTCATACAGTTCTTCATGTTGTGGGCACCAGCCATAAAATTGTTTTGTGCTACTTCATAACTGCAATTTTGCTACGTTTAGGCCTCATAATGTAAATATCTGAGATGCAATCCCCAAAGGGGTTGCAATCCACAGACTGAGGAACATTGCTCTAGATGTCTGACTGAAAGAGACCACAACTGCTTCATTGCCAAGAAAACAATAACAGTAACTATTAACAATGACTGATACATGCCTTAGGAAATGGTACAATAATAACAGTAACTATTAACAATGACTAATGTATTGTAGGAAATGCTAAAAAAAGAAGAAAAAATCTGCAGTGAAAAGTAGTTTATAACTCATCTAGACAGTAGAAAATATCTATAAAAATAGCAATATATAAAAAATGTGAGATTTCCTCATTGGTAATAAGAGTCAGGGCAATCAAAAACTAGTTGTTCATTTTTAAGATTCATTTTTTTTCTGCTATGAGAAATCAAATTTTTACTTATCAGGTATTTGTAAAATAAATGATCTCTTTATCAGACTCAGTGAATGATCTCTGATATTTTGTACTTCTCAGTAAAAGCCCAATTATCCAGATAATTAGAAGAGGTGCAGGTTAAATTGGCACTGAGGTTATTTGGCTACAATTCTTAGGATCCTTCATTTCCCAATGTGACCCCTCTGTTCCTCCACACTTCTTATTTTGAACTTAACTATTTTAAAGGTCTTGTTCCAGTCCAAACTAATTAGAGCTTTCATATCTTTAACTCTATTTAATAGTTCACTTTTCCTTCATGATAGCACATGCCTCCAAATTAAAAATTATTTTATTACTACATCTACTTCCTTTCCTAATTACATTGTGGGTTATTTTTTTATCAAGCAGCATTGGCCTTCTCTTTGACTTCTTTAAGGGAATCACCATCTTTCTAGGGACTAAAGAAACATTTGGAGCATATGTCAGAAAATTTAGGAAATTAAAAGGATATAAATTCTGATTTGAAGTAGTATCAGGGACTCTGAAAGACTCAAAGGGAGTCCCACGTAGCATAATACTGTTCTGGCTGGAAATCTTTAAGAAAAAGTGTCGTTGACACATTTAGGATAAAATAAAATAATTTGTTGCCTGCAAAGAATAATTTCTAGTCCTCTGTAATAGAATAAAAATCAGATAAAACGAGGTGTTGTCTTTAGGATTTGGAAGATAGCACCTACCAATTCTTTTGCCGTTATCCCCAGATTTATCTATATTTTTTCTCATGTAGCCTCTGTCTTTAAATCAGCAATGGAATCTCAAGTCTTTATTTTTTGTTTTCTCCCACTCATGTCTTTCTTTGTGATAATAGAATTCTTATAATATAAAATTTAATAGTTAGTGGCATGAGTGTGTTAGTAGAGTACACACCTTTGGGTATGAGGCAGGGAGTCGAATCTCTAGCACTGTATAAAACCAGGCGTGATTGTTCATAGCTATAATCCCAGGACTAAGTAGGTAGATGCAGGAGAACCAGAAATTCAAGGTCACCCTAAGCTACTGTCAGCCTGGATTAAGTTATTCTTGGTCTCAAAAATAAATTATAGTCTTAGAAATCTTTGTTGTGCTGTTAAGTAGTGTTAACTTGTCTACATTGTTCCGCTACCATCCATCTCCAAGACCCATCAATCTCTCTGAAACTCTATTAATCAATAACTCTATTCTCTTTACTTTCATGTACAGGCAACTACTATTCTGTTGTCTCTCTGTAGAAGCTGCACTACTCTAAGCCCCTTATATAAATGAACTATATAACATTCTTCTATTGCAACTGATCTATTTCACATAAAAATAATGCCCTGAAGCCCGGTGGTGGTGGCGCACGCCTTTAATCCCAGCACTCGGGAGGCAGAGACAGGCGGATCTCTGGGAGTTCGAGGCCAGCCTGGTCTACAAGAGCTAGTTCCAGGACAGGAACCAAAAACTATGGAGAGACCCTGTCTCAAAAAATAAAAAAAAAAATAATAATGCCCTGAAGCTTTATGCGTATTTTATTATATGCCAGAATCTCCCTTTATTAAAGAATGTAGCCTTTTTATGTATATTCAGCCCTTTATTTTTTCATTCTTCTTGTGTGGATTCTTGAATTACTCTTACATTCTGCTCACTGTGAATAACACTTCTGTGAGAATTAGTGTACAAATAACTGTTCATGGCATTCTTCAAATTCCTTCTAGTCTATAACCCAAACTGGAATTACTGTTTCAGCTGTATTCAAATTATCCTTGTACTTTTGAGGATTTTTCATGCTTTTCCCTAGGAGCTATGCCACTTTCCATCTCTACTAACAGTCCATGGGCCTTAGATTTCTTTGTGTTATCACATTTTATATTTTAAATATTTTATTACAGCATGCTAATTGTACAAAGTGGACTTTATTATGGTGGTTTGCATCATGCAAGTAATGTATTTTGTTCATTACTGAATTCTTTCTACCCTCTGTTGTATTCCCTTTCTCCTCAAACCTGATTGATCTCTTCTGTCTTTCCTAACTGTCTCCCTTCAGCTTTGAGATTCCTTCTTGTGACCCCTTATGCTCAACCTATAATGCATAAATCCTGAGTCTGATCTTTACTTCTGTTCATTTTCCAGCAAGTAATATGATTTCTTTCTTTGTTACTGCTAAATAATGGTCTATTATACCCAAGAGACCGACAGAGAGATGGAGAGAGAGAGAGAGAGAGAGAGAGAGAGAGAGAGAGAGAGAGAGAGAGAGAGAGAGAGAGAGAGAGAGAGAGTCAGTTTTGGTGCCTGTCCTGGAAATAGCCTTTGTATACCAGGTTGTCCTTGAACTTACAGAGATCTGCCTGCCTCTGCTGGGATTAAAGGCCTGTGCCACCACCACCTGGAGATCACATTTGTTTTATCCATTCTTCTGTTGTGAGCTTGCTGACTTTACAGCTTGGCTATTTAGTAGTAATTTAAGCAGCTTGGGTGGCAAGTATCTATGTTGTATGTTGGCTTTGATTCTTCAAGTGTGTACCTAGGACTGGTATAGCAGGTCATTTGGCAGTTTTCCTTTTTTTTGTTGTTGTTGTTGTTATTGTTGAGAAACTTCCATATGACATCCAGAGTAGCTGTACTGAATTGAATTCCAAGCTACAGGGTATAAACTTCTTTCCCTTTTAATTGCTTGATGTTCCTTATTCTCACTAGGATAAGAGCGAGTCTCCAGGTAGTTTTAGTTTTTATTTTCCTGATAGCTAAAGACGGCAAACACATTTCCATTTGTTTACTGACCATTTATTCTTCTTTTGTAACATGTCAACTAAGTAAATTTGCCCATTTATTGATTATATTTTTTGATAGTGTTTAATGGTTTTAATTCTTTGTATTTATATCCTTGCTGGTTTAATAGCTGACAAATATTTTTTTCACATGCTCTTAATTCTCTTACTTTCTATTTTATGTCTTTCAATTATCTTATTTTCCATTTTGTGCAGATGGTTTATTCTTGAGACAGGATCTTACTGTGTAGCCTTGACTGACCTGGAGCTCATTATTTAGACCATACTAGCATCAAATTCATAAAAATCTGCACAGCTCTGCCTCCTGGAAGCTTGGATTCAAAGGTTGTGTCCCAGACATGTACAAGACGTTTGTGTGGTGAAATCTCATTTGACAATCCTTGCTTTTATTTCCTGAGTTACTGAAGTCCCACTCAGAGTTCTTTTGCCTTTGTCTACATCTTGAAAGGTTCCCAGTGTGTTTCTTTAGTATGTTAAAGAGTTGAATACACTTGGCTTGATCTGTTTACTGGTGAGAAATGGGGATCTAGTTTCAGTGTTGTATATGTGGTTATATAGTTTCCTAATCACAATTGTTGTAGTTGTTTTTTCAATATGTTATTTGAGCACTTTGGCCAAGGATCCCATCGTGAAGAAGCTGTGTGGACTTTTTTCTGAGTCTTCTATTTTATCCCACAAGCACATATGCCAGAATTGGAGCCAACATCCATGCTGTTTTAGTGATTGTAGACATATTGAATAATTTTATATAGAATATTGTAATAATCCTAGAATTTCATTACTCAGGATTGCTATTTAGGGTATTTTATACTCCAATGCCTATTTTAGCTTTGTTTATTTTATCGCTATGAAAAATGTCATTTGTATTTTGACAGAAATTGCACCGAATCTGTGGAACACTTTGGTCAATAACATTTTTTAAAAATATTGACTCTGCACAGTCATGAATATAGAAATGTGACTATTTTTTGTGTTATCTTTAGTTTCTCTCTCTGGTATTCTATAGTTTTCTATGTAGAGACCTTTTATCACCATGGTAAAAAATAGTTGTTCTGTTCTCTTTGAGGCTATTGTAAATGGGATTATTTCCTTGATTTCTTTCTCAGCAGGTTCATTATGGACAAGCATAAAAACAGCTGGGTTTTGTTTGTTGACTTTGTCCTGATGAAATGCTTAGCTTGTTTTTTCAAGCTAAAAATCCTTCAGTGACCTTTAAAGTCTTCTAGGATCACACTGAAAGCAGGGTCACATTTGACTTTTTTCTCACCTAATTTCTATTCCTTATTATTTTCACTTGTCTTATTGCTCTGGCTAAAGTATCAGTGCTAAATTAAAATAAGAGTAGTGAGAGGAGATATCCTTGTCTTAGTTCTGATTTTAAAACCCATATTGGCTATGGGTTTCGTGTGTGTGTGTGTGTGTGTGTGTGTGTGTGTGTACATGTTCTTTATTCTGTTGAGGTGTGAGCCTTCCATTACCTAGCTTTTCTTCAAGGCATTCATTGTGAAACAATTCTAACTTTATTCAAGTCTGTTCCCTGTCTATTAGAAGATGGCTATATAATTATTTTTGTGGATATATATATATATATATATAGTGGATATATATATGGAGTTGATTTACTTGTGTTTAATTAATTGTACTTATATCCTTATATCCCTAGACTAAAACAAATTTGATTATAGCATATGCTCTTTTTTTATCATTGTAGGTGTTGTTAAATTGAACTTGAAAGTAAATTGTATAAGAACTTTCCATCTGTGTGTGTGTATGTGTGTGTGTATGTGTGTGTGTGTGTGTGTGAGAGAGAGAGAGAGAGAGAGAGAGAGAGAGAGAGAGAGAGAGAGAGAGAGAGAGAGAGAGAGAATGTGTTCCCTTGGTATCAGGAACTGACATTGAACCTCTAAAGTCTGCCAAATCCCTGGCTTGTCATGTTGGGAGACTTTCTGTTTTATTAAATTCCATTTTTGTATTTTAGCAATCTCTTGTTACAACTTTAGTGTGCAACATCAGCCTAAAGATTTATCAATTTTTATTTATTTTTGGATAATCTTATACATGTTTGCAATGTATTGCAATTATATTGGTCTCCCTATTACCCCTCCCCATTTTGTATTTTATTCTCCTCCTGCTGACTCCCTTCTTAAATAGTTTGGTCCTACTTTCAAGTCAGTGTGTGTGTGTTTCTGTCTGTCTACATATGTGCCTGTGTGGATGTGTGTGTCTGTGTGAGTGTGTATGTATGTGTCTGTGTGTGTCTGTCTATGTGTGTGTGTATGTGTGTGTTTGTCTGTGTGAGTGTGTATGTAGATAGCCACAGCTCCTGTGAATTCACTGTTGCAACACCATGTCATATCCTAGAGACAGCACTTCATTACACTCATCTCTCTGTCATCTAGCTCTTACAATGGTTCATTTCCTCTCCCATAATGCTCCCTGGGCCCTGAAGGAGGTTGACATAGATACTCATTCATCACCAAGTACTCAAGAGTCACTTATTCTAGAACCTTGCCTGTCCATGAGTATCTGCTTTAACTACTGTTGGCTGTAAAAGCAATCTCTGACCAAGGCTAGAACTGCACTAGTCCATATAGAAATATAAATACTTAGAATGCAGAGTGACTACATGTCCATTTAGCAAAACATCAATAAAAGAATCCCCCCTAGGGCCTGTCACATACCTAGACATAAGCTTTTGGCTAAGTTTACAGTACCAAGCACGTATTCCCTCCTTGTCTAGAATTTTACAATATCCCTATTTTATAGGTTTTATTATTCATTAATAATTTGTATATATATTCATTTATGGGCAAAATATATATAACCATATCTGAAATATGTGTACATAAATATTTATTTCATATCTATTTAGCATAGAAAATAAAATATATTGTTTTATGTAGATTTTGTTGCTCACACACTTAAGCATCTCACTTGTTTCTCATCTCATTGAAAATTATAGATATCTAATTTCATCATTTATAATTTTTTTCTTCCTTGCTTTCCTCCTCTCTTCCTATTCCTTTACTATTTATAAAATAGTGGCATTTATTTTCTCTAAGTTCTAGCTCTGCTCTCGAGGCTCTTGCTGTTCCCCTTGTGTGAGTGTTCAGTGCACAGCTGTAGGCTTGCTTCCTCACCAACTACTCCAGGTGCTTTCCTTCCCTCCCATTTTTCTCTAAAAGCATTCTTTACTGTGTTCTTCACAACTGCAGCACTTCTAGACACACGTATTAGACGCTTCATTATTGTGGTGATGATCTCTCATCTGCCTATCACTATCAATTAGTATCATCCATCTATCTATCTGTCTGTTTGTCCGTCCATTCTATCTATCTATCTATCTATCTATCTATCTATCTATCTATCTATCTATCTATCTATCTATCTATCATCTATTTATCTATCATTATCCATCTGTTTATCATCAAATATTTTTTATTTCTGCTAATGCTACCTTCCCTAGTCCCTCTGTGTAACAGGTAATTTTTTCCTGCTACTTTTTTTGTCTTTTAACTTTATGGGTATTCTCCCTTAATGAATGTCTGTGTACATGTACATACTTAGTGCCAACACAGGCCAGATAGAGTGCCTTATTCCCTGGAACCAGAATTATAGATGGCTGTGAGCCACCATGTGGTGCTTGGAATAGAACTAGGTCCTTTTGAAGAGCAACAAGTGCTCTTAACCACTGAGCCATCCCTCCAGCCCATTATTATTTTCCCCTTTTATATTTACAGTTGTGGTCTTACTCCTTACATTTTTACAGATACTTAACATGTTCTCTATCAGGTTTTTTAAGTGAATGGATAATGAATGATTGAAGGAATAAATGAACACATAGTACTTGTTATTTTGCCATAATTACTTACTTGCTTATAAATTCTAGATTCCTAATTGATAGAATATGAATATATATCATATGGTTAATAAGTCAATAACTGTGACAGTTCTGGAATTTTTCCCTCTCTGTTAACTAACAACTTGGTGTTGCTATAATTCCTTTGGATATGGTGGAAGAGGGGAATTCTTAGCTGACACAGATGACCTTTTCATTTATGACTATGATACTCAATTTAGTTTTATGTCTGAGCTGGTCTTCCTTGCCCCTTTAAGTAGGGAACACAGAACTGCAGGAGGATGTGCATTTAAAGTAGATTTGCATAGCAATTGGGAATCCCATGCTGTGTGGCCAACATCATTTACAAATTGACTGCAAACCAACCTGATTATTAGTGAGTTTTATAAAAACTTTGCCCTTATTATGTAGAATAGTCACTTGCCCTATGCAGAGTGAGGCTGTTTGATATTTAATTCTCCTGAAAGTACAGTTTGGACAAAGGGTAGTCAATGATTGGATCCCATCATATATGGATGCCAAAGCATAAAAGATACATGAAGAATATTCTATTAACATTCTATTAACACAGTCTCTGTTAGATACATCACAGGATTCTTTTAAAACCATTTTATAGTTGTAAGTTTTTAATAGGAGAATTTGTGTTTTAAATTTATTTTCACTGATAAATAAACATGAATTTATGGATTTTAAAATATATGTATGATAATATA
This sequence comes from Microtus pennsylvanicus, assembly GCF_037038515.1. NCBI lineage: Eukaryota > Metazoa > Chordata > Mammalia > Rodentia > Cricetidae > Microtus > Microtus pennsylvanicus. Next base: position 133,432,980 of record NC_134582.1, read on the forward strand.
ACAAACCATTATTGTTTAAAATACAGTAATCTTGAAGATCAAATGCTGTTTGGTTGTTTATACATTGACTTTACTTTAGATTGGTTAATTCCTTTTATTCATTTACACAGACTTCTTTTTTATTACATAGTTCATTTCCAAATCTTTTCTCCCTGTTTTATATTGTATTTTAAATAGTTAATAAATATTAACTATTGATGAAGTTCAGAGCTCTATTATTTCAACTTTATCTTAACTTCAAGCATATGATCACTTAAAGGCATGATAAAAAGCTGAAATGAAATAATTACAAAAGTAGAGAATACACTCAAAATAGGGGATACAGTACTACTGCACTCAAAATTAAAATAATCAAAGCCTGACCTCAATGAACATAATCCACCACACTGGATACTCAACTTCATCCTTCATTCACCTTTCAGGAAGCTCAAAAGAGCTAGAGATCTAGCGTGTGACTTTGTGTGCATGTGTGCATATGTGTATTAATGTGTGTGTACATGTGTTTATATGACAAAATGTGTGTGTGACTGTGTGTGTAACAGTGTGTGTGTTACTATGTGTGAGACAGTGGGGAGCAGTGTGTGTGTGTGTGTGTGAGACACAGTGCATGTGTGAGACAATGTTTGTGTGAGACAGTGTGTGTGTGTGTGTGAGACAGTACGTGTGTGAGATAGTGTGGGTGAGAGACTGTGTGTGTGTGAGTATGAGATAGTGTGGGTGAGAGACTGTGTGTGTGTGACAGAGCATTGTGAGGCAGTGCGTGTGTGAGAGTGTGTAAAACAGTATGTGTGTAGGACAGTGTGTATGTGACAGTATGTGTGTGAGAGACAGTGCGTGTGTAAGACTGTGTGTGTGAGACAGTGTGTGTGAGACAGTGCGTGTGTAAGACTGCGTGTGAGAGACAGTGCGTGTGAGAGACAGTGCGTGTGTAAGACAGAGCATGTGTTGTAGTGCATGTGTGTGAGATAGTCTCTGTGACAATGAGTGTGTGAGACAGTGTGTGACAGTGAATGTGTGAGACAGTGTGTGACAGTGAGTGTGTGAGACAGTGTGTGACAGTGAGTGTGTGAGACAGTGTGTGACAGTGAGTGTGTGAGATAGTGCGTGTGTGACAGTGCATGTGTTTGAGACAGTGTCTGAGTGTGACAGTGTGAGTGAGGTATATCCTTGTGGGTATATACATATGTGTATGCAGGTCAGAGATCATTGTCAGCTGTCTTTCTGGGCTATTCTCCACTTATATTTTTGTGAAAGGTTCTCTCTCTCTCTCTCTCTCTCTCTCTCGCTCTCTCTCTCTCTCCCTCCCTCCCTCCCTCCCTCCCTCCCTCCCTCTCTCTCTGTCTCTCTCTGTCTCTCTGCCTCTCTCTCTGTCTCTGTCTCTCTCTCTGTCTCTCTCTCTCTGTCTCTCTCTCTCTGTCTCTCTCTCTGTCTCTCTCTCTCTCTCTCTCTCTCTCTCTCTCTCTCTCTCTCTCTCTCTCTCGTTTGCTCCCACTCTAGCTCCACCTACTGTTTTACCTGCTCTGACTGAGCAGTGCATTATACAGGACCTACCCACTTTGCATGTCTGTCCCATCCTACTCCTAGCACTGAGGTTTCAAATACTTCCTTCCACTCGCAAATTCGTTCAAATGTTTTTTTTTGTTTCATTTTACATACCAACCCCAGTTCCTCCTCCCTCTCTTTCTTCAACTCCCTCCTGCTCCCATCCCACCCCCATCCATTCCTCAGAGGGGGTAAGGCCTCTGTTGGGAAGTCAACAAAGTCTGGCACACCAAGCTGAGGCAGGACCAAGCTCCACCCCCCTTTGTATCAAGGCTGAGCAAGTTATCCCGCTATAGGGAACAGGCTCCAAAAGGCCAATTCATTCACCCAGTATAAGTCCTGGTCCCACTACCAGGGGCCCTGCCAAAAGATCTAGTCACATAGCTGTCACCCACATTCAGAGGGCCTATGTCGTATGCAGGTACCCAAACTGTTCACCCAGAGGCTTTGCGCTCCCACTTGCTTGAGTTTGCAGTCTCTGTGGTTTTCCCACTCATGGTCTTGGACCCCCTTGCTTATATAATTCCTCCTCCCTCTCTTCAGCTGAACTCCAGGAGCTCAGACTGCAGTTTGACTGTGAATCATTGTATCTGCTTTCATCAGTTCTAGATGTAGGTTCTATGATGACAATTAGGGTAGTCACTAATCTGATTGCAGGGGAAGGCCAGTTAGGAGTCTTAGCTGGAGTCATCTTTGTGGATTCTTGGGAATTTCCCTAGTGCCATATTTCTCCCTAATCCCATAATGGCTTCCTCTATCAAGTTATCTCTTTTGTTGTTCTCCCTCTCTGTCCTTCCCCCAACTTGGGAATCTCTCATGTTCCCATCTCCCATCCCCCTCCTTTCTACCCCCACCTTCAAGCTTGCTCAGAAGATCTTAACCATTCCCAAATTTTGATGTAAGTATCAAGGATCAAACTCAGGCACTTTACATGACAGGAACTTTACTTGCTGAACCATCTATCCAGCCTTTAGAAAAAAAATTCTTAAGCATAGAATCAATCTTTTAGATTTATACTTATCTATGTTCATGTAGTTCACAACCTGGCATGTTATAATTGTTTAAATCTGGCTTTGTGGGAGCCTAGGCTGTTTGGATGTTCACCTTACTAGACCTGGAAGGAGGTAGGTGGTCCTTGGACTTCCCGCAGGGCAGGGAACCCTGATTGCTCTTCAGGCTGATGAGAGAGGGGGAGTTGATTGGGGGAGGGGGGGATATGGGAGGCAGTAGCGGGGAAGAGACAGAGAAATCTTTAATAAATAAATTTTAAAAAAATATTTAAAAAAAGAAACAAAATAAGATTTATGATATTAATAGCTAGGACTAAATTGACTTCTAGAAAGACCTGGCCAATTAGCACTTATCATGGAAAATTCTAAGTGCCTATATCTAAAAGGTTTCCCTTATGTCTGCACTTGGTGCTACTGGATCCCTTTGTCCCTCTCCCCAGTGCTGGAAAAAAACCTGTTATTTTAAATATTATTTTAATTATTTGAGAATTTAATATATACTTCTCATATTTACCATCTCCTTTTCCCCCAATTCCTTCCAGATCTACTCAAGTCACCCTACCCACTCAACTTTTTGAACACTCTTTATTTTTTGAAAATTATTGAGTCCAGTTTCTGTTACCCAATTGCTCTTGGGTATGGGGCTTGCTCTGGAGTGGTGCCAATATACAAGGAGTCCCACTATTAAACAAAACCGATTCTCCCTGTTCCAGAAGATATCAAATCCCAAATAGTCCTTCAGCTAGTGGCGACCACCTTCCTCACTCCATGCTAGGGTTTTGTTTGACTAGAGTGTGCACAGGCATTGTGCATGCTGTCACAATCACGGGGAGTTCATATGAGCATCTGCCCTGTGGTGTCCAGAAGACACCGTTTCTTTGTAAGTACCTGCCATTTCTGGCTCTTACAATTTTTTTTATTTCCTCTTCCCTGAAGAACCTGGAGCGTTATGGGACAGGTATGTGACATAAACGTCCCATGTAGGCTTAAACACTTCAAAGGCTCTTATTCTCCACATAATGCCCAGTTGTAGGTCTCTGTGTTCATTGACATCTTTTGCCAAAAGAGCGAGAATGGACTCTTGCAAGTTGTCTTCTGATTGTTGCATGCAGGTAGCATGTGCAATTTTATCACTCACACAACTAAATGTCATAAAACATTTTTTAAGCACAGTAATAGTTCTGTGGTATTTCTTGGAGATTAAATAAAGGTGTTTCAAGATGTTTTCAACAAAGAATTAATGTCTGTTGGCTCTGATACCTGTGATCTACATTGCTGATCTTTGAATGTGTATTAGATCCCAACTTTTATTTTAAATTTCTTTTGTTTCATTTTTTTACATATATGGATGCCTTTCTTGCAGTAATGTTTGTGCATCATATGTTTGCCTGGTACCAGGGATGCCAGAAGATAGCATTAGATCCCCTGAAATTGGATTAATGGACAGTTGTGAGCCACCATGTGTGTGCTAGGAATCAGCCCAGTGTCCCCGGGAAGAGGAGCAAGTGCTCTTAACCCCTGATCTATCTCTCCAGTCCAGATTCTAACTTTTAAAAACCATTCTTTACAAACTCTGCCTAATATCTTTTAAACTCAACATGGGCATTTGCCTATAAGGCTAAGATGAAAGAATTTGTGTTTAAACCTCATTATACATTTGGGCATATTTCATACAAAGATTTTTTTCTTAAGCTTTGTGTGATGCCCAAATTATTAGTTCAGAATTCTCTTTTTTATATTTTGTGCTTATTCCTTTCATTAAACCCAAATGGGATCATTGAAACCACCAAAGAAGTTCTAGATAGTAAATCCAAAATAAGACAGGGTCCAAGACTGGATATTTAGTCAAAAGTGCTCTTAAGTTCCATACCAGTTTGGCAGCAAATGGCTACAAACCTGACAGTGTTGAACCTATTTGTCAGTCCACCAAGTATCTCCTAACACCTCTCCCCGGAGGTAACAAGTGTAATTATAATTAACATAATTAATAAAGAACACTTAGGTAATTTTTCTAACAATAATTAAAAGCCACTGTAGAATCATTAGCTTCTCAACCCATAGTCATAGAAAAGATAAGCATAAGTTCCAGGAATTCTGTGTCCCTGGGCTTTCTGTTAAAAGTGGAACCGGCCCTAGAGTAGTATCCTGTACATGTGCTCTAAGCAAGTGGTGACTGCGGCATTGTTTTGCATGCATTGCTTTCAGTGGATATAACTGAGGAAGTTAATAATGCTCCAGAAGCAGTGACAAAACTTTGAACCACAATTATTCATATGTACCCAGCGTATTGAGTTTCTCAGTCAGAAATGGTTACGGCATGCATAATTGTCCATGACTATTCCAGTAAAGTATATCTGCAATTAATAGTTAGCTTGGAGACTAATTTCACTATTATTTTTATAAGTAATTAAGCTTTTTAAATGTGCATAAGAACTTGGGAACAAGGAAAAGTAGAAAATCGCATTTGAGTTTTAATAGCATTTTTCTATTAAAATTGCTTTCTTTTTTATACACTTTTTATTGATATTTATTGAGTTCTACATTTTTCTTTGTTCCCCTCCTCCACCCTTCAATCCTCCCCAAGGTCCCCATGCTCCCAATTTACTCAGGAGATCTTGTCTTTTTCTACTTTCTACTTCCCATGTAGATTAGATCTATGTAAGTCTCTTTTAGCATTGTTGTCCAAGTTCTCTGGGATTGTGGTTTTTAGGCTGGCTTTCTTTGCTTTATGTTTAAAAACCACCTATGAATGAGTACATGTGATAATTGTCTTTCTGTGTTTGGGTTACCTCACTCAAAATAATGTTTTCTAGCTCCATCCACTTTCCTGCAAAATTCAAGCGGCTGTTATTTTTTTCTGCTGTGTAGTACTCCTTTGTGTAAATGTGCTACATTTTTCTTATCCATTCTTCAATCAAGGGACATTTAGGTTGTTTCCAGGTTTTGGCTATGACAAACAAAGCTGCTATGAACATAGTTGAGCACATGTCCTTGTGGCACGTTTGAGCATCCTTAGGATATATACCCAAAAGTGGTATTACTGGGTCTTGAGGAAGGTTGTTTTCTAATTTTCTGAGAAATTGCCACACTGACATCCAAAGGGGTTGTACCAGCTTGCAGTCCTACCAGCAATGCAGAAGTGTTCTCTTTTCCCCACAACCTCTCTAGGATAAATTGGCATCAGCGTTTTTGATTTATGCCATTTTTACAGGTGTATGATGGAATCTCAGAGTTGTTTTTATTTGCATTTCTCTGGTGACTAAGGATGTTGAATATTTCCTTAAGTATCTTTCAGCCATAAAATTGCTTTCTTTTAAAATAATCTCTCATTGATACATAAAATTTGTATATATTTATATGGTACCATTCAGTGTTTTAATACATATATACAGAGAATGGTATTAAAATAATAGAAATCATGTCTCTCTCCTTAATATATTCATATCTTATGGTAAACATATTCAAAACCCTCTTTAATCTTGTTTGTAATGTAGAGCACAGTATCATGCTGCTTGAGCAACACACTATGCAATAGCTCATCAAGGCTTCTTGCCCCATCCCACCCATGGCCACCTAAACAATAGCAAACTTTCACCCACCCCTTCCTTCTCTCCCATTTCTGGTAGCCATCTTCTACTCTCAACTTCTGTGAGAGCAACTGTTTGGGATTCCACACAGGAGCCAAGGACATGAAGTGTTTGCTTTCCCTGCCTGATTTCCAACTCTTGACTATGGAGAATAACCTGCTTATGTTCCTGGAAAGCTAATTCCTTTTCCCGAGTCATCTCAGTGTGCTTCCAGCCCTGCTGTCATTGGAGTACTCACCATGTCTGCAGCATCATGTTCCTTATTATCAGAAAGTCGGGTTTCCTCTCCAGGTAGCTGTACGAGGTACACATTATATGGGAACATCACAATGTGTTCCCTTCTGCATCTCTGTAGCAAGAATTCTTAGATCCTTTTCTAAAGTTTGTTTGAAGCGGGAATCAAAGCCTTTGCTTCTTCACAGGGATTAACATGCCATCTACATGTTTTGGAACTCTTCAAATCTTTGAGGTGGTGAAGGATCACAAACGGGAATTCTTTTTACTTGCTGCACATTTTCCTTTACCAATTCTGATTACACTTTTGACTTATCTTTTCCCAATGTAATAAGCATGGTTTTTCTTTTTTTTTCTTTTTTCAACTGTCATGTAAAATGTATTTCATGTAATATCTAACCCCACTCTACAACTTAACCAGAATGTGGCCTTGGTGAAATTACATACTCAGAATGAATCACTCTCTGTAGCATAGGGCTGTTGTGGAACTGTACAGTGTGTGCAGCCCAGAGTCTCTTGTGCAGGTCTGTAGGAACTGTTGGCTCTAGGACTGCACTCTTGTGGCTCATAGCTTCTATTTCTTCTCAAACCCCTTCCCTTCTTCTTTTCTAGAAGGCTTTGTGAAACATAACTGAACATATTTCCTGGGAAAAAAACATCCTCTATTCTATACAAATCAGGTGACAAACTTAGCGATGTTTGAAAGATCAACCACTGTGAAGTCAGGAAAGAGGTAAAGGAAGTAGATCTGGGGCATCTACAGTGTCAATGTCTGATCACTGACTGTTGTAAACAGTTTAATATAAAATGTTCTGTAGAAACAAATGCCCCATTGGTGCTGAAGGACAGGAAATGACACATTATTAGAGTAAAGTTACAAATGCTAGCAGTTATTCAAGCAATGTGGCTGAGTAATGCTGTGTCTCAGAAAGAATGCTTGGGGAAAACGAATTTCTGAAAAACTGACTTCTCTGTTTCTAATGTGCAAAGCATGCCCTGTTTTCAGACCAGGAAAGTTTTTTTTTTTTTTATGTGACTCTTTGTACCTAAAGGAGCACACTGAGGGCATAACCACTTGACAGCTACCTTCCCAAAGCAGGGGACTAGGTGGATGCTGTTTAAGAAAGTCTCATTTGTTTTCTTCAGTTGCTGATTGTGACTTTGAAGCAAATAGCTGTGGGTGGTTTGAAGTCAGTGGCGGTGACGATTTTGACTGGACATGGAGCTCCCAAAGCGGTCTCTCTGCTGATTTTGAGCAGCAAGCCCCACCTGGAGATCACACTCATGGCACAGCTCAAGGTAAAATTCTAGAGATGCTTTGAACTCTTCTATAGACTGCTGGTTGTATCCAGCATGTGGGATGACACTGACAACCCATTGTGCCATCTGTAATAAGTGATTTCTTTATGGATGATATGACTGGAATGGATACATTTGTGCCTGCATAAACTGAAATTATTAATTGGCTAGTGCCATAATTTAATTGTGGATGGATGTACAAAGGCAAATTTTGCTATCCATGTTGACTTTTTATTGTTGTATAATTTTAATTTTAATTGGACATGAAACTTACTTGGCATAGCATTAAGAGACAGAAGAACTTTCATTGCTTCACCCAATCCAGTAGGCAAACTTAATGCTTTGGTTTTATATCTCTACAGGGCATTTCATGTTCATTTTGAAGAACAGCAGCAACTTGTTTCAAACTGCCAAACTTCAGAGCCCAACGTTCAGCCAGACAGGGCCTGGGTGCACACTGTCGTTCTGGTAACTATTATATGATGGTAAACTGTCCTAGAGGAATGATGACTGCGGGCCTATCTCTGCACTTTCTAGCTATTCAAGCTTTACCCATGGTCACACTTTATGGTGACTACTGCATTAAATTAAAATAATTTGATTTCAGAATATATTATCAGCATTGGTTATTTTATTTTTCAAGATGAAAGGAGTGCTTCCCTTCTATCGTTGGATTTGAATTTAATTAGGAGTCTCCCTGTGTTTTTGCAAGAGGTTCCAGGGTTGTAAGTAGGAGCCCTAGAGTGTGAATGTCAACAAATAAATTCTTGTAAGTGGGCAGCTACAGTTACTGTAGGGAAGAAATGTGTCCGTTATCAGAATTAATTAGTAATTGATGTCAGTGAAGCTTCAAAGGTGTTCAACTGTCTAGTCTCTCCTATAACATTTTCAATTCTTATGTTGATTTTCTTTCAGGTTTTATAACTATGGACTGTCAGTGGGAGCAGCTGAGTTGCGACTACATCTAGAAAATTCCAAGGATGCCACAGCCCTTTGGAGAGTGCTATATAACCAAGGAAACCAATGGTCAGAGGCAACTGTCCAGCTCGGACGCCTCACTGAGCCCTTCTACCTGTCACTAAAGAAAGTCAGTCTGTCGGTTTATAGTGGGGTCTCTGCTATCGATGATATTCATTTTGAAGGTTGTGCTCTTCCTCCTCCTGTCGAGAGCTGTGATGAGCCAGATCACTTCTGGTGTGGACAGACAAAGGCTTGCGTGGGAAGACATCAGCTCTGTGACCTGGTGGATGACTGTGGAGATCGCACAGATGAGATTGACTGTGGTAAGTTATTTGGGGTTTATTGTTTGTCCCCAGAGGGGAGGGTACTGTTTTTCCTCTCATGTAGTTTGGAATAATTGGTCTTAATTATTAATTAATTGGTTTAAACTACAGTTTAAACAACTAGCCAATGACTCAAATATAATTGAAAAGTTGGTGTACTGTATAGTCAGATTAACAAAACATGCCAACTTTTCCCTTATTATTAAATATTTTATTAGTTTATTTTTATGTTTCTATTTTGTGTATGTGAATGATTATGCATGACATAGCATATGAATGAAGGCTTGAACACAACTTCCATGCAACAATTCTCTCCTTCAACCATGTGGGTGCTGTGATCAAACCCAAGTTGTCAGGCACAGTAGCTTTCCTGGAACTATCTTAGCAGCCCCTTGCCATTCTTCAGTAGGATTACTAACTAGCTCCCAGGGATACACTGGTAAAAATTAGTATTGAATTCCTGCCTCCATGTGGTTCACAGTCTGACTTAAGAGACAGATGATCAAGTATGTATTAATGAAATGTATAATGGTGATTCTAACTGGAACTGTGGAGGAAGATACAGTGTGACTTTACAGAATAGTAAAGTTAGAATTTCTGCAGGTGATGATTTAGCTAAGATGTGAAACATAGCAAGCAAAGCTTATGTCCAAAAGCCATGAAGTAAGAGACAGGTGAAACAGGGAGTGTGTTAAGAGAGCATGAATCAGAGAAGGGATAAGAAGGAGGCCTGTTAGGAGAGGCTGCTCTTTCATTTCCTCTCCGCCCAGACTCTAAATAATCACACTGTAACTATATTAATTGTATACTGTTTGGCCAATAGCTTAAGTGTATTTCTAGCTAGTTCTTACATCTTAAATTAACCCATTTCTATTATTTTATATTTTGCCACAAGGCTTGTGCCTGTTGGCAGGGTTCTAGCATCTTTCTCCTCTGGTGGCTACATGGCATCTCCCTGACTCCTACTCTCTCTCTCTCTCATATATATATCTTCCAGCTTGGCTATATTCTGTTATGCCATTGGCTGAAAGCAGCTTTTTTTCATTTTTATTTATTTATTAATTAAAGATTTCTGCCTCCTCCCCGCCACCGCTTCCCATTTCCCTCCCCCTCCCTCATCAGCCCAAAGAGCAATCAGGATTCCCTGCCCCGTGGGAAGTCCAAGGACCACCCACCTCTTTCCAGGTCTAGTAAGTTGAGCATCCAAACTGCCTAGGCTCCCACAAAGCCAGTGCGTGCAGTAGGATCAGAAACCCATTGCCATTGTTCTTGAGTTCTCAGTATTCCTCATTGTCCGCTATGTTCAGCAAGTCCGGTTTTATCCCATGCTTTTTCAGACCCAGGCCAGCTGGCCTTGGTGAGTTCCCGATAGAACATCCCCATTGTCTCAGTGTGTGGGTGCACCCCTCGCGGTCCTGAGTTCCTTGCTCGTGCTCCGTCTCCTTTTGCTCCTGATTTGGACCTTGGGATTTCAGTCTGGTGCTCCAATGTGGGTCTCTGTCTCTGTCTCCTTTCATCACCTGATGAAGGTTAATATCCACTTGGTACTGAAAGCAGCTTTGTTCATTAACCAATAAAAGCAACATGTATACAGAAGGATTTCCCACACCAGAGGCCCAAGGTGATCTTTGTGATCCACACTATAGAAGGATTCTTTATTTCAAAGATATTTAGGGTAGTGAAAGCACTGACGTTTGACATACGTAAATGCCAGTGAAGGCATGCTGTATCTAGTGGGTTCGAGAACAGGTTTAGGAGATTTGTTAGGGAGGATTGGAGAACTGCTGAGTTGAGAGCTGAGTCAGAGGAAGAGGAAGTACCTGCGCGGGGTTCTTTGTTTGTCTGCTTATTCAGGAATAGATAGTGAAGTGCCAAGGCTCAGGAAAAATTGTGTGGTATCTTATGATGGTCTGACTCCCAGTTTGCTGGACCTGGCTCCCACAGATCAAGTGCTTGCATCAGAAAATGAGTTAGCCATTAACCGTCTTATTTTGTTTACACATGTCTGAAACAAAAATGTTTCCATAATTCTTTGATCCCAATCTTGTCTCAACATAGTTTACAAATTTTAACCTTATGTGTTTCATAAATTAGCAAACTCATTAGAAACCAAAGTGAAACCACCGAATGTTCAGTGCCCCATATTAAACATTAAGATAGTAATTTCCATATAAGCTACAATGGAAAGCTGTATGTGCATATGATCTTTGATATACATGCTAATAAATTATATCAAAGTTCAAATTACCATCTAGCACATGAAGCTTACACAACTCTTATTTGAGTGGATAAAGTTAACATTGAATTTTGACAGTGATAATCATATGATATATAACTTGTTTTAAATCTAATTTAGTCTTTTGCAAATGTGTAAAGTCTTTTTTAGATTTTAAGAATTCTCTAAATTTTTCCTTAAGCATTCTGATATTAGTAGAACTAAGCATGGTGTATCATAGTATAAAAATGTAATCATAGTATCAATGTAATTCTTGCCTACTCAAGGATGCAGAGAGATCACAGTGGCATCTGCTGAAACAGTGCCTTATTAAATATAGTCTCCATTACATATCCCAACATTCAAATTGTGTTTCCTGCAGGGTGCTTGGAGATGTGGTCCTCCACTGAAGGGTGGAGTTTCCATGGTTTCTTTTGGCATGAAGATTGAATGTGGAGTCAATATGCCAACAGTCAGTGGAAAAGCTTGTTGGCTCTAGTGTCCGTTTTCTGACAGAAACTCAGCAAACTTGACATCCCCTTTGTGCTTCACAGCCACAGACTGACACCTGGGGAGTACCTGGAGTGTCCCTGTTCACATCACAGCTGGCTTGATGAGTCACAACTGAGGAGTCATCAGATGAAAGCCTGTCTTCCTTCTGGCATCTGCTCACTGACTCCCTTCATTAGGTCTGAGCTTCTCTTTGGGGCTGTCCGTTCAGATGACTTGTTCCTGCCCAGTTGCTTTGATTTACCTGCATTTCTACTTATTGTTTAGGGTGCTTGCTCACCTTTGGCTCCAAGAGCCGCCACTCAAATAAATAGTTAAAGACAGCTGACATTTATATTTTAAATATTAACACATAAATGGAGCTAAAATGTGAAACTACTTGTAAACTCTAAATCACGTCTCCTCAGCCCGGTTCACCCAAATGTATATTTTTATCCCATTATTTTCTCAAAGCGAGTATCTGGCATCAACAAGATCTTTGTGTCTTGAAAAATGAACATGCTCCAAATGCTATCCTAAAAATAGAGTATTTGATTGATGAGGTCCTAGTCAATTCTTTTTAAGTTTGACTGAATGATGTCAGAAGCTTAAAAGCCCAAGCTCCCTTTGTGTAATGTAATGAGAATATCAGTTAGTACAGTTACTAAGGAAACCAGTATGCAGATTAGTCAACATACCCCAACATAGAGCTATCACATGATTCAGTTATACTACTCCTGTGCATACACCTGAGGGAGTCCAAGATAGTAGATAATGGGCATTGTTATATATCTGGCTATGTTTATTCATGAGAGCCAACTTAGAGAATCAGCCTTAATGTTCTCCAAAGAAATGAATGGAAAATTAAATACTGTGCATGGCCAATGGTGTGTTGTTCAAGCAGAAAAAGGAACAAAATCATGTCACATAGAGGAAGAACGATGAAACTAGAGGCCATCCTATTGAGTGAGATAAACTTGACATAGAATGACAAGTATGTCATCCTTTCGATCATGTGTGAAAACTAATGGGAAATAATATCGTTTAGAGAGATGGCACAGCAATTAAGAGCAACTACTGCTCTTACGTAGGACTTGGGTTCAGATCCCTGCACCACTTGACAACTCGCAGCTGTTTGTAACTCCAGTTACAGAGGACCCCATACCTTTTCTAATCTGCCTAGGCTACTGCATGAATGGGAAGCATATATGTATGCTTAGGCCCACACATACACATAAATGTTAATAATGAATAAATGGCATGTAATGGGGGCTATTAGAAAATAAGAAGAAAATCAGAGACAGGGGAAAGCTTTTCAGTGTCTGTGGTAAGATATCACGACCAGGGATACTTTTATAAGAAAAAGTTTATTTCAGTTTACAGTTTCAGATCAGAGTTCATGACCATTGTGGTAGAGATCAAGGAGCAGACCGGCAGCAATGGCATCAGAGCGTATCTGAGAGATTATGTGCTTATCTTCAAGAAGGAGGATGAACAAGCTCACTGGGGGGTAGCATGAGTCTTTTGAAACCTCTTTGCCTTTCACCCCTCCAGTGACACATCTCCTCCAACAAGGACATACATCCTAATCCTTTCCAAAGAGTGTTATTACATATGGACTAAGAATTCAAATATATGAGCCTATATTCTCATTCTCATTCTCATTCAAACCACCACAATGCACACTGTGACCCACTTAGGCTTGTGGTCCCATCATAATATACAATGAATTTAATCCAACTTCAAAAGTCCTCATAGTCTTTCACAGACCCCATGCAATTTAAAAGTCCAAAGTCTCTTCTGAGACTCAAGGCACTCTTTTAATTGTAACTAACTCCCTTTAAAATCAAAAAGCAAATTACATAACTCTAACATACAGTGACTGCGAATACACATTACCATTCTAAAAGCAGGGATGGATCAAAGCAATAATGAGACTAAGCAAGACAAACTCAAAATAATGTTGTTCTAGGTCTGATATCAAAGGGTTCAAATGACTTTGCTATTCCACCTTTGCTGACTACAACACACTTCTCTCTCTTGGACTAGTTCCACTCCTTATCTGCAGCTCTCCTGGGCAGACATTTGCTGACTCTGGCACCTCTTACATCTTGGGGTCTTGAACCCAATCACAGCTTTACTTTCAAATCTTTACTCTTCAGGCCTATGTTCAGCGACTCCCCTGCCTGGTCTCAGTAGCTCTTCTTAATGTGGAGGAAGACAACACCACAACACCTTTATTCCTGTATATTTTGTAACTCTACAGCCAGAACCACATAGCCAATGCTGCAAAACTGGGCTGCCTGCTTGGGATTCAACCTGACCCCTCCCTAAATTATATTTTCATAAGATTTCCTTTGTTGCATAAACCTTCCTTTTTATGAGTTGGAAGGTTAGCTATATGGGGCTTGTTTTGAGAGGATCACTCCCTTTTTTCCCTTTCATATCTGGCCTCATTATCTCTTTCAGCACAAGCCTTGGCTCTAACATTGTATTTCCTGGGGCTCCTTTTCTCCTCAAAATGAATTTCTTTTCGCCTTGCTTGCTCCTTTTTACCATATATCTGCATAAGCATGATTATTAATAACCACTGGGCAGAGTTAATATAGGCTGTCTTGAAATCTCAGCCAACAAAATTAGTCTCAAATTCTTCAAATTTAGCCTCAGGCAGATTCTTAAGACATGGTCAAAAACAAGACCCATTGTTTACAAATATCACAAGAATGATCTCTAGCACAGTTGTTAATATTTTCCCCATGACACCTCTTGAGATGGGCCACCATTTTGTCTTCTAAGCTCTCACTGGGGTATACCATTAATCTATGCTTACAGTGTTTAGCCACTTTCCTAGTCCAAAGTTCCCAAATCTTCCACATTCCTAAAAACCCAACGTGGTCACATCTGTCACAGCAATATCCTATTCCCTGGTACCATCTTCTGTCTTAATTACTTTTCTATTGTTGTGATAAGACACCATGACCAAAGCATCCTATAGAAAAAAGAATTTAGGTTGTTTCCAGGTTCTGGCTATTACAAACAATACTGCTATGAACATAGTTGAGCATATACTTTTGTTGTATGATAGGAGGTGGGCAGTCCTTGGACTTCCCACAGGTCAGGGAACCCTGATTGCTCTTTGAGCTGATGAGGGAGAGGGACTTGATCGGGGGAGGGAAATGGGAGGCGGTGGCGGGGAGGAGGCAGAAATCCTTAATAAATAAATAAATTTAAAAAACAAACAAACAAACAAAAAAAGAAACACTAAAAAAAAGAAGAAATAATTTATCAGTGACTTACATGTAAGAACATGAGAGTTTACTACCATGATGGTAGGGGAGCAGGCAGAAAGTCACCGCATTGAAATAATAGATAAGAGTTGACATCATTATCCACAAGCAGGATGCCAAAAGAGCTCATTCAGAATGAGTGGGCTTTTGAAATCTCAAAACCTGCCTTAATGACACACTTCCTCCAACAGGCCACACCTTCTAATTCTCATCAAACAGTTCCACCAACTGAGGAATCAAACATTCAAATGTATGAGCCTATGGGGACAATTCCCATTCAAACTACCATAGGATGTCAAGGAAGGGTAATAGAGGACAGTGGATAAGATCAAAATATGTTATATGCTTGTATGAAAATGTCATAATGAGACACATTATTTTGTATAATTAGTATGTACTAGCGATAAAGCAGAATAATATGAAAATATCAGAGAAAAAAGAAAAATACAATTGATGAGACACAGTGAAGATTCGATATTGTACATAGTGCAACAGGAGAAAAAATAAGACATGGAAGAAGGCACGAGTATTTAGCACATGTAGAAAAGATGGTATATGAGAAGCGGAAAGACAGATGAGAAAAAACTATAAGCCATTATAATTAGGACAAAGATATAACAATTTAGAGTAAATGGGAATATGGGAATGGTCGAAGAGTTTTTTATAAAGAAAGAAATGGTACTGCTGCCATTCCCCAGTGAAATACTTTGAGCACAGCTGTGTAGAGAGAGACATTTGGAGCTGTGGTGAGAAGAAATGAAAACACTCATGGAGTGAGATTTGGGGAGCCCCTCATCAGAATCCTCTTGAATACCTGGAAATATGTGGGTTTTATCTGATAGACTGGAATGTATTTGAGACTTTTTACCTTTTTACCATGATAACCAAGTGATCCTTAAATATTTAAAATTGTTAGAGAATGACAACTCCCAGCTCTATTAGAATCACTGGGGGAGCTTTTTAAAAAGTCCTTATGTAAGAACTGGGCTAATGGCTCAGAAGGGAAGGTGCTCGCCTGAGGTCCTGAGTTCAAATCCCAGACCCTAAACTGAAAGTCTGGCAGTGAGCATGGCAGTGAAATTAAAGGTGTTAAGAACAGAGATGGAACACCATAGTCAATCAGTATAGCTCATCAGTGACTGCTGGAAGGAGCAGAAGAGATGGCTCAGAAGTTGAGTGCTTGCTGTGGAGGCATGAGAACAGGAGTATGGATCCAAACACCAATTAATCCTGATGCTGGTGTGATCCCCTGCAAACCCATAACCCCAGCATGGAAAGAGCGAAGAAAGGAGAATCACTGTGGCTTATTGGCTGTTAGCCTAGACTACAATAATAAGCCCACAGGTTCCATGTTCAACCAGAAAGACTCCACCTGAAAAGATCAAGGCCAAAAATAAGAGAGGAAGACGTGGATGCCCTCTTCTTCCTTCCACATACACATGAAGAATAAGTACCCTCATGCATAAAGTGTGAACATTAACCGCCCCCCAGCACACCACAATAATTAGGTGGAGGTTCATAGAAGAGAATAGCTGGATGTCTGAAATAGCATCCATCTCTGGCCTCCAAACAAACACATGTACCCCTATGGAAGCATGTGTGCATACAAACCAAAAACACACACAAGCATATAAACTAAACACAAGTGCACACACCAAAGCCAGTATAAGAATCCCAATGCATGTTTTTAAAACTATTTGGACCAATTAAATCAATAATTCATATGTAACTTATAAGCTTTAGTGGTTTTGTTTATTTTTCTTTAATGTGTCCTGGTTGGCACATTCAACTAAATTTGAAAATGTACCCAGTCAAAAAGATATTACAACAAAACAGCCATGACCATTTGCCTGAGGTATGGTAAGAGGTGCACTGGAAATTAAACTTAGGTTCTTATGCTTGCTAGACACTGCTTTACCTCTAAGCTATATCACAAGCCCTGGGTTATGTTACAAAAAATGAAGATAAATTAACATTAAAAATATTTAAGAAGATTCTTGTCTAAACATTTCATCTTTACCCCATGAAATATTATTCAATGCCTAGGAATTACTCTTTTCATAACTGTGTTTTGTGTCACATTTAAAAACAACCACAGCTTTCTTTTGCATGATTCAATTATCAGTGTGTGTTCTTAATCACCTCTTTCCCCCTACGCTAATTTGATATTGTTTAATGCCATGTTTAGCACCTGAATTACAGTGTGACTTTGAAAATGGAATTTGTAACTGGGAACAAAGTGTGGAAGATGACTTCGACTGGACTAGGAACCAGGGTCCAACTTCAACACTGAACACAGGCCCAATGAAAGATAACACTCTGGGCACAGCCATGGGACACTACCTCTATATAGAAACATCGGGGCCACAGGGATTTCAAGACAAAGCTGTTTTACTCAGTCCGATCCTTAATGCCACGGAAGCAAGTAACTGCACCTTCCGCCTGTACTACCACATGTTTGGAAAGCATATTTACCAGCTGGCAGTCTACCAGAGAATCTGGAGCAATTCCAGGGGACAGCTGCTGTGGCAGATATTTGGGGATCAAGGCGACAGATGGATAAGGAAACACCTCCCAATTTCCAGCAGGCAACCCTTTCAGGTAGGATAATGGGTTTCATAATATATATTTGAGATGCTTTCTACTGTCTAAGCAATGTGAAATATCGCTGTAATCTTGAATTAAAAGCTGGTGGAATTGGAGCAGAGATACTTTGAAACACATTCATCATTTACTGAAGGGTGCGCTAAGGCTCTTTGAGTTGCTGAGATCCACGGCTACCTCAATAATGAACGTTTAGCATCTCCTCAGATAAACGCTTGACACTGGAAAGAGCTGCAGGTCCCTCCAATATTAAGTACCTGTTCTGTTGAAATTAACACAGGTCAGGGAACCCTGATTGCTCTTCGAGCAGATGAGGGAGGGTGACTTGATCGGGGGAGGGGGAGGGAAATGGGAGGCGGTTGAGGGGAGGAGGCAGAAATCCTTAATAAATAAATAAATTAAAAAAAAAAACATCAGAAGAATGCCCTAATCTGTGAATTCTGCAGACTACAAACTCATATGCCTCTTGAATACATCGTTTGACATTTTAAATTTTTATAAGTGAGCAGCTAAAATCCAGACAGAGTATATATTTTTATTTTCTAATTTTTATTATTGTTTAACTGGAACATATGCATTGCCCATGGTTCTGGGCTTCATAAAGACAATTTATTTTAAGTAGGTCATGTACTTTGACCGTATTCACCCATTTTGCCCTGTTGTTTTTCCTCCCTCATATTTAGTTTGTTATATATATATATATATATATATATATATATATATATATATATATATAATCTGGAATTCACAAACATGGGGAGCATGTAATATTTAATTTCTTCAATCTGCCTTATTTTTGTTAATATAATCTCTAGTTGTATCAGTTTTCCTATGAATGACCCATTTTATTTATGTATTTATTTATTGGTATGACTGAAAAAATTGCATTAGATATATCCATGGTTTTGTTCATTCTGTTAATTAACTGGCACCTAAACTGATGCCCTTACTTGGCCATTGTGAATTGTATATAGAAAACATGGATGTGGAAGAACCTCTATGGTATATTGACTCTGAGTCTTTTGGTTAACAGTTCTGTGTTAGTCATTTGTTTTCTATGTCCTCTTGGTCTGGGAGTGGTACAGCTAGGATGGAATATCCACAAAGAAACCAAATAACAAATATGAGAATGTGGGAAAAGGGAGTTCTTACACTGGTTAAAATGTCATTTCACCTAGCCACTATGGAAGTCAGCATGAAGGAGCCTACTGTACTGGAAAGAAGGCACGCTTTATTAAAGAACACATCTCTTCCCTCAGGAAGAACTCAATTTTGACTCCACATTACCTTATTCCTGGGTGGAATACCTTTTTTAATTTTAAATTTGGCATGTCTTCTAGCTCATTCAAATGCATATGTGTCTTTTTACAAATTTGTAGAAGACTTTGATATGTTTTATGTTTTCTTTTCTTATCATTTCCCTGAAGTTAAATCAGAGGCCCCTATTTGTTTGCCAGTTCTTTAGATATAAGGGAGAACATTTCTGAGAAGTTGTCATTTGCTCTTTAGAAAGAAAAGCTTGTAAGTAGCAGAAACAGGATTTAGACCAGATAGAGTTTGTGAATGGCTGCCATTCCTCCTCTTACCAGTACTTCCTGAAGCCTGTAACATACAGGAGCTCTAGTATTTATTCTTCCTCCTGCTTGTCAAAAAGATCCATACATAAAGTATTATAAGGAACATCATATCTATCTATGACTCAAAGTTCTGTGTTTATTTTTTTCATGTGCTGAATCTTGTTCAGCTACCAACATTGGAAGCATTTATCTCCATTTAAATGCCTTAATCATGTTAACTATTTTACAGACACAAACATAGCCCCAGAGAAGCTAACAATCCAGATGCACATTAACTGTGACTCAGTTGGTAAAGAGCACACAAGAATTGGTAATTTGTCCAGAGACATAAAAGTAGAAAGCATGAAATCTAATCTACCGTGGATAGGGTGATATCTTCCTCTTCTGTCACGAAGACATGGTACAATACAGTTATTGATATTAAATAATTCTTAATATTTAGCTAGGTAGTTTATAATTTAGACCAAACAGTTATTGAGGACATTAACTCATCTTGTGAAGGCTACCCAATAACTTGATTCCATGAGAAAGCAACATTACAGGAAGGCAACTTCACAGTCAGGTGAACATGGGATTTACTATAGTACCCTTCCTTATGAATCTAAACATGAAAGTTGGGAATTGAAACCCATTGCAGCACATAGAAAGTATTCTCCCTGATCGTAACCAGTCTATTGTCTAATAAAGGAACTTATACATGGAAAGTTCTTTTGAACTTTTATTTTTAATGAAATACAACTAAGAAATGATAAAAGTACATTGATAAATAATGAAAGTACACATTTTACATGTTTTATTGATAGTCAAGGTAACTTAAGTGGAGTTCAATTTATTTATTTTTTTTTATTATTATTTTTTTTATTGATAAAAGAATAAAGAAAAAAAAAACAAATTTCCACCTCCTCCCAGCCTCCCCTTTCCCTCCCCCTCCTCCCACTCTTCTCCCCCTCCTCCCACCCCTCTCCCCTTCCCCCCACTCCTCTCCCCCTCCCTCTCCAGTCCAAAGAGCAGTCAGGGTTCCCTGCTCTGTGGTAGGTCCAAGGTCCTCTCCCCTCCGTCCATATCTAGGAAGGTGAACATCCAAACTGGCTAGGCTCCCACCAAGCCAGCAGATTGCGTAGGATTAAAACTGCGTGCCATTGTCCTTGGCGTATCATCAGCCCTCATTGTTCGTCATGATCAGAGAGTTCAGTTTTATCCCATGCTTTTTTTGGTAATAGTCCAGCTGGCCTTGGTGAGCTCCCAGTAGATCAGCTCCACTGTCTCAGTGGGTGGGTGCACCCCTCGTGGTCCCGACTTCTTTGCTCATGTTCTCCCTCCTTCTGCTCCTCGTTGGGACCTTGGGAGCTCAGTCCAGTGCTCCAGTGTGGGTCTCTGTCTCTATCTCCATCCATCACCAGATGAAAGTTCTAAGATGATATGCAAGATATTCATCAGTATTGCGCTAGGATGGGGTCATTTCAGGTTCCCTATCCTCAGCTGCCCAAGGAACTAACTGGGGACCTCAGCTTGGGCACCTGGGAGCCCCTCTAGGGTCAATTCTCCTGCCCACCCTAAAGTGGGTCCCTTAACTAAGACTTGTGGTTACGTGCTCCCCTATCCAACCTTCCTTTATCCCGATCCTCCTATTTCCCCAAGTCCCCCCTCCTTCCCTTCTACCTTTTCTCTCCCCATCTCCCCTTACCCCCTTCCCACCCCACCCCCAAGATCCCACTTTTCTCCCCGGCAATTTTGTCTACTTCCCTTATCCAAGAGGATAACGATATGTTTTTCCTTGTGTTCACCTTCTTACTTAGCTTCTTTAGGTTCGCCAATTGTAGATTCTGTGACCCCTATTTATGGCTAGAAACCAATTATGAGTGAGTACATCCCATGTTCTTCTTTTTGGGTCTGGGATACCTCACTCAGGATAGTGCTTTCTATTTCCATCCATTTGCATGCAAAATTCGAGAAGTCATTGTTTTTTACCGCAGCGTAGTACTCTAGTGTGTATATATTCCATACTTTCTTCATCCATTCTTCCATTGAAGGGCATCTAGGTTGTTTCCAGGTTCTGGCTATTACAAATAATACTGCTATGAACATAGTTGAACAAATGCTTTTGACATGTGATAGAGCATCTCTTGGGTAAATTCCCAAGAGTGGTATTGCTGGGTCCAGGGGTAGGTTGATCCCGAATTTCCTGAGAAACCGAAACACTGACTTCCATAGTGGTTGCACAAGATTGCATTCCCACCAGCAATGGATGAGGGTACCCCTTCCTCCACAGCCTCTCCAGCAAAGGCTATCCTTGGTGTTTTTGACTTTAGCCATTCTGACAGGTGTAAGATGGTATCTCAAAGTTGTTTTGATTTGCATTTCCCTGATTGCTAAGGAAGTTGAGCACGACCTTAAGTATCTTTTGGCCATTTGAAGTTCTTCTGTTGAGAATTCTCTGTTCAGTTCAGTGCCCCATTTTTTAATTGGGTTAATTAACATTTTAAAGTCTAGTTTCTTGAGTTCTCTATATATTTTGGAGATCAGACCTTTGTCTGTTGCGGGGTTGGTGAAGATCTTCTCCCAGTCAGTAGGTTGCCTTTGTGTCTTAGTGACAGTGTCCTTTGCTTTACAGAAGCTTCTCAGTTTTATTAGGTCCCATTTATTCAATGTTGCCCTTAATGCCTGTGCTTCTGGGGTTATACCTAAGAAGCGATCACCTGTGCCCATCTGTTGTAGGGTATTTCCCACTTTTTGTGTAACAGCTAGTCCCAGTTTCGATTCTGAGAAACAGTGCAAGAATCAATGCTTTCATTAATTGTAATATCAAAAGGGAAATTGCCTAACTTGGTTCCCAGTGAGATAACAGGTTCTCAGGAAGTATGCGCTTAACAGTAAATTTCATAGACATTTCTGGATCCCTCACTTAAAATGAAATGCATAAGATAGTATTGGATAGTAGGTATGGGAGTTCTTGCTTTGCCTGTTCAGCTGTAATAAACAGAAATGTCATGTGTAGCATGGCCAATAAAGACTTTACAAATCATTACAGACAATCTTTTGACATTTCCATTTGAATATTATTATGAATAATTGCCACATAATAGACCATATATGTTTGATGCTTCAGTCAATACGACAATCAAGGTAATGAACACATACCCCATTGGTCTCAGAATTGCCTCCTGCCCTCACATGAAACATCTTTCCGCCCTCACTTAGCATCTAGTAACAGCCACTACTTTCTGTGAAACTTAAATTTTTATATAAAGGAAATCAGAGTGCATGAAATCTTTAGTCACCTGACTCATTCAGAATAATCATCTCAAGATTTATTTAAGCATTAGCATATATCAATAATTCATTCACAATTTATGCATTAACTTGTTGATTGAAGTATGGGCTATTGTAAATAAATCTTATTTGAGCAGATGTGTACATGTATTTATATAAACATTGACTCATTTCCGTAGGTGAAAAACCAGTAATGGTTATTTATCCACCTTTGAGAAATGTACGCTTATCATTTAAGACACTCTTACTGATTTTAAAGTTCACTAATTTTTATTCCTATCAGCAGTATATGGATGTCCCAGGTCTAAGCCAATGTCTCTTATATTGTCTTTTAAATTTTGCTCTTTTAAAGCCAGTGGCAGCATCTAATTGTAGTTTTAACTCGCATGCTGTGGCACAATGTTGAATACATTTTCGTGAGATTAGTTGGCTAGTGAATATTTGTTTAGGATGTATTTTACAATCTCTCATAAAAGTTTTAAAATTGGGTTATTTTGAGTTTTTATATATAACATATATATATTATATATATATATTTTATTAGAGACATGACTTATACTGCAGTTTTATTACTCTAGCACCTAGTACAGTATCTGCAACTCAGCTGTATAGTAACTACTTACTGAATGATTGGACTGGACAATGAAGTCATATTTAGTAAGTAGAATGTTAGGACTATTTTTTGTACATTAGCTTGATTTTATCACCTCATATGAAAATAATTATTATTACTTTTAAATTTCTTTGACTACGGAAACAATGGTTGACTTTTATAAGAAAGTCATTTAGCAATTCTGATAACTTTGAAAGAGCTGGGGGATGACTTGGTATGTAAAATGCTTGCTGAGTTCAAATCTCCAGAAACTACGTAAAAGCAAGACACTGTAGTAAATGCCAATATTCCCAATTCTATAATTCTATTATACCAAAGTCAGAGGCAGGGATAGGGGAATCCTCAAAGGTTTATGGGACAGCTAAATAGCCTAATGTTATGGTGAACAAGAGTCCTTTCCCCAAGCAAGATGGAGGATAAAACCCAAGGCTCTCCTCTATCTCCACACATGAGCTGTAGTACAAAAGTAACCATACATACACACACACATAGTATGTATGTGTACACATACAAGCACATACACACACACACACACACACACACACACACACACACACAAAGAGAGAGAGAGAGTTAATATATATGTGGAGAGAGAGAGAGAGACAGAGATAGAGTCTGAAAATTATCTTTTGACATTTGGGTATTATTCTATTTGTATTTTAAATTCAGTATTTGTGAACTTGACATAAAATAGTCTCATTTTTATTTTGACAGGCTTGTGTAATTGCAGATTTATATTAAAGTAATAGTTTTAATTAACCCATAAAATGTATTCCTTCCTCTTTTCTTGTGATCAAACTACTGTTTTCACATAATTTACATAAATGTTCTTTGGAAAGTAAAGATTTTGGGAGCTGGTGAGATGACTCAGTGAGTAAGGACTTTTGCCTTCAAGCATAACTACCCAAATTCTACCCCTGGAGACACATGGTAAAAGGAAAGAAGAAAATTGAGCAAACTGTCCTCTTACCACCATACATGTGTACAGACACACAGAGTAAGTAAATAAATGAATAAAATAACAAAATGTTAAGGAAAGGAAACATGAAGATTTTTACGTTTGTTAGTTTCATTCTAAAAAATTTCAACATCTCTCTGTGACAAGCATGCTTTGTCCCTAAGAACAGCTGGCATTAATATTTCTTTGGATCTTTTTTTTCTCTTGTTAGTTCTGTCCTTTGTTTTGATTTTTTCATATTAATTTTATTATTATCCTTTAGGAACATGTTTGTTTTCTAAGAAGAGACAGAAATGGGTGGTTTCAGATGGGAGAACAGGTGGGAATAATTCCAGAAGAATTGGGCAAGGGGGACACTATAATCAGAATATATTATACAAATAAATTGTTTTCAGGAAAAGAAAAATAGAAAATTATATGACTAATTACACAAGGATTAGCAGTCTTCATCTGCATCATCGGTCTGTACAGGAGATGGATTTTGTTTCTCAATGGAAACATAGTCATAGAATTAGAATATTAGTAAACAGTGAGATATTATTTGTCCCTACTCATTCAATCTGCTGAAGGAAATGAAGCCATTGTCTTTAAAGTCTTACAGGCACTGAGGAAGAAAGACTAGGTTTTAAGACTTCTGAGTTTTTCCTCAGTTATTTGACATTTTAGTATATTTTCCCTTATTACCCATATAATTAATCAGTTACATATTAGATATGAAAACCAAAATAGTAAAAAATTATATATTAAAAATGTAATATTGTAACACACCTTAAAATAATATTCCACTACACTGCAGGTTATGACAAGTGCCATTACCAGGAGGAATTTTCACTTTTAGCCAATGTAGACTTTGAGATACCTTTAGACATGACTGGTGCTCACAACCATGTTACACTCTATGTTAATGTTGTCATATGTTCTGTTTATTCTAGAACATTGCCACCAGATGATCATAATCACCTGTGGCCCTAGAACTTGACAAATATGTACTGTCCTTGATTGGCACAGTTGATAGACATAAAAGTCAACTTGACCATGATTTGTTGTTCAACTTCAAGAAATTCTTAATGTTCTAAATAAGTTCTTTGTAGTTAATGTGTTCAAAAAGGTTTGTTGCATTTAACCAAAGTTATTCAATATTTCTCAGAGCTCATAGTTTCCAGCATCCTTTTGAGATGAGACATCTCACTTTCTCCTGGTATTGAACTACCAGAATATTTCCATGAAAATTCAGTTTAGCAGAATGACATCTCATGGGGACAGTCTAAGGGATTCACATATCAAAAAGAAAAGGCATTTGAGACATATTCAGCCGCAGAGGCTGTTGAATTAAATGAGAGAGAAAGGAAACTTTATTACAGCTATTTTGAAAAGCATCTCAAAATTTAACTTTTAAAAATGTTTCAACTCCTATACTCAGCATACTACCAACATTATGAAGGAACATTTCTAGCCACAAATTCTTTATTGCATACACCATCTCTTACATGTCATGGTTTTATTCACCGTAGTGGTAGTCCAGGCATATAATGAAAAGTAACTTTCTCATATATTTACTATATGATATTTTCAACTACTTTGTGGTTGGCTGACAAAATGTTACATCAAAATCATAGAACATGATATTTTAATTCATTTAACTTTAAAATTAATCTGAGGGATAGAAGAATGACTCAGCACTTCAAAGCACTTTTTTCCCTTATAGATAATCAGCATTTGAATTCTACCATCCATATCACCTGTCTCACCTATAATTCCAGGTCTAGGAGGTCTAAGGCCTTTTTTCTGGCTTTGACAGAATCCTGATATCCCACAGCCCACGGATAGAAAGGAAAGAAGAAGAAGATAAGGGAGGAAGAGAGGGAGAGAGAGACAAAATTTCGTGTGTGTGTGTGTAACAAACTTTTTACCAGGAATTCAACCTATGTGTGCCCTAGCACCATCAGGTTTGGAAATCTTTGCTTCATGTAGTTTCCCATCTTGTCTGTAGACAGAACATGCCTTCTTATATTGAACTGTGCGCTCTCTTCCCTTTGCCTTTCTCCTGAAAGAATGAATCCTTGGTGTGGGCTCTGCTTTCAAGGCATTCAGTGAGAAGTGTTACATAACCCAGTTTAATTCAATTTCTTGATTGTTTGACAATACAGAATCCAGAGATTTTTTACTGGCAGCTCATTTTGTTTCCAACTTCCCTTTTCCCCACTGGAGAACATAATAGTATACAAAGAAGACCAAGGATAAGGACATTTGAAAAAGATTTTTAAAGAAATGCCCCAAACTTTTTGCATTGTACTGTAACATTGCTGTCTATGAAGTTCACAGTGGAGAGCCACAGCTGCAGGAAAGGGACAAAATGTCTCATAATGTGTTAAATAAGTGCATGATTTTGTGCTGGACCACATCCATAGCTATCTCAGCTGCAGAGAATACTCTGATTAAGTTAGGAAGCCTCCTCTTGCATTCTAGAAGCCTGCTTTAATAGTAATAACAGAAATCTTTTCAGCTAAATTTTACAGTGAAAGATGGGGTGATATTTTAAATAATTTATAATATTTTGATATTGCATTGTAGAATATGCCTATAAAAACCACTGTTGCATCATTTTCAGTACTCCTAGGTGAAAAATGCTTAAGTTATGTTGTAAATAAACAGGGCCATATTTAACAAATGTCAGCTTTATCCAACTTTCCCTGAAATTACATACAGAAGTGCTGATGACATAAATTTTATGTCACTTTGTCTAACATTTTTCTTGCAGTCGTGTGTATTTTGTGAGAATTTGCATGGAACGGTTTTAGATGGAGTTTTCTGACATGAGCTCTCTGTGAACAGCACCCAAGGGTATGTTGGTGTGCATCGCTCCCTCCATGTTGGGCTATCACCTTCAGTTCCTCAGAGGTTGTCCAGCTTCAAACGTTATCGCAGTCTTCTGTATCGTATCACAGAAAATGAATACAAAGACAGGGAAGGAGGAGAGGAGGCAGCGGATCTGACCAGTTCGCCAGACACAATGACACAGCATCCCATAGGAGGCAGCGGATCTGACCAGTTCGCCAGACACAATGACACAGCATCCCATAGGAGACAGTGGCAGGAAGAATATGAGTTTGAGGCCATCCTGGGCTAGCTAGCGAGATTCTGTCTCAAAAATAGGAAAAAAAAAACAATAAGCAAACAAAAAGGAAGCAGTACAACAAAAACAGAGATAAGAAAGGTTAGAAAACAAGTCCAACATCTCCAATCTATTCTTTTCAATCTTCCTGAACTTGTTAGAACTCCTGTAACAGTAAACGTAACCTTTTAATTAAACTCTCTGCAATCATTGTAGGGTACTGCTAAGGGTTATCTTCATTGGAGATGATATGCAGGAAAATTTGAAATTGATATGTATTCATGATAGTACCTAAATGTGTATATAATAAGAGGCAGGAAGGAGAGAAAGATTGCAGGTATCAGGAATTATTCTTTGAAACTCTGCCAATTTATAGACAAAAACAAACAGAAACTTTGAAAGATAAGTATTAAGTATGAACAAGAATAAGCTAATTTTATGTTTTTAAAATCTTGTCAGTTTGTGGATTACTTTGAACTTGAAGCTGTGTTAATTTTCCTTTTCCCTCCCTTCCTTCCTTTGTTCCCTTCTCCATGTCTCCTTTACTGTCCTTCCTTTCAACCCCCCCACCACCACTTCCTCTGCTTCCCTTTCTTCCTTTATGTAGGCCAGCATTTCATTCCTTTCTACGGAGGAACCTTGCCAAATCCCTTTGCCCCATCTCTCACTGGATTTAGGAGAACAAAGTGAGTGATGCCTCTTGCATCCGTGGCGGTCCTGTATGATTTGGCAGATTCTGTCAGGCTGAGGCTGCAGAGCTGGCAGATAGCTGTGTCGAAATCTCCTCTGTGGGATTTAGTTGCTCTTTGGAGACTTGTATACTCATGCTGCATTTGCCAGCACCTGCTCCACTCACCTCAACGTTGCAAGGACTGTTTAAATGATTTGTGAAAAGGTGGAAAGGTGTGTCAAATCATCATGACTGAATTATCTCATTGAAAATTCTACATGCCATCTGATACAAATAATCCTAATCAGACCGACGTACTCTCTGGACACACAACCAAAACAGCAGCTCCTCTCTAATGTATTGTTCAGTCTGTGAATAACAGAATGAAATAAGTCCTGAATGGTTTGTCTCTACAGAGCCACATAATTTTCATCACATGAAATACATCAGATTTGCCTTTGCTCTTCATTTTTAGAGCATTATAGCACACTGAACCAAACCCTCTTGCGGATACTGGTGACTCATGAATTTTGCTTTTATCTTCAGTGGAAATCTATGTGTCACGTAGTGTTCACTCAGGAGAGAGTCTGGGGCTTTTCTGAAATTCTTTGTCAGATGATTGCTTTATCTTGATTTGTGCCTTCAGCCTTTTTCTCATTCAACAGAAACTATTGTGCTGCTATCTGTTAGAGCCCAGCGATCTATACCAATTTACACTTTGAGTCTGGCCTTTGTCTAGAACTGTTTATGGAGCCTATTGGTTCACTTTAGAGGAAGGACATGATGCATTCTTATTTCTTAGAATGTCATATTGGAGATTTGGGTTTTAGGACAAACTTTTGCTAGTTTGGAAGAACTACAGACCTTACAGGATCTGAGAAAGGAAAATTTGTTGCTCTTGGGATGAGCCCCTTATTATTCATCCAAGCACCACCGTGAAACTGTGTTTACAAACAACAAACACAGACTCGACAATTCAGCAGTGTGTGTGTGTGTGTGTGTGTGTGTGTATCTGGGTCTATTAATGGTCAAACAAGGCTGTCAAGGGAGAAAGAGAGTTCATAGGAGAGGTTGAAGGGAGGTAGCTGAGAGGGGCTGAAGGGAGTAAAAGGAGGGGGTATAGTGTAATTATATTTTATTTAATTTAATGTCCATGTCTAAAGTAAACCCCTTGACTTCCTGGTACTGACTGACAACATGGTTCCTCTTACAGCTTGCTTGTAAGATGCTTTAGAGACTGTTATCTAAAACTGTTTTGAAGCAATGTCATCAGTTTTTGCAGAACTAAAACTGCATTATGAATGCTGCAAGATGAGTTTTCTGGAAGGGAATATTTTTAAAGAGTATTTTTTCCATAGATAAACACATTCTATCTTTCTTTCTTATGTCATTATTTGTTTTGGAAACATATTCATTCATTATTACTATCTTGAAGTCTTGAACTTGAACTGGTAATAGATAGGCCTGTGTTGAAATTGCCTAGGAAATCTATCATCTATGCTATGATGTAAAACCTTCTACCAAGAGGAGGGGGGACCCAATAATATGAGCAAATGGAATTCTGAAGTAGTTATGGTAATAGCTGACTATTTAGCTCTGAGTCATTTTCCATGAGTATTGAGAACAGAGAAGGAAGGTGAGGATATTTAAAATATGATAAAAAGAAATAGGGCCCAGCCTACATAGCTCTAAATTTCTATACTGCTATTTACTCTGAATATTTGATAGAATTTTTTCCTCACAGTTTCTGAGTTAGTTTCTGTCTATTAAAATTTCATATTTATATAATCTAGCTTTAATAACCTCATGCAATCTCAATCACCATCATGATATTGAGGTGGTACCATTCTGAGATGATTAGGTTGAGAGCTCCAAATTCATATAGGGATGGATATTCTAATAAAATGAGGGGATTAGTTATTTAGGGATGTCTACATGTAAAGACATATCTTTGTTTTTTCTTTCACACATAGTGAGGTGGACATTTGTACTCTGGCTGCTGTACAGACTCCACACACTTAGCATATGTGCTTTCATGATGTGATGCCCTATCATGTTGACACAGAAAGAAGGCAACCAATTTTTTGTTGTTTTTGTTGAGAAGATGTGGTACTTTGAACAAGTAAGACTTCTATAGACTCATGTGTTTGAATGCTTAGTCATAGGGAGTAGCACTATTAGGAGGTGTGGCCTTGTTGGAGTAGGTGTGGCCTTTTGGAGGAAGTGTGTTACTGTGGAAGCAGGTTATGGGGTCTCCTATGCTTAAGCTATGCCCAGAGTAGAATACAGACTGGGCCATTGTAGCCTCTACTGTTTTGCTCCCTAGGTTTTTCTTGTTGTTCTTTTTTTGTTTATTTTGTTGTTTTGACATATCATTTGGTTCTTGTGTTTGTACCACAAGTGTTTAACTCCTCCTGTTGCCTGAGAATCAAGAGGTAGAACTCTCAGCTCCTTCTCTAGCCCATGTCTGCTTGCATGCTGCCGGGCTTCATGCCATGACAATAATGGACTAAACTTCTGAAACTGTAAGCCAGCCCCAAATAAAGTTTTCCTTTATAAGAATTGCTATGGTTATGGTGTCTCTTCACAGCAATAGAAATCCTATCTAAGAAAGACGATCTATAGAGAGCTAACGAATGACTGCTGGGAGAGGGAGAACTGGTCTCTTTCAGTAATGATTCTTTTATTAATTGTCCAATACACTGTGAATTATGAATCCATATTCAGGTTACTTGACCTGGAATTCTATATCTTTCAGAACTGTAAGGCATATGTCTCTGTTCTATAGAACTGTGATATTCTGTTTGATCAATAGAAAAAAAAACAAATAACTATACTAACAGCTATAATTTAGAATATTTGAGATGTTCATTGAGTTATATGTGTGAGACCCTGTCTCAAAAAATCTATAAACACTCTGTAAAACAGTTTGGTTGTTTATTATAACATTAAACTAAAAATTTCATCATGTAAAAGAAATTCCATTCTGTTCCAAAAGAAATAAAGGTTTATGCCTGAGGATAAACAGATGATAATGTCCATTCAAATGGATAAACCCATTGTGAAAATCAGTAAGTGAAATGGCGCTCAGCAAGAAACAGGAAGATAGAACTAAAACAATAGAAATGTGGAACACTTTCAAAAACACTTACGCTCGGTGAAAGACATGGACATCAAAGACATCAGTATATGAGGCTACTAATATTATACTTCAAAACCATAAAAATGAATGGGAGCCTTGGTGGGTTGTGCAAAGGGGGTGAGGAGTGGGGGGAAGGGGAGAGGGGTGGGAGGAGGGGGAGGGAAAGGGGAGGCTGGGAGGAGGTGGAAATTTGTTTTTTTTTCTTTATTCTTTTATCAATAAAAAATGTTAAAAAAAAGATAAAATGCAAAGAGGTGAGAGCATCTTGTGATGAAGGTTCTGCATCTTTATTAGAGCTATATCTACATGATGCTATTCATCTCATACACTAAACTGTAATTCAACAGGAATAGACTTTTATCAACTATATATTATGCTTATGAGCATAGATTACATAAACATTTTGAATGAACATATTATACATGTGGTAGTTACTTTTAGACAAAGAAATGTGCTTATTTACAGAGCTGGTAAAAAGATTAATGTGCTGGCTAGTTTTATAGCCAAGCTAGACACAAGCTAGCGACATTTGGGGAGAGAAAGCCTCAGTTGAGAAAATGCCCCCAACAAGACTGGTCTGTGGTCAAGCAGCTAGTGCATTTTCTTGATTGATGTATTGATCGACTGTTGCCTGTAAGTGGAAGATGAAATAAATCCTTCCCTTCTCAAATTGCTTTTGATCAAGGTAGTTTTTATCACAGCAATATAAACTATAAGTAACTCAATGTTCCAGTGGATTTTAGTTAACACTCTCTTAGGATATTCTTGTGGTTCTCCGGGCTGCAGCCCCTAATTAAGTGACTTTACATGTGTAACAGTCACACTACAGTTTTAAATACCCAGCATATATATACATACACAGTAATTTTTTT
Source organism: Microtus pennsylvanicus (assembly GCF_037038515.1). Classification (NCBI taxonomy): domain Eukaryota; kingdom Metazoa; phylum Chordata; class Mammalia; order Rodentia; family Cricetidae; genus Microtus; species Microtus pennsylvanicus. Next base: position 133,464,744 of record NC_134582.1, read on the forward strand.
TGTTAAAAGAATATGAAAGATTTGAAGCAGAACTGCTTAGGGAATGAGAGTGTGTGTATTTGAAAATTTTTAAGTGTTTGTAGTGAATCTGTTAACAATCCCTTGTTATGTTGTTGAATTTTATTGTTTTTATATAAAAATCAAACATGGCTGTAGTAAGGGAATTGAAAGAATGCACTTTGCTGGAGTAAGGTAAGATTTCCATATTGACTTGAATATGGAACATCTTCCAGCACTTTCACAAGATACCAGGGAGTATTAAGCAAAGGAAAGAAAAAGTGTTCTAGTAAAGTTACAGTTTTATGTAAGAGAAACCATTATATATGCAAATTTGTCATTAGTGTGTTGAGAAGTTAGTACCAAAATATGTATAAATGATAGGTCAAATTATCCTAAAATTTGCTTACATGACACATAGTTAATAACATATTGCTTCCTTGGGTTCTCTTTCAGAAATATGGCTTTGATATTAGCCATCACAGCTGCCACCATGTATATCCAATCTGTCAGTACCCTTCTCATGGTTCTTCTGCATAATTTTTCTTCGGAAGATGGCCTTTTCCTCAGTTTTTTGTATTTCTGATCTGATTTGCAAACGATACTTTAAATTCATTCTCTGATTCAGTAGCCTTCCAAATGAACCTTTCTTTTTTTCTCAATGACTACCACTGCCATTTTACGGTTTCTGTATGACAGAAAATCTAGTTAAACAATAAGATGTGTTCCCTTGTGGTTACCAATGTGTTCTATCACCACACCTTATCTGAACTTCTTTACTCATCCTTCACGTCTGTTTCTGATAGTTTTCTGATATGTCCTTATTATTGTTAGTACCCACTGAGAGAAAGCTTGCACATTTTCCATCTCTGAAGATTCTTAACTATGGATGAATGCTAGAGCTTATGGTACCCCTTTAGGGCATTCTATATCTGAAGAATGCAAGGAATGAAAGTGTGGGATTCTTCTTCACATCAGGGCAACTCTGAAGGACCATCTAAGAGTTAGGAATAAGGACAATCATTCTGATTCCATCACACTCAACTTCTTCAGTTCTACACTTCTTTATAGCCTCCATTGTTTTGATCCCTAGGCTTTTTGTTTTGTTTATTTTCTTTTGCTTTTGTTTTTGACATGTATCTTGGTTCTCACACTTTCACCGCAAGTGTTTAACTGTGTGTATACTATGTGTGCACGTTCACATCTGTGTATGTGTTCGTAGGTGTGTGTGCACATGTATGGAAGACAGAAGTGAATATCATATGTCTTCTTTAATTACTCTACATTATATATATATATATATATATATATATATATATATATATATATATATATATATATATATAGGTGGCTTCTCACTTGAATTTAGAGTTTGCTGATTAGGATTGTCTTAACTTACTAACTTTCTCTGGTGAATCCTCATTTCTCCCTCCCAACTCTGGTCTTCACATTTGCCCAGCTAATGTTTTACTGCTTGGCCATAGACCTCTCAGAGCTTTCTTAGAAAATATCTTATACCCCAAATCTCCATATCACTTCCAGGGACCTTAGCTGAGGCAGAATTTTTCATAAAGTTCTGACCGTAGTCCTGCTGGGTCACAGAAACTGAGATTAAATCAACAGCTTTGCTCAATGTTTTTCCTTCAAACTTTTTTTTCTACCAGTTTTACTTGTGCAGATATGAAATAGAAAAATCATGACTAATGCTCACTTAGTGTTTTTGACATGTCAGATGCTGAATATTGATATAGTCTTTCCATCACCCCATACCTCTGAGAAGATTCTGCTCTCTCATGAAAGAAGTAAACACTATCATGTAAAAATTAACACTGCCCAGATCCCTTTTTCCTTCACTCTTACAATTTCCTAAATATAGAAGAAAACCCCTTTCCAGAGCCAGTTTGTGCCCTCCTAAAACTTTTAGTTAATAACACCTTATCTTGAACACCTAGCCATTTTTTATGTCCCATGAGTTTTTCCCTTATAGCCTCCAATGCTGTATATTAAGGAGAATCATTTTATTAAAAAATTTAAATCAAAATTAGTAATGTTTAAAATATTTTATGAAATATTAGGTGATTTAGAAAAATTAGAAAGTAGAAATTAGTAGGAAACAAATATTCTTTCTACTAATTTCCAATATAGTAGCTTTTTTAACTTCTGGTGTGTGTGAAAAGGAAAATTTGATTCTATAATCACTATGAAGAATAGCATAATGTAGTTTTTGTCATGAGAATAAGAAGAATTATTAAGTCAGTTTCATCCAGTTTGAAGCATTAAACAATGATGAACCCATTTCTGATTCATTACATGCACATATAATTTCTATTTTAATTTTTCCTTTCTTTAGATGGTCATTAGGATTTGTTTCCTAAGACATTTTAAAATTTTATTTACACTTAACTGTTATGATATGTGTTTTATATGTATTTTATTATTATACAGTTCTTCATTTGGGAAAGGAAGAATAGAGGGGATTGATAGTGATAGAAGGAGATAAGAGAGGAAATATGGAAGAGTACCTAGAATGTAGAGGTTGTTGAAGAACTAACTTAATTTTTAAAAAATAGAAGAGATAAATATTACTTTTTCTTCTTAAATTTTCATATACCAACACGATTTCTACCTTTTATGATCCCTGCTGTTTATATACAACCACCGTAGACTCCACAAGATTGCTATTTTGGGGAGTCACAATGGAAGCAGCATTTTTCCGCTGCTTTTGTTGTCTTCCAGGTGATTCTGTGCAGGTAGACTCATAGAGCTGCCATCAGCAATGTGAGTGGAATTTTTGAACACTTTTTAAAACTTTCTTTCTATTTATTCTTTTTGTCTTTCACATCATGCTTGTCTATCCCATCCATTTCCTTGTCCCTTCATATCTGCCCTCTGCTCTTGTAACCTCCACCAATAAAATAAAATATAATATAATAAAGTTTAAGAAGAAAAAGAGGGGGAGAAGGAAAAGTTGATCTTACCATAGAAGCTGTAGCGAGACACATTGAGTCACGCAGTAAGCCCTTTTATCATTTATCTTTACTTGCAAGTGTTCATTTCAAAGAGTCATTATCTGGTTCAAGGCCTCTGGTTTTTGTTACATATGGATGCTGAATCCTCACTGAAACTCCTCTTGGTTATATCCTGCTGTTGCCCTGTGTCCTGGAGACCCTGCAGCTATGAGTCAGCAGGACCAGTCCATTCATGTGCACCTGCAGATCACAGATGTGATAGGTCACTATATAACCCTGGTTCTGGGCATGGGCAGGTGCAGAGTTGATCAGCCTGCCAGTTCTCAGTTGCCTTCACCACCAGGGTGACATCTTCTGCATTGCCCAAGTTAGTTTACTCCTTGACTCCTTGCAGCAATGAGCAAGAGGCTGGGCTGGCTCTCCTGTCTTCAGGTCCTCAGAGTTGATTCTCCCACACCTATACCTTCAAGTCCTGCTCTATTGTGTGGCCTAGATATGGCGTAGGGGCCACTCTCCTGAGTGCTGCAGCTGATGAAGAGCAGGGATAGTCCTCCAGATCTTATGACCTCAAGGCCAGCTCTTTCTCCTACCTAAGGCGTGGATGGGGAGGGGGTGTACTCTATAGTGCTGCCCACAGGAGGCACAGATTCTGTTCTCCCAATTGGTGCAGCAGCAGAGGTAGATCTCTCATTCTTATGACCTTAGGGTTAGCTCTTCCACCTTCCTCGGGTATTGATAGGTGAGGGGCATCTCTCTCCTGACCATGCCTCCATATAGCAGATGAGGGGAGGGATCATGCTCACATTTCTGGGCTGTCTCATATGTGCCCTCATCAGCAGGGTCAGCTCCTCTAGGCTGCCCAGACAAGGCACAGGGCTCCACTTTTTTTATGTGATTTCTCTGTCTGCATGTACAACTTTATGCCAGAAGAGGGCATCAGATCCCACTATAGGTGGTTGTGAACCACCCTGTGGGTGCTGGGGTTTGAACTCAGGACCTCTGGAAGAGCAGCCAGTGTTCTTAACTGCTGAGCTCTAGCTCCAACTTTTTTTTTATTAATTTATTTATTTATTAAAGATTTCTGTCTCTTCCCCGCCACCGCCTCCCATTTCCCTCCCCCTCCCCCAATTAAGTCTCCCCCCAGCCTGAAAAGCAATCAGGGTTCCCTGTCCTGTGGGAAGTCCAAGGAACCCCCACCTCCATCCAGGTCTAGTAAGTTGAGCATCCAAACTGCCTGGGCTCCCACAAAGCCAGTGCGTGCAGTAGGATCAGAAACCCATTGCCATTGTTCTTGAGTTCTCAGTAGTCCTCATTGCTTTTAATCAATTGTGAGCATTAAGATTTACCCAAGTTTGTTTAAAATGTCTGTACAAGTGGACAGCGGCTACTTTCCAGTCTTTTGCCTCTTTGTTTTCAGAATATTATGATTATTAGATGAAGGTATAATGGAAATCACGAGTTATTATTCCTAATCATCCAGTTCTAGAATTATGTAATACAAATAGACTTCTGTTGGTGCTACAGAAAGCTGGGAGATGGGGGTAGTTCTCCAGAGGTTTGAAACCAGTTGTTTTTAAATGGGTCAGTAGAACATAAAGGAAAAGCCATAATACGAGGATGAAGGAGAAGCAGAATATGAACTCGAGGGTTTAAAAGTTAAGGCCCAATTTTACCTCTGGTTCTTTGTAAAATAATGCAAGTGAGTGTTTTACGCTTCAAATTAACTGAACAAACCCACTAATAAACATTACGGGCTTTCCTTTTCTTATGTAAATGTGTGTGAGGTGAACTACTGCTTCTATCGGCAAGAATCGCCTCATTCTGTCCTTTGAGAATGGTTAGGTGGTGTTTGGTGTTAGCTCATTGCACCATACTGTTGACATACATACACTACTGCTCTTTCTTGCTTATTGACTTCTTTCTCAAATTTCTTATCTTTTTTCACATTCTTACATAATTTTATGTAAAATTAATTTTTGAGGATTTAGTGAGAAGTTAAACTTTGGTTTATTGTTTTCACACACAGTGGGGTTCCAGGCACTTAAAAAGAAATAGTGATTGGTGCTTGCATTTTCTAGAGAGAAAATTCACATGGTGGCATGTTACTCAAAACCAAGCTAAACTTGTATACTTGGCTGTATATTTAGATATTGGGGTGGCTTTGAAAGTTAGTTGTTACTGAGATTCTCTGCTAAATGAAGTGTGGACTAATCATTTCATGTTTAATTTCTTTAACACACGTCAGTCTTGGGTTTCATCTAAAACCAAGTACAGGACTCATACAAAATATGTGGGAAATTATCCTTATTGAACAGATAAATAATTGTTTGTTGTCATTATTGTCAAAATGATGCCATATAAAAGCCATGTACATTAATGTTGTATGCAAGATTATAAATAATCTAGAGATGGTTTAATGTATACAGCAGAATATATGCATGTAAGACTATGTATGCCACGTTGTACTAGAGACTTGCACAGCTGCAGTTTTGTATCTTATGGGAGGGCAGGGCTTTAGAACCAATCTGTTATGTGTACCAAAGAACAGTTGAGGTGTCCATATCTGTTCAGATGATGTCACTAAAAGACAGGGAATGTGAGAAGTGTCAACATCTCCTGCAGCCAATTGAGCAGACCTGAGTCTCTGGGACACTAGATGACTCATAAAATGGAGCCCAGCTAACTGGAGACCTTCTAATTTGGCTCCAAAGCCCAGGATGTTGCATGCTTCCTGCCCTTTGTTTGCACACACACTGCCTGGACATACCCCCCCCCCCCCATAGATACACACATAACATGGGTTCTGTTGGTCTAGGAAACAGAATGCTAATGGATTTGGTATATAAGGCTGTTCGGAGAATAAATGCAGAGGAACTTTCAGGACGTGAACGCATGAGAGATCATTGAAAATCTCCCTCCAGGAAAAGCCATGTGAGTTTTGTCTTTAATCCCTCCTCTTTGGTCCGGAGGAATAATTTAGGGTCTGGGCTGGCACCGGACTCTGACAGGGTCAGTGTCATTTGGACTCATTGGACAGTAACTTGGTATGACCTTAGTTGATTGGATAATGCATGTTTATATAACAGTGAACATACACATTAAACCAGATCTGAACCTTGATGCTGGTCTCTGAAATCTGCTTTTGAGAAAGTCCTCCATGACTCGGTCTCCCTCTCCACTCCCTCTTCGAGCCTCTAGCGAGAGGGAGTAAAACCCCTACAGAGATTTGTGCAGAGTTGTTTCTGGCAGTTGAGTGTGCTGTGTCTCTGTACCTCTGGTGGAGGGGGGGGGCGTGTACAGTGATCTGGGAACGGCAGCCGGGGAAGAAGCGCCAGGAATGGTACCTGCACTTATTCACTCAGGATTCCTCTCAATGAACTTGCATATCATACTAGAATACCTTTGAATTTTTAGGGATGAGAAGTAACTTGAAACACATGTTATATATTTTTTTTCGGATTGTTCCAATTTTGTTTCATCGTGAAACATAATACTGGAGTCTCAGGTTTCTTAATTATTGAGAGTTCAGGGTGAGATGAAGCATATGTCCATCTATAGGATAGGTATATGTGATCTAGAAGAAACAATAGTTAGAGGCTTAGGGGAATAGAAGCTGATGGAAACTCACCAAATTAAAAAACATTTTAATTTGATGCTTACAGCAGGTCACTACACACGACTATGAGAGTCTAGAACAATGGCAAGCAAAGTTTCCTTTGAAGCAATGAAATTAATAACAAATCAGTGTTTAATGCATTTTTCCATATAGCAAGGTTGAATCGTTGCAAAAGTGGTTTAAGAGGCATTAGTAAAAAGTAAAAAATAAAGAAAGGCATTTCTATCCTCTCTCATATCAGTTAATGTCAGAGCTAACCCACATGTCAGAGCCTCTGGGAGAGAAAACACAAATGTGTGCACAGCTGTCGTAGCTGCCAGGCAGAAAACCCTGGGCCTCCTTACCTGCTTTGCCCTTTCAATCAAAGGATCTGCATATTTCTCACAGATCCGACATTTTTCTAATTCATACACTGCTCAGAGTCTTCAACACTATATTGTCTCAATCGCTATACATTCCATATTTGGAATTCCAATGGAGTGCCTTAACACTTGGTAAAAACAAAAAAGACTTTGGTAATTCTTATGATAAAATGTTTGGGAACTAGCAGATTAACTGATGTCTAAATTGAGGGTCACAGTCAGTGTGGGAATCCTCTTTTCATATACACAGGAAGGGTTAGAATGCGACAGCTCACTCAATCCTATCACTTAAATAGCATTAGGAAGTCTACATTCTGCCTTTAAATAGTTCTGAAAAGATGTCAACTTAAATGCACTGAATGAGAACCAGCTAAATTACAACAAATCCTAATGTATTACCATCTTAATCAAAGCTTTTTTTTTTTAGTCAGATTTTATCTGGGTCTCGTTCTATATAAAGAAGAGAACTCACTGGGCTTTTCCCTTCTGCTGGATAGACTGTCCATACCAGCTTGCAGCTGCCAGTGCCAAAAGCACTCCACACTTGCTTGCTTGCAATATCTTACTAGAAATCACATTGTGATCCAAATTTCTTTTTTTTTTTTCGATAGCTACAATTTGATAAGTATGTGAATAACATTTACAATTGCTTCTCATTTAAAAGATGTAAGCTTATACTTTTTAATATCAGTTTATAGAGGAATATCTGGGCCCTGGAACATCAAGAATAGCATACCCGGGAGCAGTCGCTTCAAAAGCCAAAAGAGATGAGCACTGATTTCCGTATGCTGCTGGATTCCCAGATGTAATTTATTCTGGGGTTTCTTACCTAGTGCTGTAAAAACTGATTTTAGGGACTGCCTGAGGCTGATTGCCCCCTCCCCCCACCATGGGTGGAGTTAAAAGAGAAACAGGCTTATCTTGTATTTGGTGAGGCCGGAGAGACTGTGACTTGTCTAGGTGACTCAGTAGAATCAGAGCAAAGGACTGTGCCGCTTTGCTTCAGGAACTGTGGGAGGTGTAGATCAGGATGACTTTGATTTTTTGATTCATAAAATATTCATTTGTCAGAATATTTGAAGTTTGTGTTTGCACGTGTGCACACACACTCACACACAGGCTTGAGTTTAGAGAAAGCGCTAGTGAGCAATTTCATTGGTCACTTGGTCAATGGGAAGTTGTGACTTTGACCTCTAACCAATTCATCAAGTTTGCCACCTTTCCTGTCTACTCTATTACTTTTAAAATATACTATAGATTGATAGCAGCTCAGCAGTTCTGTTATACAAATGGGATATATCAGATAATATACCACCATGTTTGGTGAAATTTTATCAAAGAGTTTAGGTCAAATATTGAGCAATTATAATGAAAATTTAACTTGCACAAGCAGTTTAGATGCTTTCAGTTTCCAGCCTCAAGATTCAGAAAGTTCTTTTTAAAATGACATAGAGAATAAAGATTTTCTTTTTCATCATAAGCCAAAAACTTCCATATGGGAAAACTTCTACATAGGAGGATAGATATACTGGATGCTATACCTTTTTAAAACTTATTTTTTTGAGAATTTCTTATATAAGTAATATATTTACATCATGTACATACCTTCTTTTGCTTCTAATTCCTCCATATTCCTCCCTAGAGTTTCTCTCAAACTTTTGACCTCCTCCAAAATTCTTATTGTTACATATATTTTATACATTATTGTGTACATGCACATGTGTTTAGGGCTGACCATGCAAGACTGTATAAACTCTCTGGGCCCATGTATCTACAGAACTGAGTCTCTCTCTCTCTCAGCCTGGCTGCTACACCTTACAATCTCATTAAATACAAAGACTTAAATAAAAAAAAGCAAAAAGCTGTATGGAATTTTTTTGTTGTTTGTTTTTCTCAAGACAGGGTTTCTATGTGTAACAGCCCTGGCTATCCTGGAACTCACTCTGTAGACCAGGCTAGCCTTTAATTGACAGATATTTGCCTGTTTCTGCCTCCAGAGTGCTGGGATTAAAGTCGTGCGCCACCACCACCCAGCTAGTAGATGGGATTTTTAAGGCTCTATTGCCTCTACATTGAGGGTGGTGGCTCACATCCACATCCCAGCATATGGAAGGCTGAGGCAGGAGGCCTTCTGGGAGTTGGAACCTAGCCAGGACTACATAAATTCTTGAACAACATGGGCTACAGAGTGAGACCTTACCTCAAAAAACCAAAACAAATGAAAAGCAATGATAATAATACCTATTGCCTTTAATACTCTAGCAGAGGTAACAAGGTCAGCTAATTTCAAGGGATGAGAAGAGCCACAGGCAGGTGAGTGTTTTTTAGGCATGTTCCTGTCCTAAGCTGTGGTGCAGTGTAAATAAAACAGAATAAAAACATTAACAATTTTACTAGTAATATTCTCTTAATAGTATATGAAAATATAAAGCAATAATACATGAACTTTATTGCAAATACTTTCCTCTGTATAAATTTTTTAGTACATTTTACTATTTTACATGGTGTCACACCTGCATGTATGTTCATGCACTACTCCTGTAGTCCAGAAGAGGGTGCTGGATACCATGGAACTGGGGTTCCATTTGTGCTGGGAACTCAGATGTTCTACCAGAGTAATCAGGTCTTAATCTCTGGGCCATCTCTCTATCTCTCTAACCCTGTTTTTCTTGTAGATTTCTAAAATTAAAATTATCCCTTTCCCTTTTGTAATTTAAAGAAAGAATTTGAGTTCCTAAAGGATCTCTAAAGTTTGTGCATAGCCCCTCATGGCATCCGGATAACTTCTGCTGGTATCTGTTTTATATTTTAGTCTTTCTTAAGTAAAAATATGCGTTAATTTGGGGGATTTTAATGACTTAATTTGTCCCCACAAGCCATGTTATGTTAAAATTAATGACCAAATAATGATAAAATATCACTCTGGGGATCAATGGCTTAGTTGGCAATAAAGTTTTTATAGTTAAATTTATAGTAAATGGACAAGAAGGTTAAAATCAATTTTTTTTACTTTAAGGAAATAAAACTCTTGAGTGACAGAACATGATGATGGATTCTTCAAATACACGTTTCAAATGTCATGCCAGAACATTTTTTATGACCACAGTGTCATTAAAAGCCTTAGTTTCAAAGGCAACGGTTGTTTTAATTAGAATGGTATTTTAAAACTTAAACTGCAAGTGAGTTTATAGCAGAACACCTAGTATGCAGGGCACTCCCTCTATGGGAATCTGAGGGACAAGAGCAGTTATAAAGTCCCTAAGTAATGAAGTGTGACAAAGACCGGTGTGGTGTCCATAACGCTGCAGGGCTAGCGGGAGAAATGTCATGTTTTCATGATAGAAATCAATCATTTTCTCAACACAAGGGACTGTCTGGAGTACAGACACATGCCTGTTACTCCAGAACTTAAGAGGCTGAGCCAGGAGGATTGGGAGTCAGAGGACATTCTGCATGAGGGAGTAAGTTCCAGGCTAGTCTAGGTCATCTAGGGAGAGCTTGTCTCAACATCTCCTTCACAAAAAAAGAAAACAAGGTTTTTTTTTTGGTTTTGTTTTATATATTATACATATATTATATATAAAGCAAAACCAAATGATACAGAGCCACTCTTTAAATATTGAAATGGTTTGTACTGTTGAAGATCTACCCTGTTTAGTCATTAGTCATACTGGGAGAAGCCACTGAAAGAAAAACAAAAGAGCAGAAATTTGGTTGAAAGGACTAGGTTTGTTTTTTTGTTTGTTTTAAACAGCCAAGAGTTGTCTTGGAGTATATCAGGCATCATATCACTGGGGCCTAGAGGTGAGTTATTTGCATTTTCTAGATCCCATTCAAATACAGTGTGAGTATTTCAGAGTCTACAAATTCCTTCTGCCCCATCCAGAGCTAAAGAAATAAAGTTCTCATGGCATATGTACTCTCAGCAGACACAGAAGCAGATCTACAATGTCAAGAAGAGGTGATAGATAAGTTACTTTTTCCTTGCTCAGGAAAGGCAGGTTTATTCTGGCTCAGTGTTAGGGGCCAAGCTATCATGGAGGAAACATAGTGATGCCAGGAATGTGAGACTTGCCATACTATCTGCAGTCAGGAAGCAGTGTGAGAGAACACTGGTGCTCAAGATGCTTTCTCCCTTGGTTCACTCCTAGGTCTCAGGTCAATGGAATGGTGATGCTCACATTCGGAATCACTTCCCTGTTCTGCAAATCTTGTCTAAAAGCACCTTCACTTATATATCCAATGCTGTGTTTCTGTACTGATTATAAATCCTTCAAGTTGACTGGAAGATTACTATCAGTCCATATGGCAAAATGCACCTCAAAATGAACAAAAATAAAATGATAGATTTTTTAATACATAATGTTCTATATATAAAATTATTAATTTGTTTTAACATATCCTAATGTCTATCTAACAAATAAAACCATTATTCTTAAGAGAATGTGATAATTGAGAAATAGCCAAAGAGGAAGGAAAGTATCTGGAAACTCACTCCCAAGTGGATTTAGAGAAGAAAACACTTGGAAAAATTACATATAAACAGGTACAAATTAAATTGCAATCTAACAAGAAGGCTGTGTAGGAAGAAGAGGGAGGTACATGAGAGTCGTAGAAGCAAAGGCAAGTTTGTTGAAATTAGATGACAGTGTGGTGGGGTAGGAAGAATTAGCACTGTGTTTGGTCTTGGCATGCTATGTAAATAAAACCTGTTTGGGATATATCAGTCACAGTACCTGCCATGTAAATGTAGGGAATCGGCCTCATCACCATAATGATGTAAATTGTTTTAGTTGGAAATAATCTTCCCCAAATAAATAAACATTTACCATGATTTGGGTATGCTCTTCAAATGCTGGATAGGTGGAGTTTTGTGTGGAGACCCCTAACTTCACAAATAATAACATGGAGACTTATTATTAATTATTAATACTTGGCTGATAGCTTAGGCTTGTAACTCACTAGTTTTTTTCAACTTAAATTAATTCATATATTCTACATTTGTTCTACCACATGGCAGTACCAGCATGGCATGTTCATCTTCTGCTTCCCCTGCATCTGGCTGCTGACTCCACCTTCTTTATCACCATGATCTCTTTTTGGCCACAAGTCCTGCCTAACCTCTTCCTTCCTAGCTATTGAACCATATAGCTTATTATTGAACCAATGAGCGAAACATCTTCACAGTGTCCAGAAAGATGGTTTCACAGCAATACAGTATGGCTCTCAGTGCCTGCCTGAGAGCTTGTCTGATTGTCTGACCTGGGATGCCCATCTGTAATGCTGTGAATATGTTTTACTACCATTGGTTAATAAAGAAGCTTCTTTGGCCTACGGCAGGGCAGAATATATCAAGGTGGAAAATCCAAGTAGAGATAAAGGAGGAAAGAATGCAGAGTCAGGGAGACGCCAGCTAGCCACCAAGGAAACAAGACATGTAGAAAACAAGGTTACACCAAAGCCATATTGCAATACAGAGAGGAATAGAAATGGGTTAATTTAAGATATATGAGCCAGCTAGGAATATGTCTGAGCCATTGGCCAAACAGTGTTGTAATTAATACAGTTTCTGTGTGTTTATTCGGTCCTTGGCATCTGGGAAACATAAGCACAGTCTCAATTTATACTTGTTTTCAATCAGAGAAGAGGATAACATCTAAATGCAGAAATGCACACAGAATTCAAAACTCTAAGCAGTATGGGGGAGAAACACAGCTTCAGTTCAAGTAGCCCAACAGGCTTTTCTGAGTAAAGTCTATGCAGCAATTCTCAGTGGATTTTTAATTCACAATAACTAATGCTGTGAATGTCATGGGGCATTGCCAGTGCCAACACAAATATAGGAGTACTGGCTAATCTTGGATGTCAACAGGACAATTGGCAAGTGAGAACTACTGAAGAATCGCTTCCATCAGATCGATCTATGATCAGGTTTGTGGGGGTTTTCATGAATGCTGTTTGATGTGGGAGAGCATAGCTTACTGTGGGCATTGCCCCCTCCAAAGGTGGGTGTGTGGTGTACAAAAAGCTCACTTAGCATAATTCAGGGGAGCAAGCCAGTAAGTTGTGGTCCTGCATTTTGCTGCCACTAGTTTCCTATCTTCAGTCCCTACCTGACTTTCCTCAATGGTGAACTGTGACCTAGAGATCCCGATGAATAAAAAAGCAACAACACAAAAATAATAAAAAACAAAACAACAACTAAACAAGTTGATTATTGGAAGGGTATAGCTTTGTCTTCAAGTTATTTTTTATCCCTGTACTGTAAGTCTGGGTTAGTTTAATTGCTAAGTAGAAAAGTTTATTAATTATCTTCATATTACTATGATGAAACACCAGGACCAATGTAACTTATAGAAGGAAGGGTTTATTTGTGGTGAATGGTTCCAGAGGGTGAAAAGTCGATCAGCACCATGGTGGAGCAGCATATCAGCAGGCTTCCATGGTGATGGGAGCATCAAGGTAGCCATGGAGACTGGGGCAGGAAGCTGAGAGCTCACAACCTATTATGTATAAGCAGAAAGCATACTGGTAATAGCAAGAGCCTTTTCAGTCTCAACGCCTATCCCCAATGATATTCAGCCTCCAGCAGGGTCATACACATCGAAACCTACACAAACAGCCTTTAAAACTGGGGACCAAGTATTCAACCATTGGATCTACGGGGACATTTTTATTAGCCATCACAAAGGGTAGTCAGATGCCCGCTACACAAGGAGATAAAAAGTATGTAGGTATTTGGGTATATAAGAAATCATTTTGTATTATAATAATAAACTAGAGTTCAACTCACTTTTCTTTAAATATAATCTTTAATGGTATAGAAAATTGACTGTGTTGACTGAAAAAAATTATTTAAAGATAAGACAAGAAAGGAAATTTAAGGGAGGGAGCTAATGCTAGGGGTGGGAGAGAGAAAGAAGAATAACCAGAGTGCATTATATACATATATGGGGCTGTCAAAGAAAAATTTAATCAATAAATATAAATGGTTATTAAAGGAGAATTGTACTCTGGCATGTGTATGAAAATCATTTAAACAATAGTACATTATATTCTGTTAAGATTGTAGGCCTCATTATGTAATTCTTAATAATAAAACCACAACTTTCTGAACTTTTCAGTCAATAGCTTTAAACCTCGTTTTCATTTCTTTTCCTGTTATCGACCGGGCTTTTTTCAATTAAATGCTTCATTGTAACCAGCAGTCAAGTCTGCTTTGTATAAATTCTTATGACTTGGAGAAACAGAGCATTATTTGTCTTCATTCAAATAACGGATGGGATGTAAGAAAGCTTCTACAAAACTGGTCCACAGAGGATGCTTTAAAATAGCACGCGGGTCTGCAGAGTTTCAGGAGCAAATTCGTTTCAAATTGATCAACGTTTATCCCTTTCAAAATCCACTTAGGAAGTTTCAGAAAGGCACTGTAATGTAAGGGAAGTAAAAGAATAAAAAGTAGAGTCAAACCGCGTCCAGTTTTTCCCCTTTGAGTACATTAATGTGACAGAAGAAGCTAAAATAAACTCTGGCTTTTTGAGCCCTTTAAAAATCACCAGAAGTAACCTCATTTCCTACGACTTAGAAGGAAGATTGTGTGTCTCTGTGTGTGCACACGTCACTTACTATTTAGAACATGTTTTGTATATAAAGTGTTATGTCTAGGTTTTATATGACCTTGCCTCTTCTACCAAGCTCCAAGCTCTTCAGTATGTTTTTCCCTGCACTCAACACAACAGAGACACTGATGGGGAGAGAGAGGTCTTGTTGCTGAAGAGAAACTCTGTGCTGTAGCTATGTGCAGTCCTTGGGATCCTGACAAAAGAGAATCCTTTGGTTCTAAATAAGAGAAGCATATTAGTCAGGATTAGTCAGGGTTCTCTAGAGTCATTGAACTTATGGAATGAATTAATCTCTCTCTCTCTCTCTCTCTCTCTCTCTCTCTCTCTCTCTCTCTCTCTCTGTGTGTGTGTGTGTGTGTGTGTGTGTGTGTGTCTATATCTTAGAAAAGGAGAGCACACCTATGATCCAGATATTGAGGCAACAAGACAACATGCCTTTAATGTGGGGATTTATTGCAATGATTTACCAGCTACAGTTCAACAATGGCTAGTTGCAAACAGAAATTTCAAGAATCTAGTAGCTTCTCAGTCCTGCAAGGCTGGGTGTCCCAGTTGGAAGGGATGTGCTGACAAGGCGAGGGCAGGCAGGTAAGAACAAACCCTTCCTTCTTCATTGTCTTTCTATAAGCTTCCAGCAAAAGGTGTTGCCAAGATTTAAGGTGTGCCTTCTAGCCCAGGTCTGGATCAAAGACATGTTATCTTCTTTCCTCAAGATCTGGATTACAGGTGTGGTCTCCATTTCTGGCTTATAGTTCATTCCAGGAATAATGTTGACAACCAGGAATAGCTGTCACAGCAAGGAAGGCTGCATTGACTTAAATGTTTCGATTATAGATATAGTGAGAAAGCATAAAAGGCACTTCACGAATGGTCTTGTTCTATCGATGTTTTCATCCCTTACATAGAAAGGCAAATCCCCCACTCAGTGTTTTCCCTCCTTCTTTCCTTCCACACTGGGCGGTTATTCCAACAGCCTGCAACAAGAGTCTCTCAATGTCAAGCTTCTCTCATCGTGTTACCATGTGGGAATGGGGAAATGGTGGAAGGTACTTACTTCTCTGACTATAGCTTTTTACTACACAATCTGCTTTTTTTATTTTTAACGTTTTTATAAGGCATGTGACAGACTGGCTTGTTGCCTGAGAAGTAGGGGGAAATCTCAGATACTTTGGTTTCTGACTTAACAAAATAAAGAAATTTATAGACTTAGGTGCTTTTGTGACCAGACAAAATACATGAATGATGGACAGGTATCAAGCATAGGATAATCAGTAGTATGCAACATAGAAGAATAGAGCCTGTGATTACCACAGTGCAGTGTCTTCTTGAGAAATATCCTTCTTTAAAACATTGGCCACCTATTTGACTTGGGAAAAACTTTTAAGTTAAACCAAACCTTGATGATCTAGGTCCAGCTCAAGAATCACTATTTAGTTTTTTGTGTATTACATATAAGATATTCAAAGGCATGGTTAGATTTTGTTTTTCATTTTGGTTACCATAGAAACACTATAATACCAGTGTGGACACATAATTCTTTTCCTAGGTCAAAAACCTATAAAATACCATATTCTACATAGCTCAAATTTACCTAAAAAGAAATTCATTCTGAATACTAAACAGTAACAAAAATATTTACCATTTTTCTAACCCATTTAAGGACTCAGACAGATTATGTAGAAATCATATCTTTCTTTGAAGAAATCTTATTTACTTGGTTTACTTATCTGTTTAAGTTCACTTAATCCTTTGGTATCACAATTATACTTTTATTATCCATCTCTATGCCTAGTTCCTTAAACAGTTTAGATGTACTTTTGTGGTCCATACTTAATAATTTTTTTATATCCAGTGTAATATTTGAAAGATCCAATTATTCTCCAGTGATTGATGTGTGCAATAAGGCCAACCTGAGACAGACCTATAAACATAAGGTTTGTTAGATCAAATCTGAGTTTTGTTTTATAGGTATTCCTGTTAGGGTTTTGTAAGCAGTTCTAAGGGTGATTAAAAGCCCTCGTATGTTGAATTAAACAATTTTTTTCATGTGTATTAGAGGGCAGATTTTCTTATTCTACAGCAAACTTTCAGGGTCCCACAAGGATTACCCATTACATGATACATATTAAGTAATTTTCTGGATGTCTTAGTCAGAATTGAGGAAAATTCCTCACATATACTTAGTGAAATGAGGCTTACAAGGCCTTTAGTTTTCTGGGAAAACAAAATGAAAACTAAGGAGAAATTATTATGAAATATGTAAGGTGTGACTTTGTTAATGATTTGAGCAATTAAATGTCATGCTTTGAAAACCCCATATACTAGAGATGAAAAGAACATATGATGTCTCTTTCATCATTAAAACATTGCACTTCTATAAGAGCAGAAATGCTTCAGTGTGCGTTAGTAAAACAGCAAACAAACAAAAAACCCATGGGAACTTGTGGCATGCAAGAGTCTTACATCTGAGGTGTGGTGTTTCAGGCAGTGTCTGTAGGTATCCTACGGTACCAGGACATGTGCAAGCAAAATACATATGCTGTGTATTTACAATCATGGATGTAGGAAAGTATGTGATACAGTTGCCAAGACATCGCAATTATACCACACTAGTTTTTGAATTAATTTATGGTTATATGCACCAAGAAATCCTTTGCCAAATTCTCTCCCAATTTTTGTAAATCCACAGTTGTGACCTGTAAGTTAAGAAAGCCATAGTTTACACTGAACTGGGTTTTCAATTGCATCTTATGGTATTTAATAAAGTGCAATGGGACGTGGACATAAAATGTGGCTTCACTAATTTCCAGAATGCAATACTATCTTGCATATAGCACTAATATTCAATGTACTTCTATTCACTCTAAAAACAACACTAGATATAAAGAGGAATTGTTAGAACAGAGATATTTTGTATGTATGATTGCATACAGGCACATGAATTCAGAGCCATACTAATTTCTAGATAATTCATGATAATTTAAAAATTTTATGTACTTAAATTAAATATAGGACAGAAGTAGTTTATACCAATATTTGAAAAATTAGTTTTAAGACTATGATGTGTTACTAAGTGTTGTATTTATTTATTCATTTACTTATTATATGTATTTACTGGATGGGGGGAGTGCTCACCCTAGTATGTGTGTGGGGATCTGGGTACAACTAGCAGGAGTGGGTTCTCTCCTTCCACATTGTGGGTCAAGGGGAGCAAACTCAGGTTCTTGATCTTGTTGGGAAGAGCCTTTTCTTGCTGAGTCATCTGACCACCCCAAAGGAGCCTTTTAAAATGATTTGTTTGACCAGTTATTAAGAAAGACTATCTGTAAGACACAGAATAAACATTTTACTTTTATCAGAACTTGAAACTTTTGTCTATTGGTTTTCAAGAATGCTCATATGATATGTCCTTAACATAGTGATATTTTGACAAATATTATGTATGGTTCAATTTATGTGTTATAGCAGGACCTGCCTATCTTCTTTGAGAGGCAGTAACAATGTATTTTCCAGGTTATACCAAGTGATCTCTAACAGAAATAAGCCGTGTAAGCAGCAGTCTCCCCAAATGTAACGTTCACCTACTGGGGCATACTCTAGGTTATATGACATTCCTGTAATTTTTAATAAAATGGCCACTTTCTTATTTTGTGGCTATACAAAGACAGTAGATGAGCCTCTATTTTAGAATGAAGCTATATATTGTCTATCTAACCAAAGTTACTACATAGATGTTTCCATGGGCTACAAATGTATTTTTCCATTAAATATTTGGATCCTAATATTATTTTTCTCTCCATGCATTTTGCTACACTAATGACAACCATGAGTTGTGTATATGAATCACAGTGTATCTTTATTTACCCGATTTCCCCTTTTTTCACTTCTGAGCTGAGTTGATTGCTGGCTATTTTCAGTTATTCATGGGCTTTTCTTCAATATACATTTTTGTAGTAATTTTGGCCAAATTCCATGGTCGATTTCTGTTTATTGATATTCGTAGGATTTCAGCCTGAATAAGTTTTCTACATTTTGTTTTCTCTTCCAATAGTTTTTTTTTTAAATTCTTAGATATTTTCTTTGACACTTATGTACACTTTTCTCACCTTGACCCTGGCCTCCTTATTCTCCTTCCACCTCTCTCCTTTCCCCCCTCCTCCTAACATGCCCTTTTTCTACATTCATATCTATTGTGTTATTTTGTGATCCACTGATTTTAACTAGCATTTTCTCTGTGACTATGATTTGGAAATGTCTCTTGGCGTGAGGGTGGGCTCCTGCGTGGGTAAACAATTGAAAACAATTAAAAATTACTACCCCTCCACCAGAATTCATCTAATCAATTTAATTTCCCTTTGATCTATGATTGACAGTCGACAGACCTAACAGGTTCGGTAGGCAGCTTAAGTTGTGTAAACCTGGGTGCGACAGCTATGCCATGCCTCGGAGTGTATTTGAAAGCTTTTCTCCCTATATTCTTTCTGTCCTATTTTCCACAGTATTCCCTGAACCCTAGAGGGGATGGTACAAATGGCTTTTATAGGGTTGTGCATCCAACTGTCACCTATTTTCAGTACGGAAACCAACCACAGTTGCTATATTCGTGATTATCTTTGCAAAGAGAAGCTTCTCTGATCAGGCTGAGAGCAGTGATATCTGAGGCCATAAACATGCATTGTCTTTCTGTGAATTTAGTTAAACAACAGCATTTACCTCCTGCCTAGAGCCTAAGACCTCCTTAGCCATGGATTTTTTTTTTAACTGAGTTTACAATACCTGGCATGGATTTCCTCCTGTGGAGCAACTTGTTGCAATGTTTTTTTTCTATCTTGATGGTAATGAAAATAATGCATTTTGTCAAGTATACAAGCTCTTCTCAGGAAATAGTAGGTGAACTGTATTTGCCTAGGATTTGAATTGTTAAATCTTTCTCATATTGACAAAACTTTATGATGTCCTGGCCTGAAAAATATTAAACAAACAAGAAAGAAAGAAAGAAAGAAAGAAAGAAAGAAAGAAAGAAAGAAAGAAAGAAAGAAAGAAAAGTTTGCTGCAGTTACCAAGTGGTTTGTGGTCAGCAAATTTGACCTTCCAAACCTCCCTTCTTGCATGGGCTGATTCATAAATGAGGGGCATGATAACATTCAGTGTAGGATAGGATTTGACAAGAGAAGTGAAATAAAAATTCTGCTTCCACAGTCAGCATTTGTGGAGGAGGCATGAATGGAAATTCTCTTTTGCTTTAATAGTGGAAAAGAGAATGTTTTTTTTTCTCTTAAGTCTTTGGATTTGTGTCAAGTACTCTTTTATTAAATTATACCAAGATGTTGTGTAAGTATGCCACACATTTGCATAAGTATTAAAATAATTCATCATGATTAATTCAATTACACTAAATCTCAGCTTTAATCATATACTATAGTGATTTGCCAGTATTTCCCCTTTTCCTGGGGTTTTGGTGGAGTTACAGATTTTGTAACAGCAATATAGTCACGTGAGTTGCTGTGATTAGTGCAGTTCCGAGGAGATCAATATGGATTCATCAGCTTCAGATGCATGATGAAAAACACTTAAAATTGCTCCTGAAAGGGTATGGTCATTTAACCTGAGAAGTGGATAAACTCTTGATGAAAGACAAAAGGGGAAAATTGGAAGAGGTGGGGAGTGAGAGAACCTGAGATGCCTGAAGGTCAAAAGGAAACAAGACAATCACATTGTCTTAGCACTACTCGGAAATCTCTAGGGAAGAGGGTGGAGCTGTACCATGAGATTTCAGGCAATTGAACATCGTCAGATTGAATGTGTGGAACTGAGGAACCCCATGTGAATACATATGACTGACAAGGAGCAAAGTAGCCTTAGGGACATGGGAAATTGACAATGCCTTCCTTACAGGTCAGGATCAGTGGACAGAAATGCCTTCTTCAGATCACAGCAGGAATGTTGACAGAGAGTGTGAATCATTTTCAAATGATTAACTAGTGTGTGCAAAACTCTCATCTATAGCTTCCTCTTCTGGGATGGTTATAGTCTGAGATTGCTGACACTAGAGACCTCCTGCAGAGGTTAGCTAACTTCTCCCCTTTGCTATAGATAATAAATGCACCAAGGTTCCTGGTTGCTCAGTGTTTGGCAGTGCTTTATCAGAGGTATACAGTTGTCCTGACTCCAGTTTTTCTGTACTTGTGTCTGTGTGTCTGTTCTTTCTTCATTCCTTCAGCCTGATTTCTGGGACCCAAACCACACAGGACACAGTAGACACAGTAGGGATAGAATGAGACTCAGCATCAAAATAGGCTCAGTAATGCTAATACTTCCTATAACTAAGGGAAGCCAAGAGTTTTCCTTTTATTTGCTCTGTGTGTGTGTGTGTGTTTAAGTGGGTGCATATATGTATGTGTGGTTTCACATTCATGCATATATGTCTGTAGTAAGGTGTATGTAAATGCTAGTACAAGTGCACTTATGTGTGCATGTGGCATATTTATGTATATGTGTGTTTGCACATTTATGCATGCATACATTTTGTAGGAAGATGCATGTGTTTGGTGGTACAAGCACAGTTGTGTGGGCATGTGGAGCTCAGACTACAAGCCCAATTGTCATCCTCATGAACCATAACCATCTCTGTGAGTGAGGGTCTTTCTCTCACTGAGATCCTGATCTTACCGATCAGGCTAGACTCTCTGTCCAGTGAGCCCCTAGAATCCTCCTGTCCCCACCTCTCCAATGCTAAGATTAAAGGTACTCAACAGAACTCACAATTTTTACGTTAGTGTAAGGAATCAAACCCAGGACCTCAGACTTACATACTGAATGAGCCATCTCCCTAGACCTGTGAATTCTTTCTCAGTCATGGGTTTCTATAATTTCATTCATAGTTCAACACCTTTCTTTTATACCTTAGATCTTGATCGTGGCTTCAGTTGGAGATGGCTTCACTGGTGATATTGCAATTGATGATCTGTCATTCATGGATTGTACCCTCTACCCAGGTAAGAGAGCGCATTTCCAAATCTGTTTATTTTGGAAGAATCAACAAGGAAATAAATACTTCATATTCAGGAGTAAACTCAAGTGCCCTCGTTTTTGCAGTTTCTTAAATATATTGACACTGGAAAAATAGAGTATATCTCTGCTAATAAATAGTCTTAAAAAATGAAACATAGGGAAGCTGTTTGAATCTGTTTTTAATCACTTGTGATATACAAAATACTAGCAAGTCATATCTGAAGTTATGATCTTTGTGAGACTTTCTTTTTTTGACTAATAAAAAGGAACTACTTCATTTAAGTCTGACATAGTAAAACTATATTCAATAAAAACAATTATTTAATAAGACTTACATTAATAAAATAATTATTTAATAAGACTTACATTTACAATGTTCAGTCCATGTGTATTAGGCAAGCGCAGAAAAACTACTTCATTATCTATTCTCTCTTGGAGACTTCCAACTTTTGTAACTAATTTCCTTTCTATAATAAGTAAGAAAAACTGTAGCTATGACTATTTAGTCTTCCATCCCATCAGAGACCCCAGAAAGTGTTTTAAATGCCATATTTTGTTGCTCTCTGAAGTATTTGAAGAACATCCATCTATTTAAAATATATCTCTTTTACCTTGAAAACATACCTAACATGACTCTAAGTTTGGTTGTTATAGATGACTAACTAACATGTCTTTCTTTATTATCTAAAATAGCTTTCAAAGACTAAACATTACATTACATTTTAAAATGAGCTGCCTAGATACAATGCCTTAAATAAGAATAGAAATAAATATAGTAAAACAAAAATTACATTAAATCTGTATCAATCTACAAAAATATCTTATACATTATAACAAAAATCATATTAAATTTGTATCAATATACAGAAATATCTTAAACAATAGTAGAAGCATATATGCAGTATAATAAAAATAACCTTAAATTTCTATCAATATAAAAAAACTCATACCACTGTAAAATATTTGAGACAAGTAGTTTTTTTTAATTTGAAAGTTGATTCAATAATCTTCATTTTTTTATCCAATTGTTTCTATATCCCACATTTTTTCCCTTCCTGAATCTAATCTCCTTTGCTTAGTTTCTTCTCTGACCATGATCAATAACCACTTGCAGTCAAGCCCCTTAAATGATGACAGCATTCACCAAACAACCAAAAACTACTCACCCCATCTCTTGCGAATGTGGGCATTGTGTCTTTAAAATTATTTCCTACTGTCTAGAGGAGATGACATCTTTAGGGAACCCAGAAAAAAAAACTGAGATAAAGACCAAGTCCTGGGAGAGCTTGCTGTTGTCCAGTCTTTGTATGGTGGGAAAGTGCAAGGCTTATCTGAAGTTCTGGCAGGAGTATTCTGTGATGCTGGGCAATTTTAATTAACTACCTCGATATTGTCCTAAGAAGTTTGTAGTTCAAAGCTGATTTTGATTGGTATTTGTCATCATAGTGGCATTACCACAATTCACGTGGGATCATCATCCTTTTGGAGATTTCAAAAGTCTCTGATAGGAATGGTCATGATTCACTGCAGAAAACCTAAATACTTTAAATATCATATGCAACAGATCTTGGAGAGGTAAAAGGACAACAATCTATTTAATATATAAGAGATTCACAAGCCTAATTTCTAATTACCTGCTTTGAATTGACACCTGAAATCCTACACAGGAAGCTAAATCAAGTCTATTTCTAGAATTAGTTAATACTTTATATGACCATTAATATCATGACAGAAAGTTTAAATATATATATAATTTTTATAAAGTTTGAGATAATATTTATATCTTATAAAATTTTTAAAAAGTCAAAGTAAAGAGAACAGATTATGAGTTGCCAATAGAATAGTCCCTTCATTTTGTTTTTTCTTCTGTTCCATACGAGGTGACTCTTCTGAAATGAAAAAGAGGTCTTAGATTTTCCTCAAACAAGTATGCTTGGGTTTAGAGAAGAATAGAGTCACATTCCAACTCCAAAGCAAACCTTAATTTTTAATTGAGTTGGGACCAAAAAAAGACCATTTGCCTTATATGTCTGTAGAGAAAAGCAGAAACAAACATTTGGAAATATATATATATATATATATATATATATATATATATATATATATATATATATAGTGTGTGTGTGTGTGTGTGTGTGTGTATTTGGAAATTAAGCATTAAGCCAATTTACTCTTTTTTCTTAGGGTTGGCTCTGGATTATTCATCTTTCTTCAGATGTGTTATTTATCCATTGGTCTTTAGATATTTTTTAGTGGGATATTTTTCTTCTCCTGTAAAGACAAAAACAAAACCCTGCCCTAACCTTTACTTTGGGAAGTTTCCCTTTTTGGCAGTTCTTTTTTTTTTCTGATCAAATAAAAGACATTTATTAGTCTTATAAGTTAATTTATTGAATTGGCCATGCGGTTTGATGAACTATCACTTCTCCTAATCAACAGTTTTCTCCTGCTTTAATCTAATCTTTATCTATTTTGATAGTATTTTCTTCTCCTGTGGAAACAAAAGCAAAATCTCACCCCCAGTGTAAGACATATCCTGGTTTCCATTCTGAGGTCAATATATCTGTAAAGTATACCGCCTGATTAAATTCAGCAGTTTTTCCCCTAGTATCCAATATCTCTCCTGAACTTTTTGTTGTATCTATGGAAGTTGTTCTGCTTAGTCATAGCCAGAGCTATGTGGTGATTAACAACAGGTATTATGTCTTTTAATTGCCCTGTGTTTGAGTTTCTCTGATGCTGACTGGCCAACTTTGATATTAGAGCCTCCAGGAGGGCCCTCAGTGCATTCCCCATGGCAAATGGTTACCTTGCCTGTCCCTTGTTGATCTATATTCATTAGTTCAATGCTGGCTTTTGCCATATTACCTGCATACTGCAGAAGGATGGGACCCTCTGTTTGAGTCATCTCTAGGAAGAACATTGTTTTTAGGAACATCTTACCTCCAATCCCTTTTCAGATGACCTGGTTTACAACAAAAATTTTGATGTTTCTTAAAATTTTTAGAAATTACTTCTACCAAAGCAATATCTTAAGTGTGAGATACAATAACAATAGTACTTCTAATTCTTTCAACTATTGGTGCTGATCTTGCTGTAAAGGACCTAATCATCTTTTTGCATTATGAATTAGCACTTTTTTATTTTTGTTTTTACTTTTGGAGATAGAGTTTCTTTGTGTAACAGTCCTGGCTGTCCTAGAACTCACTTTGAAGACCAGGGTGACCTTGAAATTACAAATATCCACCTGCCTTAGCTTCCTGAGTGCTGGTATCAAAGGCATATGCCACCACTGCCCAGCCTCAATTAGCCATTTTAAATGCCAAAGATTCAATTAATAGATGTTTCACTTTTGAATCTGATATCATGCTATTTACATCTGATGTTAATCTTTGTAAAAAGAATCAATGAAAATGTTTTTTGGGCCTTGTATAATTTTAGTAAATGAATCATTCCTCTTTCCTGATTTTTCAATCCTAAGAGTCCTATCTTAAAGTAAAACCAAACCAGTTAAGAGCTGAGAGAGAATAAATGACTGGATCCCTCAGACTTCATGACTTCCCTTTCTGGTGAGTCTTTATATTCTGCAACTATAAAGAAAGGCCCCCTACCTAATGTTTTTTTCCCTTTCTCCAGTTCAGATCTCAGTCTGGACTTACACTTTTCCTCTTCTTAGCATGTGCTTCCTCTGGGTGTCTATTTATTCCCCTCCAGTGATTTTTCCTGTTCTCTCCTCAACATCTGCTTATTCAGTAAGTACTTGGAACACCACCCACATAGATTCTTTTTGGCATTTTCTATCTTTTCCCCATAAATTTAGAAAAATTATTTTCTACACAACACATGTTATCCTTACAGTAAAGTTTCTCTTTTCCCCAATAGCAGTTGTAGTTAGAAGAAAGCAGTCATATTATTTGTTGGCTGTTTGGTCTCTAGCAACTAGCCAAGTAGTGGAATATGGAGATAATAATAAATATTTGCTGAAGGAATGGCTAGATAGAGCAATCTTAAACTTTTAGGTATTTTAGATATCTTGAATATATATTCTATCTTATTATTTCTTAAGTATTAAATGCTTCCACATAAAAATTTTCTATTGTGTATCAGATGAATTTCTTGAAAGACTATTTTCATTTACATATAGCCTCATAATATACTTCTAGATCTCAAACATGTGAGTTAAGTTAGAACAAAAATAGCAATGGTAATCAATTTCCTATTCAGAACTGTGCAAAACACCCTGAAGTCCTAAGCCGTGAATCCACTTCCACACATTCTGCCTCCACAAGCAGGAAACAGAGTTAAAGGACCACATCCCTGCCTGCAATTTCTGTTGTTAAATCAGAGTATGCAGGAAAGAACAAAATTACAGCCCGTATTAAGATATGACATGTGTACATTTACTGACATCCATGTATTTAAACCTTGCAGTAGAGTAGCAGGAAGTATTCTCAACCTTCTAGGACTGGAAAGGGCAGAGAATGTATAAATCCAATCTAGGGAACTTATAAATGGGCTTTATAATACTATATATATATATATATATATATATATATATATATATATGTGTGTGTGTGTGTGTGTGTGTGTGTGTGTGTGTGTGTGTGTGTTCAGTATAATCTTGCATCCCTTTTTGTAGTGCTAGGGATGAGATGGGAGCCCAAAGCATTCTAGACAAGTATGCTAGTACTGAACTACAGTCCCAGATCATTCCTATAATGTTTTAAGTGTTGAGAACAATTCTGCTTTATCCAAGGTTGCTAGATGTTTACTGCTGAGTAGAATTAGTAAGTTTACTGTCTAGCCTTATGTTGAGAAATAAAGATACTAGTTACCAAATGGATGTATATCTTAGCTCCCTGATGTAAAATACTAGCACACTGATAACCAGATACACTAACCCTAAAAAAAGAGGCAATGAGTTCTACTTCAAACTGCAAAATATTATTTTACGGATTACCAATGACCCAGATGACAGTAAAGCTTCAGGGCAGGAATGATCTTGCAGTGTAAATTTGTCTGATTTTAATGGCCAGAGTTTTTCCTACACGATTTCCCAATTTGGAGATAGAATCATTGTGGCTTTGGGGACACTGAGGAAGGAAAAAGAACACAAAAAAGTAGGGTTAATCGCCACCGAAACTCTAGATTCTCCAGTTATTCTGCTAAAAATATTCTGTGGCTAATGGTGTCAAGGTTGCCAAAGTAGAGCCGCTGGAGGCAGAAGCAAAGATAGGAAGTGTCTGTTACAGACCATTAGTCCCAATTTTCTGCTTCAAGTTTAGGATGAAAAATATGAAACTTGAAAACCTGTCTGAACTATTTGGCTCTGTGTTAGTTTCATAACAAATGAGACTTTTGGTCCAAACCACAAAGCCCCTCGAAGCTGAATGTTCCATATAAGAATGTCCTACAGTTTTTGTTCAATGAACACAAACAAAAATAAGACTTAATAATATACTGTTTATATATTTCTCAGCTGTTTTTCTTCTGTTATCATGTTGGATAAGGTGGATGAATACCTGTAGCTTCATTTTTAGCCATCAATTTGCTTTTAGTACTAACTAAACTATCATTTTTGTTCAGTGATACAATAATGTAGAATGAAAATTAAAATTCATGCAAATACAAATTATTGAACTAATTTCCAAAGTACTTATGCTTTCTGTATCACCTATTAATTTTTTTTTTGTATTTTTGAGACAGGGTTTGTCTGTAGCTTCTTTTGGTTCCTGTCCTGGAACTAGCTCTTGTAGACCAGGCTGGCCTCAAACTCACAGAGATCTGCCTGCCTCTGCCTCCCGAGTGCTGGGATTAAAGGCATGTGCCACCACCACCTGGCCTCACCTATTAATTTTTATAGAAACCTCTAGACAGGTATTCATTCTTTTTTCTTGTCTCAGCTCTAGCCTTTCTTCATGTATTGGTATGGGAGTTCCTTTTGTCTATGTGTTGATTTTATTGGTTAATGAATAAAGAAAACTGGCTTGGCCTATAATGTGGGAAGAAGAAAGTGAAATCAGGGAGAAGTCATGGAGCCGCTTCTGGAGATAGAAGTGCTGAAACTTTGCTGGTAGGCCATGACCTCGTGGTGATGCACGGATTAATGGAGATGGGTTAAATTAAGATATAGGAGTTGGCAAACAAGAAGTTGGAGCTAATGGGCCAAACAGTGATTTAATTAATACAGTTTCTCTGTGATTATTTTGGGTCTAAGCTAGCCAGGCGGCAGAGATACAAATAGCGGCCTCCCCTAATAATGATTTTCATGCTCTTTTTTTATAACACCATTTTTATCTACCAACCCCAGGCTGAAATTTAGCCATAACTTAGAGTTCCCTTTATTCTTATCCATTGGCAATTTCTGTCAACTGCAACCTAGAATGCAACTCACAGCTCTCTTTTTGTTTCCTTATCTCTACGTCATCCAAGACAGCAGTATTACCATGCAACTTTCTCAGTTCCAAGCATTCTCATTAGTCTTTTGTCATAGGGTTCTCATTATCTGAGAGAGTGTGTATATATACACACACATATATATATATACATCTTTGTTGCTTTGCTCTGTAAATCATTTGGACCTTTTCGTTTTCTAATTCCTTATGTGTATGAGTCTATGACAGTTTGTTTTATGCTAACAACTAGTTTTAATTCTATACAAATAACTATTTTACTCAATATTAATTTTTATCTCAATGCATCTATTCTAATTATTATTTAGTAAAACTGCCAGAATACTTGACAATGTGGTCATTTAAACAAGACCTTCATAATGACAACACAAGTTGACATCCCAAGGTGTCTGGAGCATGAGGCCCCTCTCCCAATTTAAGAGAGATATTAGGTCTTCTTTTGGGATGAGCCCCTGATAAATTACCCAATTCCAGAGGTCAGCCTTAAGTACATGTTCATATAAGCAATATTAAGTAGACTCACAGACACACACATGTGTTTGTGTATGAAAGAATACCATTTTAAAAAGAGGTATTGAGGTTGAAAGGGAGTGCAGGGGTAGAAGTCGGGGAGGGGAAAGTGTGTGGTGGAAATGATGCAAACACAATACTCACTCACAAAAATAATGAAATAGATGTAAAGGTGCCTAGAATTCAGGGGGAACTTTTCTCAGCTGCTGTTTCTTTTTTCAGATGGTTAATCATGTTTATTGTGGTATTATTCACAGTAAGTAAGATATGGAATTAGCTCAGATATCCTCCAGTACATGAATAAAGAAAATTGGTGTGTTGCTAATGGAGTATCATACCCTGTAAAAAAAAAAAAGATGGACATCCTACTATTTTTTTTATTGATAAAAGGAGAATAAAAAAAATTCCACCTCCTCCGAGCCTCCCATTTCCCTCCCCCTCCTCCCACTCTTCTCCCCCTCCTCCCACCCTTCTCCCCCTCCCCCCACTCCTCTCCCCCTCCCTCTCCAGTCCAAAGAGCAGTCAGGGTTCCCTGCCCAGTGGTAAGTCCTAGGTCCTCCCCCCTCCGCCCATATCAAGGAAGGTGAACATCCAAACTGGCTAGGCTCCCACCAAGCCAGCACATTAAGTAGGATCAAAACCCCGTGCCATTGTCCTTGGCGTCTCATCAGCCCTCATTGTTCGCCATGTTCAGAGAGTCCAGTTTTATTTCATGCTATTTCGGTAACAGTCCAGCTGGCCTTGGTGAGCTCCCAGTAGATCAGCCCCACTGTCTCAGTGGGTGGGTGCACCCCTCGTGGTCCCGACTTCTTTGCTCATGTTCTCCCTCCTTCTGCTCCTCATTGGGACCTTGGGAGCTCAGTCCAGTGCTCCAGTGTGGGTCTCTGTCTCTATCTCCAGCCATCACCAGATGAAGGTTCACAATGCTGTTTCACTCGGTGCCCAGATCGAAACTCCTGACATCCTACTATTTTAAGGAAAATAAATGGAGGTGGATGAGATCATATTGAAAAAAATAAGACAGACAGAGGTCAAGTATTACATGTTTTCTTTTATGTGTGGAAGCCACAAACCAAAAGAATTAGAAGGCCCTTAAGGGCTGTGAAGGAGACAAAAGGTTGTAGTGGCATTTCTATTGTAATTTAATAAATAAAACTTTCCTGAGGAAAAGAAAAGTAAAAAAGTCACACTGCCCACCCTTATATACCAGGTTTAATACCATAAACCTTTAATCCTAGTAGACATGTTTGTTTTCATAGAAAATTCATAGAAACCAGGCAGTAGTGGTGAACACCTTTAATCCCAGAACTATAGAGGATTATAAAATGGGAGTAGACAGCTCCCCAGCACAGTCTCATTCTGAGATTCCTGGAGGCAGGAACACCATTTTAGACTGTGGTCTAGATAAGAGCCAGTAACTAGCTGTTTTGCTTTTCTAACCTTCAGGGTGAACCCCAGTTTCTTTCTCTGAGTTTTTATTAATCATGATTCAGAACGTGAGAAGGATAGAAAAGAAGCTGTGTGTAACCTGTTCACAATAATACCTGTTCTGAAATGTCACAGTGAAACCCATTCATGTGTACAGTGAATGTGTGTTAAAATGACAGTCAAAGCAACTCTGAAAAGAGAATGAGCTAGCTCAATGCTCTAATTCCATCTAAAAGTGCTTCACCCTCCTCACCTTATTTCCCTCTTCATGGTCATATAATTTGTGGATGCACAATAGATATGCAGTACTAAAACAAAACCTTTTAAATTGCTAGAGGGAAAACGCACTCATGGGGCAGGAGCAGATGTTTGTGTGTGGGGGAGCTTTCACTTCACTGAGAGACCTCATTTCTTCTCAGAATCATACATGTCCTCTGAGAGCTCCAGGAAGACCTGCTGAAAGGTCATTGTGAGAGGCTGCACTTGCTAGGTTGAGGTTCATGGGGTGTCCTAATTTGAAGACTTCTATTCTGGTCTTGAAAGTGCCAGGGAATAATTGTACAACCTTAATCCCAAGCTTTCTTTCTACTTCTAAACTCACTTCAATGTAAACGAATGCTTATAGATATGAAAATTTCATTTCATTCATGTTATAAAGCAAACATACTTTGGGGGACTATGTTTTCTATCAACCATAGGAAAATAAACTGCATGATATGATATGCAGCAAAGAGCTATATTGTGATTTTTATGAATCAATTTCAAACAATAACTTCAGTAGGATTTTGTTGGGTTTTGGTGGCATTGTTGAGATAGGGTCTCACTATGTAGCTCTGACTGGCCTAGGACTTGCTACGTAGTCCAGGCTGGAATCAAAGTCTTGAATCTGCCTGTGTTGGCTTTCCCAGTGCTGGGGTTAAAGGCATGAACTAGCACACCTGGCCAGCAACTGTGTCTGAAACTCCACTTCACTTAAGCGGGGCTTATACATGCACTTTATTATTTTGATCATACTAGATCGAGCTCTTTTATGGGAGTCTATTCTGTTGTTGTATTTAGTGCCATAGGAAATACCTGTGCCCTGACCCTGGAGGTGTTGGTAGTTCCACATTCTCAATTGTATGAAGATTGATTAAATTTAAGCTCCAGTGACCTTATAGAATTTTAAATGAAGTCATTTCTTAACATGAAAGGTCACAAGCAGAATATATAGATGGTTACCTCTAAAAGACATAAATAACAGCTCTGCAAATTAAGTCACAGTTAGATCTAAAGCTTGATAAAGGTAAACTTTATCAAGGACTAGGGGTGGTAAGATAGCCACTCTGTCTACTAAATGATCAATGTGGGGATGGCTGTGGGGAGAGAATTGTAGCATAAAACAAGCTAGAAAATCTGTTTTATCAAAAAGAATTTATTAGTGTAGCCTGAAGTTTATCACATTTGTTGCAAGGAATTCGCAGAGCAAGGAGTTAGAACACCAAGTCCATCTGGAGCCTGAGCCATCAATTTAGGAAATCTTCCACATGACAGATGTGCAGGTGGTTTGGTTTCCCTGTGGCTTAGCTGTGTGGAAGAAGATCAGATCAAAGCAAACTAATCTCTGCTTCTCAGTGGGGCTGGAAAACAGCCATTTGTATGTTGCCTCTGCAATTTTTGTTTCAACTGAGGCTCTCCTATTGTGTCTGTTTATTTCTTTAAAGGAACAAATCTATTATACTGGTACCATTTCTTAACAATAATAGTTTCAAACACTAAACCACAAATTTTCAATAAGATGAATCTTTGTGTCCACTCCAAATTAATAGACTGAAATCCTTATTCCCTGTCTGATGATATTTAAAGAAGGGAATTGGGGCTACAGTTCAGATTAGATTAAATTACAAGGCAGGACTTGCAGATGGGATTCACAGCCTTATAAAAAGAAGAGTGGAAGACAAGATTGTTGTAATCGGTATAAGAAGCCTATGATGATAATAAAGAGACTAAAGAATGAAGCAGAGGATAGGTATGACCCAACTTGAAGATACAGTATGAAACAACAGTGTTCAGGGCCAGTTGGCACCAGTGAAAGAACAAACAAATAAAGAATAAACAATATAAAATAGAGAGCCAAAAATAAAGAAAATATTATGGAGAAAAGTGTCTTTTTACACAGATTCTGTTGCTTAAAATCAGTGGCAATCTAAGGCAAAAGACTGAGTCTCTGTAGTGAGACATTCCACAGAGCCATTGCATCTGATTGGATGCAATTCACTTAGGATTTGAACTATTTTTGTTTGTTTGTTTGTTTAAGGTCAGTGGTTGTTATCTTTTGTTTTAAGTCTGATACTTCTTTGAGTTCTTTCTGAGGAATTTAAAAACCTTTGCAAAACTTAGTCTTAAGTGAACCTGGCAAACCAGGTGTCTCATGGCTGAGAATTGCTTAGGCAAATGATGCCTTTGAACACCTCCAGATAAGAGGTTTCAGAATATAGAAATTGACTTGCTAGAGATATAATTAGGGTAACAGTAAAGGAGGCTTTTGCAAAGCCAGGAGTGGTCAGTCCATCAAGGCTTATTCCCCCTGCTACTTTTTCTAAGCCTGAAATTACATTCTGGAGTGATCCTCTTTCTTCAAAAGGCCTATGCAAAACCCAACACCAATTCTCGACATAGGTCCTTCACAAAAAACTAACTCAAACAGGATTAACGTCAATGAACTATAAAACACACAGAAAATGACATAAAATCTGGAGGACATTGGGTTTAAAGATAATTTTAATTACAGTAACAAAAGACATGAACTATTAAATAATTCATTACTTATCTGGATTTCATTAAAATTACAACCTTTTTGTCTTAGAAAGATATTGAATAGTGAAAAATAAAATAAGTCATTGTTGGGAAAAACATTTGAAAAAGACCATCGTGATAAAAGAGTGCTATTGAAAACATCCAGGGAACTTTCATATCTCAGAGTTAGGTAATGAAACCCTGATTTGAAATTAGTCAGTATGTAGAGGGCAATGGATGAAATACATGTATTTGTATGAAAATGTCACAATGAATACTACTTTTATAATTAATATATGCTAATAAAATTATTAAAATTTTAAAATAATCAAGAGATCTGAACAAATTTATCCTCACAGTTATAAATGGGACAAATATGCAAATGAAAATATGTTTATCATACATCATTAAGGAATTGCCTATCAGAATACTGATGTATATTACACAGAGTTTAGAATCTCGAAAATACAAATGATACCACATACTAGAAAGGATTCTCTCACTCAAAGCAAGAACGTCAAAAAGTTTGACCATTTTGTAGATATCTGGATTTTCTCATAAAACATAGATTCACTAATAAAACATATTAATATTTACCAAAATACTATATGTATGTAAGAATTATACATGGATAATTGAGGGAGATTTATTAATAATTGATAAAAATCTGAAGGAACCAAGATGTTTTCTGTCAGTGGCCCCATTCCACTTTTTCTTCATGTGTGTGTTCCATTACTATGTTTCTATTCAAAACCTACCTTAGAACATCTTTTTCCATCTTCTTTGCCTCTTCTAGTTTCATGACCTAAATCATCACCAGTCAACACACTCATATTCACCTATGCAAAAGTGAAATGAAGATTATTACTACATTATTACTAGTTTTCTAAACAAATTACCTTTCACTGTGATGGAAATACCCTGACAGGAACAACCATAGAGAGTGAGGGTGAGGGTTTATTTGGGTTCACAGATTCGACAACACATCGTGGCTGTAATAGGTCCATCTCTGGTATCAGGAGCTTGTAGCAGCAGCTCCTTGCCTGACACTGGCCAGGAAGTATTAAAGTTCTACTGGAGAATAAGTACATATGCCTTACAAAGCTTTCCACCATTAACTGATTCTGCTCTTTCAGTCCCATCACACTTCTCAAGGGTTCTACAATCTTCCAAAATGGCGTCGCCAGTCAACCAAGGCATGAAAATTCAGACATGTGAGCCTGCTTCATACTGAAGTCTTAACAATCTTTAAGAGTGATGGTACAAAAATATGGAGCTTTGAGAGATAATTAGGACTTAAATATTCACAAGAATGCACAGCACCCCTATGAAAGAAAAAAGGGAGTTGACTTGATCTTTTCATCAATTCAGGACACAAGGAAAAGTGTCCATGTGTGCACCAGGAAGTAGCTCTTTTTAGATCCCAATCTATTGACAGCGTGATCTTGAATTTCCCATTCTTCTAAACTGACAGTTACAAAGTTGTTGTGTAAGCCTGGAGATGGTGATACTGTTTTCAAACAACATTCCCCAGACAGAAGATGAGACTCAAGGACATTATATTAAGCTCAGAAGGTAGTAACTAAGAGGCAAAAACTGCATACCTCAACTTATAAAAATACACATGGCATCATAAATTAGTACAGTTTTATATGTGAATGTGTGGTTTTGCTGGTGCATTTGGGAAGGAGTAGCTATAAAAATAGATATGGGTTTCCTGTGTCTCTCCTCCCTGACTTTTCCTTCTCTTTCCCTCTCTCTCTTCCTCCTTTTCTCTGAGCATGATGATCTGAAGCTATTAGTTAGTAATAATTCCTTTAGTGTTGTTTGTGGAGTGAGGCATATTTTATAATATTTTATTAATATATATTAATGTTTAAATGATTCATTATTAAAAATAATTTTGAAAATAAGAAAAAATGAGAATATTATTAATGTTGAAGCAACTACAACATGTCTGGAGTGACTAAATTTCTGAACTTGTACAAAGTCCACTTGGCTGCTCTCCTGCCATGAAATACTCATTTCCAGAATCAGAAAACAATAAAAAAAAAATACTAAATCGAAAGCAGTGATTAGATGTATATTGTATAGCAAATACTAAAGTAGTAGTCAAGAATATATTGTAAGAGTTCAAACTTAACTACAAATATATGAATTCAAGATAATAGAATTTCTTATAAATATGTATAATGCAAAGCAATGCCAAGAAAAAGAAAGAGTTTATGAACCACTGCCATGTAAGCTTTTATTCTTCTAGAATATCCTGAGCATGGAACACAAATTAAGGGTCTCCCTTGAAATTAACATATTTCCAAATGCATACCCAGAGTAGAGCTTACAGCACATTCCTCAGTGCAAATGATATGGATCTTTGTGTAATCAGCTCCACAGCCCAGGCCCTGAACTAAAGCCATATTGTCGAGCATGGGGACTGTCATGGACTAGAGAACAGGATCATGTGATCACATCCTCATTTAAATAAATGCAAAAGCTGATATGAGCCTGATTATATTTGTTACCTTATGGATGACAATCTTGAAACAGAATATACAGCTGAGAATTTTCAATATCTCTGCCTTCATGAATTTTAATTGTATCATGTGTTTTCAACAAAAGTGCAGGGATGAACCATTTCAGGAAGTTCACAACCTATTTCATGGTTAAATTCATTTCTGGTTGGAGTTAGTTTTAAGCCCTTTAAGAAGATGATCTACAAAGGAATTTTCCTTTATATTCCAGTGAAACATATGAAAGCAATCTGTGCATAAAATGTTTTGTAATATTTGGTAAATTACTTCATACACCATAGCAATCTTTCCATATCCACAAGTAATGTGTTTCAGGGTCTCAGGAAACACCCCAAACCTTTAATCACATAGAGAGATAGATAATTGCATAGAGTGTGCTGGTTAATTTTTGTCGACTAGACACAAACTGCAATAACTTGCGAAGTGGGAACTTCTATGGAGAAATTGCCTTACCCAGACTGGCTAGTGGGCATGCCTATGGAAGATTTTCTCAATTGCTGATTGATGAGAGGGTCTGTGAATGGTGCCACCCATGGATTGGTAGTTTTGAATTCAACAGAGAATGTAACTGAGCAATCCAGAAGAAGCAAGTCAGTAAATATCATCCATCCATAGTCTCTGTTTTAGTAGCTGGCTCCAGATCCCTGCTTTGGCTTTCCTCGATGATGTGCTGTAACCTGTAACCAATAAACTCCTTCCTGCCCAAGTTCTTTTTGATCATGGTGTTTACAATAGTAGAGAAACAAGCCAGGACATATAGACAGATAGGAATGTTGACATAAATATGAATACAGGCAATGTAGGTCTCCATGATCTTTTATGAATGCTATAAACTTATGATACATTTTAATTACTTTATTTTTTTAAGATTATGATATAATTACATAATTTACCCCTTCCTCTTCCTCCCTCCAAACCTCCATCCCCCAAATACTCCTATGATCTCTATCAAACTAATGGTTTCTTTCTATTGTTGTGATATATATATATATATATATATATATATATATATATATATATATCCTGCTTATTCTGTATAATATTACTTGTATCTATGATGAATTTTAATTTATAAATTGGGCATGTGAAGAAATGAGTACTTAAAATAGAAAAATTTAGCACTCTTTTACCTGGTTATATGAAAATGTTTGCTTTCTTTTCTCCTTCAAAACACCTATGATACAGCAGTAACCCTCCTCAGGTGACGATAGGATGGCATGATGGATATAAGATGTGAAAGATGTGAACACTAGGGCACTCTCATCTGCTGGTGCTTCTTCTGTTTCCAGGAAACCAGGATCACCGAGCCTTAGCTGATA
This sequence comes from Microtus pennsylvanicus, assembly GCF_037038515.1. NCBI lineage: Eukaryota > Metazoa > Chordata > Mammalia > Rodentia > Cricetidae > Microtus > Microtus pennsylvanicus. Next base: position 133,501,297 of record NC_134582.1, read on the forward strand.
TCTATTGTATGTCAAGCTCAGATGACTGATGGCTCAAATCTATATAGATGAAGAATTTTCTTTCTTTTTTGTTTGTTTGCTTCTCACATTCTTTGGAAGAGCAGTGCTATCAGAAGTTATTGTTTTTCATTTGTGCACACTAGTTTGATTGTATATGTATACACGTGTGTGTACCTATGCACATGGAGCTTAGAGATCAGTGTCACGTGTTTTCCCCAGTCACCCACTACTTTATCTTTGGAGACAGGGTCCATTGCTGAACCTATACTTCACCACTACAACTAGACTGGCTAACTGGTGGTCACTAGGGAAGGAATCTGCCTGTCTCTACCTATCCAATTCTGGAATCCGAGGCACATACTGCCATGGCAGGCTTTTTCAAATGAAGGTTCTGAGGATTGAACTCTGATCTTCATGCCTGTGTAAGCACATTACCCAAAAACTATCTTACTAGCCCCACCTTTTTCTCTTTAACTCATCTAAGAGATGCAGAGGGTCTTAGTTTTCATCTGTGTACGATGCTACAGATGCTTTGTATTCTTCATTTAATCTGTCTGCTTTTTCAGCTCTATGAAATAATCCTGTCACACTTGCTTGTGGTTGGAATGATCAACTTTTGGTTCATTTTTATTTCATAGCCAATAGGTTCTGGATGGCCAGATACGTTATCTAATACACTTTTCAATTCCATTCCTTCTTCTTTCAAATAGCATTCCACTTTGGGAATAGAACTTTAGTGGAACCTTTCCATAAAGGAAATGGCTGTCACCTATGGTTTCTAATACTGTAGTCGGAATCTTGGCAGATAATTCTCATTTTTGTTTGAGAACATGTGGAGTCTTCACTCCACACTCTTTCTGATTTAGCTATGCATCCTGCACTGTTGCCATATTATAGCAAGACATTTCTCCTGTGCTTCATGTCTAAATAGTTCCCCTTTGCACTCTCCTAGGAATAGACCTACTAGAAAGCTTCTTAAAAAACATGTTTTCTCAAAGAAGAGAAACTGCTTTGGGTTTATTCTTTCTCTATAGTCAACTTCATTAACTCAGTCACAAATGCTCCAGCAGCTTCTCTGTTGGCAAGCATAGCCTCTCGAGTGGTTATGTGGTTTCAGTCCACACCTATCCATGAATCTGTGCAAACATTTCTTTCTTACAAAAGAGGGCTTGTTTCCTTTATCCTTGGAGAATCCCTTTGTCAGGCTTCTTGCTTGGTAGCATAACTGTTTTCAGTGGGGACACATTTTCTGTTAATTTCTTCTTTCAAATTTGGTACCATTTCCATATTAACTGAACAATTATCATTTACTCCCATCATTACCTTTTCAATTTTAGATGTGATAGCAAAAATTAAGCAGGTTTTTGTCTTTTTTTATTATAACTCCAAAAGTGGAAAATCTGTTCTCAGCATAGATATTAGCAATTTAAGCATGCATTTTTAAATTCACTATCAGGTCAGTAAACTGGACATTTTCACTTTGAAGGACAGCTCTGCATGTATACCTTGGCACAGCTGAATTGCCAGTGTCTTATTCTTGTGCTTTGGGCATGTCATTAGTACAGGAAGGAGAACTTGAACACAAACACGACTGGGACAGTCAGTTTGATAACTGAGATGGCTAGAGGCATGGCTAATGGACAGTAGGCTGTATGGTGTGGATAAGCAAGAAAAAGAGTGATTCATATCCTAAGCAGGAAAAACAAAACGATGCATGATTGATTTCATTATGCATCTCAGAGTCACGTACAATTTAAAACTCACAGATTGTTTCTGGAATTTTTTTTTATCCAGTGTTTTCAGACTGCAGTTACCTGGAGGTAACAGAAACCAAGACTGTAGATAATTTGGGAGTAGGGGGTAATGCTGTAGCTATCATGATTAACTTACCTTGAAGTAATTTTCCATTAAGCTTAGTGGCTGTTCTTTTTTATTCAAACTGTCTTTTAATTCCTTTAAAATTATCAACATTTCAAACACTAAATCATTTTATTGTTTATTTTTTCTCAAATTTTAGAATGATATTGGGTTCATCTACATTTGAATGGGATGCTCAAAAAGGGGGAGGGCAGAGGAGGAGAGAAAGGAAAGAGATATCTTTTTTTATTTTTTATTTATTTATTTATTAAAGATTTCTGCCTCTTCCCTGCCACTGCCTCCCATTTCCCTCCCCCTCTCCCAGTCAACAGATGATAAAGTATGTATTAATGAAATGTATAATGGTGATTCTAACTGGAACTATGAAGGAAGATACAGTGTGACTCTACAGAATAGTGAAGTTGGACTTTCTGCAGGTGATGATTTAGCTAAGATGTGAAACATGGCAAGCAAAGCTTATGTCCAAAAGCCATGAAGTAAGAGACAGGTGAAACAGGGAGTGTGTTAAGAGAGCATGAATCAGAGATGGGATAAGAAGAAGGCCTGTTAGGGGAGGCTGCTCTTTCATTTCCTCTCCGCCCAGACTCTAAATAATCACACTGAAACTATATTAATTGTATACTGTTTGGCCAATAGCTTAAGTGTATTTCTAGCTAGTTCTTACATCTTAAATTAACCCATTTCTATTATTTTATATTTTGCCACAAGGCTTGTGCCTGCTGGCAGGGTTCTAGCATCTTTCTCCTCTGGTGGCTACATGGCATCTCCCTGACTCCTACTCTCTCTCTCTCTCTCATATATATATCTTCCAGCTTGGCTATATTCTGTTATGCCATTGGCTGAAAGCAGCTTTTTTTCATTTTTATTTATTTATTAATTAAAGATTTCTGCCTCCTCCCCGCCACCGCCTCCCATTTTCCTCCCACTCCCCCAATCAAGTCCCCCTCCCTCATCAGCCCAAAGAGCAATCAGGGTTCCCTGCCCTGTGGGAAGTCCAAGGACCTCCCACCTCCTTCCAGGTCTAGTAAGGTGAGCATCCAAACAGCCTAGGCTCCCACAAAGCCAGTACATGCAGTAGGATCAAAACCCAGTGCCATTGTCCTTGACTTCTCAGTAGTCCTCATTGTCCGCTATGTTCAGGGAGTCTGGTTTTATCCCATGCTTTTTCAGACCCAGTCCAGCTGGCCTTGAGAGTTCCCGAAAGAACATACCCATTGTCTCAGTGTGTGGGTGCACCCCTCGCAGTCCTGAGTTCCTTGCTCGTGCTCTCTCTCCTTCTGCCCCTATTTGGATATTTGATAGTGTTTATTACTGTGTTAAAACCATTTCAGCATTTAAATTGGGACTTGTCTTAACAAAGGCAGAAAACTTGAATATTTTTTAATCATAAAAGTAGGTGAAAGATTTGATAGATGACAGTGAAGGTTGACTCAAATTCAAATAAAAGGAAATTCCATGAAAAACACTTGGAAAATGAGTAGAAGCCAAGACAGTGGTGGGTGCTACCATCTAGAGCCAGAGCCAGTGTCTTAGCTGGGGTCATCCTTGAGGATTCCTGGGAATTTTCCCAGTGCCAGATTTCTCACTAGCCCTTTAATTGTTCCCTCATAAAATTGCATAGTGTAATTAGAAATTTCAATTTTGCAAAACATTTAAGAAAACTACAAGACACAAAATTTGATGTTTCTGTGTCATTTCTCTTCAAGGTAATTTGCCGATGGACATTCCAAATCCACCAGAGCCTTCAGTTCCAGTGACCGTGCCTCCACACAACTGTACAGATGATGAATTTGTCTGTAGGTCTAACGGCCACTGTGTTGGAAAAATTCAGCAATGTGACTTCAGAAATGACTGCCCAGACAAGTCAGATGAATCCTCTTGTGGTAGGTGAATTCCGAATTCCTGCATGTTTTAGCCATAAAACTTTTGGAAGGAATTGTACCTCTTCTGCCTCTACCCATCACCCAGCTATTCCTATATACTTAAGTGAGAAGTATTTAGGAATGGAACAGTATAATATACTTGAAGTAGATTAACTATTTGTAACTTTTCCCTAGGCAAATGCACTCACGCGTGCACATACAGACACACACACACACACACACACACACACACACAAAGAATACTGTAAAAAATACATTGAGTTCATAAAGTTCATAAGAAGAGTAAATTTAGTACATGTGAGATGCGTTCCTATGTCTTGATAAAATATGGTTCTCATTTATTGGTACCTGACAATTCATACCTCTTAAGTGGATCAGTGAGAAAGTATTTAATTTAATATTGAACTTTGCCATCAAAGATGCAAATGGAAGAAGAAGGTCTGGGAGGTAAAACGCAAAGTCAGACAGAACAAATACTTCGTGGTATCTTTTCCTTCTGTGCTTTAGGTGACTGGTATGTAAATTTAAAACACTACAGTATGGATTGATCAAGTATTCATAATATTAAGAATTACAAACACACAAGTGGCACAAAGCATGGTGTACCTCATCATCTGTCTTCACCAGTGTGTCAGGAAGCTTAGGCTTGAAGAAGTCTAGTAAAAGCTTTTCACTTAACTCAGAAAAAAAATTCATTCTTAGTCTGGAACTATACAAAAATATACACTAAAACGAGTCAAAAATTCAAAACTGATGCATTCTGTAAATAAGATGGCTCTAACTCCAAGGAGTCCTGGAATTTATTTATATTTTGCATCACAAATGGAAGATAATTAGATGGAAGATGTGGTATTCAGGCTTTCTCATGGGAAGCCACAAAGTATGTGTAAGCAGTAACAGATCGAAAGGTTTACAGAAAACCTAAACTAGCATAATGGATGCTTTTTTAGAAATACAGGCTGTAGTTTTCAACTTTGCTATTTTAGTATTGTCATTTATTAGCACATGGCAGCTTACAGATTATTTAATAATAATAATAAACAGACATTTACTCATTTTTTATATCATAGGGTCTTTTTGATTTGGATACATTAGATTTTCAAATACACTGTATGAACTTCATTGTTTATATCTGTAAGATGAAGTATCATAATAAACTTATTTATAACTTACAGGTTCAGAATTTCTAATATGTTTTTGAAAGTTGTGTTATGAACACTTATCATGACACCTGGCATTTAAATGTTTTCATTCTGATATATATTATTATTGACTGTAGGTGTCATGTAATATAGCATATCTTTACATCCCATCTTTGCTGGTTGATATTTTATGTGAATAATTTTACAACTGAACAGTTATTATTATTTTGACAATATAAAGAACAGTTATTGAGTACTAAACCTCTTCACAGGATAAATATACACAACATATATTAATATCAGAGTTTAGCACTCAAATGCCATGGATCACTGCACATTTTGAAGAGGGATATTATATACTTACCATCATAATGATAAATATATAAACATATATTTAAAGTTTTCAACTGTGGCATGCCAGGATTGTTAATGCATTCAGAAAATGAGTCAATGTCATGTTTTCTGTAACACACATAAGAATTCATTGAAGTCGTTTTAATTTTACTCAAGCAATAGTATTTTAACATAGATGGATACATGGACACATTCGGCAAAAGAATGAAAAGAAAAAGGAGGGAGAGAGAGAATTTTAAAAGAATTTTCACATTAAAATCAATCACATTCTAATTTTTTATATCATAATAAATCATTACAAGAATCTTAAAAACTTTAAAGGTAGTAAGATCTACATAAACGTTGTAAATTTCAATACTTTGAAATCAAATGCTTTTAAATTTGTGCTGACATCTTCAGGGACTAAGCCAAAGTCAAGCAGAATATTGCCATGGACAAAGAAGAGCCAACAGGTCAGAGCTTGAAGGTCAAACAGGCAGCAAAAAATGCCAGCTGGGAAGAGATGAGAAACAGATGCTGTAGGAACTAATTAACATCTCACCTCATAGAGAGAGCACACAGCTAATATATGCATTCATTCCCATATTTTACTTTCTATGGAGAGTCAAATAAAAATGAACCTCAATTTTTTTTATCTATTTTTTTAAGAAAGAAAACAAACTATCTGTTTTCATCATATATATCAATCCAAGTTCCCACTCCCTCCACTCCTCCCATTCTTTCCACATACCCTCCTACCCCACCCCCATCCAATCCTTAGAGAGGGTAAGGCATATTGCTTTGTGGAAGGTGCAAGGTCCTCCCTACTATATCTTGGCTGAGCAAGGTATCCATCCAAAAAGAATAGGTTCCCACAAATCCAGTACAAGCAGTAGAGATAAATCCTGGTTCCACTGCCAGTGGTCCCTCAGTCTGCCCCAGCCTTGCAACTGTCAACCATATTCAGAGGATGTTTTGGTTCTATGTGTGTTTCTTCCCAGTCCAGTTGGAGTTGGTGAGTTCCTATTAGCTTACGTAGACTGTTTCAGTGGGTGTATTTTTAAAGACTTTTCTTGTGATTATATAAAACATTGGCCTAAATATTTAAGTAGTGCTTAAAAGTTACAATATGGAAACTCGGAAGATGGTTAAGTTGGTAAAGTGCTTGCTGAGAAAGCACGAGAGCCTGTTTTTGCTGTCCAAATCCCACAGAAAATCCAGGTGTGACAGTTTAGCCTTGTCAGCCCAGAGATCCAGAGATAGGAAAGTTAAGATTCACTGAAGCATGCTGGCCAGCTGTCCTTACCTAACTGATAAATGGCAGAACAAATGCAAGATCCTGCCTCAAAAAAGTAAGAAGGTCAGCTCCTGAGAAGCAACATCCGAGTGTGATCTTGACATGCACCACAGGAACACACAGACATACACACAGATACATACAGACACACACACACACACATACACAAACACAAACACAGATATATACACACACAAAAACACACATACACACACTTTGCGGTATGATTTGGTCCTCTGAGTGTGGGTGACAGTTGTAGGATAGGGGCAGACTATGGGGTTGTTGTCAGTGAGACCAGAATTTATCGCTACTGCTTGGACTGGCTTTTAGAAACACATTCTCTTTGAAGGGATACCTTGCTCAGCCTAGGTAAAGTGGGGAGGGCCTTGGTCTTGCCTCAAAGCAATGTCCTGGGCTTTGTTGACTTCCCATGAAAAGCTTTACTATCCCTGAGGAGTGAATGGGAGGAGGAGAGGGAGTGAGAATTGGGATTGGTATGTAAAATGAATATATATATATATATATATATATATATATATATATATATATATATATATATGTTTTTTCGAGACAGGGTTTCTCTGTGGCTTTGGAGCCTGTCCTGGAACTAGCTCTGTAGATCAGGCTGGTCTCGAACTCACAGAGATCCACCTGCCTCTGCCTCCCTAGTGCTGGGATTAAAGGCGTGCGCCACCACTGCCCGGCTGAAAATATATTTTTAAAATATAAACAAAAACCAAACAAACAGAAAAGAAACCTAAGACAGGAAAAAGAAAAGAAAAAAGAAAAAAAGTGCTGCAGAGTATAAATTAACCCTTCCTGACATGTTCATTTTGATTAGCTCTTGTCTTTATTCTGTTTCATTCAAGTTCTGGAGGTTTGTACATTTGAAGAGAGAAACCTATGTAAATGGTACCAGCCAGAGCCTACAAATTCACCCCACGACGCAAATACATTCAGGTGGGGACTCAGTAATGGGATCAGCATTCACCACGGGGAAGAAAACCACAGACCATCAGTAGATCACACAAAGTAAGTGCCTGCATATTCTCAAAGCATTTCCTAGGAAATATTGCTGGGACCCATCTTATCCTAGGTCAGTATGATTGTAGAGATTAATGTATTGTTGAAGAACAAGAGGTTTGCATATATTCTTTCACACTGCACTAGGGAGAAAAAAAAAACCTTAAAAAAGCAAATGGGACTGGCAAGGTGCCTCAGTGGGTAAACACATTGGCTGCTAATCATGCGGGCCTGGGTTCAGTCTCCAGGACACAAATGGAAAGACCAGTTCCCACAAGCTGTGCTCTGACTTCCAAAGATACACCGTTTTATGCAAGCATCTATGTGCAGACATGCACATTCACACACATAGAATCACGGACACACACACAAATCCACACAGTTAAAAGCAAAGAGTGATTCTGAGATCTCCATAGAATCTGGTCACAAACAAACATTAAAGTAAAATTATGTAATATTTTAATTTCCCTTCTCTGTGAGAAACAGGAATTTTTTCAACCTATTTTATTTGTTTGCTTATTTGTTTGATTTTGCCTCTGTTTATGGTCTTAAATATTCTAGTGAGATCTCCATAGAATCTGGTCATAAACAAACATTAAAGTAAAATTATGTAATATTTTAATTTCCCTTCTCTGTGAGAAGCAGGATTTTTTAAACCTTTTTTATTTGTTTGCTTATCTGTTTGATTTTGTCTCTGCCTGTGGTCTTAAATATTCTAGTCAAACACTTATAGTATGAAAACTACTGCTAATTTTTTAAAGTATTGAGGCTGATGAGACATCTCTCTCAGTAAGAGTGCTGAGGAAGGAGAGACAGGTAGAATTTTGTGACTCCCTGGCCAACCTGACAGGCCTACTTAGGAAGTTCCAGGCTAGGGAAGATTCATCTCAAAAATAAGGTAGATGATGTCCTGAGAAAGGAAACAGAGTTGACCTCTGGGTTCAACACACTTCTGCACACAGGCGCATGTATAACCTCACACATGCACCTGTTCAAATACAAAATGTACATGTACATGAACATACACATACATAAGACACACATGTGCACACATAAAGTAAAATCTACTCATTGTTCTTCTCTTTGAATGTCTTCCACTGTTCTTGTATTCATCCATTCCTTTCTACATCTATCTGCATTTTCTTTTTCAAATAATTTCATTTTAACCCAATTTCTATTTATCTCCATTTTCTCATTCTTTGTGTGTTTCATATACATATGAACTCAGGCAAATTTCCAGACTTTCTTCATAGACCTATGAACATATTTTATCCAGTATTTGGTAAATCATGTGATTAAATATTATCTACAACTTAATTTGAATTTTAATTTAGGGACTTTCCATAATTTATTAATCTCTACCCAGTTCTTGGACTTCCAATTAATTAATTTTTCTACAATGATGTTAGCTGTGTGTAAGAGGATATAATGAATACTGTCTGAGAAACATTATTTTAATGGGGATTGAAAACGGAATAAAATGTGAATCTAGTTCTTATTGGGAAGACCTCAGTGATAAAAAGATGTCAAGCATACCTCATTGACTCCAGACAAAGTGGAAATAGAAGGATTAGTAAATACGGGTGAGCTCTTTCTGCACGCAGGACAAATGAAACAGCTCTGGCTGGTGTTGCACAGAGAGAAGTCTCTCCCAGACAGACAGAGCAAGAGTAAACCAGACAGCAATGTAACCTTTTCTTTATTGTATTCACCTTTAGATCATTTATTCACTGTAATAGTTCTCATTTTTGGAACTATATGACTATTTCATACCTTTGAAGGCAAACTTTCTGGCTGGTATAGCAATAATCATGTCTCTTGGCTTCCTTTTTCTTTTATATATTACATTTTACAAATTAATTTCAACTCGGCGACGACATGTACAAAGTAAGAACTATGAAAGAAAGTTGACAGTCCCATGATGGCAAAGACTTCTCATTTACAGTAACCCCAGCCCAACTTGTTGGAGAGACCTTAATTTATTTTAATATAGTATAATTTTTCATCTATGCTTTTATTAGCCACTGGCTAGTTCATATTTGTAAAATAGTATGTTCTCATAGTCTATAATCATGTCTTCATTTTTATAAATATTAATTTTTCTTAACAAACGGAGACTCTGTTTCCTCCATTCTCCTGCTTCTCTTCCCCATCTTCCTGGAATGATTTCATTTGAATATGTTTTTTATGTGTTTCGTTTTATATGGGAGGTACAAGGTCTCACTTGTAGTTTGGGGCATTCTGAAATTTGCTGTAAAGACTAGGCTGATCACAAGTCACAGAAATCCACCTGCCTCTGATTCCTGAGTGCTAGAATTACAGGAGTGTACCCCATATCTGGTGATTGAATTTAATCATTATAGTGCAGCAATGATTTATGAATTTTTTATTTACATTGAAATTAATAATTGCCTCATCTTTTACTTTCTCAGAGTGTTTTACCCAATCTACTTTTCTAAGTATATAACTCATCTTTCCAGCCCCTTTGTTTTCTAGAAAAGCTGTCACTGCAGCCCTTTGCCAGACTGTCATCTGAATTCCCTCTGATGTGCCACATAATTCTTCCTCTGGGCTCCATCTTCATCTACCACAGAAATACAAAATCTAGGCTCTTAACACTGTGACTTCTATCTCTGGCTAAGCCTGCACTTCCTATATTATCAGGCGTCTTTTTGTTTCTTTACTGTTTGTGTATCTCTTTAAATATTAGGGATTTTTCACATATGATGACCCTTTGGGTATCTAGTAATGTTAAGGTGTAAAAAGTTAAAAGTTAACTAGAGAACTGAACCAGACTCTGACATGGAACTCTTAACTGTTAACTGATAAATTCATACATGCTAGTACATGTTTCCATGGTGATTTTTTTAAGACATTTACTTTTCATCCTAGCCTTTGACTCCCATGTCTTATTGATAAATAGAATGATAGAGATTTAGTTAAAATTATATTTGGTGTCAGTAGCAGGAGGAGGATCCACCATCAATGTATACTTTCTAATTTTAAATGGTTAAATATGACTTTCCCTAATGTTTTATTCCTCACATACTGTACTTAGTAAAAAAATAAAAACAACAGATTTTTCCCACCTTTAAATTATATAGTTATTCAATGTGTGTACAATTATTCTGGCTACTTTAAATCTGGGCCTTTATATAGCAGTCAGAACCTATCATACTATTTGAAATATTAATTTGACCTTGAAAGAAAGAGTCCTTACAATTTAAAAAGCAGAAGAGGAGTAAACGATTTGACTTAGGAAGCATATAAAAATTTTTCAAATTCACCAATAGTGCAATTCACCAATAATGATGAGCATATTTTTCTCTCCTAACGGGCCCTTTCCTGATATATAGTTTCCATTATACTGTGTTGTTTTAAGCTTTCATTTTCTTGTTTTCTATGAAGCTTTCTCATTCATTGCCTCTTTATATTTCATCTTAATCATTATTTTAGTTGAGCTTTTGCTGTGTCATTTGTTACTTCTTTTCATTTATTTTGGTCTTTTTTTCTAGAGTCCAGTAGAAAACATCTGTGTTCTTTTATGCTCTACAAGTGTGTCTAGTGTTCACAGTTCGCCAGCTCCCTCTTCTTCCTTTTCTCAGTCTGATTTCAGAGAACTCTTGCAGAACTCAATAGAGGGAACCATGTTGATGTTTCAGTTTCTCCAGTTAAGGCGGAGAGATCCCTTAGCATCTATGACTGTTGCTTCAAGAAAACATTCCTCCTCCCTGATCATATTGATCAAAGTGCTTTTAGATTCAAGGGAAGTCACCAAGTTAGCATCTTGACATTTTCTTTGGGTTAAAGTTTTCCCTTGTTTCCTGAGCTCTTCCATGGTTTTTCTTCCAGTAAATGATTTGTTTGCCTTCATTTGACTTAAATGATAACACCATAGCTGCCCGTAGTTTACAGAGTGGCACACAACAATAATGTGTTGTCTTAATCACTTTCATTAGTTAGCAAGCAATGAATTGGAATGTCCATATACTAAATGGTGCTGGGCTGCTTCTGACTTAAAAGTCAGTGGAATATCCTAGAAACTTCTCTTGTATGTGTAAAGAGATGCTGTGAAGTTATGAAAGTAAATTTCTACAAAATAAAATAAGGACTAGATTAGAGTTGTCCCTGGGAGTACAGTGTACATGAAATACGTCAATATATTCTATAAGGCAGCAGCTGGTTTCTGTCTATCCTTACCCTCCCACTTCCAGTAAGCTAGAAAATCCTGGAGGAATCCCAGGGACTACATTTCCCAATCTGTTGCATTGTTTTTCGACTGTCTGGCCCGCAGTAAATCCCCACAAGGAGATAAAGCACAAAATTAAATTCATTTAAAATAAGAACACTTAACAGATGCTGTTAAATTTCTATACCCACATGATAATGAGCCTTGAAGAAGGCAATGGCCTCAAGCCCACAACACTCCTGCATACATCTCTGCTTTTCTTCAGGCTCCATCCTCAGCCAAGGGAGGCTGTCTCCCCCAATCTATGCTGCATACATAGTAAGCTTCAAGCTCTGATTTTCAAATTTTGTTTAAATTGAAGGGAAGCTTTGCCCATTCAGAAAATGTGCCCCTTTCCCTCCTTCCTATAGCATGTGACTCTAGAAACACAAAGGCAGTTTTCAAAGCCATCATCTCTAAAGAATTTTCAAGACCTGTATTGAAAATTTAAATAAATTGTGCCAATTATCCTCCCTTACAACCCGCTCCCTAAACTCTACCCAAGGCAAAGATCACTTCTGGCCCAGTGCAGAAAAGATAATTTTAAGCCAAGTGCAAGAAGAAAAAGACATGCTCATATATTTCAAAATATTCTTCCACTTTAAACACTTAATGAGGCAATAAAAAGTCTAGATAATTCATGCTAGGAGAGGAATATATAGGGAATTTTCACCATGTATTGGAATCCTAGACAAGGTCTAGAAGTGAGTGTTTTTCAACATGAAAATAAAATGACAGGCTTAATAGACTGATATTTCAAAGTGAATTTTGCTTTTTAAAAATATACAGATAGTTTGTACATCTGAAATGAATTCTGTGATGTAAAATTACAGGTGCAGTTCTTATTTTTCATTTGTTTTCAGTAGCATGTCACCATTTGATACAACTAGTTCATTTGTTTCGAATGCATTTGACAGTCATTGCCTTTTTTAAGACTAAGCATAAAAAACAGGAAGTTGATGAGGGCACTCATCCTGCATACAGCTTAACAGCTGGCAAGATGCCTCCCAAGACTGCACAAGGTAGAAAGAAAGGACTATTTTAGCTATAATTCAACAAAGTAATGAAATGAAAAATTGACTTAATCACCTGAAATTTGCCTATTTTCTTTAAATTGGGGTTAGGTAAAATCTCATTTTCCTCTCATAGTATGAAAAAAGAGAACATTGGGAAGAAAAGTTATCTTCTTATTTTTGAAAGGGTAAAATAATGTGGTGAGGAGGAAGAGGAAGAGGAGGAGAATAGCAAGAACAAGGGAAAGCAAAGGCAGAAGAAGAATAGGAGGGGGACATGGGGAAGAGGAGGGAGTGGTGACAGGCAATATGGCATGAATCTGTACCTTTAATTCTATAGAAACTACCAGGGACTTTGTCTGGAACCTTTATCATCAGATGAATTTTTTTTAGAAATTACTATTAGTTTAATAGTGGAGCATGACACTGAGCCTATGCAGGACTTGACTGTCACCTCATTCCATGGAGTGTGAACATGCTTGGAATGGTGTGGATTTGAAGGCAGTGTGGAATGATTTCTCCCAGCTTGTGATTTCCTCTGATCTCAAAATCCTGCTCTCTGACCCACACAATCAATGTAGTCAGTCAGTCTGTTAGCTCAGGAGGTGTTACTGTAATATATATTATATATATAACATATATATTATGTGTGTGTGTATACATTATATATGTCAGTTCATGGCTAAGCACTGGAGGTATTATACTCATTTTTATATCATATAGTATTCTTTCCAAATCTGCTTTGCCTTATTAAATGCACATCACATGCTTGAATAAACTAAACAAAATGAATAGAAATTTTATTTAGAATTTTTTATGGAACTTTTCATGAGCATGGGCTCATGGTCATAGGCAAAATTAAGTTCTTCATGCTTTGTTATATGGAATGATGTTTGATAAAAACAAAAATAACTATGCTTTCCAGGTTGGTGATTTTTAAATATGCTCCAGAAACCATAGAGAAATTTCTGAAATTGTCAAGGACTTTAAAATAAAAGTATGTATTTTCATACATATTAATATAGTTTATGTGTATGTAAAATATTGCTATTTATAATTTTGCAGATATGTACATTAAAATAGATGAAACACATGCACACATGTATATCCACATATATATCAGATTATACTTAAGTATAGATTTTGAAGCATTTTTATCAACATTTAGAAGAATGGTTAGATATCAGTCTTTAGAAATAGTATTACAGCAAAAAAAAAGTATAAATATTCCAAGTGTGAATTGACCATAGTGATTTTTGAACTGTTTGATACTTGTTGGCAAGTAGCATTCCTGCTAATTACTGAAGGACTGAATGAGAAGTCAAGCTACACTTTTAAAACAGTAGCGAATAAATTCCTTTCTGTTCGACTGTCCTGAGGTTACATTCTTGTCCTGTGGTTTTCATTGCTGTGAAGAGACACCATAACCATGACAACTCTTATAGAGAAAACATACAATTGAGATAGCTTGCTTACAGTTTCAAAAGTTCAGTCCATCATCACCATGCTAAGGATCATGGAGGCAGCAGGACGTTGACTATCACATTGAGGGAAAGTTGAGCAAAGGAGACTTCAAGTCCAACCTATAGTAACACACTTCCTCCAACAAGGTCACACCCTTTCCTTGGGAGCCATTCTCTTTCAAACCACCATAGTTCTTATTGTTATACTTTCATATGTATTTGCCTTGTGTAATTAAGTAAATTAAGTTACAGATTTTTATTTAATTCAGAAATTTTTTTATTGAGGGGTAGGTTTTTACAAAGCCAACTTCAGTGATGTAAAGTGCTATAATTTAAGAGTTTATACAATATTTAAAATTATAATATATACTGAGAGGGAGATTTGCTAGCATATTTACTAAATAAGATAAAGGTTTAAGAATATGTTAAAAAAGAAGATGTATAGAATTGTTCTGTTACCAGAGACCATGCCCTATTTGAATATTCACTAAAATTGAATTTTAAACAATTTCAGTTCCATTCAAAAATCAAAATTTATTTTTAATATGTAATTTTTTGAAAAGAAGTAAATATATTCACATCCTGTAGTCAATATAGTTGAACAGATATAGTAGAAATCCATTTCCTCAAGTATTAGAAACATAGATTCAACTTAATTCTGTTTCTGAGATAAGATTTTAATTATATGAATAATTTGTAATAGCACCAATGTTATTTTCTAAAAATGATTGACAAATCTGTGAGTTACTCAAAACAGTGAATTTTCCTGCTCAGAACTCCCACAGGTCATCTTGTTTAGGCTTATGGTTTCTTTATGTTTCTTTGAAAGACCTGTTCTGAAAATAATGTATCTACTGTAGGTCCACTGTGTGTGTAGGGTGTCATGGACAGTAGTGAGTGCCCCTTGCTATCTTTCGCCTAAATGTGATAGAGGACGCTGCAGGTAACAAACTATGCTTTGTTGTGTGTCTACCTTTAATAACTAATAGCTTTCATTGATAACAAAAATTGATACATAATTTTTTCCTTTATTGGTATATAATAAGGTTACAAAATAATTGTCTTAAATTTTGTGGTTCCATACATGCTTCTAATGTACTTTGCCCCAAACATCTCTTGTCCCTTCTTAACAGATAGTTCTTATTTTCTTTTTGGTTTGATATTTTTGTAAATAAATATTTATTCATATTAGCAAGAAAACAATAACTGCTCATCCTTTTGAGTCTGGCTTGCCTTATTTAATATGGCAATCTCTGGTTACAACCATTTTTATGCAAAAGACATAACTTCATTCTTTGTTATAGCCAAAAAAATGTATACCACATTTCTTTAGGCCATCATCTGTTGATGGGCATTTAAGATTATTCTGTGTCCTAGACTTTAGGCATGGTCTTGTGATACACATGAACGTGCACATATCTCGGAGGTATGCTGGTTTGGCTTCCTTTGGTAATTTCCTGCCCAGGGGTCATGCAGCTTAATCTCCTGTTTTTAGAGTTTTGAGGAAACTTGAAAAGATTATTATAGTACCTAACTAAGTTATGTTCTCATCAGCAGTGTGTTAAGTTCTTTACCATCAAACTCGTTATCCTAATCCTTATCCATGTTTGTTTTCTATATGACAGCCTTTCTGAGTGGAATATCAATGTAGTTTAGTTTTAAATTTCCGTAATTGCTAATTCAAATTCCTCAGAACAATGCCATGAATAATATCATATGATAACATTTTGGACTGTTTTCTCTTATGTATTTGTGAGTTTATATGTTGAGGACCAGAGATGCACATGCTATAGTACATGTATGGTGTTCAGAGAAAGACCTGTGGGAGTTGGTTTTCTCATTGGGTAAAGGGGATTGAACTCAGGACATCGAACTTGGCAGGAGCCCCTTTCCCCACTGAGTCATCTCATAAGTCCTTCCTTGTTTACAGTTTTTTTTTTGGTTTTCCGAGACAGGGTCCTTGTTTACATTTTTTAATTGTCATATTAATGAAATAATAATTGCCTTTTAGCAATTCATTTATATATAAGAAACATAAGAAAATGGCATCTACTATCATCTACCACCATTACCTAAGCATTGTACATGTATGTACATGTGTCTTTAATATTTTGTAACTATTACTTTTAATAAACTTTTAATTTCACACATAATCTTGAATGAATAATTTACTAATACTTTCTTGAGTCACTAGTATTCACTCAAATGACTATGCCATAACTCAATAAATCATACCTATACTATCTTATTGATGAGTAGCCTTGGAGATTTTAACCTGCTTCATTGCATAATATATAACTTTATCCACATAAACATGTCATAATATAAACTGAGAGAGTAAAATAAAGAGTTGCACTTTTATACTAATAGCAATTTTTTAAGTTTTAGTACTTTTGGTTTATAAATACTTATATGTTATCCCCTGCTCTTTTCCCAAGAGCAAGAACAGTGCTTACTTTTCTATCTTAATGCAAATACTGTGACTCTAATATTTTCTTTTCTTTTTTTGCATTTGCATTTTATTTTATTTTATTTTTAATTTATTTATTTATTAAGGATTTCTGCCTCCTCCCCGCAACCGCCTCCCATTTCCCTCCCCCTCCCCCGATCAAGTCACCCTCCCTCATCTGCTCGAAGAGCAATCAGGGTTCCCTGACCTGGGTCTGAAAAAGCATGGGATAAATCCGGACTAGCTGAACATAGAGGACAATGAAGAATACTGAGAACTCAAGAATAATCGCAGTGGGTTTTTGATCCTACTGCACGTACTGGCTTTGGGGGAGCCTAGGCAGTTTGGATGCTCACCTTAGGAGACCTGGATAGAGGTGGGCGGTCCTTGGACTCTAATATTTTCTATATTTTCCAAATTTATTTGATTGTGCTTTTTCATATCTGACAATAGAGATTTCCAACCTTTTGTCTTTATGCTTTGTCTAGTTCTCTGTTCTTTATTTCTTATTTGCGTTCTGTGCTCTATTTCAAATTCAAAGGAGACAAATGGCTTCTCTTCCATTTTTCAGACTTTATGTTTTGTTTACTTATTTTTGTATTTATAAAACTATATGTGTATTTATTTATATTTGTATGCATGTACGTTTGAGAGACAGTATTTCATGTTTATCAGAATAACCTCAATCTTTCTGTGCAGTGAGGCTGACCTTGAATTCCTGATCCACTTACCTGTACTTCCAAATTTCTGGGATTACAGGCTTGTTCCACCATTCCTGGTTCTAGCCTTCTTATTGTAGAGTTTAAGTTAGAATTCTGCTAATGAGAGACTCTTGGAATGTGAGGTTTGTGTTTTCAGCTATCTTGTTGCCTAAAAGAGTACAGCAAGGTGAGGAGAGCTTCATTTACCGATATCCACAGCTGACAGGGGACAAGCTTTAGTAGGTACTTGAGGCATATTTAGGACTATGAATACAGCACTCCAATGAGAACCCTGAAATGGCTCATAAATTTCCTTATTTTTTTGCTTGTTTTTTTTTATTGTTCAATATGAGACCATGTTTTGACATCATTATGGTAGAAATCTTAACAATTGCATCAGTAAAGTCCATTTCAGGTCTATGTGATAAGGAATTGACTTTTTCGGGTACTGAATTCCATCTAGAAGCAGGAGGGCTGTGTCTAAGATCCTGGCAAATAATGCCCTGCTGCTTGTACTATACACTTTACAACCAATGTACTGACTTACATTTCACCATAATAGGAAGGGTCTCAAAAGAGAAATTCACAAGAAAGAATACCTTCTTTCTTACATGAAAAGCTGAAAGCTATCATTGTAGGGAAAACGTAATTGTAACTCTTGTTTCTGATGCTGGCACCACCAGAAACGATATGATGACAGTAGAATATAATGTGAAAAATAATAGAGATGGATGATGTCTAAGCAAAGCTAACATGAAAAGTCCCCCAAATATTACAGCTCAAAGACACTTGTTTGTCTAAGAATTAAGATAGATGGATAGAGTTAATTTGTGAGTGATAACAGGGAGCTTGATTTTTGCTGTAATCTGTATTCAGAGATGAAATGATATACTGTAATGTTTAGAGGAAGTTTGGAGTCCAGTATGGAGGAGAGGTAGCAATTCATGTGGCACAATGTAGATTAATATAAATGGTTTAATTTTTTAGTGTTTTTATTGAGCTATATATTTTTCTCTACTCCACTCCCCCTCCCAATTAGAGGAAGATGAATGACTTCTGCCTTACCTTTTTTGGGTTGATTTGATCAGTTGTCGTCCTGGCTTGCTGTCCCACTGCAGTTTACATCCAACATCTTAGATAAGCTTGCTTTAATGGGCACATTCTTTACATGTCCTTGTTTGTTTGGTTTTAGTTTTCATGAGAACCTTCATACAAACATTAGTTATCTGTTTTATGTTTCTAATAACCAGGGATCACCATATAAGTGGGTTTTCAAAACGATGCCCTTTTAATATAAACTCATCATGCTGCATTTAAGCTTCTCTGTTGGCTCAGAGGAATTAAAGTATATTGAAGAAAAGTTAACAGTACAGTACACACAAAGCCCAGTAGATACACTGTGAGCTTTCATAGGCGAGAAAGCATGTCTGCTTCCTCCTACAGTTGTGTATTCAGTCAAATAGGAGCTGCGAAAAACAACACACTTTCTCTGTGGCACAACTCTGTGAATTTGATGATTGTGTTTTGAATAGTAAAGAGATATTTATCCACAGGATGATGTAGTTTAATGAAAACATCTACATATCCCTGGCATTAGGAACATAAATTGTTCCTAAGAGTTATATGGTATTCAAATTAAACCATAAACCAGGAGTAAGAGTAGTTTGCACTTAGTAATGCTATCTGGTACAGTGCCGTTCTCCTTAGAAGTGTTACATTAATCTTAGAGAATCTATCTTCCCTAGTCATAATGAAGTGCAAAATAAAGTATTCTGTTCCCCACCTCCCCACTCTCTCTCAGGGAGTTTCCAGCGATGATATCAACAGAAGTTGTGCTCTTCAAATTCTCCTTGATATCCATAAAAAGCTCTTTTATGTCAGTTATCCAATGGGACAGATGAGACTTAAGTCAGTTTATTTGAAACATTGTATTTTCTTCTGCTTTAAAAACTAAATGACCAAATGATAGAAGGTGGAGGCTAGTGATATATATTAACTTGTATTCTATATCCAAGGACAAGTATATCTTCATGGACTAACACTATAACATTTATTAAAATATTTTACAAACAGAGATTATATTAAGTACTTTTGTAAAATAAGAAGGCAGTCCTCCCAAACCTGGTGGTCCAGAGCTATAATCCCAGCTACTGAGAAGTCTAAGGTAGGGTGATATAAATTCAATACCTACCTAGGCTATAGACTAAATTCATGGCCAGTCCATTTAACTTCATGAGACCCAGTTTTTAAAAAAAATAAGAGGTGATCTGAAAATCTCTCTTTCATGTCTTTTAATAAGTTTAAAAGGCTTCTTTCCAGGGTTTTTGTTTGGAATCCTAAGTTTTGTATTTCTAGTTTTACTTCAGTTTGTCTTTTCTTTTCTTTTCTTTTCTTTTCTTTTTTTGTTTGAGACAGGGGTTCTCTGTATCTTTGGAACCCGTTCTGGAACTAGCTCTTGTAGATCAGGCTGGTTGTGAACTCACAAAGATATGCCTGCCTCTGCCTCCCAAATGCTGGGATTAAAGGTATGCACCACCACCGCCTGGCAGTTTGTGTTTTCTTTAGTGATTCTATATCTACTTTCATGTCATGAAATTCTTTCCATGTTTCCCATTGTTTCTTAGTTTTTCATTAAGGCATTTTATACCCTTCTTTAGGCCCTTGAACATATTTATAATTGGTATTCTCTAGCCTTTCTTTTTGCTCAGTTAAATTGCATTTCTCAGCACTTATTACAAAAAGGCTACTAGATTCTGAAGGAGGCAAATAGTCTTTGCAGTTTGTGTCTTTGATTTTTTGTGTTGGGATCTAGGCATCTGGAGTTAACAATAATTGGGGTGTTTCTTGGTGTTGATATCCCACATGCTCTTTTCTTAGTTGAGTGGATGATCTGTTATGCTCTTTGGTTCTGATTTGTTTTTAGGGGGTAGGATCCATTATATATCCAATGAGGGCCTAGAGCTTGAGAGATCCTCCCTTTCTTGGTCTCCGAGACTGGGACCATCAAGCCCAACTTTGTAGTGGTTCTTAGCTATGCTGTAGAGTTACTTACAGACTTAGTTAAAACACCATGAAATTTCTTATTAAATAGGTCTGAGTTGGACCATGGGATTCACATTTTGCACAGCAGGTGAGCTTTCTACTAGGGGAGATGGGATTGATGTTTTAAGAAAGAATTTCTTGCATGAAATTCTTTATTTACATCATTCTCAACCACTTTTCCTTTCCAAACCAACTCCTCTCATTTCGCTCATACCTTCTCCACACCTGAAACTATTTACTGCTACTCATATGTACATGAGTTTATGGGTTGAAAATTGGAACTGCATAACTAATACTATTTTTAACTGCATTCTAAATATTTATCCTCATATCCAGAGATTGTAGTAGGAGCTGCGGGTTGCATTCCTGCTGCTCCAGCTCCTGGTCGCCTGGCTAGCTTATGCCCCAAAACAACAACACACAAACTGTATTCATATAAACACTGCTTGGCCCATTTCTATCTA
Source organism: Microtus pennsylvanicus (assembly GCF_037038515.1). Classification (NCBI taxonomy): domain Eukaryota; kingdom Metazoa; phylum Chordata; class Mammalia; order Rodentia; family Cricetidae; genus Microtus; species Microtus pennsylvanicus. Next base: position 133,522,213 of record NC_134582.1, read on the forward strand.
GCCTCTTCTGGCTAACTCTCATATCTTGCTTTAACCCATATCTAATAATCTAAGTAGCACCAGTCTTACCAGGAAAGATTCAGCATGTCTGACCTGGCAGCTTGCTCCATCGCGTCTGGCTCTGAGAGGAGCTGCATGATTTCTGAGCTCACTTCCTCTTCCTCCCAGCATTCTGTTCTGTTTACTCCGCCTATCTAAATTCTGCCCTATCAGATGGGCCAAGGCAGTTTCTTTATTAGCCAATGACCTTCCTCCATTCTTGTTCTCTTTATGAATATGTAAGAAATCCTTTTATGAATATGTGATACTTTTACTAAGCAATGTGTTTGTTTTTGTGATTACTAATTCATGTTTCTTGTAGCGCTTTTCTTTTCCACTAATATGGAAAGGTTAGAGCCAAACCATTATTACTATCATTATTATTATTACTCTTTAGTGTACAAAGTAATTAGTTTCATTATGGCACTTTATATGACACATAGATTTATATATCACCTATCTATCTATGAAATATAAGTTCTCGTATTTGCATATAAGTTTGGATGTAGATTTTATATGTGGGAGAAAACATTATTATGCAATTTGAATAGCACTTGTCTATTCTTTCCCCACCTGATTATGTTTTCTCTTTACCCTAATAGCCCACTAGTATTTCTATGTTTACTACCTATGAAATGTAAGTTCTCATATTTACATATATAGTTGGATGTAGATTTGATATGTGGGAGAAAACATACTTTTTGTCAATATTTTTTCCTCCCTTAACTTTTTTTGGTTTTTCTCTCAACCTGCTTTTAAGTTGACTCTTTTCCTCACATTTCTCCTATGTCTCACTTCTACTTTAATGTCTTTTTCTATACAATATCTCTCTCCATATTTGCAAATGTGCATATGTATATGTGTATATACAGACAGATGTGGATGTGTATTCTTCATTTGAGAGAAAGCATGATATTAGCCTTTCCAACTCAAGTTTATTTAATTAGACTGATGGCCTTTGGTTCCACCTATCTTCTGGAAAAAGAAAATTTTATTTTTCATTGCAACTAAAACTCAATTTTTTCTCTGTCTCTCTCTGTCTCTCTCTCTCTCTGTATGTGTGTGCATGTCACATTATTTTCTACTCATCTGCTGATGAACATCTAGGTTGTAGAACAAAATTTTTATTCTAATAACAATAATATTTTCAACTCTTGACTTCCCATAGTATCTATGCCTAGTTTTCTTAGTTATCACTAAACAGAGTATTTGTACGTATTTGCTTAAGTACATCACATATACAAAATACATGCTTTATAAACTCATATGTAGATTTAATGGATACAGAAGAACAATGATACACAAAGAGAGAAAATGTAAGAAAAATAATTTTTGAGCCAGTGAAAATGGGTTGCGTAAATTTTTTCTAGGCAACATTAAAGTGGTTTTTGTACCAGAATAGAGAAATAATGAAGTATCTTATAAACTATATACATATGACAAGTATTTTTGTTCGTATCTCTTAGCTTCTGATACTAGAGATTATATTTGCAAATAACATTATAATTTGGGAATAAAGTGAGATTTAAATATTATTAATAAAAATAAAATGACCCAATTAGTGATTTTATTAAAAACACACTAATTTGTGAGCCTTATTTTAATTGGGATAGTTTATTATTTATGGATAATTGTTTTTATTTTATGGAATAATCACAATTTTCTCATTATAATTATTCATCTTAGAATAATTAGAGTTATTAAAATTCTACAATTATCATATTAAAACAGGGAGTTTATATAAATGATATTTTTCTTATGTACTAACAATATTTAGATATTTTATTTGTGGCCTGATAATAAAAGTGATCTAGTCTCTGGATAATAAAATTTGTGGCCAAAAATCTGGATTTTGATGACTGTGTGCTTACTAATAAGTTTTAAAATATTTTTTAGGCTGTGTGTTGTATCACGTGCCTTTATTTTTGGCACTTTAAATGCAGAAGCAGACAGATATTTATAAGTTGCCTACATAGCAAGTGTCAGGCCAGTTAGAGCTATATAGTAAAAGAACCTGTCTCAAAAGAAATAAAAGATTGTGTTTTAACTCTTTATATTCTGTTTGAGCATTGTTACTACATAAATAGACTTATATCATACCAACTATATTTATAAAATTTATAGTCTTCAAATATTGTTTTTGAAAGCGATAAACGTTATTTAATAACTACATTATTGTATACTAATTCATAGAAATAACTTAAACAAATAACCAAATTATAGAAACTCTCATTTAGATATCACAAATAAAACCTTAGATACCATTTTAGCAGACTAACAAGAACTAACGAACTAAAACGGATACAAATGTTCATTAAGCACAAGGTTAGACAAGCTCGATAGTTTACAAAGCAAAGGAGATTTATGGCAGGCTGAACTTTGGAGCTGACTATAAGTAGCTGTAAAAAATTTTACTTATCAAACCGAAGGTGATATTCATAGCAGCGAGAGGAATGACAAATGATAGTCATCGTGTGTGAAAGTGAAATAAGAGCAAGTGCGTAGGAAGAAAAGAGACCCAGTGTCTGGGTTCCTGGAAGAGAAGCTACTGAAATCAAAATAAAGATTGCACCAAAAGGGTATCTCTGACATGAGAGCTGATAAGGTCAAGAATGAAAAGCAAAAATACCTGTAAGACAAATAGGTATCAAAGAGGGAGAGAGGGAGGGAAGAAGAAATGGAGTGAAGAGGAGGGAGAGAGAGGGGGATATTATCAGGTTTTAGGAAGCTTTTGATGTTACCTAGATAATGTAGGAAGCACTCAAAGAGAAGCAGGACTGGTAGCTTAGTGTATAATGCTTTTAGAGCTAGGAAGACGAGAAAAGAGGCTCAAGATGAAATTGTCTTGGTGGAGAATACAAAATGTCCCGGGAGCATGCATCAGTGAGAGGCTGAGATGATGGTGAACAGCAAGACAACCAGAGACCAGCCTCATCCAGTTCACTGCACGTTTGAATGTTATGTCTTATTGTTTGGCTTTTTGCTGGTCAGAGTCAAATATTTATCTTTTTAAATACCCATGTTGGGTGTAACACTATATATTTTGCAAAACTACTATCAAAATTTCAGGTAAAACAGATTATTTTCAAACAAATGAAACAATTTGTTATCTGAAACTCCTGATACAGAAAATTTTTTTAAAAGCAGAAAATTTAGATAGAAGAAAGGGTTGTGTTAGTGCTTGAATTGCTGACAGATAGATAACATGAATGAACACAAGTGAACCCTGACTATATGCAATAATCTTTTGGGATTTAAAGTATGTGATTTTTATTTTTAAATATTCTAAATTAGTAACAAAAATGCTAACAAAATGGAAATCTTTGTAAAACACATCATATTCTAAATCTGTTTGATAAAAGCGGCAGAAATATTCAAATAAAGCTCACAGACCTCTATAACACACTCTAATGCTTGTAACAGGCTAGGGGTGGTGACAAAAGCTCTTTCTTCCAATTTCTTGCCCATTCCTACCCATGTTCTTTCAGTTCAACTTGATAACCAATAACCATGTTTCTCAACTGAAAATAACAGCAAACAAGCCAACAAAACACAGAAGAAAAAACCTGTATTAGCATGGTGGACCCTGATAGGAAAGGAGGCTTGCATCTTCTCTGACATGTCATAGAATCACGACTATATTAGCATGCAGATAAGTTCTGTTGGAGTAGAAATAAATGAAATAAATACCATAGTAAGAATGGTAATCAAAACTCAAAACTTGGGTATTACAAGAAATCCACGGATGCCTGGGAAGAAAACTTACTTATTAAAGGATTGAATAGGGAGCACACACACCGATACACGGGGAAGTGACACAGTTGCCTCTTCATCCAACATGGAAGAGTGAAGAAAGCTCCTGACCAGGTCACAGAATGATGAGTCAGAAGCCTTCCACATCCAAACAACAGGCATGTGACCCCCAGACCTCAGTTCTCCTCTGGCCATAGTCACATATCAGAGAAACCATACCATGACAAGTTACCTCCAAATGTTATTGGCTAAACAAATTGAACTCTCACATTTAGGTCATTGGAAAGAAGAATAGGCATGATAGGGAACCTCCTTCAGCTAGTGACCTTTAAGAGGCTGTACCAGTTTGGGGCATGACTTTTTGGGTACCCAGAGAAAACAGCAGGCCCACCCAGCTCTCTCTCTCTCTCTCTCTCTCTCTTGTTCCCCCACAACACACCTTGAGGTTGGACTTCCCATTCCTGTTCCAGAAGTTTTTTCCCTTACAATAAAGAATAATCTTGAAATCTCTTGGAGTTAGATGGGATGATTTGACTCCCTCCCTCCCCCGCCTTTAATGTGTTCAGCTTCATAGGTAGGTCTTTGAAAAGACTTCCTGAGAAGGAGAAAACAATGAAGGTATTACAAGAGGGAGATTATCACTAACAATCTTACAAACATCAGGAGCTCAGGATAATATCTTTATTAACTAATGGTATCCACAGCATAAAGAGGGGAATCCCACATCAAAATCTGACCCGATTGAGGCAATTCCCCAATCAAGGTTTTCCTTTAGATGACACTGGTCAGATTTTGATGTGGGATTTCCCTCTGTATGCTGTGAATACCATTACTTAATAAAGAAATTGTCCTGAGCTCCTGATAGAGTAGAACAGAGCTAGGTAAGGAAAACTAAACTGAAAGCTGGGAGAAAGAAGGGTGGAGTCAGAGAGAAGCCATGTAGCCCCATCAGAGATAGATGCTGAAACTTTTCCTGGTAAGCCACAGCCTCATTGCCATACACAGATTAATAGAAATGTGTTAAATTAAGATGTAAGAGTTAGCAGATAAGAACCTAGCACTAATGGACCAAGCAGTGATATCAATAATATGGTTTCTTTGTGGTTATTTTGGGTTGGAGCTGCTGAGCAGTGGTAAATGAACAAGTGGCCTCTCTCCAACAAATTGGTGCCAACGTGGTTGACTAAATCTATGTGAAAAAAAGCTTGGAAAAGAATTCTAGACACAGAAAAACAAAGTTTAGGTGCATTTTTTCAGCTGGAAGCTTGCTGCAGCTCCTTTAAGAGAAGTTTTGCTGACTTAACAGCAGCAGAAAAAAGCTCTATGGCTTTGAAATGCTGGCTTTCTGGGCTGTTCTGCCAACACAATCTCTGGCTCTTTCTGGAGAGTGAACATTTAAGTGGGGCTTGTAAACAATGTATTACAAACTTTTAATGGCTCAATATAGACCCACAGCATACTTGGAGATGGGTAAATGTATACGGCTTGCAAAGCAGTGAACAGGACTTCCACCATGTTGGACTATGTAGAATAAGCAGAAAGACCCATATATATCCTAGCAATGCTGCATCTTAGATTCTTAAGAAGTGCATTGCATTTTGAAAAGTACTTCTGCTCAGAAAATAATTACAGATATTCAATAAAGACGAATTCAGATGGAAAAGACCTCTAAATGGGTCACAGTGTTGGATAAATGTATGTAGACTTGAAAGAGAGAAGAAAAAATATAGATAGTTGTAAAAGGAAGTAAAAAAACACCAAAGTCTTTAAAGGGAAAGAATATAGACAAGCATGGATTAAAGGGGTAAAGATAACAAAATAAATATTAAAAAGTAATAAAGTAAAAACAAGCCATGTAAAGATGATATACATACAGAGAGTCTGGATTATGTATATTATTGTGTTTTCTTTGAATTTTTTGATTGTGAAGGAGCTAAGTACAGAGAGACATTTCATTGTATGAACTGTTAAGTTAAACCAACATATATAATTATATATATATATATATATATATATATATATATATATATATATAAGGTATCTTGATTTCAAAATATGGATCTAAGAATATGTTGCTTTGGAAAAGAGGTTCTTCTTTTGTTTCCACAGAGGATGAGAACTTGTGGATTGCTTCAAGACTAATATGGTTTGATACACCAAGACCCCCTTAAAGGTCACTGTAAACAGCCCCACCCCCAATTACTTCACCCAGCTGCTGACTGAGATGAACCTAGCACACGTGATACAGCATGAAAGACTAAATTAGCAGCACCCACAATCAGCAGGAAGTAGTCTATAGAACTAGGCCCATTTTCCCAAATATTGTCTATAAATATTTGTTTATATTTAAAGAGTGATATGCTATAAAGATGGATACTTTGTATTGGTATGGATCTTGGTTTATTGATGCAAATTTAAGTTCAATTCTGTTATATGCATATTTCTGCTCTTGATTAAAGTATTGTATGTGGCGCTCATTTAAAAATGTAATGTATAATTAAGAAATATAGGTTAATAGATAATCATCTATAATAGTCAAGCTCATAGTCATGTTAGTTAGATTTTCTAGATGTACAGAGATGTATTCAGATAAAATAGGGATTCTTCAAATCTTTCAAAGACTACAGAATATGCCATTTAAAGTGTATTAAAAATTTAGGACTTTTCATGACATTAAGACACATCTGCTCCTAGCAGCACCAAGCTACTTCAGAGGATGATGGGCATTAAAGAGGTTCCTTATGGAGTTTTCTAGCCATTTGGGCAAGAAACTGCTTTTGCCTGGACTGCTTTATGGTATGCTGCATAAACTGGACATGCAGGACCCACAGAGAAATGAGTGTTGAGCTTACCTTCAGGATCCCTAACCTCAAGTTAGGAAAGAGTCTGCCAAACATTCTTCATGACACAGAAAAAAGTGACTGACAAACTGCCAATATAGGCAGGGCTGTCTTTGAAATTTCCTACTTCTTGGAAAAGTCTGCTGGATACTATAGGGCAGTAGGGTTAATATGGATGCCCCAATGATACAGAAGAACTTTGGGTGAATGTCCAGGCAATGAGATGTTGTGGAAGTTGCTTACAATGCACTTCCTGTTTACTTAAGTAATATTATAGCCTTCTGAAATCTTAGATGGAGTTGAAAAATATACTTATAATTATAGTTTTTCTTAGTTATGATAAAAGATAAAATAGATATAAATATTGTAACTGTAATTCTTACTTGATACCTGTTTTTCATATGCAATTTTACTATGTTCAAATTAAAACCTTCCTTTTAATTTAACAGAAAAGAGAAGGTGATGTGGGAGTCCCCTCTGTATTCTGTGAATACCACTGGTTAATAAAGAAACTGTCTTGAGCTCCTGATAGGGTAGAACAGAGCTAGATAGGGAAATCTAAACTGAATGCGGGGAGAAAGAAGGGTGGAATGGGAGAGAAGCCACGTAGCCCCGCTGGAAATAGTCACTGGAACTTTTCCCAGTAAGTCACAGCCTCGTGGCGATACACAGATTAATAGAAATGGGTTAAATTAAGATGTAAGAGTTAGAAGATAAGAAGCTAGAGCTAATGGGCCAAGCAGTGATTTAAATAATATGGTTTGTGTGTGATTATTTTGGGTCTGAGCTGCTGAGCAGCCGGGAAATGAGCAAGCGGCCTCTGTCCAACAAGATTTGCATGTGCTTTAACTATTAATTGATGTAGAAAGGCCCAGCTTGCTCTGGCTCTGGCCATTATCATATCTAGGCACATGATCCTGTGTCATATAAGAAACAAAGCTAGTCTATGGAGTTTATAATACAATCTACCTCAAACAGCTGAGCAATGTATTTCAGTACTTGTCATTCAATGAAATACATTTAATGTGCAAGAACCCAGCACCAGTGATATCAATGCCTTTTTAACCTAGAGTTTAAGTACAGTACACGGATATTATAAGAGTGATTACTCATGATGGTAGTATCTATGTTTACTCATTTAGGTTTCTATGGTTTCAGTTTAAATTTAAATAAATTGGATGGAAAATTTTAGAAACCAGTTATTCTTAAGTTTTAAATATGTGTCATTGTGAGAAGTGGATAGCTTCAGGCCACATTAATCTAGCCAGTCTTGGTCATGAGTCATTCCATCATTGAGATTAAACTCACTGAATGCTCTCTGCCTGGTAGTCAGGCAGTAGTCGTCTTGACTACCAAGCTGACTGGCCAAATAACAAACACCACTTGTGTTTAAGCAGTCCTTTTGTTCTTACCTGCATTGTTCTCACTAGCTAGTGTAGCTAATTCCTGTAATAATTATGTACAAACTAAAGGTTATACATATACATAAGGCAAGTGTGAAATCCAGCTTGTCATCTGACATGTCAAGTATCTACTCGGAATCTTACAAAGTATGAATTACTGTCTAAACTTTGGAAGCAGCACTATTCATAGCTGCAGAAATATTGAACTCTCATGTGAAGAAATAGGTTTTCATCTGTATTCTGTTAATGTTTAATTAAGAGGGATCCTCGATAACTGCTTCTGTCCAAATCTAACACCTGCCTATACCCTGTGCTCTGTTTCCACTGGAGCATAATTTCTATGTGCCATTCAACAGTCACGAGGGGAATATAGCAGACATGTAAGAGCAGTCTGAACACAGCTAGTAGCTATAACTCTTTAAGTGAGGAGATGGGAAAAATTAATGGAAATTTTACACATTCTCTCAGAAAATACAGTTTCACTGATTCATTAATAACTAGTGGAATGCATCAGGCATTGCTGTGGCAGGTGAAAATTTCTTAGGAGAACCAACTTAGTAATAGTTTTTGCTGAAAAGTAAATGACACAATTTTAAATGGATAATTAGAATAATTTGTTGGGTCTTAAGGTACAGTTTTAATTAATATTGACAGTTTTATACTGGGAAGAAAAATACTTATTGGACAAATAGTAGGATTTAAAATGCAAAAAACTGAATTAGAATTTGTTCATTGCTCTAGTCTTAAGTTCAGGTTGTTCATGTAAGAAATAGACATATTTTACCTCATTTCTGTGGGAGTGGGATGACTAAAAGCACACACATTGTTTATTACAATTACTGGTAAATGGTACTTTGTCTATATTCTCATTTTTACAGAATTACTTCTGATTGATTTTGAACATCAAAGACATTCAGCCACAACTCAATAAATGTCAGTATCATGTTTGCAGAATGCACTTTACATATTTCACTTTCAACTGGCCATAGCTAGTATGCCAGATGATTCCATGATTTGCTAAAACTACAGTTAAGAAAAGACTGGAGCATAATTAGCACGTGACAGACTTAGTAGATGTGGCTGCTAATTTCTTTGTGTGTTCCTTGTTTGTTCGTTCAGACAGGGTCTTTCTGTATAGTTCTTTCTTTTCTTATCTGTAGTAAAATAAAATCCCCCTCTTTCCCACCCTCTAGCTACATCTCTCAGTTGTTTCTTTTTTTAAACCATCTTTCTATGTCAAAATGTAGCTTATGTCATTTTTTCTACCTTCATGAGGACCATACTTCTTTTAACAATTTTTATTGGGAAGCTTGCTAGTAAATTATTCTGTTTAAGGAAATGCGAGTATGTGTCCACTTCTTCCTTAATTTTGAAAGCTATAGGACATTCTTGTTTGTTCTGTTTAAAACACTTTTACATGTTATTCTGATGTCTTTCATGGTTTTAGATGAGACATTTATTTTTATTCCTCTTGATTTTCTCTGCTCCTTTTTTTGTCTATGTACAAGGTTTTTTCTTCATCTTCGCTGGACCATACTGTATACATGCTGTTAACCTAATCTAATGTTTACCTTTTTGTCATGAAAATTGGAAGTTTTCAGTCATAGCTATTCAGATATTTTTTCTACTCTTTTTTCCATCTTTTACAATTTTAATTACTTCAGTCTTGGTGTTCCTTGTGCCTTCTATGTCTCTGAGTTGGAGATTTTGCTTGCCAATTTTTCTATGATTTTCAAGGTAACAGTGTGCTGACATATTTCCTGCTCACTCATTCCTTCTTTGATCCTACACAATCCTTGCTTTAATCCCACTTATACTTTCAAAAATTCAATTATCATATTTCTATACCCGAATTTATTTTGTTAATTAACACTAGAATTTACATCTTCCTCTAAAGATTATGTGTATATTAGGTAATACCAAATTTCCCTTAGTTTCTTAACATTTTTTATGGAATTTTTGAATGGTTCTTTAGTAGGTGCTATGATGTAGCTAAAGCAAAGTCATACTAGTGAGTTTCTGTTTATTACTCATTCTTTCATCTTATAATCATCACATTTTACATATGGCTACATGTTTAGTAGTTTTTGGTTAAAAGGCAAATATTATGAATTACAGGCTATGTGAATCTCATGCACATCTTAAATGTACTGTTGTTCTCTTAAGGGGTTAACACTTCATCCATCCTCCTCCAGAGAGTGCAGCTGTTAACATCCCTGCAATGTTTATGTGGCATTCCAGAATTGTTTACTGGGCCATTTGGTGGTCAGCCAAGGCTTCAGGCAGAGACAAACTCATCTGCTCTGCACGTCACTGTCTTCGAGGAATTTCCTTATTTATCTCCATGTTCTCAGTTTCAGACTCTGTTTTCTGAAACATCCAGAAGGTATTCATTTATGCCCCGTTTTTGTCTCTGGCAATTTGCACTGGCAATTATCACAGCAGTTGTTGATATAATAGAGCCAGAGTCACCAATTCAGTAAAACCCAGCCCATAGGCTGTCTAGCCCACTGCCTGACTTTTGGAAATATTTACTGTAACACAGTGTATACTTCCCCCTCATTTGTATATTGTCTACAGTTACTTTTGCCTGAAAAAGGAAAAATAAGAATAAGATCCTGCATAGAGTAAAATATAAACCCTGTTCTTTCACAGCAAAATCTCCAACCTCTGAAATAGAATGCTATTGAACTTTTTTCTATGTTTTTCCTCTAAAAGTGTAATTCAGTAATCCCGTAGAGGCAGAAACAATGTTTTAGTTGTTAGCAGCAATCACTGTACCAACAGTAAGATGAAGTCCTTGTTTCAGACCAAAAGAAAATGTTGCATTTTAGTCTTTGATTCAAATTAAGTTAAACACAGTTTACTTGAAAGAAGACAGTTCAGTAAATGTCCAATTTTATCTTATGATGCTTTTCATGTTTGGCTTGAAAGATAAAGGATCACTATTTGTGGTAATAGAACTCAGTTTTGCTTTTTGAAAAATAAATATTCTAAACACATCTTGTGTGCATGTTTTCTCAAGGAGTAATGTCTAGGTGGCTCTGTGGCCTTGCTACAGTGCCCCAACCCCCCATTCATGTACCTGTACACCTGTGGAACCAGGAAAGCAGACTCCTACTTTCTTTCCATCCTGGAATGGCTTTGATATATGCTCCATGAGTAACAGAGTAGAGAGCATAAATGGGTACATTTTCACTTCCTGGCTTTTGTTGAAATAAGAGCGGCTGGGCTGCGTCCCCGCACCCGGCTGCCTGCATGGCTAGCTTTACCCGAAATAATTACACGGAGACTGTATTCTTTTAAACACCGCTTGGCCCATTATATCTAGCCTTTTCTCGGCTAGCTCTCGCACCTGGATTAGCCCATTTCTAATAATCTGCTGTAGCCCACGAGCTGGCTTACCAGGAATGATCTTAACCTGCATCTGCCTGGAGTGGGAGAACCATGGCGACTCTCTGACTCAGCTTCTTTCTCCCAGCATTCCGTTCTGTTTACTCCGCCTACCTAAGGGTTGGCCTATCAAATGGGTCTAGGCAGTTTCTTTATTAATAAGAAATCACTCCCACAGGCTTTGACTCCTCCCAGTTTCCACACAAATCAAATATTTAATCAGTGCTTCACTGAAATTTTCATCAACATTTTACCAGCTTTGACATCTGGATGTCTGCCCAATATGTGTCTATGTTATGCCATGTTTCCTTGGAGAAGAATTTTTTCCCCTCAGATTTTTGGTTAACTGTTTATTTCTGATGGGTAATAAAGATTTGTGATTGTGAGGGCTGTCAAATATTTCCTTGGGTAAGGTTGGGTGCTATGTTTGTTTTGTTTCTGATTGCTGCAATAAAACACCCTGGCAAGAGCAGCTCATGGGAGGATAGACTTATTAGTCTCCTAGTTCCAGGTTATAGACCAACATGGCAGGACGGGCTTATTAGTCTCCCAGTTCCAGGTTATATACCAACATGGCAAGGAAGTCACTACAGCAGGCACTGGGTAAATCTCGTCCCATCCCTTCAATAATTAAGAGCAGACAATAGTGTTTAAATGTATTCACATGTGTTGGTGTTCAGGTCACTTAGGCTTTTGTGTTTGATACAGGACCCAGCCTGTGAGGCAGTACTGCCCACATTAAAGGTGGAACTCTCATTTCAATTAACCCAAGACAATCCCTCACAGGCAGGCTTACTGCTCAGCCTAATCTAGGTGATTCCTCATTCAGACTTTCGAGATGGTGTCAAACTGATGACTTAAACTGACTCTGGTAGCTATTTATATCAGTGTGACATGAGTCAGAGTAATTTTTGAAAGCAAGAATCTCAATTGAGAAATTTCCTCTCACTAGATTAACCGTGACAAGGCTATGACATTTTCTTGGATGATAATTGATGGGGGTACAGGATTCACAGTGATCTTAGGTGCTATAAGTAAATGGGCACAACAAGCTGCGAAGAATAAGATAGGAGCAGCTCTCCTCTATTGCCTCTGCATCAGCTCTTGCCTCAAGTTCCTGTCCATTTGAGTTTGTGCCATGACTTCTCTCAGCTGTGATGTGGAACTGTAAGATTCAATAACAGCCCCCCTCCCCAACCAAGTGGCTTTAGGTCATTGTGTTTTCTTATAGCAATAGAAACTCTAACTGAGACAATAGCCAGCAGCACAATTCTTCCTCTGTTAATACATATATACACACATACACACACGATAGAGAGGGAGAGAGAGAGAGAGAGAGAGAGAGAGAGAGAGAGAGAGAGAGAGAAAGAGAGAACAGAAAGACACAGAGAAAGATCACTTTAAGCTGTAGCTTTCCACCCTTGTCCCAAAGTCTCATTTTTATCTTGCAAGGTAGGGGTGGTGTAGCACCCAACTTTAAAGGAACCATGGGCATTAAAAATTCCAACACTTTAAAGTTTTAATTCTCTCAACTCTGACCTCCTATAAGCTTCAAAAAATAGGACAGAAAAAACATTACCCTTTCTCTCTCTCTCTCTCTCTCTCTCTCTCTCTCTCTCTCTCTCTTTTTCTTTCTTTTTTCCTTTCTTTCTTCCTTCCCTTTCTTTCTCTTTCTTTTTTAACATTCCCATTTCAAAATAGAAGAACCAAGGCATTTTGAAGGATAATGACACCAAAGTTGAGTCAGTAACTATCAGGTAAAACCCTAAATCCTACAGCTTCATGTCCTATATTTGGGGTTTGTAATAATATCAGCTGAGCTCAGAAGGCCTTCCTTTTCTGTGACAATTTCTGTCTTAATTGCACTTCCTGTTGCTAATTTCACTTCCTGATAGTTACTGGTTCTATTTTGGTATCATTATCCTTTGCAATGTCTTGCTTCTTCCATTTTAAAATGGAGATGTTTTCTCTGTCCTGCTTTTGAAGTTAAGAAAATTTGACCTGTTAAAGAGTTGGAATTTTTAATACCAATGGATCTTTTAAACTTGAATACTATACCACACTTATGTTATAATATAAAAGCGAGACTTTATGAATAAAGGGTGGAAAGAAAAGTTTAAAGTAGTTCTCTCTCTCTCTCTCTCTCTCTCTCTCTCTCTCTCTCTCTCTGTGTGTGTGTATGTGTGTGTGTGTGTGTGTGTGTGTGTGTTTGTGTATGTATGTTGATAAAGACTTGTGATGGTTAGTGTCTTTGTCAGACCTCCCATTGCTGTGATCAGCAAAGAGCACATGCATGTTCAGAACCAAGGTCTTGTGTCATCACATCAGGCAGCACTGTCTAGAAACCCAATGGGATTTTTAAAATTAATTTTTAGTCAATACACATTCACAAACCTTTTTACTGTTGTCAATATCCCACCATCTATGGAGCCATAACCCCCAACTTTAGAGGCTGGGCATTTGAAAACATTTAACTGCCTTTAAAAAAGGTTTGTAATCACAATAACAATTCCATTTTACACTTAGGAAAGATGATTTTAGGTGATATTTGAAGACGAGGTGGAGGATGTCAATAATGGAAGTAGGTAAACCAATTACTCTGAATATTCCACTGGCCAAGGAATCTCAAAAATCTGACTTAGAGTGATAGCAATAAATTAAAGAAGAATGGTTATTTCAAGCCTTATCTTAATAGTAACATTAAGTTTCATAGAAGACTTAAGAAATTTTAGATTATTCTATGACAAATTTTATAAAGCTAAACTATACCAAAGAGTTGTTTAAATAAAAGTTTATATATTAAATAAGTCACATATAATCCATTTGTTGATAAACACGGGTAGCAAAACATAAGGTATATTTTTTGGTTGTTTCATTGCTTCTTTTGTTTACCTTAATGTATATAACTACACTTTATTCTTGGTAGTGATGATATACTGGGGTTTTAAGCATGTAAGTATTAATACTGGAAATATTTTCCACTGAGATAAAGCTCATACAAACTCATATAACAGTCTTGCCTCTTGAAAACTGCCTTAATCCATACTTTTGTGTATTGGTCAGCTTTCCATCACTATAATAGAGTGTTTGTTAAACAATTTAAAAGAAGAGATTATTGTGATGTATGGTAAAAATGACTTTATGCATAATAGTCAAAGAGGAGAGGCATGGCAGGGAGCACATAAATGGTCACAGTAGACAAGTGTTTTTCATCCTACTATAGTCAGGAAGCAAGAGACCCAAGGCCATCAACAAAATGTATCCCTCCATTCTATCCTCCTGGTAGCATTCCTCCTTCAGCTCATCCCTACTTCTAAAAGTTCCATCACCAGTCCATGAAGCTGTAATCCATAATTGAATTATTCCACTGATGAGACTAGAGCCTTTAGAATCCCATCACCTCTCAGAAATTCTACTTCTGAACATAGGTGCCTCATGGACCATATCTTCAATACATCAAGTTTACCCTATCACCCTTGGCAGACAGAATACAAAGTTGCTTATTCCATTAGCAGAAACTTGACAGAAACATGGGTTACTGCTGCTGTGCCACCTATCTAAGTGGGAAAGGTAGTGTGAGGTATTCCACTTATTGATTTCTAGTTCTTATTAAGATTGCAAAGAGAGTCACCTATTGTATAAAATGCAGAGCTTATGTTCAGACAAGTTAAACAGCCTTTACAAAGTTGTGTACCTTGTGAAAGGTGAGGCCAGAGGCCAAACCTCGTCAAGTCTTTTGCAGGCAATTCTATTTCCAATTCCTTGGACAACCACTGGCATGTCTGGAAAGGTTGAACACTCAGTGAATATGTGAACTGAGTCAATAAATCTGTCTTCCTTTTCATCTATCCACTGTTAGTCCTTCTTTTCTAAAACAAAAGATGATAAAACTCACAATGAAAATGGTTTTAATAAACAGTAAGCTTAATATCTATAGTATCAAGTAATTCTACCTGAGGTAGGAAGGAGCAAGTAAATAAATATTTTTTAAAGAGAATTTGTCTTCAAACTGTAAAGAATCTTTACATTCTGCTTCAAACCACTGTATAATAAACTAGTCTGTCTTTTGTATTTTTATATTTCTTTATTGAATTTTTAAAGATAAAACCATAGACTTTATCTTTTATGAGCAAAGAACATTGGTATATAATTATTTCTACCATTTCTTTTATACCTGGATATGTGAAAGAAAAACATATAAGGCTATTAAATATGGTTATTTATATAAGGTTATGAAATAAGGTTAATAAATTATTAACCTTGTTTAAATAAATACTATTATTTTTTAAAAAGTAGTAAATAATTCTATAAGGTTATTAAATATGTGGACATGAAACTTAACTAAATAAAGAGGGGATTAGTTTGAACCCAAACCTTTCCGGACCTGTGAGTTGTGCTCCAGGCCAGCTTTGCTGCTATCCATGGTCTGTGTATTTGTGTGTTCTTGTTTTGTTCTTCCCTTCATTGCCCTCATTGTTTTAGGGCTACATCTTACCCAACTGAAGATACTTTCTAAAAACAGATCAGAATATTTGTTATATCATTATATAAAAATAAAACCAATCTTGCTCTTAAAGAATTGGTCAGTTTGCTGTTCACAATAATTCATATTCATGTATCAATAGATAATACAAAACCCATGAATTCAGAATGTGAACAGAGGACTATTCCAGGTGAAGGTTATAGAACTTAACTCTGTCATAAAACATTATACTAATAAAAAATAATTATATAACTATAAAATATGGACATTGTCAAAGTATGTTATATTTTATGAATTTTTCTCTTTCTGTATATGATGAACATTTTCCTAGAAATACCACAGATGGTTGGTACCTGTATGCTGACAGTTCAAATGGGAAGTTTGGTGACCTGGCTGACATCCTCACTCCTGTCATCTCACTCATGGGACCCAGGTGTACTTTGGTGTTCTGGACGTATATGAATGGTGCCACAGTAGGTTCTCTCCAGGTACTATATAGCCAATATTGTTTTTGGAAATTTCTCTATAAAAATGCTTGCATCATAATTTATATTGTCTTTAAAACAAGTTTAAACTTCATTAGCATTGTAGTGCTATGCTATAGAAAAAACTCTTCCAGAACTGGACACTTGTGGGTGAAATGGGATTTCCTTTTTCTGCAGCGCATGACTATTTTCTTTCCTGAGGTTGAGGCTCTTGTGAGGTATTATATATACTGGAGCATCCATGGTGATTTCAGTGTCAATGTTGAGAGTATGACATAATTAAGTGGCATGCTATGTGTGCTTTCGCAGTGCTATAGTCTGGGGTCTTGTGTGAGATTATAGCAATGCTGCATTTTTCAGTAGGCTTCTTTCAACTTCTTTCTTTAAGAGAAAATACCTAACATATTAACTTCAGTAAACCTTTCACAATTTTTATTTACAACTAACTTCATTATGCCCATCAGTTAGAGACCTTATTTTTGTTAATTGCACACTGTATCTCTTACAATAAGTCTTTTTTAAGTATTATTTTTATTACTTAGTAATGTCCATAGAAAGCATTAACACAAGCCAAAGACATGATGCATTATTTGCTTGTGGTCATCCAGTCTATCAGCCACACATACGGCAGGATGAATTTGTGATCACAATGCTTACTGAGGAGAGTTGGAGCTATGTACAGAATGGTTGTGTGATCTTCACTTAGAAAGACTTATTCACCTTCTCTGAATTTCCAAACTTCCATTCAGAGAAAACTTTATATATCTGTGCCTTAGTTGATTTTTTTCAGGAAACATGATTTCCTAAATACAAATTTAGAAAAACATGACATTAATATTTATTTATTACTTTTCATACCAGAATAAGTCTCATGATTAGCTTCTGGAAAGATAGTACAAATTCATATGGAAACTTAGAAGGAAATATCATGTTTATTTTCTTTTGTAGTAACACATTTTTATCTATATTTGAAAATTTTGCATCATGCACCTCAACTCCACTTATTTCCCAGTCTTTCAAATCTGCCTCTACGCTTGTCTTGCCCAAAACTAACAAAACAAGACTCTTTGCTCTTTTGTCTTTCCTACCTCTCCCTCAACAAAAAGTCTTAATGCCAAACACACAATTGTCACCATTCTCTACTACCTTTCACATGAATACTTCCTTATCTTCTGTAGACTTCTATGTTGGAGAAGGGAGCCGCTTGTATGTTCCAGGCTGCCCAGCTAGCATAGAACCAAATAATCACACAGAAACTGTATTAATTAAATCACTGCTTGGCGTTTTAGCTCTAGCTTCTTATTGGCTAACTCTTACATATTAATTTAACCCATTTCTATTAATCTCTGTATTGCCACATGGCTGTGGCTTACCAGCTAAAGTTTCCAGTGTTTGTCTCAGATGGCAGATCTATGGCTTCCATCTTAACCCTGCCTTCCTCCTCCCATGCTATAGGCCAAGTCAGTTCTTTATGAATTAACCAATAAAAGCAACACATAAACAGAAGGACCTTCCAAACCACTTTGAGGACCTTGTTGTTTTACAAGACTGCAGTCAAACCATTTATCAAAATGCCCTCAGGTTGAATATGCTGTGTGTATCATTTGCTGTGGTTTTATCTCCCACCATGTTATACCATTGCGTGCTGTTAGTTTATCAATTATGGGCTTTGTTTCTTTTGTCTACTTTTTATTAAAGAGTATTTTTGTTTTGATACTCAAGGTATTGCAACGTGTAAATCTGACTCAATTTTATTTGCCACTCTTTACCTCTAGTAGTTTTTATTTTTGCCTCAATTAATAGTACTCTGACTGCCTCGGGATGATTTAACTCCATTACTTATCTACATTTCTAGTTTCTTTTTCTGTTTTAAATCAGAACATGTCAAGTCCCTTTTTCTCAACTTACTATTTTGTATTAGTACTAAATACATGATAACTTTTTTCCAATATTCATTGAATTATTTTATTTTATATTTGTTCTGAGTATTATTGTCTCACACTTTTGGTTCTAGAATTTGCCTAGAAAATATTAAACTTTTCCCCTAAAAGTTGCATAAGCATATCTTTCTTTAAAGTGCTCTTCTTAAGAGTTTTTAAAATGAAAAAATACAATGTTATTTTTGTAAGTCTCACCTTTTTATGTCAGATTGGTCTTCTAACCGACGTTGTTTGATAGTGTATTTGTGTGCATGTATTTAGTAATGCATTTGTTTAATATTCTAAAACTGCTTAAACAATCTTATGAAGTTGTGATTTACACTTATTTGACATTAGTACTAAAACTGCTTTTTGGGGCTGTGTCAACACTCAGCAGACAAAATTTATAACATGGAAGCAGAAGAAATTGACTTCAGACACCTAGAGGTCATGTAGAAAGCCCAAAGCAATTCTCCTATAACACTAGCTTTGGGGTTGACAAGTAAATCCAGTTAAATCCATAGACTTGGGGTTCAGTAAGAAACCCTGTCTCAAATAAAAATCAGACAAACAAAGGTGGAGAAGAAACACAGACTCCACAGGCATGAATACTCACATGTACACACACACACACACACACACACACACACACACACAATTTCTTTTAGTCAAAAATTTTACTTATTGCTTTCATTAGTAGCATGGGCATTATCAACTTATTATATTTTGTGGCATTAATTAATAAGTAACAAATGTTATTACACATGTTCCTTTTATATGTGCATTAACTATTTTGTTATTAGTATATCACCTTACATAAGTTCCCTTGTTGCTAATCCCATGAAAGATGTGGCTTTCATACAAAGGGCTTCTTCCTGTGCATTCTTCTAACATGCTCCAGAAATGGATTCTTTATTTATAATTATGCTTCTTGATTTTACTGTGTTGAATTAGATACTCACAGACCAAGAATTTCATACTATTTTTTTTCTAGTACTATTTTGCTCTGATAATTCTTGTTGTTTAAAATAAATTTATGTGAATTTAATCTCAAAAGCACAACACCTTTAAATGTTAATTTAAATTATACTTTTATGTAATATTTGCTTTGAGTGTATGGTGTGTGAGTGCAAGATTATGTGTGTGGACATCAAAGAACAACTCTCAGGACGTGGCTCTCTCTTTCTACTCTGGACAGTGGTGATGGAAATGTTGTTGTAATTCTTGTGGAATGAGCACTTATTCCTTTTTAATCATCTCACAAGCCTATTTATTTTTTAAAAGATAAAAGCTTCATAAATTCAATCTAAATATATGTTAAGTTGCATAAATAAAATAAAAAACAATAATGATATAAATTGAAGTATCTTGACAATGAGGACTAATGAGAACTCAAGAACAATGGCAGTGGGTTTTTGATCCTACTGCACGTACTGGCTTTGTGGGAGCATAGGCAGTTTTGATGCTCACCTTACTAGACCTGGATGGAGGTGGGTGGTCCTTGGACTTCCCACAGGGCAGGGAACCCTGATTGCTCTTTGGGCTGACGAGGGAGGGGGACTTGATTGGGGGAGGAGGAGGGAAATGGGAGGCGGTGGCGGGGAAGAGACAGAAATCTTTAATAAATAAATATTAATTAAAAAAATGAAGTATCTTAGTTATTTTAACAGAGGAATTGTGCAACTGCTCCTAATGATATCTATCTTATTGTGTGGGAGGCCACAAACTCAGTGACCTAGAAGGTCCTGCTAGGATTACCCTCAAGAATTTCACTCCTTCCCAGCACCACTTATAAACCAACTCATTTCCCATGGACCTTTAGGAGACAGTAAAGTACAAACTATAGCAAGTACAATATGCCTTTGTTTATTTCAAGACCTTTGGGCAGGGAGCTTATACGGTGTGGTTAGTGTTTGCACATATCACTCATCTATGCTGTTGTGATGGGCACGTATTATGACATGCCTGTCTGCTAAAAGCAACTGGCCAGAGAAGCTATTCTCAAAAGAATGTTCTACTAAGTAATTTAATACTTTTCCTTTCAATCATCTGTATATTACTTAATATATAAAATATCAGCTGCTGCTGCTGCACTGCCACATCTTTCATAAAGCTAGTAGAGTTGAATTCCTAATGAAATGGTGCCTGGACACCTTAGCTTGATTGACAGATACTCACGCACACCTTTAGAACATCTTCCCACAGATCTTGTGAGACACCCCTGGGGCATGGTGCTATCGGATCACAGTAGAAAACAAAGGTATCTAAGGAAAAATGCCTTAGATTTTCTCTCAGGGACTACATGTAGGAATTAAAAGCCTAGACCCAACATGTCTAAAGTTTAAATATTTAAAAACCTATTACTTGATTAATCTCTGCAGGTGCTCATCAAAAAAGGCAATGTTATCTCCAAAGTGTGGGCTCAGAGTGGACAGCAAGGGCCACGGTGGAAGAAAGTGGAAGTGTTCTTGGGCACCCACTCACACGCAGAGGTTTGCAACCTAAGCGAATTTTGAAGATAGAACTTAGTTAATTTTTGTCTTGAATACTAATTTATTTCTTTCTTTCTTTCTTTCTTTCTTTCTTTCTTTCTTTCTTTCTTTCTTTCTTTCTTTCTTTCTCTTATTATCCTCATCTCTTTTCATTCCCAATTTGATGTGTTGTGTGAATACAGAACATGTAACATTCCATATGGCATTTTCCATACAGATTTTACCATTTTAGAAAGCCATAACTTTTCCCAATTAGACAACTACACTTCTAGGTACACATAATGTGAGTGATAAAAGTCTTTTACTCCTAGCGAGCTTCTCACATTGAAAGACCACTTCCTCTATTTCTGAGATTTGACTCTCAGACATTGTAATACAGGTTTTGTAAATGTAGCTGCAAAAGTCATCTTTGAATTTTTTTTTAATGATTGAACTTCTTATACTGAATAGATTTATATAATTAAAATGTGTTGGAGTATATGATGGTGTGTATGTCTTTATTTTATGATGTATAAAATAGCACATACAGAAGAACCAAAGAAAATTTCAAGTAGTATGAATATTACAATTTTAAGTAAAATTTTAGTAAAATATCACAAAGTGATAAGATATTTGGTATTTTTTTCCATTTTGAGGGACTTAATAAGAATCAGGATATCTGTAGTTTAGATGGGAATTGAGTATTTTTTTATTTTTTGAAATAAAATAATATATAATTTTTATTTGTACGTATTTATTTTTTATTCATTTTACATACAGCCACAGTTCTCCCTTCTTCCCATCTTCTCACTCCCGCCCTCCCTCCAACCCACCCCCATCCTCTCCTCAGAAAAAGTAAGGCTTCCCAAGGGGAGCCAACAAGGTCTGGCACATTAAGTTGAGACAGGACCAACACCCCCAGTCCTAAACCCCTAACCCAACCGCCATCACTTCTAAATACTGGATGTAAAGCAAAGGATAGCCAGACCACAATCCACCGCTCCAGAGAATGTAGGTAACAAAGAAGACCCTAACAGAGATATATGGGTCACCCTGGGAAGGGAAAATAAATGAGATCTTCTGAAAAACACATATTTTTAGGATATTGTACTTTCATTTCAAAGTCCATTTATTATAAAAATGTAATGGCATGAAATAAAACCATTCTTAAATTTACTTTTATGCCATTTTCATGCAAATAGGTACTTAGACAGTTAAATAAACAAACCAGAGAAATTGATAATTATCAGTTTATAACGAGGTAAAATAACATATTTTTTTTACATTTCCCAAAATGTTAAGTATGGCTGACTTTCTTTTAGAGAGTCTAAACAAACAGTTACATAAAAAGCAGCTAAACTAAAAATAAAATATTTAAGATCTGGATCATTTGCCTTTTTTGAGTTCCTACAGATCAGTGTGTATTAAGACCCAAGAACAGGGTAGAATGGCGTGCCCATGATTTTCCTTAAAATCCCTTGCCTAACATCATCTGGCTTGTCCATGCTTGACCTCACACACCTCAGCTCATTACTGAAAGCGTAGGCATTTAATCGTTAGTTCCCAGGATTACACTACACTGACGTAAGTATTTGTTATAGCATTTCAATTTTTCTTTCCCAACTGTAAATCGAGTTCCTCCTACTTTGTCTCGTCCCACTGTTTCTTATTTGGACAGCTTTTACAGATAAAACTATATTACATATTAGAAGAGAAAACCAAACAATGGCTTTTAAAATAAATAAAGCAAGATGCTCATACCATATGTAAGAGACTGTTTTCTTCTTAGTTTTAATCATTGGAGTTGAATTTCATGAATTTGAAAATACTCAAGTAATAAGATCATAATTAAAAATTCCATTTTTTCTCTTGTTTGTATGCACAAGTAAGCTTCCTGGTTTGAATACGCAGCAGATATCTCTATGGCTCTTTTTCTGATAGATCAGCCTCTTTCAGCAATGGGAGATCTACATGATATATATGTATAAGGGCTTGAACTACACTGTCTCAGTTTCAGGAATGCCATGCAGAAAAAATGCCATATATTTCTTGTCCTATATTTGAGTATCTAGTTTCCTTATTATGCACTCAGAGATAGTGTAGTATGTGGGTAAAATGTTCAACCTGAAGAATTAATTG
Organism: Microtus pennsylvanicus; assembly: GCF_037038515.1. Lineage (NCBI taxonomy): Eukaryota > Metazoa > Chordata > Mammalia > Rodentia > Cricetidae > Microtus > Microtus pennsylvanicus. The sequence goes on from NC_134582.1 coordinate 133,545,138, forward strand.
TTTGAGAATAAATTAGTGACTTTGCATATTATAAGACATCATTAGAAGGAAGCTAGATATTCAACTTCTATGGATGCTCAATGGAGACAAAAAAAAATCTCAGTGAGAATATTTAAATGGATTTGCTTCTGTGAGACATAGATTTCCAGATCATGTATCAAATTCCTTAACAGTTGTATGCATATTGAATATTAATATGGAGAAATTATTTTCAAAATTGTATTAAGTGATATTTCAGCATGTGGACACACTTATGAATTTTGCTTTTTAAGATTCAAATATACACATATTGAAATTTGGCTAAAAAGTCTGTTCATATTGATAGACTCTTAAAAGTATGGATAACATGTAAACACTTGCTTTTTCTTATGACTTATCCATCCTTTCAGTAACAAGGTATTGAGCATCTGCTGTGCAAAAATACATTGAGAAGGCACAGTGATGAGCATACATATTGCTCGTGATTCTTCATTCCCATGATTCCTTTCTCTTTAGACTCAGAAAGATCAGAGTTTTTAACTCATGACTTATACTGTGAAGCAACACTGAGAAGTTTGCATAGTCTTACTTGAGAAAACCCTATATTTAAACACAAGTTTTGTTATGATAACCAGGGCCATCATACACAGACACCCACACACCTCTGTATGTACTAAGGACTTTGCCACGTATTTAAAATATCTACTCATTTATCCTTTTCAGCAGTTCAATCCTATGAAAAATATAATGGGTACATCTTCAGTCTATAGATACACAAAAGTAACTGGGTTCTCTCTCTCTCTCTCTCTCTCTCTCTCTCTCTCTCTCTCTCTTTGTGTGTGTGTGTGTCTAAGAAGGAAGCAGTCTTGTTTTGGATTCGAGAGTCAGCACAGGGAGTAGAAGTGGAGGGAGACTATAGACTTCTGCCTGGAGTCTATAGTCTATATGCTAACCATGCATCTCTTAGGTGGTACTGCTGCTTTTCTCATATTCCCAGAATTGAGTATGGAACAGACTCTCATGATCTTTAGTCTTTCTGACCTCTGTCACTTTCATTTGGGCGTATTCGTTATGAAAGTCAATCTAGATGTTCGTGTGGCCATGTTTGTTTGTGCTCTGGACTTCTTGACAGCCTAATGCTAATTGGCTCCTTTTGTTCCTTTTGTCTTTTTAGATTGTCTTTAGGGCAAAACGTGGTATCAGTTACATAGGAGATGTGGCAGTCGATGATGTTTCCTTTCAAGATTGCTCCCCATTACTTAACACAAACAGAAAGTGTGCTGCTGACGAATTCACGTGTGCTTCCAAGCACTGCATTCTACAGGACAGGCTGTGTGACTTTGTGAATGACTGTGCAGATAACTCAGACGAGACTGTGTTCATCTGTGGTAAGTGAACGTGTTTCTCAGGTTCCCACTTGAAACCCAAATTTCAGTTGATCTTAGTGGCAGGTGCAGTCGTGGTGGTTTAACTATTTGAGTGGTCTCCTTTCTCCCTCTAAGTACTTAACTTTGAACACAATGTATGGAAAACTGACGAATGGCCTTTTTTTGCACAAAGGTATAAGCAATTGGAGTTAAATTGGAAAGTAGGTGGGGGAACAGTTATTTACCATATGAAACAATGTATTTGGAAAACAGACCAAACTCCCATCAAAATCAATTTATGTAGATTGGTAAGTATGTGCACTTTGATTTTAAAAGGCTGACATCTATTTACATAAATAAGATGTGATTTGTCAATAAATAAAACAAAATAATGCTATGGAAATGTATTAAGATGGCAAAGTGTTCTAATGTGGTAGATACAGACTGACGTTGTAGAGCTATTCTTTGGGTTCACCTCATACTAGACAGCACCTATTAAAAAGTCCTTAGCTAAATGGGCCCTATGTGCTTATTCAGGTAACCCTCTAACATTGCCTGGCATTATCCAAGGCTGCTTTGTTTCACTGTAAATGAGGTAAATACAGATTGTCAAAATGAAGGTTGATAGGTCATTCTACTGTTACATTATAACATTTTGAGCTAGAATGTTATAATTAGGTATTATCTGCATCTTGAAACCAAATCTGTACTTTCTTTCTTTGTTTTCCGTTTATTTATTTATTAAAGATTTCTGTCTCTTCCCCGCCACCGCCTCCCATTTCCCTCCCCCTCCCCCAATCAAGTTCCCCTCCCTTGTCAGTCCATAGAGCTATCAGGGTTCCCTGTCCTGTGGGAAGTCCAAGGACCACCCACCTCCATCCAGGTCTAGTAAGGTGAGCATCCAAACTGCCTAGGCTCCCACAAAGCCAGTACGTGCAGTAGGATCAAAAACCCATTGCCATTGTTCTTGAGTTCTCAGTAGTCCTCATTGTCCGCTATGTTCAGTGAGTCCGGTTTTATCCCAGGTTTTTTCAGACCCAGGCCAGCTGGCCTTGGTGAGTTCCCGATAGAACATCCCCATTGTCTCAGTGTGTGGGTGCACCCCTCGCGGTCCTGAGTTTCATGCTCGTACTCTCTCCTTCTGCTCCTGATTTGGACCTTGAGATTTCTGTCCGGTGCTCCAAAGTGGGTCTCTGTCTCCTTTCATCGCCTGATGAAGGTTAATATTCAGGAGGATGCCTATACTTTCAATAACAATGTTAGTATCAGAACTAATATTTGTATAGAACATTTAATGTTTAAAGCCTTTATTTACTCATTTCCATCTGATCTTTATTTAACCCTTAGAAGACAGTGAAACAAATATTATTAGTGATTATTATAGGTGAAGCTACCAACAAGACTGGTTTATGTTTCATCATAATAAATACAAATGGTATTAAATTGGTCCTGGTACCTGAGTACTTTGATTTATGACCCATTGCTCTACACAAGCTATGAAATCATATATTAAAAACTTATTCTTTCAGAGAAGTTGTTGAGATGAAATATTGCCTGATTTATAGAGTATGTGTCACCAAATATAAGGACCTGAGTTTGGATCCCAGCATTAAAATCCTAGTACTGTGTGGTAACAGCACTGGAGGATGGAGGCAAATGATCCCTGTAGCTCTCTGATCAGCCAGCCTAACCTGATAGTAAACCCCAGGTTCAATGAGAAACCCTTTATTAAAAAAATATGGTGAAGTATGATTGACTTTCAGACTCTTTATTCTTGCATACATTTGTAGGAAACTTTTGTACATTGTAAAAATCCACATAAACATGTATATACACTTTGCAATTCATACATATAGGTATAAAATAGTTATTGATATAGTTTTGTTTATTACACAAATATTTGTTACTTGAACATGAAAAATGTGTATAAACCAAGTAAAAAAAATTAGGTAATTATAAAATGCTGTATTTACTAATATATAACTATTAGTATGTATATTTACCTTTGAATATTTTCTGCTAAATTTCAGTTAAAATTTTGCATTCAATGATTACATTGTTGCTTTAGTGGCATTTTCATTTGAATAACAGGCTAATTTCAAGTTATTATTTAAATAATACAGATATGTTTTTGATAATCAATTGTAATGTGGCCTTTGTTATTTGAAAAGTTATAATTTAATGTATTTTTCAGTGCTCAAAACATCAATTTACTACAGAGTAAACTTTTCCTCATGGCATTTTTGCTAAAATATTATTGATATTTTAGGATTTTGGTACTTATGAAATCCAGTAACGTACTATGAGACATATGTTTGAAACTTTCTCTCTTAAACATTCTTTTTTATGAAGCAGCCATGAGGGGGTAACCCTTTCTAACAGGTCTCATTTCCTTCCTCTCCCCATTTTCTTCTCCTATATTATCCTCTCTTCTCCCCAACTTCTCTCCTCATCCCTCTGTCCCTCTCTCCATCCCCCCTCCCTCCTTCCCTTCCACACTCATAACAGCTGAGATTTCCTGCTTTTGACCTGTTTGCTCTCTTGAGATACAGTTTCATGGAGCCAAACCGTCGTCAAAGTCATTATTTATCTGAGACTGGCTTTGAACTTTTGATCCTCCTTCCTTCACCTCCTAAGTGCTGGGATTATAGGCAGGCGATACTGTGCGTGCTTTTCAGGACCTGTTCTATGGTGATCACATTACTAAATGCCTTGAATTTTTATTGGGCCAGTGCATGTCAGAACATAGAAGTTAAATTTATTCCAGAGACTGCATAGGAAAGAGGAAAATGTTTTCAACTCCTTAGTACAAAGGGTCAACAAAAAGTTAAAATGATCCTCCAAATAAGCCATATTTGACCTGGTTCTAATTACAGAAACAGAATCCTTTTTTCCATAGCCTTCTTTCTTCTATTATACAGTTTAAGCATTCTAACGTATTCCCAGTCTGCTGGTCTTAAATGTTATGTTTTAATTACAGAGTAGCTAGAACCTGCTGAGGGAATTATGAGTGCTCTTATCCTACATATGCTATAAACTTTGATGTTCTAATTAGATCTGGAAGAATAGGAAGAAACAATTAAAAGAGTCACCATAGCAACTGACTTCAGAACTTTAGCTGGCAAGCTTTTAAGGCTTTGGGCTTAAAAGTCTACTTTTTATTGAGAATTTTAAGTATACCTTGAACATCTATCATAGCTAAAGGGAATTTCAACTCCTGAAGCATCATCATTAATCAGGAGTGTAACATCTACAAATAACATAAAGAATGGTAAAGTCAGCTCTGGGAAAGCAGTATTTTGGAGTAAAAAGTAATAAATTATAATACAAACTTATCTATTGTTTAATTTGATGTAAATTAATATGAACTCTTAAATCATAACCTATTAGAAAATGAAAATCACTTGTTAATTTAGAATTTAATAACTTCTCTAAAATATTGAAAATACTCCCCCAAACTGATTAGTTTATCTAAAATCTTCAAATACTTAATTTAATATAGTTGATATAAAGTTTCCTAAGGAAAATAATTGTAATTTAAGTTCCTTGTAATTTTATTGTATTTAATCATTCACTTCAGAAAGAGGATTGCTGAGATTGTTGGTAGTCCAGGCTGTCATCAAACTCAGGATCCTTCAGCCTCACGTACCACGAAAGCTCTGGGATTTTAGGAATGAAACACCATACTGGACTTTCTCTTAATATTTGAGTTGGAAATTGTTCAATGGTATATAACACATAGTATAGCAGGCATTATCAAAATCCTTAAATTCTGCCAATGGAAGGTAAATGTGTAACTCAATTAAGCAGCTTTATATTTCTTTTCATTTTAAACATGCAGAGAATGGGCAAATTAAACGCAATGGAAATTACATAAACATTAAGCCAATTTCAAGACTTTAGTTATACATTAATTAACATTAATATTAATATTAATAGGCTGGACTCAATTAGTAGATAGAAAAATTCCCACTGGATAAGATTCAAATAATATTTTAATAACCTATACCCTTCCCTCAGAAAAGCACAATAAAATTAAGAAATGTTCCCAGATACAGAAGCATAAAACAATTCATAATAAAACTTATGGGCCTTGTTAAGGTAATACTCAGGTAATTAAAAAAGATTTGTAAAGTTTTTCATAACTCAGCTAAAATACCAAAAAAAACCCCAGTGTACATTGGAGTTTAAAAACAATTTCATAAATTTTATGGATCAATTATATGTCAGTCAGCATATGAGTTTTGTAAGACTACACAAATTTTTTTTTTCAGCAGAGTACATCACATATTTCTGTTAAATAGAAAATATTTTCTCTGTGTAGGCAGGTAGATGCACAGAACATATAGAAACATACATAAAGGCTCACACAAGTATGTGTTATGTATGTAAATAGTATGGCAAGGATAAGACTTCACAAGAATGGATATAAGCAAATCTTTAAGCATAGGATGGACTTGTTTTCATTGAAAATGTATCTGTGTTCGAATGGAATTGACTGTGGTTTAAATTTTTATTTCCCAAATGAATAATAATGCTGAGCATCTTTTTTTGAAACCCTTTTCCATGAAATAATTTTATTATTCACCTATTGAGTTTTTATGTATATGCACATGAGTCATGGTGTACATGTGAAAATTAAAGATCACCTTACAGGATTAAGTTCTTTTCTTTTACTATGTGTATGAATTCTGGACATTGAATTCCAGTTGTCAAGTATGACAGCAAATGCTTTTGTCTGCTCAGCTATCTTTTAGGTTTGCTTTTCTCCACTGAAAAATAGAATTACTGGGTGGGAGAGATGGCTCAGTGGTTAAGAGCAATGCCTGCTCCTCTAAAGGTCCTGAGTTCAATTCCCAGCAACTATATGGTGGCTTACAACAATCTGCAATAAGATCTGGTGCCCTCTTCTGGCCTGTAGGCATGCATGTAGGCAGAATACAGTATACACAATAAATAAAATAAATTTTAAAAAAAGGAAAAAAGAAAAACTTAAAAAAAATAAAAAATAGAATTACTTATATTTTATTGAGTCACAGGACTTAACATACATTTCTAGATTAAGCTATTGCTAAATGTAAAACTTCTTTTTTCAAAACTGTATTATTGCTCTCTATGTTGTCTTAAATCTCTTTTTTTTTTTAATTTAGTGTATGTTTTGGATGAATACAAGCATGTATGTGCCACAGCTTATGTGGAAGTTTGAGAATAGCTTTTAGGACTGAATTTTTCTCTCCCACCTTGAGATAGCTTGAGATAGTCTCTCTCTCCCCATCCATCCATCTATCTGTCTATCTATCTATCTATCTATCTATCTATCTATCTATCTATCTATCTATCTATCTATCTATCTATCTATCTCCCTCCTGCTTCTTTGAGTACCCCAAAGATGGGTTCTGCTTCATTCTTATCTCAAGCTCCCATCTTAAATTAAGAGCGCCAGAATTACTAATATGAGCATCCAGGACATTTGGGCCTGCCAAGGTTCAAGCTAGATTTTTTAGATCTAACATTTTCTTTGAATCTATTTCAGTTAATCTATTTCTCCTATTGTATCTTTAATGCCTGAGATTCTCTCTTCCCTCTTTTGAATTCTGTTGGTAATGCTTACATCTGTAGGTCCTGTTTGCTTACCCAGGTGTTCTTTTTTCTGAATTATGTCAGTTTGTGGTTTGTTTCTTGCTTCTATTTCAATATTTGTTTTATGAACATTTTTTTTCTTCATCTCTTTGTTTGTTTTTTCTTGGCATTCATTAAGGGATCTGTATAATTTCTTCAATTTTTTTGGTTATCTTTACCTCAATTTCTTTAAAGCAGCATTTCATTTAGTCTTTAAGGACCTCCGTCATCAACATAGAGTTGGCTTTAAGATCATTTTCTTGTGCTTCTGCTGTGTTGGAATATTCAGGGCTTGCTGGAGTGTGATGGCTGGGCTCTGGTGGTGACATATTGCCATAACCATTGTTGTTTGTGTTCTTACATTTACTTTTAGGCATCTGGATTTGGATTGATTATAGGTGTAGGCGCCAAATTTTAGGTTTGTCTTTGTTGGATGAATGTTTCTTCTTCCTTGGTTTCTTTTCGTCTCTGGTCTTCGGCCATGGCCTGTGGTTGAAAAGAGGGTCACAATCCATGTTCGGGGCTTGACTACTGATGGCCTGGAAGGCTTCTGGTTCATTAGGGGCTTGCTGCCCACGTTCAAGGTTGAAGTTTTAGCTAAGTATGTGCATGGCCTTTGTCCTGGTCAATGGTCCTTTGGGGTTTAGATGCCAACCTGGCTTCTGTTGGGGTAGGAGCCTTCTGCCTGCTTTCAGGGAGTTGGCCTGGTCTTTGTGGTTCAGAAGTGGTCTGGCCACTGGGGATCAGAATTCTGGCCTTGTCTCTAATAGGGTGGAAGTTTCTGCCAAAGGTGTGGGCTGGGATACGGTGATGAGGCAAGGAGGAGCAGTTGGAGTTATAGTGTATGAAGGAAGTTAGGATGGTGGGCAGTCTTACCTATGGTTCAAGACGTTGGCCTGGCCCGGGTAGTGTGGGAGGTTTCCATAGAGGTGTGGGCTGGGCTATGTGCTTTTTTTTACTTACTTTTCTAGTTTCATTACCCAATTACACCCTGTCTAGCCTTCAAAGGGAAAGAGAGTCTTGTTTCTGATGTCTGAATTAGACCACACAGCTTTTTTTCATTAATTGTACTATCTGTAGTAGTCTGTTGATGTAGTTTATATAAAGTTGAGGAAGTTTCCATTTATATGTAATTTGCTGAGAGTTTTAGGGTGGACGTTGCAAAATGCTTTTTCTCTATCTGTATTAACTTTCCCTCTTCAGCCTATTGTGATGAACTGTATTGCATGGCTATTGAGTGCTGAATCAGGTTTACAAACACATAAGTGATATCATTTAGTTATGAGGTAGAGTTATTTTTTTAAATAGTGTTGTATTGGGCATGTTAATGATTATACTGAGGATTTTTTGCATCCTTGTTGTCAAAAACGTTGTGGAGAACCTTCCTAATTTTGTAGGGTTCTGTTTTCTTCTTAGTATTTTCTTGATAAGTAAACTTTTGAGTGCTTGTCAGTTTTGGCAAAATTGATTATTACATTCTTGTAGTAGGAACTGCAGGCTATGTTCCTACCACCCCAGCTCCCGGTCGCCTGGCTAGCTTATGCCCCAAAATAACAACACACAAACTGTATTCTTTTAAACTCTGCTTGGCCCATTATATCTAGCCTCTTCTCGGCTAACCCTCGCACCTGGACTAGCCCATTTCTAATAATGTGTTTAGCACTCCAAGGTGCGCTTACTGGGAAGATTCTAGCCTGCGTCCATCCTGGGTCAGAGCTTCATGGCGTATGCCCGGGAGAGGGGAGCATGGCCTCTGAGCTCACTTCCTCTTCCTCCCAGCATTCTGTTCTGTTTGCTCCTCCCACCTATGTTTTAACCTATCAGGGCCAAGCAGTTTCTTTATTACTTAACCAATGAAATCAACAGATTGATATATGACACACCCACATCACATTCTTGCCTAAAACTGACAGGTATGAGTAGATTCTGGGACTACTTCATTTCTCTCTGATCTTCCTTGTGCCAGAAGCTCCTTGAGGCATAACCTACTAGGGACAAAAATAGCAGGGAAACAAAAGCAAACTTCCTAAGTATGTGTTTATTAGCAATATGGATTCATTCATTATTTTATGAAAGTCTTAAAAAATGAGCATTTATTTATTTCTTTAGAAAATATTTGTTGATTATTATATAACAGGTTTTATTCTGCTTATGATGTAGTGAGATAGTACAGTGTAACATAGACAAGAATTTTCTCTTCTTACAGAATTTCATTTGTAAATGTTTGTTTTAACAGTGAGAAACACAAACAAAATAATAAAACAACAATATTTACACAGAACAAAATAATTATAGTGCCACATATATTTTTATGCTATAGTGATAGTGTCTCTGTAAGGGGGAAAATTGAGAAGTAGATATTTAGAGTGATCGATAGTGGTATTGAATGTGGTAGTCATATTAGATTTTATTGAGGAATTACATTGAAATTAAAATGGGAAGCATTGCTGGTTGATGCCAGGAAATATAAAACATATTTGAAAGCAATAATTAAAGCAGACCTTTTAATACTGCTAAGCTGCCAGCAATCATATAATTTTTACATTTATTTATCATTTGCTTATTGTGAGCATTCATGTGTGTGTGCATAGCATATATGAGTGCACACATGTATGTTGCAATGTACACATGGTGGTCAGAGGACAGCTTGATGGAGTTTGTTCTGCTGCTTTACCATTTGGGTCCTGTGGATCAAACTCATACAGGTCACAAGCTTGGTAGCAAGCACCTTTACAAGTTGACTCGATCCTTTGGTTTTTATGTTAGCACAAGGACAGTTTCATCAGGCAGCTGTCATTTATTGGGTTGTTTTCATCTTGAATCCCAATTAGAAATTATAGTTCCCTAATTTTCTAGTGAAAACATCCATCTGGGGGCAATGGGAGATAGGTCTGAATGATGTATGTATTGTATAAATTTTATCTGTACAGCATTTGACCTGCATAGGATGCTTGTGCACCACAGTTTACCTGGTGCCCACAGAAGCCAGACTAAGACAGTAGATCCTATCTTCTGGAACATGAGTTACAGATGATTATGAGCTAACATGTAGGCTCTGGGAATTGAACTCAAGTCTTTTGGAAGAGCAGCCAGTTCTCTCAGCTGCTGAGCCATCTCTCCAACCCCTTGTTATATTGTTAGTTAGAGTAGGTTATATTCTTCTCGGCATAATCTCTCTGTTACATTCAGTTCCACGATCCATCTAAACCACTGCATTGAAATTTGTGTCATTTGTGACAGAGTGAATATGGCACTGCTGAGTGTCCTCTGTGAATTTCTTTGTGGACTAGCCTGGGTACTGAATGTCTTTGATACTTGTAAGATACTTGTAAATGTTCACTGGACCTGTGTTCCCCAAATCGCTGTAAATCAAATGTATAATTTAATATATTATCTATGAGCCATCTTAGTTTAGCAGTGCAGTGTATGTACTTTAGTATATTAGTTGTGTCCCCTAGAGCCTGAACGGATGACTTGGAGTTGTCCAGCATCATAGGAGAGACTCTTACAGCGTACTTTTAGTTCACTGTGGTCAAATGTGTCTCTTTACACATTACAAAGTCAAAAAAACTAAGCCAAACCATAAAAAAATTGAAACCCCATGTTTTTCTCAAGTTAAAATTCATGTTAAAAAAGTAAGCAAATGATTTGTAATTAGCACATGCCATTTGACTTGCTATTACCCAGCTTCCTTTGTCTTTATTTATGTGGCATACACTGATAACTCCAATATACCCAGCCTTGGCAGAGCCAAAGAGAAAAAGATATGGAATGCATGATTTTGGTGGTGCTTGCCCAGTAAGGGAAGAGTCTGTATGAATATCCACATTTTGAGAGAGGGGGAAATTACAGTTAAGTGCAAATTGCTTCTGCAGAGAAAAGAAGGAAATAACAAAGTCGTCTTTAAACACTAATCCCAACATTGGCTTGCATAAAGGTGATACATCATCCTGAAAACAATGGGCATGTGTTCAGAAACTTGATTAATCATGAGCTAAGAATCTTTTGCTTTCCTTGGGAGATTATGTTAGAAAGTAGGTCAGGTATCATAATGTTAATAAGCCAGGTTTTCTGTGAAGGAGCAGCTGCCCTAAGCTTTAGGAAGTCATTACTGAAGGCTGCCGCTGAGTGGCTTACAGCTCAGAAACCTTTCATTGTCTCTTCAAAATTACCAGCACTCACCCCTCCTCTTCCTTATGCAGTATTTTGTATAACATAGTAGGGTATTGTTGTCCAAATTTTGCACTCAGATTGGCAGTAGAGATGAAGAATTTTTGCATGAAATGTTTTTATTGATCAGTTAAATGCTTTGAATATGTAAAATTTATTTTAAGTTTTCAAAAATTAACATTATCATGGGAAGTTTATCACAATACTATGTCCTAAAATATTTTCATAGGCAACCAAATATACTTCATGTAGAAGATATTTTTAAAGACTTATTTTTTTCATTCTTTTTTATTTTATTATTATTATTATTAAAATTTTTCACTTCCTTCCCTCCTCCCATTTCCCTCCCCCTCCCCCTATCCCCCTTCACCTCCCTTTCCAGTCCAAAGAGCAGTCAGGGTTCCCTGCCCTGTGGAAAGTCCAAGGTCCTCCCCTCTCCATCCAGGTCTAGAAAGGTGAGCATCCAAACAGTTCCTACAAAGCCAGTCCATGCAGTAAAATCAAAACCTAGTGCCATTGTCCTTGGCTTTTCAGTCAGCCCTCCTTGTCAGCCACGTTCAGAGAGTCCAGTTTGAACTCTCATCTGGTGATGGATGGAGATAGAGTCAGAGACCCACATTGGAGCACAAGACTGAGTTCTCAAGGTCCATATGAGGAGCAGAAGGAGAGAGAACATGAGCAAGGATGTCAGGACCGCGAGGGGTGCACCTACCCACTGTGGCAGTGGGGCTGATCTAATGGGAACTCACCAAGGCCAGCTGGACTGGGACTGATGGAGCATGTGAAAGACTTATTTCTTTAAATTTATTTCTTTTGAGTGTTTTTTTTTTTTATAGCTTTATCACTTTGTATGCATTGCTCACAATGGCCAGAAGAGGGCATTGGCTTCCCCTGGAACTTCAGTTATAGATAGTTGTAAATCTCTTTGTGGATACAGGGAACAGAATTCCAGTCCTTTGCCAGAGGAAACTATGCCCCAAAGCACTAAGTTATTGTTCTAGCCCCAGAATATACTTTTAAAGCACCATTAGCAAAGGTCTTAGTTTTTCATGTTATTATTATTGTTTAATGAAAATGATAAGAAAATAAGGAACTACAAATGAAATGATTATATCACTAATTCCTACTGAGATCACCCTGTAATAATTGCAAAATTATATCAATTTCCTTTAAATTTTGAGATAATATGAATGTACTGGAAGCTATGCATAGATAATACAGAAGTCTTCTGTGTCCTTCATGTAGTTATAGCATTAGTAACAGAACAGAAGTGTATGTAGTAAAGTGTCAACTAACACAGTGGTTTTGGCACAACATGTGTGTTTAGCTTTCTTGTATCTTATAATATGTGCTGATTTTATAATAATTGCTGCAGCTAATAGTTTCTGTATTCATAAATATATCTTCTGGCCTATCACATACAGTTATCCTTATTTCCACCATTTTGGCTTTGGAAAACTATGGATTTTATTTTGATTTCTAGTTTTATATTTTATCATTTTTTGAAAAAAGGTATATGGCTTCCCCAGACTGTCTCTTTTCTATCAGGATAATACCATTGAGGTACTTTGGCATTGCTTATATAAATAATTTTTTCTTAATCTCTTACTCATGTTCTATGATATAGATATAACATTCAATGTTTTATTTACAATATTAACTATATCATCTTGCATGAGTACTAGCACTGAATAAGAGCTGCTTTTTCTCCAACACTTAAACACTTGATATTATAACTACTTTTATTCTTGCTGTTTTGATGGGTATGGGATAGTATGACTGTAATTTGTATCACCCTTAGTTTTAACAATATTGAATATAATTTCATTGCTTTTGGACACAAACTCCAATGAGTGCCTTTGGAGTCCAGCCCCAAGGTCCTCTTCAGGGTTTAAAATGGATTCGACAGCAAGTGAAGGATACTTCTTCTTTGGGTATCTGATGGATAATGAATTCTGTCACACCTGTGGTATTTCAAACATATCACTATATTCTTCTGTCTCTGTTCAAATTTTATTTTCTCCCTAGCTTAAAAGATCTCTTGTTTCAGGAGGCTTGAAAAAATGAAAAAAAAATTACAAGTTACCTCTCATTGGTCAAAAGCACATTCCTAGGGTAAACAATAAGTAATTGAGCCATTTGAAAGGGCCTCACAAAGATTTCAAGGTTTCATGATTTCAGAAGAAAGAGTGACCAGTCAAGGGTGGGGCACAGTGCCAGTGACAAAGTTTGAGACATAGGTCTATTGTCAGCAGACTTGGCAAGTGAAGAATTGGCATGCTTTTCTTAGGGTGCTTTGTGTAGCAACCTTGGTTGGACATCTGTGACTCTAACCTTGTGCATAGCTGTAAAGTTTTAAACTTATGAACCATTTACAATAATCCTTTAGTCTAGTTTGAACTTTCTCTGAGGTGAAAATGAACAAACTGTGTGCAGTTAGTCTGAGCAAAAAGAACAAGACAGGCTTTTAAGTGTCTACAGTCCTCATGGGACAAATAGATCTAGTTATGAAGCATATCCTAGTATATTTTCTATATATCAAAATTATGTATCTAAATGAAAGATTGTCTTCCTGACTACCCATATATATATATATATATATATATATATATATATATATGCACATAAGATTGAGATGTAATCATGAGATTACATATACACATCACATGAGATTACACACTACAATGCAGATATTAGGGAGACAGTTTTAGCTGTTTTAGCAAAAGTGAGCAACAGTTTCCAAAGTCAATGGTCCTGCAGGCCTTGCTTAGGTAGGATTAACCTCCATCAGAGAATCACTTATTTGGTGGGTTGACATCTGAGCACTAGCTGATGTAACTCTCATGGCCTTCGACAAAACTCCTACAATGTAGCTCTAACAGGGTATCTCACTATGTTCTCTGATTGACTGGAAACTCATTATGTGACCAGAGTGGCCTTGAACAGAGATTCATCTGCCTCTGTCTCCCAAATTGCTGTGATTTTTCATGCATGCGTTTTTAAAATTTATATTTTTTCTTATTAAAATGCTTTTTCATTCTTTTACTGTTTTCTAAGTAATATTTTTACAAACAACTTTAAACATCATTTTATACATTATTGATATATGGGTGAAAAAATTTGCCCTTAGGCCCTAATTTGTGTTTCAATTCCTTCAACAGATATTTAAGCAAAAAAAAACAGTTTTAATTTTTATTAAGTTCAATGTGTTAATATTTCCTCTTCAGAATCATGGTTTTGAAGTAGTACCTAGGAAAACTTTGGAAGAAGTCCTAGCCGTTACAAATTTTCTCCTGTTCTTCTCAAAGTTTTATCACATGTATTTTATATTTAAGTCAGTAACCCATTTTGTTTATTTTTGCAAAATGTGTAAAGTTTAAGCTAAGAGCCTTTATTTTCTTATAGCTATACATTAGTAGCTCACAGTCTCAAGTCTTCCCTCCATTCAATTGCTTTTTCATTATTACTTTGCCATTTACATCCATGCCAAATATAATTGATTGTAATGACTAAAGAATAGTTTTTATAATGCCAGGAAAACACACACACACACACTATTATATAATATTATATAATATATGCAATTATATTATATCCATACATGATGGTAACAAAAATAGAATATTTATATTGTTATATTATATTATATCCACAATTTTAATAAAAATACAACCAGGAGGTTAATAGCATAGAGAGGATAGACAACAGGAATAGCATGAATAATCCCAAATAGCAGCAATATTTAAGAGGAGAATGCTTACAAGTGAAAGAATCAGAGGCAGCAGAAGGAAAAGGAGGGAAATCACCCAATCATGGTGGTCACCAGAGACAAAGGATACTTTTTTTATTAAAGTGGTCAGCATCACTGGCTGTACATACAGTAATAACGTGAGGATTCAGAAACCTCTGCTGAGCTAATAACAAGGAAGGGCAATGGTAATCTAATAAAAACTAATAGAAACTATTTGAAATTTTTTATATTTAATGGTGTCAGTCCTATTTCCTGCTATAGCTACCCTGACTTACACCTAATTCAGGCACTTAAAATTTTGAATTAGAAATATAATTTAAAATTTACTCATAATAAACTTCTATTGTTATGTTATTTTTGATAACTTATTGAGCATGTGAAAACTATTCAGCATAGCGTGAAATTTTTACTTTTGTATTTGCATATTCTCCAAACATCCTCCTCTAATGTATTTTTAAGTAAAATATACTCTCACTATCTCTCCTTGTCAGGGTTTATATTGCTGTGATAAAACAGGTCCCACTGTATCATCGAGGGAGGTCATAGCAGAAGAAAACCATTAAGAAAAAAGTGTTAATGTTGTACAACTTTCCTCCTTTAAACATTAATTCATGCTTCATGGAATGGACTATATCTTTTCTTTCACCTTTGTTTCTTGTGTCTCATTAAATAATTAGGAATGCTATTATTAAGTAATGGAGTCTAACTTGATAAATACTCCCTGAAACAAAAGTTATAACTTATCATTTTAATTGTTTAGAAAAATATTTAATATAGACATGGAAAATTGTGAAATTTTATATAAAAAATGAAATATGCGCTAACTTGAGTTAGTTATTGCAATAAGCTGCAGAAATTAAAGGTTAAGTTGTATGGAACACCAAACTATCTCTTAGATGTTCTCTCGAATACTTAACTACTTGTATTGTTTAAGATACATTTTTCTCTCATTTCCATGTTTGTAGTAGTTATACAGACATCTCTTAATAGTTATATAATAGGCTATAAACCTAAAAATGTTGGCAAAAATGTTTCAGAATTAAGCCATATGCTACAATTGGTCATGTCTTACAAATTATTTGCTCAGGACACTTATAAAAGACATTTAATGTGTTTTTGGTAATTGTATTATTTATTATTTCCTCTTTCCTTCCCTCCTTCCAAACACTTTCACACACCCCTTCGTGTTCTTTTTCCTTAATTATTGTTATCTACATGTGTATATATGTATATATATGAACACTTTAAAGACATATTTTTGCTTGTATAAAACTTGAGTATGATTAATTTGCCCAAGTGTAGCAAAATATATCATTTATAATTATTTTCAAGTAATAAGTTTTGATTAATTTGTACTTAAATATTAATGAAGAAATAAAAACTTGTGAAAGCATAAACATATTGTGAGCTAGTATCCAGAAGGTGAAAAGCACCTAGGAAAAACCTTTGCAGCATGTCCACCTCTATTCAAACAAATAGCACTCCTGCGAAGAAAGCTTGTTTGGGCAACTGTTTGAGTTATGTTGAGGCAATCTTATTTAAATGTGAATGATTTTTATCATCAAAACACCGGGAACCATCCTCTCTAGCACACTAGCTAAAGAAAAACTAATAAAAGCATGTAGAAGGTGCAGCAATTTCCCTATAAAGAATTTACTGCACAATACTCTCCATAAAGTGTTCTTTCTAAATTCTTTCTATACAGCACCAAGGAATACATTTTATTTATTGACATATTCTCATCACTGATCAGATAAAGTTTAAATTAATAAACTGTTTCTATAGGTTATGATGCGAGGAATGTGAAATAAACAGCTTTTATGATTATTGTCATATCGTTTGGAAAGATAGAAATTTTGTAGTTACTTTTTATCATTTTTGAGGCAGACTAGTGATTTTTAGATCTTTCTTCTCGCCACACTGAACACACGATCCTAAGGTGGCTTTGAATGTCTGAAGCTACTTTGGGTTTACTTCTCCTGTGGTTGTGCTGACAAAGAACAACCCAGTACCATTTTCCTGGTCCCAGATGGAAGCAGAAGCCTCTCTAGTGTCTTTCTATAATCTGATTTCTTAAACTGTCTCATGTTTAACTAATATGTTCCCATAAAAAAAAAGGAATTGTGGGGCTGATCTATTGAGAGCTCACCAAGGCCAGCTGGACTGGGACTGAAAAAGCATGGGATAAAACCGGACTCTCTGAACATGGCGGTCAATGAAGGCAGATGAGAAGCCAAGGACAAAGGCACTGGGTTTTGATCCTACTACATGTACTGGCTTTGTGGGAGCCTAACCAGTCTGGATGCTCACCTTCCTAGACCCGGATGGGGGGCAAGGACCTTGGACTTCCCACAGGGCAGGGAACCCTGACAGCTCTTTGGACTGGAGAGGAAGGGGGAGAGGAATGGGGGGAGGGGGGAAATGGGAGGCTGGGAGGAGGCAGAAATTTTTTTCAATAAAAATAAATAAAAAAAAAAGAATTGTGAAACACAAAATATTTGGAATTCAAACACACATATACCCTGGGTAAAATGTGGTTGCTAGGTACAAACTCTACCATTGAGCTAAATTTCCAACCACCCCTTTTTTAAATTATTATTATAACAACAGTTTGATCAAATTTGGACTCAGTTTAGGATAATGTTTTCATCTTTCTACTTGCAAATCTCTTTAAAATCTTTTTGGCTCGTAATGATCTCTCTCTGGTTGACCAATGATTATGTCTGGATGATTAAAAGATGGCTCTGAATGACTGTGAGGTCTGCCTGATTGACCTTGAGATCTTGACCCATAAGATTTCTATCTTTATTATCAAAAGTATGTTAGGTAATATTATTGTTATTCAGAGAAGTAAGTGCCTGGGGGAGCCTTTGTTTTAGATCTCTCTGAATGACTATCTATTACCTGGAGTTAATTTCTGAATACTGGCCTTGATTTTCTTCTAAATTTTATCTTTGTGTTTTGGGTTCTATCCGACTCCATTCAGGTCTTACATTGTCATGCTCTCTTTAATTAAAAACTACTTTTTATCGTATGTGTTCAATTTATTGAACATTCATCAAGTAATAAGGTCTATTCAATAATAATATATAAAATTATCATATGAATTGTGGCCTGATTTGTGGCAAATGTGGCATTCAATTTTCAAGTGTTCTATGCCTTTATTTAACCTAAAAATCAAAACCTCACAGAATTCTTTGAAAAATAAACCTTTTATTTATTTATTATTCCATATACAAATATCTTTTAAAATGGTATGTTATACTATATAGGAGAAAGCTAATAAATTATATCTTCATTATATTTTTTTTAGGCATGCAATTATTTTGACTCAGAAGTCTATGTTAAATTGATTAGTTGTTACTCATTCAGCTAACCTTAAATCTTAGTCTATATTTTAATTATCTCTTTGTCATTATTACATTATTAGTAGGCATATTTCCATGCCTGGTTTATTCATGTCTTTTACATTGTGTAATTTTGTGTTTAAGCCAACACAAGTCAAAAATATAATTTTATTCACTGTCATTTCTGTTTTCATCTTTTCTGATACCTATGATCTCATCTCAGTTTTTACATCTTAATATTTGTGTCTCAAGAAAGATTTGTACTTCTTGATCATAAAATTACTATTTTATAACATAATTCCTGCTTAAAATTTCACTTATGAATGTAACTGCTATTTTATAAATCTTTCTTGTCTTGTCCAGCTCCATTACAATCTGCTTATTTATGCTCCTACTGCCTTTTACTCCTATTTTACATAAATCCTCTTTTTATGTGTTTAATGCTCACAGTGTATGTTAACCTGATTTGTCCAAGTAAAGTTGAATAATACATTTTTGAAGAATGAATAATCCTGATCCATGTTATTTAGCAGTATCTGGGTAACAGTACGGAAGTAGCTTTAGAATATGTGGCTACTATTTGGTACTCTCAATTTTGTTTGGTGTAGAAGCCCTTTTCTTGAGGTCCTGCACTGACCATACCCCAATTTCTAAGACATAATAGATTATAATTACTGTGAACTTTTGTAATGAGCTGGAGTTCCTTCTCACTCTGATTTGGCTCTGTGACTCCATAGTCACCACAATATTTAAATAATTCCAACAGTCCAGGACACCACTCATCATAATATCCCAGTTCCTGTTGTCTTTCTAGATGCAACCCTAACCCCTTTGCCCATGTTGGGCCTTACTATTACAAATGAAAATGAAGCTCTCTCCTTACTTTATGTCATATTCTTTCTTACTTCAAGAGAATAATAATCTAGGGGAAAGTATAAACAACTCACTTTGTTAAAATTATAAAGAACAAACTGACTCTTGAAATGTTAGATACCTGTTTAAGCTACTAAAAAGGAAATGAAGTTGTTTTATATTGACTATTGTAATTTAGAAACTATGTACTCACATGTAACAGCATTTTTGTATGGATAGTGAGGTTTTGTATGGATAGTGAGATAATGGTTTTGAGGCTAATGCTAGATTTGTAAAAAATTAATCTTATTTAAGCCATGGTCACAACTGTATACAACAAACTAAATTATTATATCTAAACATTGTTGTGGATATACCATTTAGACATTTTATTATTGCATGACACAAGGCATTTGTTATTTTGAGTTATGTACTTATTTGCATTACTTCCATGACAGTTTCATGCAATGTGCTTTGATCATATCCAAACTCCTCCTTCACATCCTCCTATACCCTTCCCTTTCTATCTGCATCTTTGTCCTTTCCTGTGTTCTTAAATTCTTCAAGACCAATTGTGATGCCCAGATAGGATGTGTGACCTTTCACTGGTTTACTTTCCAAGGGCTACACTCTCAGAGAAAATTGTCTCTTCCTCTTGAAAACTGACAGTTACCAAGTGCTCCATGGGTAGGATTGGGATTGTATGCTCACCCCCACACAACCCCCTTACTGGGATTTGGTTTTGCATTGCCTTTCATAGCTTCTGTGAATGCTGTCACAATTGCTGAAAGTTCATCTGTGCAGTTCCCTGCTGTGTACAAAAGCTAATGTTTCTTAGTAGTCATCTACTATGACAGAATCCTACACTCTTTCAAGCCAATCTTCCACAATGTCCTTGAGCCTAATGGGGGTATGAAATATATTTCTCCTTTTTCTCTAAGTGCTCCGAAATCTCTTATTTTCTACACCATGGATAGTTGGGTTGTGGGTATTTGTGTTAATTACTATCCACTGCAGATTGAAAAATCGCAGAGGTTGAATGATTGCATTTATTTTTGAATGTGATAAGTCATTAGAAGGAGGTCTCCATCAAATCCTTCTCCTTAGAGCTCAGGGAATCCTGCAGGAGAGGAAGTGTAAAGATTGAAATGGTCAGAGGGGATGAACGACACCAGGAGAGCAACACCCTTTGAATCATTTGTTCAAGGCACATACGAGACTGAAACAAGAACAGGACCTACAGCTCTGCACTAGGTCCTCTGCATATATATTATAGTTTTCAGGTTAATACTTGTATAGGAATCCTGACTGTTAGAACAAGTGGGGCTCGGACTCTTGGGACTCTTTTCCTCATGTTGGGTTGCATGTCTAACTTTGATATAATGATTTTGCTTCATCTTATTATATTTTATTTTGTCATGTTTGTCATCTCTTAGAAGCCTGTTCTTTTCTTTTCTTTTTTATTGAGAAAAAGAAAAAAAAGTTTCCGCCTCCTCCCAGCCTCGCATTTCCCTCCCCGTCCTCCCACCCTTCTCCCCCTCCCCCCACTCCTTTCCCCCTCCCTCTCAAGTCTGAAGAGCAGTCAGGGTTCCTTGCCCTGTGGAAAGTCCAAGGTCCTCCCCCCTCCATCCATGTCTAGGAAGGTGAACATCCAAACTGGCTAGGCTCCCACCAAGCCAGCACATTAAGTAGGATCAAAACCCAGTGCCATTGTCCTTGGCTTCTCATCAGCCCTCATTGTTCGCCATGTTCAGAGAGTCCGGTTTTATCCCATGCTTTTTCAGCCACAGTCCAGCTGGCCTTGGTGACCTCCCAATAGATCAGCCCCACTGTCTCAGTGGGTGGGTGCACCCCTCGTGGTCCTGACTTCCTTGCTCATGTTCTCCCTCCTTCCGGTCCTCATTGGGACCTTGGGCGCTCAGACCGGTGCTCCAGTGTGGGTCTCTGTCTCTATCTCCATCCATCACCAGATGAAGGTTCTATGGTGATATGCAAGATATTCGTCAGTATTGCTATAGGATAGGGTCATTTCAGGTTCCCTATCCTCAGCTGCCCAAGGAACTAACTGGGGACATCACCTGTTCTTTTCTAATGAGAGACAGAAAGGGAGTAGATCTGGAGGGGAGGAAAGGGGGAAGAGGAATTAAGAAAAGTAGAGGGAAGAGAAACTATAGTCAGAATATATAGTATGGGAAAGAATCTATTTACAGTAAAGGGGGAAAACGGAAAAGAAAAGATTTAGGGAAAAGAAAAAAAATGAAGGTTTAAAGGTAGTTTTTCTTTCTTTCCAACCTAAGCTTGCAATTTTTCCAGGTACCTCTGGTGGGCGCTGTGACTTCGAATTTGACCTTTGTGCCTGGGAGCAGGATCAGGATGAGGGTTTTGACTGGAATCTAAAATCCAGCAACGTCCCAACTACAAGCATGGAGCCAGCTGTAGACCATACCCTGGGAAATTCTTCTGGTCATTACATCCTTCTCAAAACCTATTTCCCACAGCAGTCCATGAAAACAGCCAGAATTTCAAGCCCAGTTATAAGCAAGAGAAGCAAAGACTGCAAGGTATGAGAGGAAAATTAAGGGATCTTATAAACAGCTATTGGAAAGGGTCATGTGCAGAGAATGGGGTGCCTGGGGCTAGAAACACTGTGCATTGGACTTACTCAGCATAGCATATTTAAGAGGAAAAAGAATAAATGGGAACAGTTATTAGAATTACTGGAGAAACTCTCTTGTGAATATACTATACAGAAGTCAGAATTTTGGAAATAACTGGAAAAATTCCAGGGTTAACAATTCATGATTATAGATAATACAAAATAAGTAAAAGACCAGTTTTGTTCCCCCTAGGACTTTAGTGATTATAGAAACTATGAGAATTTTATGACCACCACTAAGAAAAATAAATAAATAACATGCAATATATAAATAATATATTGAAGACTCTGATGTAGCTAAAGCTATCTATAAAAGAGACAAAGACATATTTTCAGAGAGGATAAAAGTAGATTTGGTTCTTAAAACAATGAAAAAAATTATAGGTAAGTAAAAACAGGACTTCATCCTTAGCTTATAAAAATTTGAATAAATGTCTAAGGCATCTCAGCTACAGGACTCAACATAACTAAATGTAATTTAAGGCACTAACTATAAAGTAAGCTCTTAGAAGTCATTCCCCTGTTACCTTGATCATAAGGACTGTTAAATAAATACTCCACTTATTTGTACTATGAGATATGCAACATTAAAATTATGTTATAGCACACATATGCTGGGTTGGTTTTTCCCCAATATTTGAACACTGAAAGGAAGTAAATTTTATTTAAAGAAGTTTTTTCTGCTCATTTCAGGTTAGATTAAAGTTTCACAATCTAAATTGTTATGATATGATATTCAAAACGATGCTCTTTGTTGTGCTGTGTGCACAGTAGAGGTAGCTGTAACCCAAAGAGAACCGTGTGTGCATCACCCTTCAGAAAACAGCCATTGCCATTGGTCTTAATCCTTGGCAAACCTTCAGTTCATCAAAGGGGATTTTCTGTCTCATCCTAGGATGTCTTCACAATTGGACTCTCCCAGAGTAATCTCTGCTCTCAGCTGGGCAGTGAAGTTTTACAAAAAAGGAATTGGATAAGAGTTTTAGAGAGAAAACTTGGTCAGAAGTTCAGAATGGAAGTGAAAAATCAAACAACAAAACTACACTTTGGTTTGGTACCAAATAGAATTTAATAAAACATCCTTTTACATGCTTTTGCTGTTTTGCAAAGAAATGACACTTCCTCAAGATTGAAAGCTAGACGCACCAGATGTAATATATGTTAAGTCTATGTCTATAAATTTAGTTGTAGATGTCCTTAGAAAAGTCTCAAAATTGCAAGTTAGCTTTAGTCTAGACATCTAATTAACTAGTAAAGCATGAAATATATAAAATTATAGTTTGGTTTCCAAGTTTTTCTATTTAATATTTTCTAAAAATGCTTAAAATAATTGTTTTGTCATAGAAACTAAAAATCTCATCCATCTCTATATCCCTTTGGTCACCAAATTATAATTGCTCATATTAAAACCTCCTATCAGAATTATAAGGGATACCTAGAAGGGTCAAATTTTTAAGAGAAATGGCTTGTTTTGTTAATATTTATGATATAGATTGAATACAAATAGTCAAGAAAAGGTCATCCTGAGAATTGTTGGCTCTCAAGGATGACAAATATTTGTATGAGGTAAGTAGAACAACAAGAAATTTTTGGTAAAATTATGTGTGTTCTTTCACCTTATGGGATATCTTTAATCAAAGAAAATGAAATTATTTTTCTCTTTCATTATGAAAAGCAGGTAGCAGAGAGAATACTGAAATTGATGGGGAAATTGAATCTTTAGATAATGAAGATTTTATGTAAAAAAATATTTAGAAGACTTAGTATTTTACAGATGTTTATTCCTTCTTACCCTGGGGGTAGTTTTTGTTTTCATCAATAGTCTCCCAGGAAACAAAGGTGAGGGTGTTGTTTCCATGTAAACCTATTGGCATGATTTAAAAAATACCTTAAGATACAGGTAGAAAATAAATGTTTCATTGTCTTTATATTAACGAGAATGTAAAGCAGAACATTGGCTAGGAATGCTTGTAGCTGCCTGGGATTCACACAGAGGTAGGTCACAAAGCTGATCTACTAGTATCTGCTGATTCATGAGATCTGTCCAGTCCCTTTTATTCATCACTAAAATAAGTAATCTAGATAAGTTTCTGTGTCCCCGGAAATACCATCATAAAATTCGTCTTGGAAAAATTAATCAGTGGAGATAATTTAACAAAGAAAAACACTTGGAGATTTTATCAGCTAGGGAATTTGAATATTCACGTCCATGGCTCTCCCCTTAGTCCAAGCTTCTGTAATAATCCATTACACATATTAGTTAACCATATCTTTCACTATTGAAGTACATTCCTTCTATTTCTTCAGAGTATTCTCTGCACAATTGTTGATGTTTCAAAAGTGTATTCTTCTTGTATAAAGAGTTCCTTCTGTAATCATTTTCTCTCAGACACCTGGCAAAATAAAAGCCTTTAAAAGCTCTGAATCATTATTGTTTAGACCCCATTTTCTTCTATCTTTCAGAATTTTCCTTTCCTCTCTTCTACCACATTAGAATGACTGATAATCTAGTCAACTCTGTCTCTGACATGTTGGAATATGAATGCCTTGAAATAGCAGTTTTATTAGTTTTAGAAATTCCAGGGTCTGTTCTGCTGGTGCCTCTTTCTAGCATCCCAAGTAAAATCTGGTAAGAGCAACTCTGCAGGGTTTGCTCTGTGGAGTCCCTTGTCCTATAGCACTAAAATTGTGCTTCTATTATAAGAATGTAGTGGAATAGGCAAGATACTCCTTGGTAATTCAACATAAAACACCCATTTGGGCCATAATGAAGTCACTCTCATGTGTCACCAGTCCATTAGTGAAGACAGAGACGTCGTGATACAAAGTTTCTGTTCGTGCCTGAACATTGAAGGTTAATTGCCAACACGGGGATTTTAGAGGGGAATTTTGCTTTAGAAATAGAAAAATAAACCTTTTTCATCCTCTTCTGAATTTCTATTCAACTTTATTTTACTATTTTCCCTGCATGTATCTATTCTGCCTTTATTCAGTGCTAAAGTGCTTAGGAATCAATAGACTGTACCCATCTAATTTGCCTTCCATACCTGTTAGTAAAGAAGAGGATATTGAGAAATTTTTGAAGTTGAAATAATTAAACTCATCGTTTGTAATATTCTGTTCTTGCTACAGATAATTTTTAATTATCACATGTATGGTCCTGGCAGTAGGAACCTCATCTTGCTCCAGGTGACAGTCACAAACCACACAAAGACACTGCTCAATCTCATTGAAGAACAAGGCAATTTCTGGCAGAGAAAAGAATTGTTGTTGTCTAGTGATGAAGACTTTCGACTCAAATTTGAAGGCAGAGTTGGGGAAGGCTACCCTGGCAATATCGCCCTTGATGACATTGTGCTTACAAAGGGATGTCTACCATCTCTCGGCTCCACAGAGGAAGACTTGGCTCCTCCCCTTCCAACAGGTATGTTTTCAGTTGTACTTCCTTTGTGTTTTTATAGGTTGTAGGGCAGAAGATATGGAAATGAGTGAAAATAAAATAAATTCCTAGTTTTGCACTGCTTCATAATAAAAAAATGTTTTTAAACTAAAATGTATTTTACAAGCCTTTACTTACAAAATGTCTCCCAAATTTTCTCCAAGCTCTGTTGTATTTAGCAGTTTCTGGGTTCTCTGTGGAGACAGCCCTGTCTTAGATAAGTTGAATACAGAAAGACTCTAATGAAAGGCATCTGATTTCAAATCAGATCACTCTTAAGTAAATAGTCATATATTTTAACAAAATATAAAGAAAATCAAGAGCAGAGAGAGATTTTCTGCTATAATGAGACATTCTTCTTGTCATATGCTTTTCCAGGCACAATGAGGTTGCCTTCTATGAAAACTATCAGTAAGATGAAAGTCATGAATATCAATAGTGCTGTTAACACATCTAAGGGGCTGACTATCATAGCTTAACCACAGGGTACACTGCAGTGAGACAGATGCTCACCGATAAGAACTACTGCTCTCGGTAACAGGAGAGTACCACACCGTGCAGTGATACCCTAAGTTCAAACTGCGAAATGTTTAAAATGGTTTCCATGAAACGTTAGTTACATCCTTTCATCATAAGAAGGGAAAAAAAGATTATTAAAACAAAACAAATCACAAGCAGTATGTGATTACTTATTCTTTGTAGACCAATGGATGTATTTATTTGAATCGCTGAATGTATATATTGAAATACTTTATGATTTAGAATGTCCACGTGTCGCTTTATCCTGGAATATTTAGTGATTTCTTAAAAATACCATTGACATTCATTGAGTTAGCAACTTTCAATATATTATGGCAATGTTAGAGAATACTGTTAATCCCATGAATCTACACACTGGCTATATAAAAATAGCATATTATGATAAAATTATAAAATATATCTTGCCAATTGTATTGTAATATTGTATTGTTAATATGTAACTATATGTTTAGTGTAGAAAATGGACATGTTCTCTGCTAGTATCTACACCTCTCATGTACTTAAGAAAAATGAATGTCATCCATACAGAATGAGTTCAATAATTTGTCTGGATTTTTTACTGATCAAAAAAGCGAACTCCATCACTTTTGCTTTTTCTTTTCTGTTAATCACAGAGGTGGTGTTTAAATATGATTGAGAGAAAGTTTTTATCTGGTTTTCAGTAGACAGTATTACATGCACTTCATCTGCAATAGTCCTAACACTGTGTAGAATGGCGTAGAGGATGCAAGCATACCAAGACTATATAGGGGTAAGTCTGCTTAGATGGGTTATTTGAAAGCCGCTGAGCATCTTCAGTTAATCTGCCTCCTGAGAAAGCACAGCCTTCCTTCCTGACGAAAGTATACAAATGCTATCTGTGCTATAGTCTGTTCTATAAGAAAGTAAGTTCTTGAATTTATTGAAAAATAACCTTAAATATTCAAAGTATAGGAGATTACACATTTTTGTTGACCCATCTCAGTTTTCAACTAACAACTACTAAGAGGAATACAAGAAAAATAAATTAAAATGTATTGGGGTATATTGAGACCTTAAACTTATAAAATATTTCTACTAAAAAGTATTTAAAATATTTGAAGAAGTAAACAATTGTTATAAAATATCACTAATTATATATTAATTGTGAAGCTAAGAGCATATGTGAATAATGTTAAACTCTTTGTTTATCCTTACAATATTTAATGTGTGTTAAGGTTTGTGATTAGTGAGGAAGAGGAAGGATTGATCTGCTGCTGAAGTACTTGTCTCCAAGTGTGAGGGACTGAGATTTATCCCTAGAAGACGTGGAGCTGTATGTGTGTGTGGCTTCCCAAGGAGAAGTGGTAGTGTGCATTTCTGAGGAGACAGAAAATGACAGATCCATAGAGTTAGCCTGCTGATCATTGAAGACTAGGAGCAGTAAGAGACCCTGTCTCAAGAAACACCAAACCAAATGGACAAAAAATACAATGTAGGTGACTCCTGTGGAACAATGCCTGATATTGACTTCTGGTTTTCATATGTACAAATTTGCATATACACACATGTGCATATATATATATTTGTACCAACACACATTCCCACACTCACAATGCACACACACACACACACATATATTAGTTTTGATCAATAAAAAATAATCTATACTATGAGGCTATATAAATAACGCAGCAGTTAAGAGCATTTGCTAGTCTTGCATAGGATACTTAGGATACAGGTTCAGTTCTAATATATATATGTGTGTTTTAATGGCTATCCAATTGTAATGCTTACATGTAAGTGATGAAGATAAAATTAATGGGCATGCTATCTATTTGCTTTCTTGTAATTTTTAAATGGGTGCTTAACTACATTCAGAAACTAGACCAATGCATTCATAAGCACACCCATTAAGAGTGAAATCTTGGAGATTTAATGTAAAAATTGATATGAAATATTGACTTCATTGTGAGTTTAGGGGATCCTGGTATTTTAAGAAGAGTTGGCATCTTAACCAAATGAAAATCTGAATGGATTCATTATATTGTAATGAAAGTTGCGTTAAGAGAGTTAAGAGGTATCATTCTTGGCACTGGAGACATTACTTGACAGCATGGATGCTTAGTCGGAGTATCATCTCCCACATTATGTGGTGACATCTTCTTATGTATTTTAGGAAGCTTCTAAAGTAGCAGGTTTCCACATAGTTCTTCAAAATACCTCTAGTGTTGCTTCTCCACCCCATATTGCCTCTTTTATCCTTCTATCATCTTCCTCCCTATTTAATCCTCCTATTCTCATGTCCCCATTATGTCTTCATAACACTATATTCTATTCCCCCTTTTTTGGAAGATCCCATCTTCTCCACTAATCTCTTGCTAGGTACCATGAATGTAGCACACATAGAAAATTTAAAAGAAAACATTTACATATAAGAGAAAACATACAGTATTTGTTTTTTGAGGTCTTGGCTATCTCAGTCAGTATGATCTTTTTCTAGCTCTATCCATTTACTTGCAAACTGAATAATTTTTTGCAATAATTACTTGCAATTCGAATAATTTCATTTTGACGAGTTAAATAATATCCCATTGTGTAAATACACCACATCATCATTATCCATTCAGCATTTGATGAATATCCGGACTCTTTCTGATTTCTGCCTATTATGATTAGAGCAGCAATGAAAATGAATGAACAAGTATCTCTGTAAGAAGGTGTAGAGTCCTTTGAGTATATGTTGAAGAGAGGTATGGCAGCATCTTCAGCCATATGAGTTCTCAGCTTCCCAAGGATTCTCCACATTGAGTTGCATAATGAATGTACAAGTTTGTATGCCCACCAGCAATGAATGAGTGTTTCCCTTCCCCGTCATCTTTGCCAGTATGTGTTATCATTTGTTTTCTTGATCTTCCATTCTTACTGGAGGAAGATGAACTCTCAAAGTAGTTTAAAATTACAATGCCCTGATTACTAGAAAAAGTTAAAGAAAAAATAAAGGAGGAAACCAAGCAAGCTGAGCAGTTATGGGAAACAAGCCAGTAATCAGTGTCCTCTCTAGCAGTCACAGGAACAAGCCAGTAAACAGTGCCCTCTGTGGTTCTGCTTCAGTCCCTACCTTCACCCAGCTAGCTCCCATGAGTACCTTTCTTGTCTTCTCTTGATGGCGAAATATAATTTGTAAGCCAAAGGAACCATCCACCTGAAAAAATAAAATAAAACAAAGCAAAAGAAAAAAGATAGCATGATTCCTTATGAAGATGCAATTAGACCAAATCTAGAAGCAATGATCAAAAGAGACCAAGGATTTTATTACTAAAGTGATGCTATTATTGATCCCTTGAAAATTTAAAGTCTTATTTGAGAGATTTATTTAATAGCAGTTTTAGTAATTGCTAAATGAAAAAGTATAAAAATAGTTGTTAAATAAAATTTAATGATAAAAGAAAGCCACTATTCATTCTTCTTTGAAATGCCCTGGTGCAAATTGAGCCACTATTATATTTTCATATTTTTGATAGATATTTTATGAAGTCTAATATAATAAAAGAAGGGGATATTTTGAATACCTGTTTATGGTTTTGGGTTTAATCACTTTTGCTTTTTCCAAATAAGTTTCATAATAAATTTATTTTAGGATATACACATTACAATAAAAGTGTAAAGCAGATTTAGGTAAATTGCAAATTTGAAATGACTAGAGCTGTTTTTTGTTTTTGTCTTTTTCTGTAAATATTGAAAACCCTTATTTTTTGTTGATATTAGCTCATAGTAAAAGTGCTTCTGTTCTTAGCATAAACATGGTTATTAAATGTTTTATCTATTATTCATTTCTTTGAAATATTTGCCTATAGTCAAAAATGCTGTTTCTCCCTGATAAGGATGCAGGCATAGAATCATTCAAAATTCTGATTGCACGTGGCATGATAATGTGTTGTACACTGCACATGATGCTCAGTGTAAAATGAATGTGTCCGGAGGTAGAGACATACCCTTGGATCTCAGCACAGCTTGTTAGCTCTGTGTAGTGCCAAACTTACTTCTCTGATTCTGATTTTTCTCTTCTATAAAATGTAGATCTGAAAGAATCTGAGTTAGCTGTTGAAAACTAAGGAAATGCTCTATAATGTCTTCAGCAATGCTTGGGTGTCAGTGTTTTGTGCTACTTTTCTCTTTTCCGTCCTTTTGTTCCTACTTTGGAGACAATATAAAATGAACTATATGAGAGAATTTTCTTAAAAGCAGTGTCTACCTGCTTTTCTCTCTACACTAATAAAAGCAGATATCAGATCTTTGAACATCTTGTTCTTTGCAAAGAAACAGCTCTTGTAAAATCTTTAAAATATGTGTTTATTGACTGTCGTGATTTAATTTATGATCTGTAACTTAAAATGGTGGAAAAATCATAGTAAAGATTCAGAGGCAGATTGACATGATAACCACTGAAGGATAAAAGAGACAAAAGAGAAACCAGAGACTGCAGGATTTAAATTTAGGGACGTTTTAAAAGATTCTTGAGAGTCACAGATGTTAATGCCATACTTATCTGTGCATGGTATGGAAAAGGAAGATGAAAGATTTTTTCCATTTAAAAATATTTATTTATTTTATATCCTGACTGAAATTCCATTCCCTCTTCTCCTCTTAATCTATCCCCCAACCTTCTCTCTGCCCCCACTTCCCCTGCACCACCTTTTTGTATTCAGAAAATGACAGGCAGTTCATGGATATCTACAAAACATAGCCTATCCAGTTGTAGTAAAACTATGTGCTTTGGCTTGTGTTAAGGTGTAGATTGCCTTGGCGGGCCACTTAGTCTAGGGTTAGTAGCCCGCCTGGCATTTCAGTTATTCCAGGGTCACGGAGAGGCACTACCTGGAAGATATGGGCTAGGAGACAGGAAGAAGGCCATGCTAAGTTTGTCAAAGCCTCCGTTTATTACAGATGGGGTATAGCTTTATATAGAGTAAAGAGTTGGGGGATGGGCACAGGGTTCTGGGCTCTTGCCGCGTGGTTCACGTTGGTCACATGGTCCTCGTTGGTCACGTAGGCAGGAGGTTATCTTCGGTCAAGTCACAGTAGGCCTGGAAGTTGACACACCTAGTTCCCTAGATAGTTTAGAATGCGGGGTGGGTTCCGCTAACAGATAGCTCTCATTAACAGCCAATTTGGGTGTGGGGTAGGCTTTGTCAATAGAACCATTCTTAACACAATTAGGGGTGTGGGGTTCTCTGCAGACTCCCCAGGGTGATGGTTCCTGTAATGATTTTAGGAGGAAATTGGCTCCTGACATTAAGGCTAGGCAAGGCAACCTAGTATCAGGAATAGGGACCCAAAGGCAGTAAAAGAGTCAAAGACAACCCCTGCTCCCACTGTTGGAAGTCCCCCACGAAGACCAAGCTACACTACTGTCACAGATGCAGAGGACCTAGGTCAATCCCCTGAAGATTTCCTGGTTGTTGGTTGATCTCTGTGAGTTCCTATGAGCCCAGGTTAGTTGGTTCTGTGGCATTTTTGTGAAGCCCTTGACCACTCTGGCTCCTACAATTCTTCCTCTCTCTCTTCAGCAGGATTCCCTGAGTTTAGCCTAATGTTTGGCCATGGGCCTCTGCATCTGTTTCCTCCAGGTCCTGAATTAAGCCTATCTTCTGACTACTGGCCTAGGCACCAATCTACAAATATAGCAGAATCACTTTAGGCATCATTACATTGACTTTTCTCCAGTTGTGTTTGGTTCTATCCTAGGTCTTTGGGGCTCCCAGGCTCTGGGTCCTGGTGTTCCAGGAAGGGTCAGGGTGAGCTCACTCTCGTGTTATGGGTCTCAGGTTGGGCCAGTCATTGGTTGGCCACTCCCACCATCTCTGTGTCACCCTTATCCCATACATTTTGTAGGCAGGATATAGGTTGAATGTTATGTGGCTGGGTTGGTGTCTCAATCCATCCACTAGTAGTTTTGCTTGGTCACACGTGTGTCCAGTTCAGGCTATACATCCCATTTTGCTAGAAGTCTTAGCTGGGGTCATTCTTGTAGATTCCTGGGGGTTTCACCTCTACCATGTTTCTGCCTGACCCTAACTAAAATGAACCATTTTCCAGTTGGCTTTTTCAGGACTCTTCCTTCACTTCACCCCTCCCTGATCCCTCATGTTCTCATTCCCAGCTCCCCACAGTTCACCCATGGAATATCTTCTAGTTCCCCTTCCTAATGATATCCAAGTGTCCCACTTGAACCCTCCTTGTTGGCTAGCTTCTCTGGGTATGTGGATTGTATCATGGTTATCCTTTACAACGAATATATGCTTAGAATTGTGAACATACTATTTTAAATTCCATGTTCTTTAGGTCTTTGAAGTGTTTGAAGACCATCTATCTATGTAAAATAAATCTCTGCATGACCTTGAAAACATATCTAACATGACTACAAGTTTGATTGTTATAGATGACTAACTACCAATCTCTCTTTCTTTATTATCCTAAAAAACTATCAATGACTTAAACTTAAGATCACATTTTTAAGCAAACTGTATAGATACAATACCTTAAATAAGAGTAGAAACATATATATATATATATATATATATATATATATATATATATATATATAACAAAAATTACCTTAAATGTGTATCAATATATAAAAATCTATACCAATGTCAAATAATTGAAACTAGTAGTTGTTTAAAAGTAAATTCAAAATTCAGTCCTTTATCAATCATGTCTATACCATGGTCCCCCCTTTTTCCTTCAGAAAAAGATCCCTGAATCAATTCTTCTTTGTTCAGCTTTTTTCCTGACAGTTATCAATAGAAATTATAACCAATCTGCCTAAAAGATGGCAAACATCCATAAGCCACTGAATGACCAAAACCAATCCACCTCATTTCTTGGGAATGCAGGTGTTGTATTCTCTAAATTGTTTTCTTCTGAATGGGGGTGTCAGTATCTTTAGGGGACCCTGAGAAAATTTGGATAATGGTCAAGCCCCAGAAGAGTTAGTTACATTATTTTTGTTTAGTCTCTGTGTAATGGGAAGCTGTAGAGCTTATCTGAAGTCTTGGCTGGATAGGCTGTGAAGCTAGATCATCTCAGCTAGCTGCTTTGAAGATGTTTTGAGAGGCTGGATGACCTGGGCCACTTGGTTTCAATGGTGTCTGATACTTTTTTTTTTCTGAAAGTACATATGCCTTTAAAGGTAACATAAATATCTTCATTAATATAAGTATAGAATATGTGATATGCACACATCATTTAAAGATGATTTTTTTTGTTTGAGCAGGTCAAAGTCATCTATTAACTTTCATAAGCCTGTTTGCACTGTATAACCAGACTGTGTATCTAGATACCCTCTGTATTTCCCATATTTATGTGGCTTAATTTTTCTTATATTACTTTACTCTCTCATTAAAGACTTTACCATTATTTTAAAACAGTTTATTTTTCTATTACTGTCTATATACATTTTCTCCTTTCTTAAGCATCTAGGCACTTTTTAAAACACACCATAACCTGTTTAGAGGTTTTCTCGGCCTGGACCTGAATTTTTGTGAGTCTTCAGCCTTCTCTGACTATGTAATTCAAGCCTTAATCTACTAAGTAATATCTAGGCCTTCTGCTACATAGCACCTCATCATGGCCTGGCTGCTGACTCAACCCACTTTAGTTTGGTGACAGTGGAGCCTCATGCCTACATGCCTGGCCTGGAGCCGATCTATCTGCCGCAACTCTTATAGGCACTTCTGTCATAATCCACTGCTCATAATCCCCATTTATATGCTAGGTAGCATGTCTTCTTAAAAGACTTGCAAGCACAGAGCCTACTTGGAATTTTTTTTTCTGGCTTTCTCAGGTCCTAGATGGCTTTCTGTGTCCAACATTGGGCATCATATATAACAAGTTTTTTTTCTGTTCCACCAGCCAGCTTCCAAATCGTGACATGGAGCCTTATAGTTAGTTATGAGATTCAGCCTTAGATTAGGTTTTTCCCATTGACTATTATAACTAAAACTAATCTGCTTCTATTAATTTACGTTTTATCATATGGCTTTTTACTTTTCTTTAATTTCATATGTCTGACTCCCTCCATGCCTTATTAGCATCTCCTGTGTGCTTCAATTATCTCCTCTTCCTTCTTTCTCTGCCTGGAAGTCCTACCTATACCCCTTTAGAAACCATTGGCCATTCAACACTTTATTAAGCCAATCACAGTAATTTATCTTCACATAGTATACAAATATCCCACAATAGTGATGCTTGAATCTGTAGTGCATGTTTTCTTACTCAGATTTTCCATTTCCTGAATTCCCTCAGTTTGTGTTTTCTTTATTGCTTCTATTTCAATATTCATTCAAGCAACTGATTGTGGTATTCTTTAAGGGATTTGTTGATTTCTTAGATAATTTTGTTTGCTTTCTTTTCTTTCATTTCTTTAAGAGAGTTTTTCATTTCCTCCTTAAAGATCTTTATCATTATCATGAAGTCGGTTTTAATATAATTTTCTGGTGCTTTGGCTGTGTTGGAATATTCAACACTTGCAGTAGTGGGAAGGGTTGCATGTTACCCTGGCTGTTGCTGTTTGTGTTCTTACACTTGTGTTTAGTCTTCTGTATTAGGAGTAATTATAGTCCTAGGTGACCATTTCTGGATTTATCTTTGTAGGATGAGTGTTTCCTTCCTTTGTCTCTGTTTCCTCTATGGCTTTCTTGATCCCATGGCTTGTAGTTGAGTCTCCACCCACATTGGGGGCTGGACTTCTGAAGGCCTAGACGGCTTGTGGTCTAGCGGGGTTGCTGACCACATTTGGGGCTGAAGTTCTGACTATGTATGTGTATGGCCTATGATCTGGCTAGGGGTCCTCTGAAGTTCAGATGCTGGCCTGGCTTCTGTTTGGGTAGGAGGCTTATTTTCAGTGAGTTGGCCTGACTTTTGTGGTTCAGAATGCTGGCCTTGTCTCAGGTTTTCTTTGAGCAGGCCTGTCCTCTGATAGAGTGAAGGCCTCTGCCAGAGGTATGGGTATATACTGATGAGGAGAGGAGAGACATTTGGAATTATGCTGGGCCAGCACAGGTGGGGGAAGGGATTGTCTTACCTGGGGTTCAGGATGCTGGCCTAGCCTCTGCAGAGTTGGAAGCTTCCTCCAGAGGTGTGGCTGAAAGATGTTTACTTTATACATACAGATGTATTGTGAAATGATTTTCGAGTTAATGTTTGCCTGGTAGAACACAACTTAGTTTTAATACTCAAGCTTCATAAAGTGACTTATTTTACTTCTCCCTATGTTTTGGTTATATTATTTAAACTATAAAATATATTTACATCACCAAAAATCCACTAGGAAACTTTTTATTGCAATATTTACTACGCAATAACATAGAGAGCCTTTTAACGTCCATTGCGTTTGTACTTAGTAGGCAGAGGTATTCTGAAATTTCATGGAAGGGAAAGGAGGATGTTCCTCATGGATGCTATCACAGCAATTTCACACAGTTTAGCAGATACAACCCAGAATTTAGTGTGAAAATATAGGTCAGCTTGGAAATTGAAGACTGGGCTATTCTACTGGTTAGATTTTCACAGAAAATGCAAGAGCACATACTTACCAAGGCAAAACAATTGGTAACTAGTCTGTTTCTTTTCACCTTGGATAGTGAAAAAGCAATTGAACTGAATGGGATTCAGTATGTTACTGTTCACTTAGCATAAATCACTGTTTGTCCCGGGAAACTGCTTGAGCAGCTATTTCAAAAGACTATAATTTTGTCATCTTTATCGCCTTCCCAAAGAAAGCTCATTTTAATGTGTGCATGTTCTAGCTACTTTTTAAATGTTTTCAATAACTCCAATTGTATATATAAATGCATTGCTGCTTTCTAAATGCCTTAGAAATTTAAGCATTATGCACAGTCCAGTAAAGTACAGGCTCAGAAACTCAGTGTTTTGTAATACAGAATATATTTTAATATCCTAGATATAATATTATATAATCTTGCCAGTGCGTAAAGTTTAAATTCAATTTATGTTAATACTATAACCCATGTCAGATAAATTAAAATTTTAAATTTAACAATCTACTTGATAAATGTTCACATTAAAATTTTGTTGATTGGTATGAATCCCAGTAGTACAATTGCTGCAGTAAGCTGTTTTGTATTGTGAAAAACCCAGGGAACATATTTTCTGAAGTTTTATTTTTTGTAGAGTAAAAACAGTTATATTGTAATTTACTATTATATAAGTGGTTTCTGTTATCTCCTCTGAAACTTATCAATAGAAGCAGACACATATACACACATATGTTTATTCGTGCAGATGGTTGCTAACTGGCAGGTTTTGGCATCGAGACTCAGCTAAGTCAACAGTCCTTTACAGTCGATCATCTTCATGGTCCAAGGTAGCAGTGTGAACCCTCCAGATATCAATAAGTGTGAATGGGTTTTTGAAAGTGGCTCAGAGCTGAGCGTAAGCTATAATCTATGGCATAGCTATTTAATCTGTGGATCATAAGCCTATATGAGATCATATAAATGAAAGTGGAAGTCGTGGAAAAAAATCAGCAACAGTAAAAGGTTCTAAATACACATGGCCAAAAATTAAATGATCTAACACATAGTTAATGTGGGATGTTTCCAGCAGTTCTCAGCTGCAATCATGTAAGTCTCCCTGCATCTTTGATTCAGAACACATGACAAAGATGTGTTTCAATTGCCACATTCTAACAGCATACAGCACCAACAAATTGCCAGAACCACTTGAATTCAGATCCCTAACTATTGTGTGTTATTACTGGCAGGGATTTCACTTATGTAAAATGGTTTTAGATATGAAGAAGCATAATAGTTTAATGACAAAAACCAAAATTTTTAAATATTTTCTGTCATCATTTCAGAGCTTAGTAAGTTAGTATATCAATGGGTTGTAGTATATTCTAGTGTGTTTAACTGTTGTTTGAGTTTCATTAAAAATTATTAAACAAATTCAGCAAAAATTTCTAACAATCTCTGACATGGACTTAAACATACTTTTTATATTATGTATTTTTGGAAAGTGGCTTTTTAAATATTGATGACTATAAAGTCAAAATATCAATCAAGTTTGAAAACTGTTGGCAATTCTCTAAATCCTGAAGGTATCAAAATTTCAGCCAAGATTCATTTTTTATGTAAAATTAAATAAGCATATACACCTAGTTAGCATCAAAATGTGCTTTGCCTTTAATAATTATATATATATATCAAAAATTGTTTTAAAATAAATTTCCTGTGCTTATCAGTAAACATTTTATTTTACATGTGTTTTATATACCTGAATACCTAGGCATATGAAAGATTGTTTTACAAGTAAGACATGATCATGATTGGAAAAATTCATGAAGCTCTTGTATAAGAACTGTTTCTGGAGGTTGTCAAAAAGACGATTGAAACTTGAAATTAGCCAGAATCAAGTCACAGAATCACAGTAAAACATTCTGGGAAATTGTATATGTTCTGAGCAGCTTCAAATTCAGCTGAAAATTGTAAATCAGATCAGAAGACACCAGCTAAGACTCCTAACAAATGAGGAGAGGGTGCCTGTAATCAGATTGGTGACTACCCTGATTGTCATCACAGAACCTTTACCCAGTAAGTGATAGAAACAGATACAGAAATCCACAGCCAAATGTTGGGTTGAGCTGAGGGAGTCCAATTGAAGAGAGGAAGGAGTGACTGTATGAGCAAGGGGTGACAAGACTGCAACAGGGAAACCCACAGAGACAGCTGACCTGAGCTCATGTCCACTAACCTACCCTAGACTGATTGATATCCAGGGAACCTGTAAGGGACCAACCTAGGCCCTCTATATATGGGTGAGTTGTATAGCTTGGTCTGTTTGTGGGGCCCCTAGCAGGAGGACAAGGACCTGTCTCTGGTGCATGAGCTGGCTTTTTGGAACCCATTCTCTATAGTGGGATGCCTCACTCATCCTTGCTAAGGGAGGGAGAGGTTTGGTCCTGCCTCAACTTGATAAGCTATGCTTTGTTGACTCTCATGGGAGGAGTTACCCTTTCTGAGGAGTGGATGGATAGATGGAAAGGAAGTTGGGGGAGGGAAGCAGGACGAGAGGAGAGAGGAGGAAGGGAAAACTGTGGTTGGTATGTAAAATAAATTGATTTTTTTTTTAAAAAAAAGAACCAGGAACCAGAAGGCACATACAGAGGGCAGCTAACAGTCTCTGTCATGGTATGAAAATAATCGACAGTGGAAGAGTCACAAGGAGAATTGCATGCACTGTGACACTATACACTTCCTATTGGAAGATATTAGGACTGTGCTTATAACATCATTGACGAGAAGAAATGTGGTAATGAATTATAATACGTTATTAGTCACTATTGATTAAATATCTACAATAAAATCCAAACCAGAAAACTCCAAGTCAGAAATTGTTTTACGTCACAATTTTCTCCATTTTTGTCAACCTTAACATGATCAAAAATTTTATACCAAAGTAACTTCATCTTATATTTAAAGAATTATTACACCGATTGACCATCTGTCTTTGAAACACAAGATTAACCCCAAAATATAATGTATTTAGCTTTTTGAGTTTGTAGACTTATTTATACTCTAATTTAAAATTATTAAGAACTCAATGACTAGATTTTACACTGTTTGAAGTTGCTTCTGTGTCTTGACCTAGACCAATGCTAATGAAAAACAATACGGGTATGGATTAATGAAGATGGAAAATAATCTTTAATTTTACAAAAGCCTAACTGAAGATAAGAAATTCTCTCATGTTATTTATGAGATACATTTTTATTAAGATTCTGATGTTATTCTGATTCTGTTGATTAAAGCTGCCATAGTACTAGACGACAAAAACTCATGAATCATGAACACATATGGTTTTCTGATATGGTTTAAAGAATGCAGGACCCTTTATTAACATATATAGTCTAGTGTTTTTACTGATATATTTCCATTGCAAATGTTATAATTTTTATCTTTTTTCTACATCTATTAAAACACTTGTTTTTCTTTTTGTTTGTTTATATATTTGTTTATGTTAATAGATTTTGAACAAAGTCTTTGCATTTTGATGAAAAATTTGTCAAGGATTTCCATATCTGACAAAATTAAATTTTGTTTGTAAATTTGTGAAGGATTTTGTGCCATGGTTTCTGAGAAATATTGGTCTATAGTTTTGTTTTCTTTATACCATCTTTTCCTCTTTATTTATTTATTTATTTATTGAAAAAAACTTCTGCCTCCTCCCAGACTCCCATTTCCCTCCCCCTCCCCCCATTCCTCTCCCCCTCTCCCCAGTCCTTTCTTCCTCCTCTCCAGTCCAAAGAGCTGTCAGGGTTCCCTGCCCTGTGGGAAGTCCAAGGTCCTCCCCTCCCCCCATCCAGGTCTAGGAAGGTGAGCACCCAGACTGGTTAGGCTCCCACAAAGCCAGTACATGCAGTAGGATCAAAACCCAGTGCCATTGTCCTTGGCTTCTCATCAGCCCTCATTGTCTGCCATGTTCAGAGTCCATCCGATTTTATCCCATGCTTTTTCAGTCACAGTCCAGCTGGCCTTGGTGACCTCCCAATAGATCAGCCCCACTGTCTCAGTGGGTGGGTGCACCTCTCGCGGTCTTGACTTCCTTGCTCATGTTCTCCTTCCTTCTGCTCCTCATTGGGACCTTGGGAGCTCAGTCCGGTGCTCCAATGTGGGTCTCTGTCTCTATCTTCATCCATCGCCAGATGAAGGTTCTATGGTGACATGCAAGATATTCATCAGTATGGCTATAGGATAGGACCATTTCAGGTTCCCTATCCTCAGCTGCCCAAGGAACTAACTGAAGACATCTCCCTGGACACCTGGCAGCCCTTTAAAGTTAAGTCTTTTGCCAACCTTCAGATGGCTCCTTTAAGTACGATATATACTTCCCTGCTCCCATATCCACCCTTTCTTTATACCAACCATCCCATTTCCCCAAGTTCCCCCCATCTTCCTGGTCTCATTTTTTCTCTCCCCATCTCCCCTAATTCCCATCCCAACCCACCCCCAAGATCCTA
Organism: Microtus pennsylvanicus; assembly: GCF_037038515.1. Classification (NCBI taxonomy): domain Eukaryota; kingdom Metazoa; phylum Chordata; class Mammalia; order Rodentia; family Cricetidae; genus Microtus; species Microtus pennsylvanicus. The sequence goes on from NC_134582.1 coordinate 133,584,860, forward strand.
ATTTTTGCCCGGCAATCTTGTCTTCTTCCAATATCCAGGAGGATAACTATATGTTTTTCTTTGGGTTTACCTTCTTATTTAGCTTCTCTAGGATCACAAATTATAGGCTCAATGTCCTTTATTTATGGCTAGAAACCACTTATGAGTGAGTACATCCCATGTTCATCTTTTTGGGTCTGGGTTACCTCACTCAGGATAGTGTTTTCTATTTTCATCTATTTGCATGCAAAATTCAAGATGTCATTGTTTTCTACCATTGAGTAGTACTCTAATATGTATATGTATTTACTTACACAACCTATTCAGTTTTCTTGATATTTCATATTGGGCAGGTATTTTTCCATCTGTCAGTATCCAAACATCCGGGGTCCCTTGAATTTTTCAAGGATGAGTGTTTTCCTGTGGAGATAAGAACGAACCCTGCCCCCAACCTATCTGTATTTCTTACCATCAGTATGCTTGCTATCCTTGTGAATGAATTGATATTTATCTTTTCCAAGTGACTTCTCTTCTTCAAACCGAACCTTTATTAATTTTGACGGTATCCACAATTTTTCCTCACCTGTGGAGACAAGAGCAAAACCCCTTCCCCAATGCAGCACATCTCCTGGCTTCCATTGTGAGGTCAGCACATCCTTGAAATAAACTGGTTGATTTAGTTCAGTAGACTTTTCCATTATCCAATGTCTTTATGCAGCTGTTGTTCCCTTCTCATTAGCGTTGAGAAAATTCAAGGTTGACAAAGCTTTATGTAACCTATTTCTGGGGGTGTTTTCCACCACTTTCTGTTTGTTCAACATATCCTTTATAGTTCGATTTGATCTTTGTATGACTGCTTGACCTGTAGGATTGTATGGTATACCTGTAACATGCTTGATATTGTAATAATCAAAAAACCATTTCATTTTACTAGAGTCATAAGCAGGACTATTATCTGTCTTTATTTGTGTAGGTATACCCATGATAGCCATGACTTCTTATAAATGAGTGATTACTGAATCAGCTTTTTCTGAGCTTAAAGCAGTGGCCAATTAAAACCTGAATAAGTGTCAATGATGTGGTGTACATATTTTAATTTGCCAAATTCTGCAAAGTGGAACACATCCATCTGCCAGATTTTATTCCTTTGAGTGCCCTTTGGATTAGCCCCTGCAGGCAGTGGTGTTTGATTCTAGAAAGAGCAAGTAGGGCATTTCTTTACAATCTCTTTAGCTTGTTGCCATGTAATAGAAAACTCTTTCTTCAAACCTTTGCTATTAACATGGTGTTTCTTATGAAATTCAGAGGCTTGTAGCACACTACCAATCAATAATAGATCAATTTCTGCATTACCTTGTGCTAGAGGACCTGGCAGACCCGTATGGGATTGGATGTGTATTATGTACACAGGGCAAAGCCTGTTCCTGATCAAATCTTGAACCTGGAGAAACAATGAGGTTAGTTCTGTATCATCAGGTATAAATTCAGCAGTTTCAATATGTAAAATAACTCTTTCTGCGTATTGTGAATCAGTAACTATATTAATAGGTTCTTTAAAATCCCTTAGCACCATAAGAATGGCATATAATTCTGCCTTCTGGACAGAATCATAAGGACTTTGTTCCACCTTACCCAAGTCTTCTGATTTGTAACCTGCCTTCTCTGATTTATCGGCATCAGTATAGAATGTACGGGCTCCAGTTATTGGAGCATCACAGATGATTCGAGGAAGAATCCAAGAAGTTCTCTTTATGAAGTTAAGCCTCTTGCTTTTTGAAAAGTTGTTAGTAATATCTCCCAAAAAATTAGCACAAGCTCTTTGCCATGGTTCATTATTTTCCCATAATTTCTTTAGTTCATCAGCAGTGAAAGGCACTATAATTTCTGCTGGGTCTATGCCTGCTAGTTGATGAAGTCTCAGCTTACCTTTTATAATTAACTAAGAGACTTTCTCCACATAAGTTTTCAGTTTCTTACTTGGTTTATGTGGTAAAAAAGATACATTCCAAGATAATATCATCTCTCTGCATTAATATTCCTGTAGGAGAAATTCTTGATGGTAGTATGACGAGAATACAATCGAGCTCTGGATTCACCCTGTCTACATGTGCCTGTTGTAATTTTTCCTCAATCATTGTCAGTTCCTTTTCTGCTTCAGCTGTTAATTCTATGGGACTGTTTAAATCTTTATTACCATCCAAGGTTTTGTTCAAAGGAATTATTAGATCAGATGTTATCCTAATAGCTGGTCGTAGACTGGAAATGTCTCCTAACAGTCTTTGAAAGTCATTAAGAGTCTGTAGGCGATCTCTCCTAATTTGTGCCTTTTGTGTCTTAATTTTTTGCAAAAAAATAAATAATTAACAGAATCTCCCTTCTGAATCTTTTCAGGAGCAATTTGCAATCCCCATTTAGGTAAAAGTGTCTTTATTTCTTCAAACAGTCTGTCTAATCTATCCATGTTTGAATGGGATAACAAAATGTCGTCCATGTAATGGTATACTATAGATTTGGGAAATTTCTTGCGTATTATTTTCAATGGTTGGTTCACAAAATATTGGCAGAGGGAGGGGTTATTTAATATACTCTGGGAGAGGATGGCCCAGTGGAACCTCCTCGAAGGTTGAGAATTGTTATAAGTAGGCACTGTGAAGGCAAATTTTTCTCTATCTTCTTTTTGTAAAGGTATAGTGAAAAAAATTCCTTTAAATCAGTAACTATGAGAGGCCATCCTTTTGGTAATAAAGAGAGCAAAGGAATTCCAGATTGCAGAGGACCCATAGGTTGAATAACCTTGTTGATGGCCCTGAGATCTGTCACCATTCTCCATTTACCTGATTTTTTCTTAACCACAAATACAGGAGAATTCCAAGGGCTGGTAGATTCTTCTATATATCCAGCATCTAATTGTTCTTGTACCAGCTGTTCTAAAGCCTGTAACTTTTCCTCAGCTAATAGCCATTGTTTTGCCCATATTGGTTTCTCAGTCAACCATTTTAGAGGCTAGGCTGTTGGTATCTCTGAAGGGACATCAATTGCTTGTTCTTGTACAGCCTAAATGGCTGGTTTTCTCCGTTTGTAATATCTTTTAATATTATTCTCAGAAACATAGGCTCTAGAAGTAGCAGGAATGTTAATTTGGGTATTCCATTGTTGTAATAGGTCACGACCCCATAAATTCATTGCAATATTGGCTACATATGGCTTTAATTTTCCTATTTGTCCCTCAGGCCCTATACATTCAACCCATCTCGTGCTCTGCTTTACTCGAGATAGGGTTCCAATTCCCAGGAGCTGAACATTTACATTCTGAAGAGGCCAATATGGATGCCAAGATTCTGGGGTAATGATACTTACATCAGCACCTGTGTCCAGCAGGCCAGTAATAAAAATGCCATTCACACACAATCTCAGTTCCGGTCTTTGATCATTTATAGAAGTTTGCCAAAACACACGTAACTTATCTTTCTGATCATTATTGTTTGTAACAGTAGGCATGGGGCTTCCTAATTGTCCTGACGAGGCACGTTCTGTGTAGAAACTGGAAATGACTGAAGCATGTTTCCCATGGGAGCCTGTGAGGCCCCCCTCTCACGTTTCCCGTCTGTTCAGGTTGTCTTGTCTATCTCTTGTAGACCTGCATTCATTCGTCCAATGTCTGCCTTTTCCACATCTTCTACATAAACCTGAAGGCTGAGTCCTCCTCTTTCTGTTATTTCTAGAAGATGCACTATTGTTATTTCTGAAAATCCATTGTCTACAATTCCTTTTCATATGACCCATTTTGCCACAATTAAAACATTTGGTATTCTGTTGTCTCCTTTTACCATTGGAATTTGCTTCTTCTACCCATGCTTCAATGCCATAATCAAATGTATCAACATTGAGTGTATGCAAGACCCATTCTTCCAAAGGCGCTGATCTGAGCTTTAAAGGCCCCAAAATATTTTTGCATTCCACATTTGCATTTTCACAAGCCAAAGACTCAGTCATTATACGTCTTTTTTCTGGGTCAGATATCCCTATTTGTACAGCCTTAGTTAGTCTTTGTAAAAAGTCACTAAAGGGTTTTCTTTGACCCTGTTTAACTCTGATAAATGATTCCATTCTCTGTCCTGGGTCTTGTACCCTGTCCCAAGCCCTTAAGGCTGCTGTAGTACACATGGAGAGTGTGTTTTCACCCAAATTAGTTTGTTCCTGAGGGTCAGATAAGAGCCCTCCACCTAGAATTTTATCTAGGAAAATGTCAATTCCCTTCTCTTTTTCCTGCTGTTCTAAAAGTCTAGCCTCTTGCCTGAATAAGCATTTCCATTTCAATTGCGGTCCACTCTCAAGTACCGCAGACCTCAGCTGGAGCCAGTCCGAGGGGGTTGCTCTGCTTGTTGTGGCCCAAGATTTTAGCATCTCTTTAACAAAAAAGGCATGCATCCCAAAAGTCATGACAGGCTATTTAATTTCTTTGAGATCATTCATACGGACAGGCTCCCATGTATCTTCCTTGATGACCCTAGCGTTTCTGGAATCAATAACCTTCTCTGTTGTTATTACTGGAAAGGCAGGTAGAGATGTAGGTAAAACTTTGTTGAAATTGTCCCGGAGAGATTTACCCACAGATGTAGTTAAAATTTGGCTTTATACCTTTTGCTCTTCTTCATCAGAATTTAGAAATTCCTCAATCTTTTCAATTCTATTCACCATTGCCTTCTGCAATGTCTGAATCTCCTGTCCAGAATTATGTTCCAAAGCCTTCATTGAGGATTCTAAAGTATGAAGTTTGTCCATTAGAGATAACATCTCATCTTTGGACATAATTTTTATGGCATAAACCGTGCCTTCTTGTATTGACAATCTTTCCGCCAATCTGTCATAACTTTAGACAAAATCCGATTGTCACATTCAGCAGTTCTGATTCTCTCAGTTAATGTTTCAGTTCCTACAGAAAAGGACTGAAGCTTATGATCCAAATCAGCTGTTCCCTCTTCCACAGTAATGAATTTCTCCTTAATATCAGCCACTAATGTTTCAGTTCCTACAGAAAGGGACTGAAGCTTACTATCCAAATCAGCTGTTCCCTCTTCCATAGTAATGAATTTCTCCTTAACATCAGCCTGTACCTTTTTTAAATTTTGCTCAGTTGATCGAGTCATGTTAAACAAAGATCTGTTCTCTTCCTGGAGAACTTCAAACTGATTCTTGAGAAGATTGTTGTCATTCTCAATTGTTTTTAAGCGTTCAATCTCTGCCTTAAGAATCCTGAATTCGTCTTGTAAAGACTTTATCATATTTCTATTATCAAACCATTTAGTGCCAATGAAAACTACGAATCTTAGAAGGATCCATAGATGTGGGGTGATAGACACCTCTTGTAATATCTCCCACATGGTACAATTTAAAAAACTGTTAAATTCTTGAATGGTAACGTGTTCAGACATTTTATTTATAAAAGAAATATTTTTTACCTGCAATGACTGGTTCCTGCCAGTGGTGGTCTCTGTGGTTTTGGAGCCTGTCCTGGAACTAGCTCTTATAGACCAGGCTGGCCTCAAACTCACAGAAATCCGCCTGCCTCTGCATCCCGAGTGCTGGGATTAAAGGCGTGTGCCACCACCACCTGGCTGGCCTTGAACTCACAGAGATCTGCCTGCCTTTGCCTCCCAAGTGCTGGGATTAAAGGCATGCGCCACCACCGCCTGGCCAAGTCACTTTGTATCAGACCAAATCTGCCGCTGTGGAGGCTTTTGTTGCAAAATCGCAGGTAATTGAGCTTCTGCTAATTCAGGCAGTGAGGTTCCACTGCAAACTTAGCCAAGGCAGGCAGGGAGGGGTTAATTGCTCCAGTGAGCAGGCGGGGCAGAATGGGGCTGTGTGGCCGAGTGTGTCTCGGACTCGGCACTGGGTCCTGAGTAGACTCACGAACTAAAAAACGGCACCCGGGAGCATGCTGTGTTACCTAGCAGGCTACACACTTGAGTCGGGGGCAAAATAGCTTGACATTGGATGCCAAAATGTAATGGCGTAAACAAATGCAGACAGATTGTAATATATATATATATATATATATATATATATATATATATATATATATATATATATATATATATATATATATATGTATGTATGTATATATATACAGCTTTAATGGAGAAATAGACTCACAGAACCACCGTTCCCATGGAGACCAGGAAAGCAGAAGCAAGCAAGCTAGCCAGATTTATAGGTAAACATTAGCCCAAGGTGAACACACCCCACTAAGGGGCAGGACTTATCCCTACATTGTTGGACTCCTTGGGTTGTGATTGTCCTTCTCTTACTTTCTGTAAGGCTGGATTTGTGGCTACGTATTGTTTAAATTTGTTTTTATCCTGGAAAATTTTGTTTTCTACATTAATAGTGAATGAAAGCTTGGCTAGGTATAGTAGTAAGGGCTTGCATCCATGGTCTCTTAATTTTTGCAATACACCTATCCAGGACTTTCTGGCTTTCATGGTTTCCATAAGAAGTCAGGCTTACCTTTATAAGTAACTTGACCTTTTTCCTTTGCAGCTCTTAATATTCTTTCTTTATTCTGTATGTTTTGATTATTATATAGAAAGGGGATGTTTTTTTGATCCAGTCTATTCGGTGTTCTGTATGCTTCTTGAACCTTCATGAGAATATCTTTCTTTAGGTTGGAAAAGTTTTCTTCTATAATTTTATTAAATATATTTTCTGGGCCATTGAGCTGTACGTCTCCTTCTTCTACCCCTATTATTCTTAGGTTTGGTCTTTTTATTGTGTCTCAGATTTCCTGAATGTTTTGTGATGAGAGTTTGTTGGATTTGCTGTTTTCTTTGATCAGTGCGTTTATTTTCTCTATGGTATCTTCAGAATCTGAGATTCTTTCTTCTCTCTTGTATTCTGTTGGTTACCCTTGTTTCTGTAGTCTCTATTCGTTTACCTAGATTTTCCATATCCAGCTGGTCCTCGGTTTGTGTTTTCTTCCTTGCTTCCATTTCAGTTTTCAAGTCCTGAACTGTTTCCATTATCTGTTTGATTGTTTTTCCTTGGTTTCCTAAAATATTCATGGATTTACTCAATTCTTCAAACTTTTTGTTATTCTTCTCATCCATTTCTTTAAGGGAGTTTTTCACCCCCTGTTTAAGGGCCTCTATCACTTTCATAAATGCAATTTTTTCTACTTCTTCTTGATTAAGGTGTTCATGCCCTCCTGTTGTAAATTCGCTGGGTTGTGGTGGTTTCATGTTGTTTTTCAGATTGTTGGGTGAATTCTTGCATTGGTGCCTTCCCATCTCTTCCTCCGAATGCTCCCCTATGGATCTTCTTTTACAGGATTGGATCTTCTGGTACCAAGATCAGATCTCCTTGTTGGCCAGGTAGCTCACAAACAAGGGGCCTACCTTGTTTGCTGCAGGCAGGCTATTGAGACAAAGGGACTCCCGCCTGCCCGGTTGCCCTCACGACTGGGTCCCAGCGCCCAAACAGGCAGAGCTCGATGATGTTTTGGGCCCGAAGAGGGGAGGGAGGCAGAAGGGAAGGGTTTTCTGGATGCAAGCTGGGTGGGGAAGGAAGGCAGAGGCAGTAGCCGGGGATTATAGCCCCTGCAGGAAGACCAGGAAGTATAGGGGGATGAGGAATGTCTGCGCTCCATTTCTGGGCTGCTGCCCCAGTTCAGGAACTCACTCACCCCACTGCTGGCTCTTCTGGCATGAAGATCAGGTCTCCTTGCTGGCCAGGTGGTTCGCAAACAAAGGGCCTACCTTGCTTGCTGCAGGCAGGCTATTGAGACAAAGGGACTCCTGCCTGCCCGGTTGCTCTCACAACTGGGTCCCAGCACCCAAACAGGCTGAGCTGGGTGATGTTATGGGCCCGAAGGGCATCTTTTCCTCTTTGAGTTAATATTAGTAATAGCTCCATAGGATATATGCCAAAATCCTCTTGTGCTTTATAAAAGAGTAAATTCCTATTCTTTTTTCTTAAATATCAGATAGAAATAAAAAGTTAAATTCTTAACTCAAAATTCTGTGGAAAAGTTATTGATTATGGATTTAATTTGTATAAAATTTATACATTATCAACCTTTCTATTTTCTCTTGGAAGTACAAGTAGAAATAATTTTTGAAACCATGTATTTATTCCACCAAAGTTTTCTAATTTATGTTTATTTTATAAACGTTCTCATGATAGTCCTTTATTGCCCTTTTAAAATTTATAGACTATGCAATGACACCTTGTATTACTATTGATTTGTCTCCTATTTACACTTGTTTGAGCTATCAAATTCTATCGACAATTCTTTAGAAATTTTATTAATATTGTCAAAGAATTCATTTTATTGAAGTTTTTACTTGTCTTCTTTTGTAAATATCTTTATTATTATCTCCCATTTATTAATTTTGATTTAAAGTTGATTTTAGTGTTAGGAATGTACCTGTGTTAAGTTTTACCTGAACTAGGTTTTCTATCTCTTTAAAAACACAGATCATTTATTCATTTATGTATTGACTTTTTTGTTTACTTATTCAAAATCATGAATAGCACATATAAAGTAAGAATAATTGGAAAAACTTAAAATTACTAATATTATTCTGCAGTGTTTACTGCAATAGAAGTTATACAGGGAGTTTAGCATCTGTTGGAAGACAGAGAATTAGAAAAAATGTCTTTCTGTGGCAGTAAAGTGTCACAGAAGTCTATATAATACTGCAGTTGAATTTGAAAAAAAAAAGATTGAAAAAAGCAGGAAGAAACCACTCCGTATTGAATGGAATATTCAGAGAGTTAAATGTAGAAAGAGATTGTAAAGTTAAGGAAATGGTGTGTTTTCTCCTGTAGGTATTTAGATTTTGTTAGAATAGCATAAGTATCTACTGTGGAAGGTCGTAAATACCATCTTTAAGGAATATGAGCTTTGATTTTTGGGATCTGTGGAGTGTTGTGACTTTGGAGAATAGTAAAGCATTTGAGTCATTGAAGGTGATATAATTTATTTGTTAATTAAAAAGATAATAGGAACTGGTATCGTGTGGGATTAATTAGAGGAAGGGCATATGATGATGATGAACTATTCCAGATAATTGATAATGCCTGCCCGAGTGAAAGCAATGCAGAGGGATGAAGTGTATTTGAAAAGTAATAGGTAGAAGTAATATGCATTTGTGGCTATGCAATAGAGACAGAGACAGAGAAGGGCGTGGTTTTACAGGGAGAAAGAAGTGAGAGAGACAGAATAAGCATAATGAACACAAGATCTCCTAGGCTCCTAGAGAAGTTCATAGGTTAGTAAGATTCTGAATTTCTCTGCATGTTGAATTTCAGGTATCACCCAAGGGACTGTCTGGAAGACAAACAAGTTAAGCATTGGAAATATAAGGCCGTAACTCAGGAAATAAAAGGTTCCTATAGATTCTGATAAATGGCAGACTGTATTTGATGGGACTTAAAGTCATAAGTGAAAGTAATGAATCTATTTACAATGAAAATTGAGATTGACAAAAAGAAACAGAGAAATTATATTTTATTATTCTTAAAATATATATAATTTAATTATTCTATGCATATTGTCCAGAATGTTACCGGGGATGTGAAACCAAAGCTGACATAGGAGAGACAGTCTTTACAACCAATAAAGACCATGCAAGAGTGTGTCATGTCATGAGTACGTCAGTCATCTGGCCCATTATGTACTTGACCTACTCCCTCTTTCTGACATCACACAGACCATGCTAAAGACAGAGTTCTCCACATCCACAAAGTACCCATCACTGGCAGAAGAAACTATCCTTTATGCAAGTATATTTCTAGTTTACATGTCCTCTGTGTCTTTGGAAAATTTTTTTAATTGATTAGCTTCTTGGTGGCATTTAGCTCTAACACAGATGATACAACCATCTAACTCTGTCCTCTTCTTCATCTGTACCTGTATACTAGCCCAGTCTCTTGAAATTTTATATATATGTGCCATATTCCTCTATTAGAATAATAAGACTAATTATTAGAATAATAATAGACTGTGAAAATGACATGTCTCATTGTTACATTTCCATACAGTTCTTCCATATGGATTGACTGATAGTTATTGAAAATATCTTGAGTAAAGTATGATCTTTCAATAAACATGTAATGAATGGGTAAGATAATTGGCACATCAATCTTCTAAGATTATTTCTTTGTGTTGGGAACAAGTCATCTTCAGTAATTATTTTTAATATTTAACTAAATTTTGTAAAACACAATATTAGGTAGTATTGTATTTCTTTCTTTCTTTCTTTTTTTATTTTTCGAGACAGGGTTTCTCCGTAGCTTTTGGTTCCTGTCCTGGAACTAGCTCTTGTAGACCAGGCTGGCCTTGAACTCACAGAGATCCGCCTGCCTCTGCCTCCCAAGTGATGGGATTAAAGGCATGCGCCACCACCGCCCGGCTTGTATTGTATTTCTTGAACCCATCTTATGTCTCACTTTATGTCTCAATCTCTATGAACCACACAAATGAATTTTAGTATGTACGACTCACAGAACTGCTTTCTATCAGTTTGTGTGGGCATGTGCTACAAATGGACTTTCCTTTAGCTACTTTTCTATTTATTCCATCATGATGCCTAATAAAAGCATATGCAATATGGCTGATAGTTTTGGTGTGTTCAGTCCATGATGACTGTTTCTGGGCTCATAGTGTGAGAAGCAGAATTTCTTCACAGCATCATATATGGTGAAGGCTGCTGCTATGCAAAAATCAGATTGAGAGAACACAAAAGAACAAGGGCAAAGCATTCTCTCCCCTCCCCCCACCAAGGACATTCCCCCAGAAAGCTAATTCTTGCAGGAAGGCCCCAACCCTGCTCCAAATGCTTCATGCCATGAGTCCCAAGGGGATTATTCCACTAATTTGGCCAAAGCTCTCATCATCTAATTCCATCCAGAAACATTCTGATATGCATGCCTTGAGTTGTGAGTTACCAATCTGTTAGGACTATTGGTTCAATCAAATTGATAATCACTATTCGCCATCACAGCTCTCCTGATTTGTCCACTGTAAAGAAGTTCTTGTGAAGCAATTTTTAATTGAGAAACAACAGATTTTCTGCAGCATTTTTCACCTATTACTGAGAAGCAGAAAAATTTTCTCATTGTATTTTCAGGCTTTCCTGTCCACTGTCACTGACCTTTGTATTGACTAAGTTTCCACAAAAACTATTCAGCAACATGTAGTCCAGTTATGGCAAGTCTTACATGACTGCAATTTTGTAAATAATTGCATATATTTGGTATCATTTATTAAATAAATTCTCCTATAATTTATAACACTATATTTTGGTTCCTACAATTTAACATGTTATAACTCTTTGCTTTCTAAAATTTGTTTGAAAAATTCAGTAGTTTTCTATTGATGATTTTTTTTAAACAGAGAGAATAGAGAAAAATTTTTAAAATGGCTCCAGCTCCTTTGTACAATTCTTTTCATTTTTATAGCAAGAGCTAATGTGTATGAAATCAGAGACAATAAAAACTAATGTCAGGTATTCATTAGAAGGCATGGCTACTTTATCTTAATAAAATATTCATAAAATTCAATCTAGTTTGTATCTTAGCTGTATTGCTTCAACACTATAACATTAAAGATTGAAAACACACGAATATCATTTGCATATATTACAATGCTTGCAGTGCTTCTAATCTGAAGAAAAAATGCTTAGCAAATCCCTGCAGTGCATTCCATTTTCCAGTAGTGAATGAGGCCAAGTTTGCTGAAAGCACATTAGCCAAATGTCTTACCTATAAATAGCTTTCCCACAAGGTGCAATGTATTTCATCTCTGTTGTTTTCTTGATTACGTTGTCTTATAAATAAGGCTATTGTTAATGTTTTGCAACAAAAGACAACATGAGTTCAGGACAAATGTGCTTTGAATTGAGGAACATTTTGCTAAATTTTTTGGTACCTATTAAATATTGTTTTCCAAAGTTATAAAACTTCTTTATGTATATATTTTAGTGTGCTTATTTGACAATTAACTTGGAAAACCTGAAATTCAAAACAGCTCTTTCATTTTCTTCCCGAACATAAAAATTTGTCTCTGTTCTTTAATTTTGTTTGTCTTTAATAATTGAGGACTATATCAGCAATTTAAGAATGATATGCTTATTAGTGCTTAAAAGCAAAACAAATCCCAAATCTCAAGATAGACCTTGTTAAAGTTTGATGTTCAAAATGAACGACCCAGATAAATCCAGACCCCTCTAGCTGGAAGAGAAGAGCCAAAAATCTATTTTAGCTGGTTCAGTGACTCTGTTTCAGGAACTAGCTGAAGATAAAGTTAGATTATAATCTTAAGAATAATCTTGAGAAACAGGGAGTTGCCCCATTGTGATTATCACTGGTATTTTTGGAATTTTCCAATGACCCCTCCCTACCCCCTTTGGATTACTGGGTTGTGGTTTCTTCCCTTAAATACCCCTTCTCCCAGCTACTAGGGGTCAAACTCTCTACCTCTGCTTGGGAAATGAGTTTCGGCCACAGTGCAATGGCTCCTGTCCTGTCAATAAACCTCATGTGATTGCAGCAAGGACAGTCTCTTGTGAGTTCCTGGGGGATCGTGTTTTCGCGAGACTTGAGTGAGACTGTCCCCACTCCGGAGGTCTTTCAAAAGCACTGCTGATCTGTTTGTCTATTGCATGCTACATTTTGTGGTAGCCAGTGTTTGACAGATGAAAGCACCGGCATTTATCTGCGTCCATGTGTCTGTCTTGGGATCAATACAATAAAAGGTGAATTTAGTTATTATTTACTATATAGACAGAGTCCATATATGGATCCATCCTACCTTGACTAAAGGTCAGAAAATTGGAACTTACTTCTGTTTCTTCGAGGAGGTTATTGTCAACAGTTCAGACAACAGGTGTGGCTAGTAGCCAGATCTGGTATTTCAGGTATAAAGAAGTAGACCTGTCTCTACCTCAAACAAAGGTCAAGGCCCCATTCCACCCTGATTTAGATCAGAGAGTTCTGCTTTCTCAAGGTTATTTTCAATGTCTCAGACAACCTGTGACTAAAGTGTGCAGGCCTGGTACGTCCAGGTATTAAGAAGTAGATCTGTTTCAACCTCAAACAAAAGTCTAAGGATCCCACTAGGTTCCTACTCCCTTAGGGATATAACAATGGATTCTACTAAGGGAGTGGTTTGCATACAGAATGTTTCTAAGGCATCAGCCTTGTCTTCTTTTAGCAGCAGAATATTTAACTAAGAATGTAGCCAGTGATCCTTCAACTGGTCTGTTCTTTCCTTATTTCACATTAGTATACTTTTTTTTTTATCTTACTCTTGCCTTTTGTGGTAGGGGTATTTAAGGAAATGGAAATTAAACAGCCGGTGATTTTAAATATTCACTGGAACTCCCTCCTGATACTATGCTGTGCTTCTATTTATTATTTTCACTTGCATCGTCGTTTTCTTTACGTATTTTTCTAATCCGATACCCCTACCCTGATAATGGGATCCTTGTTAAAGTTAGTTGCTGACACTATATGAATACAGACAAATTGGCATATTTTCTATTGCTTATTTATTTTTTATTTTATGTGCATGAGTGTTCTTCCTCCTTTGCGTGTATACATATATATAATACCTATGTATAATACCTACGGTAGCCAGAAGAGGATTTTGGATCCCTTGGGACTGGAGTTATATATGTTTATGAGATTTTGTAGAAAGTGGGAATTGAACCATTGTCCTCTACAATAGTAGCAAGTGCTCTTAGCTACAGAATCACTTCTCTAACTCCTGGCATATTTTCTCCCCCCCTTCCGCCTTTGTTGTTTCTGATTTTTTGTTTTTTCAAGACACAGTTTCTCTGCAGCTTTGGAGCCTGTCCTGAAACAAGCTCTTGTAGACCTGGCTGGCCTCAAACTCACAGAGATCAACCTGCTTCTGCCTCCCAAGGGCTGGGAATAAAGGCATGAGCCACCACCACCCATATTTGATATATTTTCTTAATTGCATTTCTTCTTAATTATCATATATATGATATATAATTATCATATATATATATATATATCCTAGTAACCTCAACACTCAATTATCCGGAAGGCTCAGAAAATAAGCCATCAGTTAGATTTAATAAAATTCCACCAGATACAAGCATTTCATACTTTTTACTAAAGATATTCAGTGTTTTCTGTAGACATTGAAATAATGCTGAACATTTCAATTATGCTCAAAAATGATGTTCTTACCTTCTTTAGTGAAAAGTCTCTTTCCATTAGCTACTACATATTATTAAATCTTTTAATGTGGAATATTGATATCAGGATAAGATAGTGACATAATCAAATAATACTGTCAACAAATTTGTTTTCCTAGTCAGATAGTCTAAGTAAAATGAATCTTTCTTGAAAGACAGCCTGTCAAAAAAAAGAAAGAAATGAAAATAATGAATTAAGTCTGTACTATTAAAAATAAATAAATTATATCACTAGTTAATGCCTTTACAAAACAGAAACTCCTAGTTCTATTGCAGATACTGGTGAATTACACAAAGCATTAAGGAAGAATCATGTCATTTTTTAAAAAGATTTTGTCTCATCATTGTTCGTTCTCTGTGGCCAATAAGCACATATAATCAAAATCAGATATAGATAAATAAAGTCCAAAGTTGCCCATAATATAAATACAGATATCCTCAATCAACAACAAGACAACAACCCAAACACTTTATATTAAAAATAGAATCATTCACCAAGACCAAGAACAGTTTAGTCCATGTCTGTAAATCAGTGCAAAAATAGAAAAATGAAGTACATGAGCAATCATATCCACAGGATACAAATGAAAACTTACATATGTATATCAATAAATTTACAATAAACAATCAAGCAATGGCAGAAACTGTGAGAAAGTTGGAAACAGAACTTATCCAACTTGGCAAAGCCTATTATGACCCCTTTAGAAAACAGAGCACTTAAGTGAACCTATCATCTCACTACGCCTTTTCTACAGCATACTCAAAAGTCCAAGCTAACTCAAAAAGACAAGGAAATGAACATATTTAGGTTGAGAAAGAACTTAAAAAAACTGTCTTAATTGATAAATTTGAACAAGTACATAGAAGCAGAATTATAAGCAATGTTCTCTTAAAGGTGATAACAAACACCATGTAAATGTCTTAAAAAACAACTGCCAGAAAGAGAGAGAGATTTGCATTGAAATTTGTACATCTAGCAACAGAATAAAACAAGGATAAAATGGGAAAGATAGTTTCAAACATTGCAAGAGTATTTGCAATAGTCAAAAAGTTAACTTTCATGAAAATATTAATGAATGAATAAAAAATAACCTACTGGTAATACCTTAAGATATATCCACATTATATGGGAAAATTATATGGCTATTTTTTTAATAGCTTTTGACAAATCTGATTTATGTCCCACAGAACACTAAACTCCAACTTTTGAAAGTATGTGTTGAGTTTTTCTTTATTGGGCCAAAAACTATTGGTACTTTTAATGATGAGTACACCATAAATTAATATGTCATTTTATCCAGTCACATCCATTATGAACAAATAATAATTCATAAAATAATATAGTCTCCTAGAAAGTCAAATAATCTCTTTATCAGCCTGTCAGGCCCCAATTTGACATAGATATGATGAAGCATGTAAAAGGGTTAAAAATGTGTTGTTCTCTTTTGCACTATAGGCTAAGGTGTAGGTGATCATGGGTCAATGTGGTGAAGAATTGATTAAAGAAATATTTATTTTCTAAAGCAATATTTAAGTTATAATGTTTGACTACATTCAAAACAATTCTTAGATTTGTGGTTTAAGCACAAACAATAAATTTAATTATCTTACCAGGTATCAGAATAGGTTGATGTTTTATATAGAGAGAAACACTAATTGTATTGCTTATAATCCAAAAAGGTCATAATTATTTATGATATTAGAAGTACTAATGTTTCAAGAAATATACTTATATTTGGTATTTTTATTAGTATATAGTGATGCTTACACTTTGTAGTATATTCATTTAATTTCTTGTTTGTTGAATATGAGAATGTCTATGCTATTACTGAATGTGTAAAAAGGGAGTAAGGATGCAAGTAGAATAATCCCAAAGTAGTTCCAAAAGATTCCAGTTATTATTCTCATGGAACAGGAATGAGAAATTCAACCTCAAGGTGTGGAGTGTGGAAACAAGAGAGCACTGGGTGGGCCAGCAGTTTTCTCTGGGTACCCAAAAGGTCACATGCTAACCTGGTTCAACCTCTTAAAGGTCATTGGCCGAAGGGGGTTCCCCATCACCTCTCCCATTTGTATAAATAAGAGAGTTTCAAACCCAATACAAAACTATAGACACTAGGGACAGATATCCAGTATAAAATTAGGATTATAACCAGCATAAATAATATTAAGCAAGGAATATGTGTTTGATGTTTTAATAAACATTTTATCTGAAGGAGTCTAAGTTTTGCATTGGAAATGGCTTGGCTAAATTATAAGAGGAAGGTAACTACAACTATCTTATCTTTAAACCCATTGAAGGCCTGAGAAGGGAGATAATGTTACTTGACTAGGCAAGGAGTGCAATTAAGTAGCTTCCAAAATGTGCAATATATGACAGAGACAGCTGACTACCTTAGCAATCATGCAGAGTCTCATTTGCAATGTTGAAGCAACCAGCTTTGGCTAAGACCTAGAGTAATTGACAGACCACTTTTAGAAGCAGGAAAAATTTTATAGTAATTTTACACTGTTTTGGCAAGGTTTGACAGTCTTCTTTTTTTGTATCTTGTTTATTTAGTCCAGATACCATATACTTTGTCAGTGGTTGAGGAATGGAAAGTTTTTTTGACCAAAGGTCAGTTGTGTCAAGAAGAAAACAAACTTTAAGTGGAGTGTCTTTTGTGCTTAACATTTTTTGGGGGAATGGATTGGTGCTGTTAGTAATTGTGTCTTATGTCAACAGAACCCTAAAGTTATTTAAATGCCATGTTTTACAGATCTTTGAAGTAGTTGAAGATTATCTAGCTATGTAGATGTAGTCATGGGAGCAGTGGGCTGTGTTCCTGCCCAGCTCCTCATGGCTAGCTTTACCTGAAATAATTACACAGAAACTGTATTCTTTTAAACACTGCCTGGCCCATTAGTTCCAGCCTCTTATTGGCTAACTCTCACATCCTGATTAACCCATTTCTAATAATCTGTGTAGCACCACAAGGTGGTAGCTTACCCGGAAAGATCTTAACCTGCATCTGTCTCAAAGAGGAGAATCATGGTGACTGCCTGACTCGGCTTCTTTCTCCCAGCATTCTGTTCTGTCTACTCCGCCTACCTAATTTTCTGTCCAAGGCAGTTTCTTTATTAACCAATGAAATCAACACAAAACAGAAGACTCTCCCACATCATGTAGAATACAATCTCTATGTATCTAAAGAACCTAATTAATCTGACTATAAGTATAACAAACATGAATGACTATTGACCTATAATACTTAATACCTATATAACTTAAAGACTAAAACTTTATATTAGAAATTTAAACTATCTGTAAGTAATCTGTAGCAAATGAGGACAATGACCTCAAATGTAAATAATTTTAATCAGAGGTAGAAATATATAATACAATATGATAAATATATTCTAAAAATTGTTTCAATATACAAAATGTCGGGCTGGAGAGATGGCTCAGCGGTTAAGAGCATTGCCTGCTCTTCCAAAGGTCCTGAGTTCAATTCCCGGAAACCACATGGTGGCTCACAACCATCTGGAGGCAGACACATAGAAAGAATATTGTATACATAATAAATAAATAAATTTAAAAATATATACAAAATGTCTTAAACAGAGGTAGAAGCATTCATACATATAATCTGACAAAATAACTTTATATAGGTGTACAAATATTGTAAACAGAAATAACAAATATAATTTGAACTTGATCAATACCCAATAATCTATACCAATATAGATTTTCCATAAATAATAGCTCAAAAGTATTGACTGTATTAATTATTATTATTATTATTATTATTACTGTGAGTAAGTTCACACTAAACTACCTATTAATGGAGAGTCAGTGCCCAATGTACCACACGGTGATTCAAAAAAGGGGGTGAACTGGTAAACATGACCCACATTGGGTGCCATATGTTACTAAAAATGTAAAAAGGGGGTGAAGATACAAGTCAAATAATCCGAAAATAGCTCCAAAAGATTACAGTTATTATTCTTTATTGTAGGAAAAAACTCACAAAACAGAAACAAAAAAAATGCAACCTCAAGGTGTAGAGCACGGGAACAAGAGAGAATGCTGGGCAGGCTGGCCGTTTTCTCTGGCTACCTGACTTGGTCCAGCCTCTTAAATGTATTTGGCTAAAAGAGATTTCCCACCACTCTGCACATGTGTTTTCAGCTTTTATTTTCTTGTTATATAGTATTCTGTCCTGAAACCTTAAGTCTCTGTGGTTCTTTTAAGTGAAATCTGTAGAAAGAAACAACAAATGAATCTTGGTTTTGGAGAGAATTGGTGATTAGTTTCTGTTTTTTAATTAGTGAGTCAATATCATTAACATTTATATTTTTAATTTAAAAATGTTTGCTGGATCCTATAATTTTATGTTTTCCTAGTTAGTTCAAACACAATTTGTTCTCTCATTTTTACCTTATTTGTCTTAGAAGGTTTATTTACTGAATGGGATGATTGATACTTTCCTCAATTTATTAATCTGTCTCTATTATGTTATTTATATTTCCTATGTTTTGCTTCAATAATAATTTGCTTTCAAGACTTCAGATATACTTATTTATTCTTTCATAGTCTCAAGTCTTATATTCCCCTAAAGAATTTGCCTTTGTAAGTTGACTTTTTTCTCCTGTGGCTTTGAATATTAAATCTTCATTTTACAGTTGGCATTTTATGTATTTTTCCTTAAATTTGGGAGATTTTATTATATAATTTCATTACATAGTTTTTATCTTATTTTTGTCTTCTACTTTGTAGATGCATAGCCAAAGACTAAGAATTAAAAGAATTCCTCATGCTGCAGTGTACTTTAGAGCTTTGGGTATACTAAATTATTATTTTTTTATTGACATCTGAATGTAATAGTTCCGTGGTTGTCTTACAACCCTAATATTCTTTCCTCTGCTTAATTATTTCTGTTGATAATGTTTACAGTGTCTTTAACTGGCAGACTTACTCTTTAAGATGTTTTTGTGTTTCTATGCTACAATTTGCAATTTGTTGAAATGGTTGTATCTTAAAGGTCTTACTGTTTATCTTTTCTCCATATTTTTGGTTACTTTTATGTCTAACTTTTTAATGTGTGGTCTTTACTTAGACTTTTGCTCCCTTGACTAGTTGGAGGGAAGAAGCAGACAGTAGTAACAGAAACAATAATTTGACAACTAGACTGGCTTTAAACACCGTAATTATATATGTACATACCTCACATATTTATATGCATATATATCTGAAATTGAGCAAGGAAGCAAGCAGGTATCATGGGAGCATTCTTTCCCCTCTGCTCTTGACCATGAATGCAGTAATGCAATGTTATCAGCTGTTGAGTTCCTTCCTTGACTTCCCTCAATGATGTACTATAACCTGAAACTTTATACCAAGTTTTCCTTCCCCCATCATGTTGTTTTTGTCAGGATATTTTATTGCAACAACAAAAACAAAACTTGGATATCCCACCCTTGTCAGTGAAATCAACTACCAGAGAAGAAATCACAAAGGAAATATGAAATGTGTTCAAATGGAGTTGTACCACATGAAAAGCATAATGGTTGTCCCTGAGCTCCTCTGGAACAGAGCTCCAAGCTTCTTTTTTACCTAGATTCTATAAATCCCAAATAGAATGCTTCAGGCTGTCTTTCTACAAACCACTGCTGGGAGCAAAAATACTTACTTTGTGCTATAAATAGAAAAGAAAGCTTTCCATTAAGGGAGCAGTTCCCTTCTGTCTTTATGAAACAGTCAGGAGCTCTTTCTTTCACACTTAGCACAGAGTGGTTTGTCGTCTGTACTTACGTCACCAATACTTTCCAGATAAATGTCTGTTTGAAGCTCTACTGCTATTCATTTTCTCCTCCTAAAGGACCCTTAAGTGATAGACATGTTTATGGTAGAGAAATATTTTTCTTTAGTGAGTACGTAACAGAAAGTAGCAGTAAGCCTCATGAGTTTGAAAAATGAGAATCCATAAAATACTCAATACCGAAACTATAACTGAAGCAGCTGAAGAATAAGAGGGTAGGAAGGGGCAACTGTTGAAAGCACCAGTCTGCGCCATGGCAACATTACTCTTGATGCTTAATATTATATTTCAGCAGTAAAAAGCTAGGAATGGGTTTCCTTTAAGCCACCTCTTGCTTCTACACTCCCCTCTATCATCATAGGATATATGCTTTATGTGGATAGTAAACTGAGAATCATGGGACTTACCTACTTAGGGAATTATACACTTAGATAACTAAGGAAAGCATCTAAATAAGACATGAAGTCCCCCAGGCTTTTCCAGCTGTAGAGCCAATGAGAAGTGCAGCTCACAAAGTAGATTTCTAGATGCCTATGGGCACTAGGAAGATGTTTTGTCATATAGTAATATTCGTTATGTTTCCTTTTATTTGCTTTCTATATATATTCTTTGTGCTCCAAAGACAACCCATTCCTATACCAACACTTTTCCTAATACCTATGAGTGATCTTAGTACTAAACTATCACTCAGCTTAAGAATGACCAATTCTTATTTAGTCCAAGACACTTGTGAGCCATAATCACTGGCTAACTTCTAAAACAATCTAAATGTATGTGATGTTGACTTTAACCCCTATATTAGCCAGGGTTCCATTGAAAGCAAAACAGAGGGCATCGATTCACATTTCAAAGTTCATGCTTTACATACCTACCTAGAAGCATATCTCTTAGTTGATTCTATATGCATTTTATTCCATCATAGTGATCTATCAATATATATACTTGATCCTTCTTTTGACTGAATATTTAGTGGTTTAGTAATCTTGGTACTAACATATCAAGCTTAAAGGGTATTGTTCAAGATAATACAAACACAAAAAGATAATAATAGGTATGCTTAAGCTATTGTAATATTAAATTAATTTGAAAAAGGAAGGAGTAGTTGCTTTATTTTATTTTAGTTGTTTTATTTTATTTCTGTTGATTAATGACAAGTAAAATGTTGAGTTGCCATATGAAGAGCAAATCAAATAAGGACATTTTAGAAATAGATTAGCCATTCTTTATGGTGAAAGAATTATTATAGTCTAGGTCTTTGTAATACCTTTGTGTCCTTTATTAAATAGCGCCATCAAATAGCCCAGGTATTAACTGAAGAGGTAGGACTCTAAATTTGGCAGATATATATTCCTAATTATGTTTATGTTGGCCTCTCAAAGACTTTTCAAAGGTCCATACATCATTCAATAAAATCCAGAAAATGGAATGTGATAGGCTTTATTACTTAAGGTTTGAGAATAAAATATTTCCCACAGGCCCATATATTCAATACAATGTTCTCTGCATATAACATTACTGGGGAGTGGCGTACAATTTATACAGATTTTAGCAAGTAGGAAAAGTAGGTTTTGGAGAAACCTCTGGAGGTTAGACCTGGTCTCCAGTTCACTCACGCCCACTATTTAGTGAGCAGCTCTTCTACCTGACAAGCCCTATCTCTATCATGTTCTGTCCAAGCACATGAAATCACAAAATCATGGCATGAGACTACTCTCTGAAATCACAAAGTAAAGTAAATCTTTCCTTCCTTAAGTTTGTATTTTGTCTTGTTTTTCTGTCAGATATTTGACTAGGTGGAAACAAAAATAGCTAATGCATTCTGGTAGCATGATTTCTACAAAGAAATAAGCTATCACCAAATTTAAACAAATTCTAGGCAGGAGGTGGAACACTGAAATTACACTACAGTTTTGTTAAGTATGCCAGGCTGTTCCTTGGTACTGACCACTTTCTAGATCTAGTCGTCCAGGCAGTTGAACATATTCGGGTGATAAGAGGAACTGTCGTGGCTCTTTTCTGAGAGAGATGAGTGACAATTTTCATTACTCTCTAAAAGAGGAATGAAACATTCAATCCTCAACAACATAGGAACCACATTCTAAGACTCCATTTTCACCAAGGAGAATAAATTCTATACAATCGATGGAGGATCCCAGCCAGAGCTGCTTCGTGCTTTCTTTAGAATCTGTGCAAAATCCCTGATGATCTGTCTTTTGTGGAAAGAACTGGTTACATTTGGGATATGCTCTGCCAGTACCACTCTGTAAAGTGGAAGAGGTCACTAAATTTGGTATTAGGTTTCAAAGGCAGGAAGCTAAAAGGTTTTTGGGATAAAGACAGGCCCTCCCTAAATCAAGCAAAGTTGACGTGCTGTGGCAACTTTCCACACTGTTTAGAGCAATGGGCTTCTACATTCAGGATCTTATGTTGTGGTTGATAGTCCTTCCTCAGCTATTAATTCAATTGTGTGACTCTCAGATCATTTCTGAATCTCTTCCAAAATATGAGACTGAATCAAAGGACATTGATTTGATCTCCTTTGAAGAAAAGAGAGATTGAGGATGGCCCTCAAGTTTCTCCAACTCCTATGTATCAAAAATCATAAATTATGACCCATTTAAAATAAAATGAATCAGGCCAGGGGACAATATGAACATTAGAGAAATGTTTCTCTTGAAAATGAGTTTTTTTCCTGAAGTGTGTATGTCAATCAGTAGATTAGGAAGTGTAAAATAAGAAAAGAAAATCATTCTGTCATGTGGAGAGGAACCATTCAGACTTGAGTTCTGCACCATGTTAGATGATTCTGACTGTGTGGGTTGCTATAGAAGTTCTCCCTATAAGTACCCTGGATAGTCATAGAAAGTTATGAGACCATTTTGATCGTAGAGAGCTTTTTGCCATTGCATCTGATCAAGCAGTTAGAATAGAAACTTTACCTGGGTATACTTAGTGTTCATGAAACATTACAGGGTCTTTTTGATTGTGGAGAGCATCTTTCAGATGCTGCTGAACAAGTAATTTCTATAGACACTTTACCTTGGTGCACTGAGTGTTCATCAAATGTCACAGGGGCTCCCCTGATGATAGAGAGCATCTTCAAGGGAAGCTGTAGTGGGGCTGGTGCCTGGCAAACCATCAATAAGGTTTCTTATACTTATCACAGAAATTTTAATATTCAAGGAAGGAAAAATAAAATCACAGATTTCCTGAAGGCGTTCAAATCCTTGTTTAGAATGATGGAATACCTTAACACATCAACCCAATGGATTCAGCTAAAAGTATACAGTTAATTGTCACCCACTAAATTTTGTGGTGATATGTAAAGTTCTGAATATTTGATTTGTTGTGAGTCCTATAGTATACCACCAGCAGACTTTGGCTTGTCATCACAGTCATGGCAATGCCCTTATCTTGCTCACTTTTAAACCAGAGAAGACTTATTTCCCATTGTCATCCTGAATTCTCACAAGCATTACTGTCCTGCCTAGTAATGATCTGCTAATGCCACAGTGACCCTTTACTTTTTTAAGGGGTGATTATTCCTATTGTAGTAGTGACAAATTGATAAATTCTAACAAAGAAAGAAAGACAGACTTGTTGGAGGAGAGATTCACATCTGGGCCTGAGAATAGCTCATTAATTCTAATGAGTATCTACTCCAGCTTTCCTATATGGGTAGAATTCCCCATGTGTCTCTTGCATGTCTTCACAATTTCCTGAGCAACTTACTAACTGCTCTTCTCAGAACTAACTTCATGCCAACATCAGAAAAACAGAACTAGACAATTTAGACTGGCCTACCTCTTACATAAGTGCAGATTTACTAACAACTTCGGGATGTAGAGGTTATTTCTACTTCTACCAAATTCCAGTGCCTGCCAGCCTTAATGCCCCAATTAAATATTAAGAAGATTGGAGACTGAAGCTTAAATATTGATCCAAAATACAAGAAAGGAAAATTTAATCCTTATGTGACCCCTACAACAAAAAAGAAAATTTATTACTTAATCACTCTGTCTGGGAGACCATCCAGATTATTTTATTCAAGTGGATCAGAAAATCTGCTGAATTTCACTGATATCTTCAACAGTACACAGTGCTTCAGGTATGCAGGAATTGTCTCATAGACACACTACTTGGAACTAAAAAATTCCAAATTCTGCCTGATCTCCAAGTATCTGTTTTTTATTGCTAGTGATAAGAGACTCTGGCCAAAGGAGGCTTTCTGCCTAGAGAATTCTGGGTACTCAAATTGTTGCATCTTTAGGAGATATACTAAGTACATCTCCTTTGACAATGAGTCACAGAACTAGTATTGAAAACCTGGGAAGATTAACAGCTTCCACAGGATTGCCAGGGTTCTGCCTCAATATACTCTCGCCTTTGGTTCCAACTATGTTTTTAGGATGTGGAAAATATGTTAGATGCTGATTAACTCTGCCTCATCATCTGATTTTTAGGTGAAGGCTGTCTTTGCTCTTCTGTATTCAAAGGACCTAGAGCACACAGTGGGACCATTGCCCACTGTTATTTATTTGAAATCCATTATTTGATATTTTCTTTCTCCAAAGAATGAGTGAAAGTGGTAAGGCTTAGGTATAAAGAAAATTAGACTCAACACTGGGGTGAATCCAGTTAAGTGACTCAAGCATCTAAAGGTTATGGTGTACTTAGGGGAACTGAGACACATTTGTGTGAATAGATACACGATGTAGGGAAAATCTGAAAGAAACTAATACCATAGAGAAAGAGTGAGACTAATTCACACTTTGATGCCTGATAATGAATTTTTAATTTTTTAACCAATCACTTCTTCAATTAAATTTGCCTTGTTTGGATATAATAGTGATACATTCATTTGCAAAATATTTGATAAATCATTTATATTTCAAAACAGGCTTGATGGTGGTACATTAATTACATTAGTAACAATTTTCATAATGGATAATATTATGCAACAAGGTTAAGGGAACAAATTAAAGCCAGGCTTTGAGTTACTCAAGAACTGTGAATTGAATTTAATATAGCAACTTTTGGTCCTAAAAATAGTTAACAAGAGAGATTTGCTTTCTGTAATTAACCTTGTCTTTAGTACACAAAAGTGTATTAAATGTTTGCTATCCCTATGTATCCATCAAAATCATTTGGACTTTTAATGATATAACATAGCATCTTAAACTATGCAGGATCTTCTAAAATTAATTTTATTTCCTGTTATTTCCTAGTTTTGTGCTTAATCAACAAACACTTCAAGAGAAGATTTAGTTTTAAACTTAGTTGTCACTACTGCATTGATACAGTCTTTGGTTCATTTTTCAACATTTTATAAGTCATCGGGAGGTATTTTTCACTCTAAACACACCAGGGAAATGGTTAGTCATCAGTAAACTTCAAGGAAATTTCAGCATTATTTTTCTCTAGAGAGAACACTTGAACACAGCAGAATAGTCAATATTTGCCAATGTGTGATTTGCTGTGATAATATATCTTGGCTGATTTATGCAGGCCAGAAGATCATTTAGACTCCTCTCAAGTTCAATTCTGCAATCTGTCCAAGAAGATTCTAGTCTCTGCACCTTTCAGGAAATTGTGGAGAGAAGCATATAAAATGATACAAGACAAAGCCCTGCAAAAACAACATATTTATATTATTTGATGAGATATATTTCTTTCTTTTTGCAACTAAAATATATCTTGATTCAGCCTTAGACTTTGCACTGATTAAAGTAAATGATTGGTTTTCAGCCTGTCTTATGCCGAAGCTCTAAAAGTGGTTCCCATCTCTCTTCACTCTCTGTTTATTCATTTTGAATCTATGATTAATTTACCCAGAGTGTATCATAAAAGTATTTTGGATCTGAGAGAAAGTAGAGGAGAGGGAAAATATTATCAAAATATATTACATGAACTTTTTTCAATACTTGAAAACAAAATTTCAATTTCACTACTTTTCACCATCAAGACTCCAACATTCTGATGAGACGAGCTTACCCTTCTTGGGTATGCACTACCTTACCAGTGTTCCCTGCTTAACACATGACCACACTGGGTCTAAAACTGTTTCACTTCCAAGCTGGATATTCTAACAGTCTCCTTTTGTATGCAAGTCTCCACTGATTACTTTCTGTGTGCCTGCCAAGGATTGATTTTTAACATCATCTTTTTCCATATGGTCCTTTGCCAGAGATATCTGAGTAAAATCAAAGTCATTCCAGTAGAACCAAGAGAGCCTGCCTGCTGCCCTTACTTTTCTCTCCATGGCATCCACATTTCTCACTGGGAATTCAGCATCCTGAGATTCCCTAGTCTCTCCAAAACTCTAGTCTTTCTTCACGAAGATCTTCATGTTTGAGAATGGGTCTCTTTGCTTTAACAAGTGTTTCCTGCCATGTATTCAGTTCCCTACTTAAATCACTTCCATAGCCATACTATAGGAAGACCTTTTCTTCTCCACCCAATCACACTTTGACTGTTATGGTCTCTGAGTATTTTGTCAATCTTTTCTCTGTTGGAGGGAGGTGCCACTTGTTCGACCCAGCCACCCAAAACTTAAATAACCACACAAACTGTTTTAATTAAATCATTGTTGACCCATTAGCTTTAGCTTTTTATTTTCTAACTCTTACATTTTAGTTTAATCCATTTCTAGTAATCTGTGTATTGCCATGTGGCAGTGGCTTACTGGCAAAGTTTTGGCATGTCTTACTCTGGCAATGGCTCCATTGCTTCTCTCTACAGCCTATCCCCCCCCCCCCCACACACACACACTATGTCTATTCTTCCCTGCCATAGGCTCAAAGCAGTTCCTTATTCATTAATCAATAAAAGCAACACACTGACAGAAGGACCGCCCACACCATTTCTCTACTAGAGGACAACTCACATGAGGAGAAATGCTTGCCTTCTCTGCTGTACTTTCCACAACAGAGGACAGAACCTGGCACAACAGAAGTAAAAATTAGTTGTTAGGCAAAGAATAAATTAAATAATAGCATGGAAATTCTCAATAATTTTGGTCTTATTGAAAGCTGTAAATTGAATTTTCCTCTTTTCAAAATATCTCCTTTAAATTATTGAAGATCCAAAGGAGGAACTTCTTGATAACATAGCATCTTATAAAAATGTCTTACAAAATGGTGTGACTATTTTTAATCTCACAGCCACTAACCTTTGCAATTCTTCAGAATTTTTCTTACAGTACATCCAGCCTGATTTTATGGTCTAACTAAGTTCATTTCAGGGCCACTTTAGTGTTTTATGCTTGTATCTACATTTGCTGAAGTCATATGATAGTACATTTGATATGGGATGTAGAAAGATGGCACTCTAGTTAGAGAGGGTGACTGGATTTAATAAATATTGAAGAAGGGTAAAATAATAGTGAGAGTTCCCTTAAAAATCACAAAGAATCATACTACTATATACCTTTTAAAAACCCTATAATACATTTAAGTCACACACACACATATACACATACATACATATGTATATACATACATACATAATTATAGTTTAAGTGAAATTTCCTCATGTGGGCTGACCTTGCTCTCTCCAAGAGTCAAAGACCTAGAATGAATCTCAACAGTAGGAAGTAGAAACCCTTTCTGACTTGTTTTGGTGAGGATTGTCAAACAGACTCCCAAAGGATTTCCAAAACATTGCAGGCTACTGCTAGCTGCCATCCAGAAGTAAAATTTAAATCCTCATTGCTGAAGATACCATGCACACATTTCAGGTCAGGGTTCAGAAGCTCCTGAGCTGGAACTGACTTGAATGCCTCTTCTGTGAGAACTAGCATTCATGGTATCAAGAAGAGCT
Organism: Microtus pennsylvanicus; assembly: GCF_037038515.1. Taxonomy (NCBI): domain Eukaryota; kingdom Metazoa; phylum Chordata; class Mammalia; order Rodentia; family Cricetidae; genus Microtus; species Microtus pennsylvanicus. The sequence continues at coordinate 133,612,695 of NC_134582.1, forward strand.
ATGCAAGTTTTTAAGGGAGGAAAGCCACCAACACTCCTATCTATGATGACCATAAACCACAGCAAAGATCAGCATGTCATGAGAAGCATAGGATACAGTAGTGGCATGCATACCTTGGCAGTAACCAACAATTCTCTAATTGTATCTGCTCAAAAGAGTGAAGTCATAACTGGTATTGTAAAACTAGCCAACGACACAAGGCTAGTAAAGCCATGAGTCTTGGAGGAGAACCTACAACCATCTCTTTAGTAAAGGAACATTATTCCTAAAGGTACTCTAAATATTTGGCCTTATATCCACAGCTCATCATGGAAACTTATGTTTGCAACAAATAAAGACATCATTACAGAAAACTCCAACATCCCAAAGTGCCGAATTGTGAAGCCTAGTTCCAACAGAAACATCTACAGACCAACTACCGTACATAAGGCCCAGGGAACATTGCATAAGACGGGGAGAAAGATTGTAAGATCCAGAGGATTGGAGAGTTTGATGTGTGACTGTCTCCTAGGAATATCTAAAGATCCACCTCAAAATCCTACCAACATGACTTCATAAACAAGAATTGAACAAAAAAAATGACTATAGACATTCTAAAGTAGACAAGGGAAAGACCAATAGGCCTCTAACCTGTACAAAGAACTAAAGGGGAAAAAAAATGCAAAGAATGGTAGAACTTGTCTTCCCCAGGGAAGAAGGCTTCCAACTAATTTTCTAATACCAGTGGTCATCCCTTAAAATCTACACACAAATGACATTATACAGACTATACAGGTTGTATTTATATACTAAGGAATGTATGTGTGTGTGTGTGTGTGTGTGTGTGTGTGTGTGTGTGTGTGTGTGTGTATGTGTGATCTGCTGAGCCACCTCTCCAGCCCCCGGGAGTTTATTATGACCTACCTATTGACTTTTGAAGTTTTTAAACTTAGTGTTTATTAACTGTAATTATTACTGATTTGATCAGGACCTTTAGTTTTATGATTTTTTATCACAAAAATGTGCATTCCCAGTCTGTGGCTTGCAGTTACCAATCTTAGTGCTCAGTTGTCTATGACTAGGACAGTTCTTTATTTCAAGATTCAGCTTTATTTTTATTGTGGTGTGTGTGTGTGTGTGTGTGTGTGTGTGTGTGTGTGTGTGTTTCTGTGATAGCTACCACATGGCTGCACAATCTACAGGGACCAGAAATGAATATTATGTCTCCTGGACCTGGATTTATGGGCAGTTGTGACCTCTGAGCACAGGTGTTAGGTTTGAAAGAGTAGGAAGTCCACTTTCCTACTGAGCAATCTCTCCAGCCTTTAGCACTTCATTTTAGCTCAATCCAATTTTAGGATTATTTTGTATGATGTCAAGGGCTTGTTTCAAACATTTTACTAATTACAGACCTTCTCAAGCCAAAAAGTAATATTCTTTCAGTTCACTTTTTAAGATTTACTGTTTATTTATGTCTCACATTTGAATCTGGAATGCATCTAGAAGTGACTTTATATGAATGATATGGGGAAAGTTCTCAAAATTGAAATGGAATGGTTGTGTCTATATTCAGATAAAGAAATGGGGAAAATATTCCATTCAAAGTAACTACAAAAAGTTAAATATTTAGAAATGTTTTTAACCAAATAAGTGAACAACTTCTACAAGGAAAACTTCAATATGGGAAATGGAAGTTACAGAAGATAACATGTATTAGAAAGGCATTCCATGATCACAGATTAGCAATTCTTCTAGAAACAAATGAAGCATGTCAATATTAATGAATTTAACCCAGTCTATCTTTCAGGAATGCCATTATCATTCTCTGGGCTATGTGTGACCTCTGCTCATGCTTTAAATGAAGATGCATTTAAATGAAATGTTCATTCTTGAGAGGCTGAAGCAGTCTGCATGAGCATTTAGTTGTGTTAGTCATGTTATCCTCACAGAGCCATATCCCCCTTCCCCCCACACACAGAAGGTTCTCCCTAGTGAGGCTTGACCAAGGATCCTCTGTTCATAAAGGTTCTGTCTGTTCAGGCTTGAACCAGTGTTTTCAAATTGTTTCTCTCTTCTTCTCAGACCCTTATCCAAGTACAAAGGGACAAGAAAGCGCGAGAATAAGAATTTATATATATATATATATATATATATATATATATATATATATAGAGAGAGAGAGAGAGAGAGAGAGAGATAGAGAGGGTTTTTCACATTAGTTGTTTGGTATCATAAAATCAGAACTGCTGCTCTAAAACAATATGAAAATAAGTGCTTGGAATGCCAGTGGTTCTACCTCATGGAAGGATTCTAATAATTGCTTAACATAACTTACATATGTTTTAGTAGCAGGCCCGCTTGATAGAATAAATATTCAACAGATGTTTGTTACTGTGTCATTTTATTTTGTATGTGTTTGATAAATATAATAATATTACAAATTTTGAGTTAGAAACAGTATAACTTAAGAAATTTCACTTTAGTTTTTTCTTCCCTTCCTTTCTGCAACACTCCATTATTTGCCTTCCAACATAGCTTGCTCTCTCTCTCTCTCTCTCTCTCTTGCTCTTGCTCTCGCTCTCTCTCTCTTTCTCTCTTAATATTCTTTTGAGGCAGAGTCTTGATATATAACCAGGTTTGGTCTGGAAGGCATTCTTCTTCAGTCTGGCATGCACCACCACTAGAGCCATTTTAGCTTCTTTATCCTTAATTTCCAGAGTCCAAAATAAAGATAATGAGCATTCTTATAATAGTTATGTGTATCTTAGGTGATGTATCTAAGTGCCTGATATAACTCATGCTATAGAGTTATAAAATTGTGACTGGTTTTACCAGTCACTTTAACTGTAGTTCCTATTTTTAATACACCTGTAATATGTATGTTATATAATATTCCCTAAACTCAAATTATTGAAAAAATTTGCTTTAGCTAGATAATAAACATTCAAAAGGAAAAAAGCCTATGATCTAACTTTGCTATAAAAATTTTATACCACTACCAATCATGTACACAAAGTCTCAAGCACTTCAACCTTAAGCATAGTTACTTTAGTTAAAATATACTGAATAAATGGTATTAATGAATAAAATAATATAGATTTGTTTTGATTCCTACTTATAGTATTTAGTTTAAAGAGTCTCATTTCTTTTATGTCCCCACATTTGTATTATATATGTCTCTATATATTATTATATATATTTATTATATAAATATATATATTTTTCATATATATTTATATATGATAAATGTTTTAGTACCATTAAGTAAAATTTGTTTTAAGTGGGCCAGTAAGGCTTACAAATGGGCATTGCTTTATTATAGAATAAAATTCTATAAAAGCATTTTGAACTAAAATTTTGACTTAGGAATTTTCTCTATTGACAAATGAAAAAAAATTGCTTAAAGAATTGGAAATATGTATTTTGAACAAACTATACAGCTGCTATAAATTTTCAGAACAAAGGGAAGACGTACTGTTATCATTTGCCCAGAGTGAATGGGTGCTGATGACTGTCTGCCTGTCTAGCCCTTAGTTTTGCCATCTACAAATTCTTCAATCAAGTTGAGCTCCATGGCTGTCATTTTTGTCAACAACAAAATATGCTGACTCACTGTCCAGTGAGCCCTTTCTCAGAACGCTGTTGCTCGCTTACTTTGCTATCTCTTCAGATTTATGCAGCTTCTTCATTTCTTTTTATGGTTCTTATTTGTCCAGAAAATATATAGCATCAATACAAGCAAGTTTCTCTCACCCATGAAGCTTGCTGACACAGGGCCATTCTGTAAACTCATGTAACACCTATTGTTGTGTGATGTTTTACTCTTTCTGCTTTTTGAGGGACTCACAATCCAGCTCCCACAGAAACCACACATGGAGGCTAGTTCTTAGTTATGAATGCCCGGCCTTAGTTTGGCCTATGTTTTTGACAGCTTTTCTTAAATTATTCTGACTACTTTTTGCCTCTGGGCTTTTATCTTTATTTCTGTATCCCTTTCTTTAGCTCTTTCTCTGTCTAGCTGGTGACTGATCCCTGATGCCTTCTTCTCCTTGTTCTCTTGCTCTACTTCTTCCTCATATCTCCATTTATTCTCTCTGCCTACCAGCCCCACCTGTCCTTGCTCTTGCTCCTGCCTTGCTATTGTCTGTTCAGCTTATTAGACCATCAGGTGTTTTAGACAGGCAAAAAAAATTCACAGCTTCACAGAGTTAAAAAAATGCAGCATAAACAAAAGCAACACACCTTAAAATAGTATTCCCCAACAACCTGAAACCCTGTTCATGCTACAGCTCTATGACAGTGTTATTGGTCATACCAGAAGATATAGGAGATGAATTTGACAAAGGGAAATGGAGATAAACTCTCTAAGTTTTAGGGATCCCTGAAGGGAACTGGCCCAGCCTGTATATGATTAGGGGAGCCACAAGAAATCAACGTTATTGGGTCAGGGAGCTAAGGAGAAACAGGGTAAGAGACAAGGCTGTTTAGAGTGAACACCTCAGAGACTTTAAAGTCAACGTGAGCCATGTTAATGGAGTTGCTTAACCTAAATGTAACAATACAGTCTCCTTCTCCCTTCCTTAACAAGACAGTGGGGCAAGAGGGTATTATTGCATGGAGGGCAGGGGCCCTTTGTTCCAGCTGCCTGGCTAGCTTACACCTGAAAGAATCACACAGAAACTGTATTAATTAAAACACTGCTAGGCCATTAGCTCTAGGCTTCTATTGGCTAACTCTCACATCTTGATTTAACCCATTTCTATTAATCTGTGTTCATCGTGAGGTCGTGGCTTACCGGGAAAGATTTAGCATGTCTTACCTGGCATCTCCATGGTGGCTCTCTCCTGACTCTGCCTTCTTCCTCCCATAATTCAGTTCTGTCTTCTCTGCCTACCTAAGTTATGCCCTATCAGGGCAAGCAGTTTCTTTATTGATTAACCAATGAAAACAACACATAAACACAAGGACCTCCTACACCAAGGTAAAAGTGAGACATTTAAGTTTTAAGGACTTTAAAGCATGTAGGTGATCTAGTTTGCGTTTTGAAACTTTAGAAACAGAAGACAGAAATAGGAGCACGATAAAAATGAACATGTAGCAATTAACTCCAGAGCCCTGTTTTAGCTGAAGAAAGAAAAAAAGAGTCCCATGTAGCTGTTTGAGAAAAAAAATTGTTTAAGGGATATTTAAATAGCAAAATAAATAGGTGTTAGTGGTTAATTGAGTATAAGAAAGGAGGGAGCCAGAACACTACTGAGAATGTCTTAATTTCTGTTATGACTGCTCAACCTTCCTGCCTAATTTCCCTTTTGACACTGGTCTAGAAATTTCATATAGATTCTAAAAACAGTCATGGACCATTCCATTTCTTATTTCTTTTTCTAGACTTAAAGTTGATAGTTTAAGTGTGATAGTCTTCCACAACTTTTCAGAATAGAAACAACCTTCAATCCTTCCCAAACCACGGCATGCAAAAATGTTGTCAACCTTCTTGCCATCTAAATTAGACTATCATTCCTCAAAGGTGCTTCAGCCTGTCCTAGGTTCCTGAATGAGAGCTTTATGTTCTTCAATCCTTTGTCTTGAAGTATGTTTCTAGTGTAGACCTTTTCTTTTTTTGCTTTGCTGTCTAGCCTTGTATCATTGCTTTTTAAATAAAACAAATGTTTATTTAATGACTGCATATAGTATTAGCATGAAGCAATTGATTTAAAATGTTTTCCTGATCTCTATTAATGTTCTGAGTTTTAGAGAAATCTTTCAGCTCTTGTGTATCTATTCAGGATTTTAAACAAATAGACTGGCGTGTGTGCACACAGTGTATGTGGGAACACATGCACTCATCTTTATGTGTGTGTGTGTGTGTGTGTGTGTGTGTGTGCATCTCTCCCACTAGCATCATCTTTTCCTTTCCAGTTCTCATTTTTCATTTTAAAAATCCATTTCTTACATTCCGAATCCCAAAGTACATTTCAGTTGAATAAAGGGTTTAAATGTTTTTAAAAGGAGACAGAAAGTCACAAAGTAGTAGAAAAAGTCTGGAAGAATTATATTTAATGTTGGATGACAAAAAACCATGAAAGGGAAAATCGATAAATTTTGTTCCATAAAATCACAAGATAAAATTTTGCTAAAATGATTTTTATCTTGGGCTTTATCCTTAAATCAGACTCAATCTCTGTCTGCTAGCAGCTGCTCTATTTGCAGTATCCACAGCAAAAGCAATTCTCCTTAAATACTCTAAGCCTCTGTCAGGTAGCTTGAAATACCATGAAAGATTATTATACTTTTTTTTTAGTTATTCGAAAGGAGAGAAATGCTGGAGCATCTTTCTGTTATTATGGATGGTTGAGGTTCAGATTTCAGATGCCCATCCTATTTACTTACTATTGTAAATGTGACAATCTGTAAACTCAGTGTATATAAAGTATTTATAATTGAGGCATTAGAACTTTATTCCAGGTTAAATCATTAAGGAACAATTAGTTTTGTAGGTATAGCTGGATTTCTAGCTCCAGTGTTCTTTCGATATAGAATTAAAATTATGAAAGTGTGAAGAAAAAAATGTAATTTGTATTCAACAAAAGAAAAAGAAGAAAGAGAATCTGGGAAAGACAATCTCTCAAGATTAGGGTCATCTTTATGGGCTTTCTTTTTGTGTTTCATCTTCCATACTAATTCTTTAAATTTTCATAATTTAATTTGCTCACATCTTCCCATTTCCTTTCTTATTCTTCTCCTCTTCCCACTGAACTCCTTTTTCCAATCCAGTCTCCTTCCAGGTTCTTGTTTTTGTAGTGTGTTCATTTAATCATTGTTGCAGTATGAGCACCAGATTGAGGTTTTTTTTTTCTTGATCACAAGCAATTTGCCATTGGCTACACCACCAAGAAACATTACTGCCCCTTTTCCAGTAACTATAACTAATGTATGTTCTCAGGGAGGCATGGGACCCAAAGATCTCCTCCTGAATCCTTCATATAATGTTGATGAGCCATGTGTGTCATGGTTCTTGTGTAAGTAACCTGTGCTGCTATGAAATTAGTCCACAGCTTTTCACAGCATTTCTTTCCATCCTCCAGCTCCTGTGAGCCTATCGCTCACTCTTGTGCAGTGAGTCCTGAGCCTGGTAAGAGAAATATAGATTTGTTTTGGGAGTGAAAGAGCTAACACCTAAGTGGGTGTTTATTCTCATCACATTGAGCAGTTATAAGTCTCAGCTTTAAGTATTGCCCACTGTAAAGAGAAGTTTCTCTGACCAAGGTTGAAAGTGCTACTAATCTATGGGCATAGCATTTAGAAGGTAACTGTACCTCATATCTATATATCAAAACATTACTAAGTTTCCTCGTAAAGTCTATGACCACTATCCTCCTTCCTGACACCATTACAGTACAGTACATGAATTCCTCCTGTGTAGCAAACCTGAAATCCTGTCAGATGGTGTTTGGTTACTCCTGTGGTAACTGCCTCACTGCAGCACTGGGCAACTATTACCTGACAGGTTGGTCTTGTAGCTCTCAGGGTTCACAGTTGCGTGCGATTGTTAATGACATTGCTCCCTCAGCAGCCTGCATAACACCTTCTGGCACTGTGAATACTAGCCAACAGGGAGGAAGTTCCCAGCCCATGCCAGTGTGACTTTTCTTTGTCCTGCAACCAGAATATGATGTGTCTTCAGTAATAAAGTCTTAGCATCTCTCTCTCTCTCTCTCTCTCTCTCTCTCTCTCTCTCTCTCTCTCTCTCTCTCTCCCTCCCTCTCTCTCTCTCTCTCCCTCTCCCCTCTCTAAGATTTTTGTACAATTTCCCAAGGAGAACAAATGAAAGGTATTTTAAAAATTATAAATATGAAAACCTTTAATATGCTGATGGTTCTTTCAAAGCAATTATTCAGTCTACAGTGGATAGTTGGCTTTAAAAATAATCAGAAGTCCTGACTGGTTTTGTTTCTGTTTTCACGTTACATGAAAAATATGCTGCTTTATCCATCTCTCCAAGCAAATAAACACAACAGCAACATACAAAAAGGAAAAGTGATCCTTAATATCAAGGACCTAGTCTGGAACAATTAGGGAATCTACTCGTTGTTTTTAAAGTACTTATGCAGAGTGTATCTTTCATGTTGTTTGATTCAGCATTAATAGTGTCCCAGGGATATCAGCATCAAACAATACCACATCAAGATTCAGGTGTTAAAATTAATAATAAAACACATGTGCACACACTTACACACACACACACACACACACACACACATTCATCTTGTAGGTATAATCTAAGAATAAAGTAAATAAGAGCATTTTATTGGCCAAAAGGATGGGAAAACATCTCCCTATCCTGACCTGAGCGGAGGAGAAGTGAAGTCTAACCCATTACAACTTTAATGTCTTCTAGTTCTGCCCCTGTTGGATAAGAATTTGAATACCTAGTCATAGACTTGTTCATCCATCATCATAGTATCTGATCCAAGCAGAACTCCTTGACTGCACCTTCCTTTAAGCAACTTGACCAAAGTTCCCTTTGAACACAGTTCTTTTTAAATATTCCATACTGTCCCTGGATCATGGTAACTCTGCTGCAACAACTGCTAAACCAAGGTTGTTCAACTCCAGGTGTCTAATCAATGGTCCTTGCCTGGAAGACAACAATAGAAGAGAAATTGAGGAAGATCATATTGGGCCTGTGAAGTTTCAGATTCACAAAGTATTATTTCAAGCAAAGGAACAAAACTTTTTTTCCGCACAGAGATTTATAGATATCCTGATGTCAGATACTGTAAGTCTGCCAGATTTCAGGCTAAGTTAAGAACTGCATTTCCATACAAGTTTTAGAACATTTTTTCTAATTCTTTAAAACACCTACTAAAAGTATGATTGGGATGTTACACTATGGATTCATTTAGGAAAATTAAGTTTCTAAAAATTCTGAATTCTTTTATTTATAAAGTTGGCTTTTAATCTGTATTTTTTTTGGAAGTGCTTTTTGTTGACTTAAATGATTCTTTTCTAGTTTTTGGTGCTTACTCTTAGGAATATCTTGTTAAATTAACCTAAAATATTATATTTCTAATAGCTGTTTTAAAATATTTTTGTTTTGATTCTTTTATTTCTTTTAAATAATTTCATTAGTTCTTTATGAGTTTTATACATGTTCTGATTATATTTGCCACTCCTCCCCTGACTTTCCTATGTGCATCTCTTCTTTTCCACTATGAAAAAAATCAAATATAAGTGAAACAGTACACACACATACTTGCTAGTTCAAATCTGCCACTCCACAATATACACACAATTCAAGGCATCAAGTTGTGTAAACAGACATCTCCCCAAGCATACATACAACTTTAGCAGCAATAAAACTGAGAGAACAACTTTAAGGATGATCAGGACATGATAGATATGATGGAGCTATTAGTGAAGTTCAAACAACTTTTTATAAATAAGCTCATTGTGTTTATTGTCAATTATTTAAAAATGTTAATCTGTTTTTAATAATATTTTATATTATTTTTTAATTAGACTCACCATAAAAACAGGTTTTTTGAAATTTTCTCTCCTGTCTGAAAAGTTTTACCTTTTGAACATCATTACTCAGCTGTTCTCCATTCTAGCACTTTACCCTAGTTATATATAAATTATATATTCCTAACTATTCATGAATTGTGAGTATTGGCCTGCTGACTGCTGAAGTTTGCTGTGTGTGTGTGTGTGTATACATATACATACTCGTGAACTTTGTCCTAGATAGCAGCCGACTTGCTTACTGTTCTGATTTGCCTACTTAATAACTATTTTAAATGTTTATTGTGAGGCTTAAATCAGAGCAGAGTTTAGAAAATTTCATTCTGTGAATTACCAAAAAGCACTTTTTAAAAAATGCATATTTTCTACTCCTGATGGTAATTGTTTCATTCTACCACTATTGGATAAAAATAGTTATATTTTAATATGTAATAAGTGGTTGTGACTGTCTCAATAAAACTTTATTTACAGATACTGGTGGTTTTGAACTGAGGACTATAGTTTGCTCATCTATATTGTAAAGAATACTTCTTCCCAGAGTTACTTTGTTTTCTACTAAGTCATTTCCTTTCTAAAGTTCCCACTGAATGCCTTGTATTCATCAAGAACATTTTGCACTAGATGGGAAAGGGGTAAAGATGCCTGCCTTTCTGTGAACACTTGAAAAATTTCTATTTATAGCTGCAAGTTTATTATTGTCTTAGAAGTTATCTTTCTTTCTTGTGAATTCTGCCCTGTCCATAGGCAAACTGAATTCAGGGAAAGACTTGAGCACATTTCTGCATCTCTTTATCTACACCAGTTCTTTTTCTTTATAGTTCTCTCTTGCAAATTTGACATGCTTCCACTCCTTTGTCCTCAGTCACAGAGACCTCAGTTTTCTATTTCACTTATACTTCCAGAATTCACCCCAGGAAAGCACCACAGCACAGAAACTTGAGTGGCAGTAGGAGGCTCCCTTATGTTCTATTAAAGCACCACAGTCCTCTAATTCCTATCTTCAGTATTTGATAAAAATTTCAATGTATTTGCCTAGTGCTCGATTTGCTTATGTTTGAAGGCAATTTCATACCTTCTTTTGACTTCTAGCTATAAGCAGAAGTTATCTTATTGTTTACTTTGATGATCAAATTGTCTATGATTTAGACAGAAAATTATCATAAAACAACTCTGAAAGTCAGTAACATATTTTTTTTAATTATCATAACATCCTAAACCTCTTTACACATTTCATCATGTGCTGGCTAGTCTTGACAACTTGGCACACAAACTAGAGTTATCTGAACGGAGGAAATCTCAATTGAGAAAATGCCTCTATTTTCTTAGTGATTGATATGGGAGGGCCCAGCCCATTGTGGATGGTACTATCCCTTGGTTAGTGCTACTGGGCTCTAAAAGAAATCAGGTTGAGCAGGCCACAGAGAGCAAGTCAGTAAGCAACACCCCTCCAGATCCTGCCTCTAGGTTCCTACCCTGTTTGAATTCTAGGACTGACTTTCTTTGATGATAAACACTGATGTTGGAGCACAAGCCAGGTAAAACCTTTCCTCCCCAATTTGCTTTTTGGTCATGATGTTTCACTATAGCAATAGAAACCTTAACTAAGAAAACTATAATGCTACTTTTTTGGTTATTTAAATTTCGGGTGCACACTCATAGATTTGAGGCTCATCTTCAACTTTCTTCTCCCTGGCCCCCAAATTGGCTATTTTGAAGACTTTCTTTTCCATAATGGATACTACTGTAGAAATAGTTGTAAAACTGAGGTCGCATATAAAATTTATCTCATATTGAAAAATTTGTGGTTCTAGATTATTGTATTTGTGTTAAGGTTAGAATGCAGTGGTCAGACAGAAAATGGCAATAAAATCCAGAAAAGCAATACTGACTTTCACCAAAATAAAGACAGAAGATATGATGCAATATATTTAAGTGTTAGGGCCAACACTTGACTAAGCTTGTTGAGAGATTTTATGATTCATGAGATTAAAATATTATATGTATGGAAACCACTCCTCCTAGAGCCTCAGGATCTTCTGTAGATAATTTGGCCCTATGCCAGATGTGGGCAAATGCAGAGACCAATGTCAGTGTATGTAAGCCAAGAGCCCCTTGAAAAGTTGTATATTTCACATACTGGAGATTTATGGGGAGCACATGGGTGTCAAGCATAGTCACAAATGAAGGAGTAGGAAAAGAGATTGTTTTAGGGATTTTATGCTGTTTAAGGAGAACGTCAGATCAGATTTTCCGTATCTAAGTACATAAGTACATTCTTGTATATGTTCTTATTATTGCCTTTTTGCCCAAGTGGTGCACAGTAAACCAGCCTGCTTACATCTTAGGTATGAAAGATATCTCGGAGCAAAAACAAGCTAAGCTCATTTCTATTTATGATTAAATCTCTGTTTCTCAAAGATTGGGCTAGTCCTACCTGTAACAGTAACTACAAATGATTCTATATTGCCTGTTTCAATGACCTCTTAAACCCACCTCAGGAAGAGATGCCCATACACATCAATAAAAAGGCTTGCTTTAATTAGTTTGGCCATGATTTGGGTCAGTGATCATTCTCCTTGAATCTGTGGGATTAACAGGGCACTCCAAATCCAAGAAGTGAAAGAGAAATGGGGCAAAAATGGGATGAAACATAAAGACTGCATTTAAGGAGTCAAGTTGAATAACAAAATATGTTTCATAAATTCAGAGAGTTCCTCTGGATATCATTTCCTGAGTAACTAGAAGCATAGAATCACTGTTAATAGAGAAGGAAGAGACTATCCATCAAATTGGCATATTCAGAAAAGAAAATCTGAGCCTCGAAGTTACAGATGTCTAAATGTATACAGAAGGATCCATATTGTTCTAATTTATTCTTTTTAACAAAATAAACATCTCTGCCATAATGGTAAATGTCTAATTTAATCAATAAACATAATATGAAGCACATAATTGGAAATATATTTGTAAAAATCAATGAATCACAATCTTATGAGTTTAATCATCAAAGCTGTAGCAACCATGCCTATGCTTACATTACTGGTTTTCTTTTATTTTTCTTTGTTTTGCTTTTGGCAAAAAACAATAATCAAATAAAATAACTTGGAAATAGGTAAATAATATTAGTTGATAATTTCTATTGTCCTTTATTAAAATTAGATTGTAGTGGGCCACTGAACTATAGTTATGCCATCTCAGGAAGGTATTCTTAAGAATGTTTTAATTGCTAAACCTATTTTAGGATTAAGATCCTAAGATCATATCTTAGGATATGATACATCTATATCAACTGAAAAGTGTCGCATGTTGCTTGTGGTTGTTAGGCACTTGTGTTATAAACTGGCTACTTACATATATGAAAAGGAGACTTAGCATCAACTTTGCATACCCTACAGGCTCAGTATCAACCTTTAGCCCGATAAGAAAGTGACTGAGCAGTCTGATTCACAGGGCCAAGAGCCACTGGGGAAAGTAGCTGCTGAGGACTCCATTTTGACAAAAGTCCCCATCTTAGAGGACTGCGGCTAATCCTCAGCAACCTAAGGCTTTTAAGACAGTTCCAGGAATTTTATGTTTTTTCAATTACTCCAGAACTAAAAAGACCCTAGGAGTTATCCCACACCTGTAGAAATGTGTGTCTGCAGCAATGAATTGTGGTTTTTGCCTTTGAAAGTTCCCCTCCTTGTTTAGCTGGGCCACAGTCCCATCAAGGGATTTGTGGTCAGCTGCAGCTTAGTTAATTTGAATGACTAAAGTCTTGATAGAGTCTGAGTGGTCTTTTGTTGGTCTTGAACTCCACAACAAGATCACTGTGTATCTTATGAATGGAATGAACTCTTTTATAACAGTGATATTTTCTTTATTAATTTATAAACTGTTAAAAAATATAGTTTTATATAGTTATATAACTTACTTTTATTTATGTAGTTAATTTTTAACAATTGAAATATATATCACTTTCCCAAAATATTAGATCTCCTGAGTTTTTGTGGTGTATTAAAATTTTAATATTTTTCTGTTCAGAACTATGTATATATTTTCTTTAACTTGAAAGGATTCAGTTGTGGTTTGACTTAGTTACCTTGGAGAAAATTATCTCTTAAATTCTTAACTGGTTTTATTTTTCTTCTCTAAATAAATTAGAATGGGCAGAATCAATATAAGTGGCAGCTTTTGTAAAATGAACTAATGTGTTAGTTTCTCAGCTTCTCTTTAGCCTTCAGAGATGATGCTTCTGCCACCCTACAAATCGTCAGTAGTGCTTCCCTGTGACAGGAAGCCTTCTCCATTTTAAGCCAGTGGATTCAAACATAGTTAGAAGATTTGAGAGCTAGGTCTAAATGGCAACTCTGTTTTTGAAAAATTCACATTTCATTTGACATCTTTAACCTTTGATTTTTTCGTCTATGAGTGAGAAAGTTAATGTAAGTATTTTTCCTTCTTTTGTATTCTGAAGGTGTTTTTGCATTGTGGTTCTTAGTTGAGTTCCATAATTTAAATATTAAAAGGTTTGTGTCTTATCATCTATCCACTAAAATGAAACAAATTTTGATTCATTACTGCAAACAAACAGAAAAAAATCATTCAGAAATTAATTCATGGAAGGAAGTCTGTTGGAAGCAGAGTGCTTAATGGAAATTTATCTTCATGGGTTTTGGGGAGTGAAGCCCAATGACTTGGGCATCTTCACAATGGTGGTTCAGGAATGTACACAGCAGGGAATAGCTGAAAACCTTGGGGACAGGGTTTTTATCCCAGTAAATTCTATATCAGTTTTCATCCATCATCTGGTTTCCCATGACTATCAATGTCCTCATGTGAAATTGTAGCATTTTCACTGTCATTAATCAAATGCCCGAGATCATCAAATTATAAAGAAAAAACATTAATTTTGACTCAAAGTTTTGGAGTTCTTGATTCATTGGCTCCTTTGCTTTTATGCCTGGGGTGAGGCACATCATAACTGGGAGCCTAACATAACATAACTCTTTATCTCTTGGAAAAGTGAAATAGTGATAGATGAAGGGATAGGAGTCCACAATTCCCTTCAATGTCACACTCCTAGTGACTTAAAGTAAATGCTGCTTCTTAAAGTTCTTCAGCCTTCCAATGGGTTTTTCTGGGGATTACGTTTCCAAAGCAAGCTGTTGGAAGATATTTAAGATTCAGGCTATAACAGACATTTCTGCAGGAATTTCCAGAGCATCTTTCAGTGCATTCCTGAAACATCACCCAACACTTTTTATCCACACCAGTTCTCAGCCACCCTGCAACTTCCTACCAGTCATGGGAGTCCACATCCTAGAAATATAGCTGGAAATCATCTTAATAGCTTGTCTTCCAGGCATCTAGGAACTTAGGAAGGAAATAAGTATGGCAGTCCCTGTAGGTAATCCTAGGACTTAAGATGCTATGGCCTGAGGATTGATTTGAATTTTCCAGGTCAGCCTAAGCAACATAGTTACTTTTGAGATAGACTACGGAGAGAGAATCTATCTTAAAAAAAATAACAATAATACCAAGAATGTCAGAACCAAACAACAGTCAAAAAGGGAAGATTCTTTCTGATTTTATATTATAATGTAAAAGATCAAATTTAAGGTCGATGTACAAAGTGAACTTTTCTTCGGAATTTCATATTCATTGTTTTATTTGTGAATGAGCCTGACCTATCAATATATTAGAAGAGAGAAATGGGAGTCAGATACCTCAAATTATCGAGCAAAGTGTAGTCCTTGTTACATTATAACAAATCTATTCTATGGCCTCAAGACTATTAATGGATTAATCTATCATTCCATTTTTGTTTTATTTCAGGTTTTTGCTCACATGGCTATAAAGAATGTCAAAATGGCAGATGCTATAGTCCAGAGCAGAGCTGTAATTTTGCAGATGACTGTGGGGATAACAGTGATGAAAATGAATGTGGTGGTTCCTGCACTTTTGAGAAAGGTTGGTGTGGCTGGAAGAACTCCCTAGCTGAAAACTCAGACTGGGTTTCAGGAATTGGCTCTCATAAAAGTCGTCGACCCCCCAGAGACCACACACTTGGGAATGAGCATGGTAAGTGATGAGGTTGTTGTGGTTGCCCTGTGTATGTTCATAAAGTCTACTTTATTGCCAGCAGCAGCAGCTGAAGAGCCCATGGCAGAGAGAATGTTGTTCAAACAAACATTCAGCATGTGTGTTCATATTCTAGGACAGCTGTACCAAGGCACCTAGTTTAAGTGACCGAGACCCTGGACACAAATACTGTCTCGGTTTTGGAAGTCAGAAACCCAAAAAGGAAGCTGGTGGCAGCACTGGTTCCTTCTAAGGGTTGTGAGGAAGAAGCTGGTCTTTCATGCCTCTACCTTAGGCCCCCGTAGCTTCAAAACTTCCCCACTTTTAGGTGATAGTTTGCCCTGCATCATCACATCAACTCCTCTTGTGTATGGCATGGTATTTTCCACAGTTCTTCCTTTTGGTTAGATCCCAGGTATATTGACTAATGTTCATTTTAATAGCATCACCTTTACCTGTCTTCAACAGGTAGGTAAGTGGTAATATTTCCAAACAGTGATCATGATAAGAACAGGCAATTGAATCAGGGACTGAGAGATGGCAGAGAAAAATCAGCCCATAACGACAGTCACAATCTTGCATTAATTTTAGTTTTAGTAACCTTAATTAAATGACAACACTTGCTCCTACCAGACACTTTTCCTAAATGGAACATACTCATCTGTAATCGATCTCCCTGAATTTGTACACTCATTTGATCATTAGCAAATCGCTTGATTTTTCACAAGCTCAGCTTCAAAATTTGTCAAATGGAGATAGTGAAGTTTTCTCACTATACCTAACAGAGGTTCTAAGATTGAAGAGGATTGTAGGAATAGATGAAGCCTATAGGTAATGAGATTGAACCTTATTGAGAAACTGTGAAAATAATACCTTAAGACTACATCTGTAAAAGTGCTGGCCATAGACTATTATTTATAGTAAGTATTTATAGCCAATGTCAGATGCAACACTCAAGGAGCAAAGAACATTAATAGGATAACAAAGACCTATAACATCCTGAGCAGTACAAAATAGCAGAATGATAGTTCAATGTTGAAATTTCCCTGGCACATAAAATGGATCTGATAAGTTAGGTCACAGATGCAAAGATCTAAACACTCATCTGACATACTGACATCCATGATATGCTTTAGATAATTTCATAGTAATGATAAAACTCAGTAGCTTTCTTTTCATGTTACACATAACAGGTGACTGAATCTTCACTTATTTTTATGCCATGGAAATCTTTGAATTCTTTTATAATAACTGGATAGTTTATGGAGTCCATTAAATGATTCCTGTGACCATCTTGTTGATGTGATGGCACAAATACCCTGGCAAACTATTTAGTTTGCATACTGTGAGGCACGATGCTAAAAGCACACACTGTTGGAAGTTGTTCTGCCAGTGAGCTAGAAACAAGGCTATGGATTTATTCTCCATATCAGATGAAAATGTCATTGGCAGCTAGATCACACGAAATGTAATAAAAAACCTCAACTAAGATGAGAAAGCTAGAATAATCCTCTCATTGTTCTTTTGGTCCTATTTAAATTCCATCCTTATTCCTAGGTCACTTCATGTATCTAGAGGCCACCCCAGTGGGTCTTCGCGGTGACAAAGCCCACTTCACGAGTGCCATTTGGAAAGAATCCAGTGCTGCCTGCACTATGAGCTTCTGGTACTTCATATCTGAAAAAGCCACAGGGTCCATTCAGATTCTCATTAAGGTAGGCTCTTGGCTAAGGATGCTGTAGAGCTTTCTGGGACTCCAGCAGGGAGGACAGTGTTCCGGTCTGGCCAGAGGAAACCTCATTCCTCGCAAGGAGCAGCTCTGGTGGCCACCCACCTTATGAAGTTTGATTAGCTGGGACATGGGAGCATGAAGTGCAGTGGCACTCCCTAGTTCCAGAGCCTCCTTTTATCAGAGTTAATCTCAGTTCTCTCATTCCACTGTTTCCTTTCCTATCTTTTTCAACAAGAGGAAAGAGGTTATTTGTAGATTTGAAAGGAGAAGCAACTATTCATTTTCTCTTGTTCACATAATTATTGAGTACTAATAACAGACATTCTGGCTTCACAAATACATCACAAAGGACTGAGCTGCTCATGAGTATACTCAAGGTATGATTGCATTGAGCTGCTGATTAAATGTGACATACGAATGCATTTTTGTCCTGACTATTATTTGGATGTTTCCATCAGAGTTTTAATTTAGCATAATAAAGTGGCATAGTTTGGAAACAAAACAAACAACAAGATAAATATTAATATTAACAAGACCTAATTAAAACACCTTTACTTTTTAACAAGTTAAAACAGCAGTTAGAAGGAAGTGTGTGTGTGTATTTCATTTATGTGTTTTAAGAATCTAGTTCTGATTCCAAGAAATCTTAGTTTAAAGCACGCTCTCGCCACCACTGCTGTTTCTTAACACATGAGCTTTGCTCAAGTGCCCCAGCGCTGATGGAAAAAACCTGACCTGAATGTCAAAGACCTCATCTATCTGAATCATTTACAACTGTGTGGCTCATGTTTTGTTGGAAATCTGAACCAACTTGCAAACCTTAGACCATGCTATATAATAAGGTATAAAAACCAGCCAAGGAAGAAACATGCAGCATATAACCACAGTGTTATTCTTATGCTTGAATGTAAAAAATGTATATGAAATTTAAAGTTCTCATAGGAGTATTCCTTAGTGCTCTTTTAAATGGGATACTGTATTATTTGGTGTCCCACATGTGAGGGATTTTGTTTTTTGTGGTTTTTCTTTTTGTTATTTACTTAAAAGAAACTTGCTAGGAGCAAACTTCATAATATACTAGAGGTATTAGTCTTCTTAAAAAGCAATCTAGACCTCCTGTCTCCACTAACTGATTCTCGTGGGCATTTAGTAGCTTTTTTAAAGACCAGTATCTCCAAAAAACCCAACAAAACAAATAAAATTACATATGATCTTATTGAGCTGGACTCTAGGGACAAAGCCTGTAAAACTTTAAGGGCATGGCATGGCTGTAGTACTCATGAGCTCACAAGACTTAACGTTACAGAGCCTGTATGGGACTGAGCCCTTAAACATCCAGTCATCACTGGGGAGGGGTTCATGATACTCTACCCCACCAGAGAGAGCTAAAGAAGGTTGAGGGATGCCGGGAGAAAGGACACTGCTGTCTTTAATGATGTAGCTACTGGTAGGTTATTCCCACTCCTAGCTATCCTCATGAAAGTTAAATCCAATTAGTCACTAACCACCAGCACCACCAGCACCACCACCAACAAAAAGTGTAAAAAGATATGAAAATGTGTTGAGGTCTTAGTGGGAGGAGGGGTGAATTGGTAGGGGTGGGAGGGGGATAAGAGAATACAGGGATGAATGTGATGAGAATGTGTTGTTAAGTATATGGAATCAATTGTCAAAAATTAATTGATGAGCAAGATTTAAATCAGACATATTTTTAGACTTAATAAAACTACTACCCAAACTGAGGAGGACATCAGGGTATTGACCTAAGACCTAAGGGAGTGATTTTGAAACACTTATAAAGGTATGCATTACTAAATAGGTCCTTGGTCAGTCTCATCCCCATGGAAGGAAGGGTTATGATATTTTTCACACATGGCAGTCAATGTTTCATACATTATGGTCTGAAGAACTTTTAATCTAAACCTAAAATATAGAATTCGGTCGTATATAAAGCATCTAACTGTTGCACAATAATTTAATGGTGACACAGCTTACATAGAGTTGTACTAATTTCAGGTAACAGCAATGACAACACACACTAGCCTGAGAGCCATTCACTTAGCTTTAACGCCGTATTTTTCTTACGATTCTTAGTACAACATTCTAAAACACATAGTATGAGTCCTGTTGTACAAATGGACTAAAGAAAGGAATTTCACAGTCATAGCATAGCAAGAGTGGGCTTGCCCTATTATTGTATTCATGGAGCAGGGCTTTAAATATGGGCATGTCTATATTAAAAAAATATGCGTTTGCTTCCTCTTTCCATAGCTAGGTGTTCTATATGGAGAATAGTAAAATGATGACCCTTGCTTTGAAAAACAAAATAAATAGTGCTACTTAAAATAGAATTACACAATTCTTACAATGTTCTTATAATAAAGAAGTGAATACAGGCATACACCAACCAAGCTATTGCCTTAGAGAGCATTTAATGAATATCCATACAATTTCATAGATTGTTTATTTTGTGCTTTCCCCTCCTATTTCTTCCTACCAGTTACATGACAGCTGTGTGTGTGTGTGTGTGTGTGTGTATATGTGTGTGTGTGTGTGTTTGTAGGTGTTTATATGTGTTTATACACATACACACAGCTGTCATTTAACTGGTAGCAAGAGGGAGAGAGAGAGATGCCATTTGACATTGAAACTATAATGCTTGTGTCCTAATTCATGGCATTGTATGACTAACAAGAATACAAAGAATTAATCTGTTGAGAAGCTGGTACAAGTTATTAAATTATTATCTTTGGTTATGTATCTTCTGTTTAGAGTAAACAAACAAACAAACAAACAAACAAGGAAACAAACATCTAAGATGATGTAAGCCAAACTTTCCAAGACTAAAATTACATAATTTTGAACACTTCACGAGATAGAAAGATCATTAGCTTTTTGTCCGTCATTGCATGGACCAAGACAAAGCTTCTGTGAGAGGGAGTCAGCCTTTGGAAAGGAGTAGAAATATATGTTATACAGCCTTTAGCTTTACCAAGTGAGGCCCACATTAATCAAATTCAAAGTCTAAAATCACAAGTAAGGGTATAAACAAGGACTTGAACTTCAGTAATTTGAAATACCATTATAGTGTTACATGATCAGTTTCCTTTCTGCCTTTTTATGGAGTTGTCAGAAGTAAAGTGTACTGCATAGTGTACATAGTCAGTACACTATGGCCTTTCTTGGTTATATGGTAAATGATTCATCCTAAAAATGGTATAATTCTGTAACATTTCTTATTTTATGTGCCTTATAAGCAATTGACATTTGGTTTTAAATTTCTCATTAATTTTAAATGCATTTCTTTTTGACTATTAAAAATTTTAAACAAAACGTTTTTAAAAGTGTTCAGGGAAATCATAAGGGTAATTTCTTGTTTGTTATAGACAGGGTCTTCTGCATCAAAGGCCCCTTTCAACTAATTATATGGCTAAGGATGACTTTGAACTTTTGATTCCCCTGCCTCCAGCTCTCGAGTGCTGGTATTGCAGGTGTCTGCCGTTGTGCTCAGTTATGCAGTGATGAGAAGGGAATCCAAGATCTCATGCAGCTTAGTCAAGCACACTACCAACAGTGCTATGTACCCATCCCAATAATAAATATTTTAGTGGCATAAAAGCATACTTGGCTTTAAAATATTATTTATATTTTAAAAATAATAAAAATAAACAAATTATATTTATTTCTTCATTCGTGATTTCACTTACTATTCCAGTCACTTTTTTTCATTTGGTGAGATTAACTGAGGACAACTAGGATATGGGTATGAACACCCTTCAGTCTTGGAGGGGGTTGCTATTCATAGATCACGTGTACAGTGAAGTCTGCCCAGCTTCAAATGAAACAAACAACCTTGTGCATCTTTTCAACAAGTTATTTGAATAGAAGCACCTGCTCTCTGAAGAACATTATCGCCTTCTGGAAGTGCTCCATCCGTAATAAACTGTTGATTTTTTTAAATCAAGATTACTGTGTGCTTTAGGGAATTTAAATGTATTTAATTGAAAGCGTTCAGGACTATCCATTATGCAGTCATGATAGACCACATAATATATTCAGGCCAGAAATGGAGAAAACTAATGTATTTCAGGAGAGCTCTCCTGATAGAGCAACCCTGTAATGCTAAAAGATCATAATTAAACTGCTTTTTTGCTTTGTCTTGCTTAGTGGTACAGGGAAATTTTAGATCTGGCGAACCCTTCAATATTCTCTAGTGGAGGCAATTCATGTAAAAGGTGAAGGCCTAGGAGTGAGAAGTATATTTCCTAAAGTCCATTCACATGGCATTTTAAGAAAAAAAAAAGAGCTTGTATTCAATTTTCTGATTTCTAATTTGAGTTATTCAATTTCTTAGAATTTTTTAAATGATTTCTAAATTAAAAAATAGAGATAGAGTCAGCCTTTCTCTTTGTGGGTTCCTCATCTATAGATTTTACAATGAAATATTAAAAATTAGTGTATATCTACTCAGGTTTCTCTTCAGATCATATAAAACCACTGCACCTAAATTAAACATATATAGATCTTTCTTTATAACATTTATTATTTATGTTATTTAATATATATGAGCTTTTTTTGTTTACCTGTATGACTGTGCACCGCATGTGTTCATGGTCTCCATGAAGATCAGAAAAGGGTTAGTTTCCCTACAACTGGAATTAGGGATGGCTGTAAGCCAGCATGTGGGTGCTGAGCACCAAACCTGGGCTCCTCTGCAAGACTAACAGTGCTCTTCATAGCTGGCTCAGCTCTCCAGTCCATTCACAGACTTTTTTTTTGCCATCCTGTAACATAATAACTATTCACATATGATTTGCATTGAATTTGGTATGTTTGGAAAATCAGAGGTGATATAACACATGTGGAGAACATTCCTAGCTTGTATGCATTAGATACACCATTTTGTTAACAGCTCTTGAATATATATGGGTTTCGGTATCCCAGGGTTCCTGGAACCAGTTCCTTAAGGACACTGAAAAATACCTGTAGTGATTTTGTTCACTGAGTTGTAGAAAGTATCAAATGATCAAATAAAAAGGCAAGAATCCTTCAATTAGTAAGTGGCTTATCATTTTCTTCCTTTACTCTTCATATTCAATTGATTTAAAAATAAATACTCTGCCTACAGACCTCCAATTACCTTATCTTCTATACATTCAATATCACTCTAATCTGAGAAGATCTACATTCACACAGTGTTATTGGCAAGGTTCAGACTGTTTGTATTCTGATCTCTTTAGCCTTCTGAATTATTAATGTAGCTTCATTTATCCCATAGTTTAGAAAAAGGGTGTATAGGATATAGACATAAAGGATATATAGAACCTAGAGAAAGGAAAATTGGGTTTGTAATGATTGGGTTTACATCATGTGTATTTTGTAACATAAACTAATCAAATTAAATTTTCTTATAATTCTGTTATTTTTTTTGAGATTCTACTATTATTACATCATTTCACTTTCTCTTTTTTCCATCTAAACCCCTTATTGGTTTAAATAAAACAAGGTTTTCTTTCTTAATTGGTGATTCCATGGCTTAGATGAAACAGCATGACCAAAAAGGAAGTAGGGAAAGAAAGGCTTTATTAGACTTATACTTTCTTATTACTATTCATCATTGAAGGAAGTAAGGACAGGAACTCAAACAAGGCAGAGACCTGGAGACAAGAGCTGATGCAGAGGCC
This sequence comes from Microtus pennsylvanicus, assembly GCF_037038515.1. NCBI lineage: Eukaryota > Metazoa > Chordata > Mammalia > Rodentia > Cricetidae > Microtus > Microtus pennsylvanicus. Next base: position 133,635,675 of record NC_134582.1, read on the forward strand.
ATGGAGGAGTGTTGTGTAGTGAGACTTTCCTTTGGTCCACCAGCTCACAAATAATGACACAGAAATATTATTAATTATGAAAGCTTGGCCTTAGCTTAGGCTTTTCCCCAACTAGAACTTATAACTTAAATTAACCCATTTTTAATTAATCTACATTCTGTTATGTGACTCGGTTACCTCACCTCAGCACCATATGTTCAACTTCTTCAGTGTCCCACTGGTGTCTCCTGCCATGCCAGATTGTAATCTTCAGATCCTCCCTGCCTGCAAGCCCTGCTTGTTCCCTCCTTCCTAGGTATTGACCATTCAACTCTTTGTTCAACCAATCTCAGTGATGCATCTTTGCATAGTATAAGCAAATATTCTACAACATTTCCCCCTTTTGTCTGAACAAAAAAGAAAGGTTTTAACTCAAACATAGTAAAACTGAACAATAAGAACAACTATCAGTAAGAATTACATTCACAATGTCCAGTCCACTGGTATTTGGCAAATTTGGAGAAAATACCATCTATCCTACCTTGAAGAGTTTAAAGTTTTATATCTAAACCACTTGTTATCATCACTTGTATTACCAACCTAAAAATGTCTTTTAGACCTTAAAATATCTGATTGGGTAAACAACATAAGCATATGTCCCTCAACCTTATAAACTTTATCTCTCTTTACAAGTTTCTTTTCTGAATTTGGTAAAAAGAAAAACTGTAAAACTATAGCTATCTATTCTTCAACCACATCAGAGACCTGAGAAGGATATATTATTACTTGAGCAATATTTCCAAAACTATAGAAATGACAGAAACAGATGATTGCCTGGAAAGCCACCAAAGGTTCCTATGCATCATTGAGCATAAATCTTTAGCTTAAGGACTAGAATATCTGACAGATTTTTTTTTTGTAAAGCAGAAGTTTTTGAAGGATTGTTCTACCTTGAAAAAGTTTGGCAGTTGCCTTCTGTCCTGCTTGTCCAATTTGGACAGCCTATTGTTAGTAGTCAAGGAAAAGTCAGTTTCTTTTCTGATGGTTAACTTTGTTACAAATGAAAGCAAATTCTACATGGAGATTCTTCAATGTTCATCATTTCCTCTGAAAATGAGGAGCAAACGTTTATCGACTGTTATGAAAAGCCTTTTGTTATTAAAACATCTTAAATGCCATATTTTGTAGATTTTAGAAGTTTTTGAAAACCACCTATCTATCTAAAATATATCTGTTTAACATTGGTAACATACCTAACATGACTACAAATTTGATTGTTAGAGATGACTAACTACTAATCTACTTTTCTTCATTATCCTGCAATAATAGTCATAGAAATTTACATTATATTGTTAAATGAGTTACGTAGGTACAATACATTAAACAAGAATAGAAAAAGATATACAGTTTAGCCAAAGTAACCTTAGATTTGTATCAATATACAGAAGTACCTTTAAGAAGAATAGAAACATATATACAGTATAACAAAAATAATCTTAAATTTATATTAATATATAAAATTCATACTAATATAAAGTATTTGAGACTAGGAGTTGGTTTTTATATTTTATATTTTTATTTATTTTATATACCAAGCACAGTTTCTCCTCACACCTTTCCTTTCACTTTCCCCCCACCTCCCTCTCCAACCCACCCCCATCCAAAAAGGGTAAGGCCTCCTATGATGGGGAGTCAACAAAGCCTGGCACATTAAGTTGAGGCAGGATCAAGCACATCCCCACTGCATCAAAGCTGAGCAAGGCACTCCACCATAGAAAATTGTCTCCAAAAATCCGGTTCATGTACAAGAAATAGATTCTAGACCCATTCATTGCCAGGGGCCCCTCAAACAGAAGAAGCTACAAACTGTCACCCACCTGCAGAGGGCCTAGTTCAATAACAGGCAGGCTCCAGAACTGTCTGTCTAGAGTTCTTGAGTTCCCACAAGCTTGGTCTGACTGTCTCTGTAGATTCCTGCATCATGATCTTGATCAGTCTTTCTCATATAATCCTCCTCCCTTTCTTTGATTAAACTCCCTTACTTGGCCTGGTGCTTGGCTGTTGATCTCTGCATCTGCTTCCATCAGTTACTTGATAAAGGCTCTATGATGGCAGCTAGGGTATTCACCAATCTGATTACAGGGGAAGGTCAGTTAAGACACTCTCTCTACTATTGCTAGGAATCTTGGCTTGGGTCATCCTTGTGTATCCCTGGGAATTTCCCTAGCACCAGGTTTTCCCCTAATCCCATAATGACTTCCTCAATCAGTATATCTCTTTCCTTGCTATTATCTCTGCCCTCTCTCAACTTGACCATCCTGTTTTCTCATGTTCTCCTCCCCCATCCCCTTCCCTCTACCACTACCTGACCCCAGTTTACCCAGGGGATCTCATCTATTTCCCCCTCCCAGGGTGATCCACACATCTCTTTTAGGGTCCTCCTTGTTACCTAGCTTCTCTGGAGTTGTGGATTATAATCTGGTTATCATTTGCTTTATATCTACTCTGATTATGTATATTGATACTTATGATTGAGTACATACCATGTTTGTCTTTCTGAGTCTGGGTTACCTCACTCAGGATGATTTTTTTTCTATTTCCATCCATTTGCCGCCAAATTTCATGCTATCATTGTTTTTTTTACAGCCATTAATAGTCCATTATGTAAAATACACCACATTTTCTCTATCCATTCTACAGTAAAGGGGAATCTAGGTTGTTTCCAGGTTCTGTCTCTTATGACTAATGCTGCTATGAACATAGTTGAGCAAGTGTCCTTGTGGTATAATTGAGCATCTTTTGGGTATAGCCCCACGAGTGGTATCACTGGGTCTTGAGGCAGATTGATTCCCAATTTTCTGAGAATTTGCAACATGATCATCTCATTAGATGCCTTTGACAAAATCCAGCACTCATTCATATTAAAGGTTTTGGAGAGATTAAGGATACAAGAAACATATCTAAACATAATAAAACACAATTTACAGCAAGCCAACAGCCAATATCAAATTAAATGGAGAGGAACCCAAACAATTCCATTAAAGTCATAAAAAAGACAAGGTTGCCGTTCTTTCCATGTATATTCAATATAGTACTAGATGCTCTAGCTAGAGCAATAAGACAACATTTTATATATAGAGGATATAAAATGGAAAGGAAGAAGGTACACTTTTGCCATTTGTAGATGATATATGATAGTATACTAAGTTACTGAGAGTTGCTGATTGCAAGGAGTCATAGGAATGTACAGCAGTGACAAGTAGTATTTAACAAATCAACCTACTAGACATATCATTCCTGTTAGGAAGCCTCACCTAGAAAAAACATAGGGTTATCGACTGCAAGTTACTGGTTTTTCCTGTCCATAACTTTCTCAAGTGCCATTACTTACCTCCCTTATCAGTACAGCTATGGTGTTCTTTTCACAGCCCTTTGGTGATGTTTTATACACTTACTGGGCACATATATAGCTGTGGATGGTCAAGAAGATAATTTCTTATTAAGATGTACAATTTTGATATATAGACAATATGCTAGAATATGTCTCATAACAAGATCTATTGTCTCACGAGGACTGTGAGATACTTAAAAGCCTAACTTGTTCCTTTTACATAGAAAAACACAAGAAAATAACAATTTCTCCTCAGTCTAAAACAAATTGCTCACAATTAACTCATTTTTCCCTCAGAGAAAGTTCAAACTAGACTAAAAGCTTTTGTAATGGATCATAAGTTTAAAACTTTACAGTTATGCACAAGGTCAGAGTTTAAAGATGTCTAACCAAGGTTATTAACAGTAAGAAGCCTAAAAGAGTATACCAGTTCTTCATTTGCCAAGCCTGGGTTATAAACGAACTATGTCTCATAGCTTATCTCAATGAGCACTGTGCCTCCACCCTCTGGTCACAATCTTGCTCCAGAAAAAATGAAACTAAGGGCTTTCTTCTTATTACTCACCCAAAGGAATGTGCTTTTGACCAATGAGATGTAACTCTTCTAATTTTTTATTATTGCTTTAAGCCTTATGTAAAAAAGTGAATGTAAGTCAGGTGAAGAAAGAAACAGAAAGAATTAAAACAGAGAATTAGAAAAATATTTAGAATTATAGAATTGGAGCTAAAGTATTTGAGCTAAGAAACCATAGACAATTAGGACAAAAGATTTAGAAAAGTAGAAGAATAAAGAGCATGATTCAAATAGCACATGTGAGAGTTCATGCTGTATCCTAAGATAAGAAATTTTCAATGTTCCTTTTGCTATGCTTCTAACCTGAACCTTGGAAGGTAATTTTGTGAGCTGAACTCACAAACTGCTGAAAATAAGTGACCCCAAAAATTCTACCAAGAAACTCCTACAACTGATAAATACCTTCAGTTTTGTGACGGAATACAAGATTAACTCAAAAGAATCCGTAGCCCTCCTATATACAAATGATAAAAAGGCTGAAAAAGAAATCATAGAAACATCATCTTTTAACCACAAACAATACAGAGTCTCTTAGGGTAATTCTAACCAAACAAGTGAAAGACCTGTGCAACAAGAACTTTAAGATTTTGAAGAATGAAATTAAAGAAGATATCAGAAAAAGGAAAGATCTCCCATGTTCTTGGAGTGGTAGGTATCAATATAACAAAAATGGCAATCTTACCAAAAGCAATCTACAAATTCAAATAAATCCCCACCAAAATCCCAACACAATTCTTCACAGACCTTGAAAGAACATTACTTAACTTCATATGGAAAAACAAAAGCCCAGGATAGCTAAAAAACAATCCTGCACAATAAAGGAACTTCTGGCGGTATTGCCATCCCTTACTTCAAGCTCTTCTTTAGAGCTATTGTAATAAAAACAGCTTGGTATTTGCATAACAACAGACATTTGAATAATGGATTCAAATGACCCTGACATCAATCCACACACCTATAAACACCTAATTTTTGATAAACAAGAAAAAGCTGCAATGCAAAAAAAGAAATTATCTTCAACAAACAATGTAGGCATAACATGTCAATGTGTAGAAGATTGCAAATAGATTCATACCTGTTGCCATGCACAAAACTCAATTCTTTGTGGATCAAAGACCCCAGCATAAATCCAAGTACACTAAACCTGGTCGAAGAGAAAGTGGGAAATAGCCTTGAATGCATTATCACAGGATAGCACTTCCTAAATAGCTCAGTGTCAGTAGCACAGACACTGAGAGAAACAATAAATAAATGGGACCACCTAACACTGAAAAGCAAAGGACATGGTAAATAAGACAAAATGACAGCCTACAGAATGGGAAAAGATTGTCACCATCTCCATATCTTATATAAAGCTGACCTCCAAAATATATAAAGAACTCAAGAAACTAGATATCAAAATACCAAATAATCCAATTAAAAATGTGGTATGGATCTAAACAGGGAATTCTCAAAAGAAGAATCTTGAATGGCTGAAAGACATTTAAGGAATTGCTGAACATCCTTAGTCAACTGGGAAATGCAAATCAAAATGGCTCTGAAACACCATATTACACCTGTCAGGATGGCTAAGATAAAAAACCCTGAGGACAGCTAATGTTGGAGAAGATTTGGAGTAAGCAGAACACTCCTCCACTGCTGGTGGGAGTGCAAGCTTGTACAGCCACTCTGGAAATCAGTATGGCGGCTTTTTTTAGTTTAAAAGTAGATTTAATAATCTATTCTTTTATCCTATTATTCCCATATCTCCCTTTTTTCTTTTCAGAACAAACCCCCTGAATCTAACCTTCTTTGCTTAGTTTTCTCTCTGACCATGGCCATTAACAACTTTCAGTTTACCACTTTAAACAATGACAAACATACATAATCCATCAAAAGAACAAAAACCATCCACATCCATATTGGGGATGTGGGTGTCATCATCTCTAGACTGCACTCTGTTGTCAAGGAGCAACAGAATCTTTAGGGGACCCTGAGAAAACAGAGATAATGATCAAGTCTTGGGTGATCTGGCTCTATCACTTGTTGTCTGGTCTCTGTTATTGAGAAAGTACAAAGGTTATCTGAAGTCCTAGTGAGAGTAGTCTGCAAGGCTGGACCATCTCAGCAAGCATTTCTGAAGTGATTATATTGTACTTTTAGTTCAAAACAATTAGAAGAGAGTATTTAAAATATTGTCATCACAAAGAAATATTAACAGTGATGGGCATACTAACTACCTTCATTTCCTTTTTGTTTAATGTATTCATGTATCAAAACATCACAACAGATTCTGTATGTGGAAGCATGATGCATCAGTTAAAAAACAAAAACACAAAATACCAGAAAATAAAAATAAATGAATGAGCCACCAACTTTGTATCCTTCATACAATCTGCATGAAAGGAAGAAAAACAGTATTGCAGGCTGTCTACTTTAAAACAAAATGAACCAATAGGTTCCCATGTGTTTATCCATTTTAAATTCACAACTACTTTACAGAGCAGATCTCTGGGAATGCTAAGAACTAGCTAATTTGAATTTTGCTTCTTTATTGATCATGGTTGTATATTTTTAAAATCAGCATAGGAAGACATTTACTTACTATTCTTTTTCAGTTTTTCCAGGACACTGCCTAAAAAATTAAACTACTTTTTCTACATAATGGCAATTCTGTGTAATTTACCTATTCTTATCCATTTTGTTTCAGTATCTATTCGGCTCATTTTCTATAGAGTTTGCAATACACGTTTTAGCCAAAATAGATCAGAATGACTTATCATTGTAGTTGTATCACACCCTGCCTCATATGAGGCTACATAACGGGTGATATCACCAATTATAGATGATAGCATTAGAGTACAAAGGCTCTGTGATTCTCTTGCTCTGGGTTTTTTCAGAATGAGCAGTTAACATGGGAGAAATCTTATCAATTCTTGTAAAGGGTGAAGAAACAAATATCTCCTATTCACACTCTTAGAATAATCTTAATTAAAATGGATGATCAGAACCCAAATTTCTGTGATGAAGGAATACTCATAAGCAAATGAATAGTCCTTTGAGTATTATATCTTTCTACTTGTGAAGAAGTCAGAAATATTTTCTAATTACTAATCATATATGCCCACAGAATGCTTTGTCGAGGTCATCTGCCATTCTCCAAAAACCATGTAGAAAAGGATAAGAAGTTAAAGGTTGAAAAAATATGAAAAGTTGGGAAGTTTGGAATATGCAGTCTCAACTCAGATTCCCTTTGTGAAGACAAATTCCCTAACTTAAGAAAGGAAGTTTCAAGTTTAATCTCAACTTTCTTCACTTCTGTTCTCATTCTTACACTCAAACATATTTAATCAAGTTTGCCTCTTCCGCAGGGTAGGTGAGATTCTAAAATTAGAGTGAGCCGTGCTTCAAAGGGCAGTAGGGAGGTACTCAGTCTCTTTGTGAGAAGCTATATAAAGACTCTGATGGTAGAAATTGAGTGTTAATTCATAGTTCTAATCTTTCTGAAGCAAAATGTGGCTCATGACTTCCTGTACTTCAGTCAGTCATGGAACCTAAATGGATTCTAATGATAGGTCCAGATTGTCAACATATGTTGTAGAATGGAGTCTTTGTTTCCCAACATCACTATACTACCAGACCTCTGCCCTTGAAGAAGATGTTCTTCTTCATTGATTAGTGACTTGCAAGACACACACATAGTATATGCCTTGCCTACTGTCCAATCTCTAGAACGTAACATAGTGTATAATTAAATACCACATATAGAATGAAATATTTAACATACTATGGCTTCAGAAATTGTTAAAATGCTTATATAATTGATAATTAAGTGGATTGATAAAAATAAATATTTAAGTTGGATCTTGAGAGATGAGTAGAATTTGAATAAAGAGAAATAAGAAATGCTTTAAAGAAGAGATTTAGAAATATCAAAAACAAATCTCCTAAACTCAGAATTTTCCAATGGGCAGTGAACTGTTAAGAATATAAAATATTATATAACAATAATTAGTGATAGTGACAAAGTAAGTATTCATCTTACACTTGAGTTAGTTATATGTACTGAGTAACTTTTAAAGCACCGTTTTTACATCAGACTGTAAGGCATCAAATTATACATGCAAATTAGCAATTTGCATAATACTTAACAATAAAGTCATCAACTTAAAAAAGTCTAAAATTCTTTCTGCAACCTCAAGAGAAAAAACTGAAATATTAAATCCTTAATGATAATTTTAATAGAGTTAATTTTGAACTTTTGCTTGATAAAAGAGACAAATTTCAGTTTCTCTGCTATTTTCTAACATTCTTTTTTCTTTACCTCTGAAATTTGAATGATGACGGGTTAAGTAATTTTGGAGGATACTATAACAGAATATTAACATTTCATTTAATTTCCAAATTATACAAAAATAAACCATGCTGGTCAAGCATAAAGAGCACTGATGAGATGGCCATTGACAGCCAATAGACTACACTCCCTTGTGGTACAATTTAAGTTAGAGCAGGTCAATCAAGAGATGGTTCTCCAGTCAAATCCTTTAGTCAATGTCTTATGCTGCACACATTTCACATACTGTTTGAGAACTCCATATCAACATTCATCATGGGGCATCCATAAAACCCAAATAAGATTCGTTAGATACTGATGAAAAGAGTTCTGCAGGGGTGACATTGATTTCTGAGAGACCTTGAATGAAGGTGGGTTGCTAACGTATTGATTACCCAAGAAGCAATGTTTCTCCATATTCTCCCTGTCACAGGCCTCTGACCATGCCCCATCTGTAGTTCTTTCTTTTGTGAGAAATGTAATTCTTCACGTTCTCATGGTGCAAGGTGTCCAATCCCATGACCTCACCTAACTTAGTACTTCCCTTCATATGATTCTCATCAAACAAATGTGATGACAAGTGACCAAACAGATGTGTCAATTGTATTCCTATATGCACCATCTCCTCATCCATGGCTTTTAAAATATTTGTGCTATCGGGCAGTGGTGGCACATGCCTTTAATACAAACACTTGGGAGGCAGAGACAGGTGTATTTTTGTGAGTTCAAGGTGAACCTGAACTACAAAGCAAGTTCCAGGACAGGTTCCAAAGTTACAGAGAAAATCTGTCTTGAAAAATAACAATAAAAATATCTGTGCTTTCTGACACCTTTATTCTCTATTCTTACTCTACCAATTCACATCCACACATAAACTAGAACAGGCAAATCTTGAGTGTGTCCTCATTTTATTTCTGTTGCAATGATAAAATACCCTGATAAATCAATATATGATAGAGAGATCTTATTTTAACTCATTATTCTATGTTTCAGTCCATCATAGCAGAGAAGTAATTTGTGTTGGAAAATGCCTAGTTGTATCACATCCCTAGTCAAGAGTAGAGAAAGGAATGAAGGTATGCGTACTTGTGGTTTACCTATTTTTCCGTGCTTACATCTTCCAATACTCGGACTCAATTAATACTGCCATCCATAATTAGCATGTCTTCCCAACACAGTGCAGATAAGACAATCTCCTATAGACATCCCCAAAAGTTCCCCCTCTTTGAGACTTTCTTCTGGTGATTTTAACATGTGAACTTGGCAATTAAAACTACCTACACAATGGGCAACTTTCTGAATCCAGCTCGTCACTTGAATTTCTTCTACTATCATGAATGTGATGCATGTGTGATCTATGTGTGTGTCCCTAATCATGAGTTGCTTATCAAAGGCAGTTTGTTATTTGGAAAACAATGAGATATATTTTCAATACTTAAAGATGTTAAATATAAACATTAACAAAAGCAAGTAAATGTATCATAGAATAATTTATAAAGTGGAGGAAGATTATATGTTGGAGCTACTATGGAATTGGCTATGCAGTCTAGAAAGAATCTACATTCCATATAGAATAACTACTTTGTAGTGCTAATTTAAAACTCTGTATCATCTTATGATCATTTCCCATTCAAGAATTAAAAAAGGAGGCTAGTAAAGGTGGACCTTTTTGAATTAACCTTTTATTATGAATTGAACCAACATGCTAGCTAACATCATTTGTAAACAGGATCTAAAATAATCTAGGTAATAAACTCTGTGCAGGTCTGAGATGGAGTTTCTAAACTGTGTTAATAGAGTGTTGGGACCTCTACTAAATGTTGGTGGCAGCCTTGCATGGACACTGAATACTAGCACTCACCCCTCTCCACTTCAAAATCTGGATACAATGTGACCAGCTACCACATGCTGCCACCTAAAATGACAGAGTGCACTGGAACTGTGAGCCAAAAACAAACCCTTCCTTGCTAAAATTGCTTTTGGAAGGAAGTTTGTTTAAGCACTAGGAGAAAAATAGTCAATATAACTTTATTGATGAATTTCCTTAATAGACCAGATCAAGTGTATGAAGTCTCTATCATTAGATCGAGTGAATATATCTTTGCAGCCTTCAAACAGATTTCCAATGTCGATCAAGTTTATTTGCCATTTAGTGTGTGCTGAAATTAGACCACGGTGCTAATTTTACCTTTGGTACTAATCTGGGGTAGTCAGGAAGCTTGGGAGGTACTTCAGATTTATGAACTGGAGTATAGCTCTGACTACAAGAAATTGAAATGACTAAGAGGAAAGATAGATTGTGTGAATTCAGGGATTTCATTTCACCAACAATCATATATAAGGATGATATTTACTGAGTTGTTTTTACTCTTTTCTTCACAGGGGGCTCATTCAACTAACAAAATATTAGCCAAGTTACAAATGAATTTGATTCTGGTATGATGAGATTAAGTTAAGAAAACATGTTACTCTTTTCTTGGATTTTTGCTTTACTATTGATTTTTTAAAAATTCTCAAGCTAGGAGGTACAGAATTGAAAAGAGCACATGGTTGACCTTTTCAGAACTGGGGATCATTTTCTACTGTAGTAAAATAATATACATGTACACACACTGAAAATCATAAAGTTTGATATCAAATGGCCTTTGATAATTGAAACTATGAAAGGAGCTCTGTTGGCTACCATCTCAGCAGTTAAATTAAGAACATAAATAATAAAAACTAAAAGAAATATTTCCACTTTCATTTATGTATTCATTTGCAAACGAAATATGATTGGAGCATAAATGTGAAGCTTTGGCAATTTACAGTGTTTACTTAGATGGGGAGAGATTGTGAACGGTTTTATTTTTCGGTTGCACAGCAGTAATTTCATGTTGCATTTCTACTTCTATATTATGACTCTATACAGGTCATACTAATAATCCTTATTTCAAAAAACCCAGAGGATACTTTTAAACAGATAGCTCAGAACTAGAGAAATGTTTCACATTTTGTAAAATTAGTAGGGCCAGACTTTTTACCAAGATAGGTTATCTTTGATTTACTTATTATACATTCTGTCTCTTATTAGACTTACTGATATATGTTGCCTTTTTGAAATTAACAAATATTTTGAACTTTACAGCTAAAAACTTGTGATCATTTTTTCCTCAGTAGCTTAGATAATATGAAATATCTAAGAAAATTTTATTAAAGCAGCCACAGATATCAAGAAATAAAAGCAGTTAATGGATCATTCAAAATGATTGACAACCTTCACCACAAATGTTCCTAACACTGTGGAAGAATTACCTTTCTCTTAATTCATGTGTGTTTGCTCATATAGAAGGGTGTACCTGTGTGTGCAGGTCCAAGTGTGTGTTTGTCCATACACATGTGGAGGTCACAGGTCAAAGTTACATTGTTATCTATCATTCTCTAATTTATATTTTTGCAATAGACTTTTTAACTGTCCTGGAGCTAATGATTAAGTTAGGGTGAGTGGCCAGTTAAAATTAGACATCCACCCCTCTCTACCCTCCCTGTGTTGAGATTATAAACTTGCCACCATCCATGACTTATTCATAAATACACAGGTATTAAACTCAAATTCCTGTGATTGCAGATTGCATAACAGGCACTGTGAGCCAGAGCTGTCTCAAAGCCCACTTTATTTTCAAAAACAGCATTTTAGAAAATATAAAGATGTCAGCATGAGTGTTTGGGCCATGATAAAAACTGCTGTACTTAGCCATCTGTACATTCTGTTTACCTTCCTGAAAATATATGACCTTTTTTCCATACACAGAGAAGACAACACGATCTACTGATTCTTTAGTCTTTTATATCCTGTGAATACAACTGGTACCAGGCAAGGGTTTCTCCTAGGTTTTATTTTTCTTTATGAAGAAAAGAATTCAATCAAGAGAAACAATTAAAACAGAGCTTATAATTTTAAGTGGGAAAGAATTTACCTTCCTTATGGAATCTGGCTCTTCGAGCTGTGACAGAATACCTTATCCCCCCCGCACAACCCAGAAGTATTTAATTGACAGAAGGGCAGAAAGCTCCTGGATATGAAAAAAGGTCATTGAATTAAGACAAGAATTTGAGTCCCAGCTATGCTGCTTCCCACTCATAATCTTGTCTGAAATAGTTGCATCTACACACCACCTTCTCTGCATATGAAAAATTTTGCTCATAATATGAACTACAAATAATTTCCTTTTCATATTGTAGAATTTCATACAATATATTTTATCATACTCTTACCATTCATATAAATAGGATTCAGGATCACCAAACACAATACTAATATGCAAGGACATATTTTTGAAGTTATAAATTATTTACAAAACCATAATTTTAGTTTTATCTCTCACATAAGGTAAACTCAGACTATTTGGTACATCTGTTCAAATAAATGAGACACTATCAATATTTATATCATTCAAAATATGTGACTTACCTCATTCGAAATTTTATTGTATTTCCAGCGAAATGACCTTCTCCATCACTCACCCCACATGTTTATTTTTACATCCTGTCTGTTTAGGTGGGTGTGCATGAATCTTAGTGTCTTCATCCACTGATAACTGAGCCAAAATGTGATTTGTCAGGTGTTGAACTTAGAGCACAAGCTGTTGTTTATTTTCTGTAACCGACTAAAGGTGTCATTGTGAGATGATGTGGAAAAGCAGGATGTAGTCAGAAGTCAGTTATTTGTGATGAATGAATACCCAGGTAAAACAAAATGAGTGTTTTTAAAGCAAAGGAAGAGTGAGCTATTGACATTGCCCATTGAAAAAAGTCATTATCCTCCTCCTCACATATGACAAATGTCCAAATCATCATCATATCTCACAGGCAAAATGGCATTAATACGACATGGTGTTGCACCCAAGTCATTTAGGAACTCTGTAGAAATGAAAATGCTTGTCCTCACTTTGCTATTATTCTACCAGTCTCCAGTGCCAAATGAAAGAGGATAAAAAATGCTTGGAATGACATTAGATGATTTTTTTCCTAGTTTTCTGTGTATGACCTTGATTTTCAGTTTCCCCTTCCACCCAAGCATATTGTGTTTAATGTGTAAACGGGGAAGGATTTATCACCCTTGTGAAGAATGGCCTCGCGAACCTCTGATCTTAATCCTTACATCTATTGATTTTCATGCTAATACTCAGATTTAAATGAGCCAAATGAAATCACAATATTTAAGCTCAATGTGCTATAGTTAACTAACTTATACTACTGCACCTTTAAATGAATTCTACAGATTCCTAAAGTGTAGAAAAATGGACCAAAGACATAATAGACAATAAACAAAATAGAGATGAAAATGTCCACTGAGTTTATAAAATGATGTTCTACCATTATAGAGATCATAATAGTGGAGACCAAAACTGCAACAAGGAATTATTTACACAATATTCAGTGTTGAATAAAAATTATGCAGTACTGTGTATGGTCATGGTTTTCTGAACATCCTATTTATAATTTAATGGGTAATACTCTATTTACTGAAAAGATAGTGTATGTGATTCCTTCAAGAGTGACAAAGGAGTGATAGCTAAAATGCAGAACAAGAGCTGGAAATTCATATGAGTTTCTCAAGAATATTCACCCTATGTTTTTCATACTTTCCTCCCTTTCTGTAGTAATAATTTAAAACAATCCAACCAGAAAATATATTCGTGGTGAAGAAAACAAATGTTAGAATCTGGGACAGATTGCAGGGCCACTGGCAGTGGCACCAGAATTTATCTTTACTGCTTGTACTGGCTTTTTGGGAACCCATTCATTCTCTTTGGAGGATACCTTGCTCTGCCTAGATATAGCAGGGAGGGCCTTGGCCCTTCCTCAAAGCAATGTGACCTACCCTCTCTGAGGAATAGATGGGGGTAGGGTAGGGGAGAAGGTGGAGAAAATGGGAGTGGAGTTGTTATGTAAAATAAAAAAGATAATTGTTTTCTTTTGTAAAAATAAATAAAATAAATTATAAAAATGAGTAAAAAAATAAAGTGGGAATTCCACCATCATATGAGCTAATAATTATACCCCTAGTTTATAATGAAGAAATATTCAACCAATATTGTACATATATATGTATATTATAATTTTCAAAAACACCTCGAATTAGAATTGACACATACGTACTTCAGTGAGCAGTTGACTAAACTGATTTAAGTTCATGCCACGACATATAATTTGGTGACAAAATAGAGCAAATTATTAACACCTAACACAACATGGGATGTTCAAAGAATTTCTGCTGTACTAAAAATTGCAATAGGAATTGAGTGGCAATTGTATGGTGATGTGGGAGTGTCATATATCAATCTGTTGATTTCATTGGTTAAGTAATAAAGAAACTGCTTGGCCCTGATAGGTTAAAGCATAGGTGGGAGGAGTAAACAGAACAGAATGCTGGGAGGAAGAAGTGAGCTCAGAGGCCACGCTCCCCTCTCCAGGGCAGACACATGCAATGAAGCAAGCCCCCAGGTCAGACATGCTGAATCTTTCCCGGTAAGACTGGTGCTACACAGTTTATTAGAAATGAGTTGATGGGTATATCAGAATTAGCCAGTAAGAGCTAGAGCTAATGGGGCAAGCAGTGTTTAAAAGAATACAGTGTCCATGTAATTATTTCGGGTAAAGTTAGCCGGGTGGCGGGTCGCAGCCCCGCCGCTCATATTACAACAGTATGGTGCCATCCAGATTCCATTTTGAAAGTGGCAATCCTGTAAGGATGGATGTCAGCAGTTAAAGTAAGGGTGTGGATTTAGGAGAAATGGGAAGTAGATTGTGTAGTTGGACTTTCTTTTGGGCCACCAGTCCCCATATAATGACACCGAAACTTGTTATTAATAATGAAAGCTTGATCTTAGACTATGCTTGTCCCACTAGCTCTTACAACTTAAATTAACCCATTTATATTAATCTATATTATCCCATGTCTTCTTACCTCTCCTCCATCCTGTATGTCCAGCATCCTCAGTGTCTCGATGCCATCTCCCACATGCCTAGATTCATCTCCCCGAGTTCCTCTCTTGGCCCAAAAGTACCACTTAAAATCTGCCTAGCTATTGACCATTCATCTTCTTATTAAACCAGTCAGAATAAAACAGTGTTCATTGTCATAATTTATTGGAGTGATTGGTTTGGCTCGAGGCCTCTTCTGTCTTCTGCTGTATGACTTATAACGGGCTCTCTCTTAAGCTTCTCTTGGTTATACTGTTATTGTCTTTTGTCATGGAGATCCTACTGTTTTGGATCTGTACATTTTTTTAAAAATTACTTTTAAAATGAAAGTAAATCAGATATATATATATATATATATATATATATATATATATATATATAGAGAGAGAGAGAGAGAGAGAGAATAGGTGAAGTTGAGGAGACACCATGTAGTCACCCAAGAAGCAAGATGTGAGTAACAAACCATCATCCTCAAGGTAAAATATAAACCAACAAAAATGGATTAATTTAGAAAGAGCATTAGCCAAAAGTAGCCTAGCAATTGGCCAGACAATTATATCTAATATTAAACCTCAAAATGGTTATTTCATAAGCGGTGTGAGAAACAGGTGGGTGGAGACAAACCACTCTGGGGAACAAGCATGAGGAAGAATATGTCTAGCTACATAGGGGGCCCAAACATTTCGGGTTAACCCATATTACCCGCCACCCACTTCCAGGTCTGGATGTTTGCACACCTGCTTGGGGTTAGGCGGAAAACAGCTTAGAGTGCTTCTGGGGCTCTGCACTCCCACCCTGAGCAAGCAGCAGATCCAGTCTGCCAGGCATGCACAGACAGAGCATGAGCGATTTCAGTCACCATACAGAGACATGCAGAGTGCTACATGGCAGATTTAGCTTTTATTCGGACAACAAGAGTTTATGTGTTCCACAATGCTTTTCCAGAGTTGAAGTGGTGAGCACAGCTCCTACTCAGCGGTCCCAGAGCTGGCACAGAACTTATCTCTGTTATATTAAAAGGCCAAGAGAGGTGGAATGAGCATCCAGGGCCTGCCATGACCACAGGACTTACCATTTTAAAAACTGTTTCTAGTCCGAAAAAGATTACAGATACACAGTTAAGAGAGATTTAGATTTTACTTATTTTTTTTTAAAGCAGATCTGCTAAAATATGCAGCATGGTACTAAGGAAGTTAAAGTTTGAATGTAGCCACTTTAAAGTTTTTCTTTAATTTAGATGAAACCAAGTTGAAGTGAACATGTTTTTGTTGACCATGTTTGTGAATTATAGATATCAAACTGAAATTCTTAAATAAAAAATAGAATAAAAATCAAAATTGACGATTAAAAGATAAAAAACCCACAAAGACTCTAGAATATATGTATTATGTTTTTATATTTTTATATAATATAGATTTTATATAATATATATATAATTGTGTTTTCCTTGAAGTTATTTTCACTTCAGAGAGACATTTGATTTTGGAGTCTGCTAAGCTAAACCAACAAATATATTTTAAATGTATCTCAACTTAAAAATTCGAGTCTAAAAATGTTATTTTCAAAAAAAAGATTCTGCTTTTGTTTCCACAGAAGATGGGAACCCGTGGATTCCTTCCAGGCTAATGTGGTTTAATGAAGCAAGTTCCCCCCAAAAGTTTCTGTGAACCCTAAAAATGCTTCCCCCAAACATTGGCAGGAAGTAGTGTGAAAAAACTACACCCAAATTCCCAAAATGATAGTTTATAAATGTTTATTTTTATTTAAAAGGGCTTTGGTGTGAATCGTTAATGATCACAGTCAACCTCTTTCTAAAACTAAAGAAAGGATATGATATAGAAATACATTGACATGGATTTCGATCTATTGAAACAAATTTAAGGTCAATAGTGTTACACTTTATATACATTTCTACTCTTGTTTAAGGTATTGTGCTTATGCACCTCATTAAAAATATAATGTATAATTAAGAAATACAGATTAATAGATAGTCATATATAAAAATCAAATTTTAATCATGTTAGTTAAGCTTTCTAGATACATAAAGATATATTTCAGGTCAATAAATGATCTTCAACACTTCAAAGACCTACAAATTTTAAAAGTTTTAAAAACTTAGACTTTTCACGACAGTGAAGCATGTCTCCTTCTGGCAGCACCAGTTACTTCAGAAAGGTTCATGGATACTGAAAAGCTCATTGTGGAATTTCCCTTCAGTGTGACAAGGCTAACAAGTTGGGCCACTGTTCTTCCTTATACTGGACATGCAGGGCCCACAGAAATGTGACTGCTGAACTTTCCAAAACAAAGGATAGTCCTTCGTGGTTCCTGCTTCACAGAAGAAACTGCCAGACATTCTGCAGGACACTGAAGAAAGCAACTAATGAACTTTGCCAGTACTAGGCAAAACAGATCTTCAAATTTTTTGCTTCATTGAAAAATCTACCAGATATTATGGGCCTATAGACTGAAGATGGATGCCCTAATATTACAAAAAAATCTTTGGGTGACTGTCCAAGCAGCGAGATGTCAGTTCTAGAACTTTGGAAGTTGCTTAGAATGCACTTCCTGTTTACTTAAGTACTATTATCTCCTTCTGGGGTCTTTGATGGAGTTGAAGTCTAAGTAGTTTAAATTATGGTTTTCCTTAGTTATGATAAAAGATAAATTAGATATAAAACTTTAAACTCATACAGATAAAACAGATGATAGTATATTTTCTTTAAATTTTGCCTAATGCAAATAGACTATTGTAACTAGAATGCTTGCTTGGTAACTGTTTTGTTACATGTAATTTTATTATGTTAAAGTTAAAAACATTCCTTTTATATTTAGACAGAAAAGGGGAGAAAATGTCGCATGTCCTTCTATATATACGTTCTTTTTTGGTTAATGAATAAAGCCAATTTGGCCAATGACTTAGCAGAGTAATGCTAGGCAGAGAATCTAAACAGAGATAGAGAGAATAGGCAGAGTCAAAGGAGACACTATGTAGCTGCAAAAGGAGTAGCATAAACATTGGTAAGCCACGGCCACGTGACAATGCACAAATTAATAGAAATGGGCCAATTTAAGATGTAAGAGCTAACTAGGAATACGCCTGAGCTGTTGGCCAAACTGTGTTATAATATGGTGTTATAATATAGTTTCTGTGTGATTATTTGGGTCCGAGAAGCTGGGAAAGTGCAGACTCTGTCTACAACTTTGAAATGAAGATATAAACCTAACAAACTATAAAACTTGATTAGCATAAGCCCAGTTCTTGACATCTGAAATCAAGTCTGCTCTCTCAGCTAATATTCACATTGTGCATTTAAGGATATAAGTCTGGTAATATACACTGAAAACCCAGACAGAGTAGCTGGTTGCCTGATATTCTTCCCTCCCTCTGTTTTACCCTCCCTTCCTTTCCTTTCTTCTCCCTTACCCCACTCTATTCCTCTCCCTATTCCTGCCTCTTCCCCTATATCTCATTCCCTCTGTTGTCCCTTCTTTTTGCTTCCTTCCTTCATCTCTAGTGAAGACCCTAAGAATTACATCCAGGTTGTGGAATATTTCCAAGAGTCCTGATCTAAGCATCTACTATAAGGAAAATAAAAATTTGTATGAGAACCTAAGAAGAAAAGAAGAAGAATCTTTTTATCTTTTTTTGTGTTTATGTTTCTTAGTTACATAGTTTTTGGTAAGATGTGTATCCATAAGAATTTTTCCAAATTAACTGGATTTGCTTACGTTTTTTGTGGAAAATATGGTACCATATTCAGTAAAGAATATATGATTAATATGTAATCAGTAAAGATATATATGTTGTTGACTGAGGGGTTTTTGTCCTGCCTGGTTTCTACAGTTGTTAAGTCTCACATAAATCACACAGAGGTCTACATTAACTATAAACTGATTGGCCCATTAGCTCAGGCTTATTATTAACTCTTATAACTTATATTAGCCCATTATTCTTGTCTATGTTAGCCATGTGACTTGGTACCTTTTTCGGCAAGGCAGTCACATCTTGCTTTTTCTGTGGCTGCATCAGAACTGCAGAATAGGACTTCCTTCTTCCCAGAATTCTCCTGTTCTCCTTGACCCGCCTCTACTTTCTGTCTGGTTGTCCTGCATATACTTCCTGCCTGGCTACTGGCCAATATCTCAAAACGTCTCAAAATGAAAATGAGGAAATTTTTAAGTCAGAGATTTGTGCTACTGGGATTTCTGGCATAGGAGACTATATGGTATTTGTAAACATAACTTGTAATGATGACCTCTTCAAATACTTGAATGTGACTTCTGGCAAGAAAGTTTTCAGTAAGTAGGGAGTATAAAGCTTAAGAACTCATTTTAAAACTATTAAAATACATTAGTTAAAATTAAACATGAAAATTTGCTTTTTATGAATGAAATTTGGATCAACAGTCTCTGGTTTTCCTTAGTATATATCTCCTTCTTCCCTGACCACTCCCTCCCTCTTTTTTTCTATCTTTTAATTTTTGGTCGTACAGCGAACCTAAGGTTTCATGTATATTAGGTAATTTCTCTACTCTGCTGAGTGATATCCTATGCCCTTTTTCTGTGGTTTTTGTTGTTTTGTTTTGTTTGTTTGACACAAGATCTTAATGATGTTGCTCAGCTAGTTTTGAACTCACTCTGTCTTCCAGACAAGTCTTGAAAATAGGATATTTTTTCCTCAGTCACTTGAGTAACTGGGATTATAGGCCTATACTACTTGGTCTAATTTTTTTTCTTTGACTTCTGTGAAGTGGTTTGAAAATAAAAAACAGTCCCCATCGGCTCATATATTTGAATGTTTAGGAAGTGTCACTTTTATTGAAATAATTGTGGAATTACTGGGGAAAGTGTATCACTGGGGTATTTCAAGGGCACAAGCGAGGCACAGTGGCATTCTCTCTCTTCCTGCTGCCTATGGATCCAGATTTAGAACTCTAAACTACCATCTCTGCCTGCATGTCACCATGCTCACTGTCTTGAGGATAATATACTAAACCTCTGAAACTGTAAGCAAGCCCCAATTAAATGTACTTTTTATGAGTTGCCATGGCCATGATGCCTCCTAACAGCAATAGAACAGTGACTATGACATCCTCCATCCCATCTCCTGCCACATACTCAGTGTTTATTTCTGACTAGGTGATCATCAGGAGATGGGACATTCAGATATTTCACATATATCCTGGCATTTTCAGTGGTCCCCTCCATCCCTGAGTACTCAAGCTTTCAGAATTTCTCCTTAGTCTAGTTATAAGTTCCTCTACCCAAGAATTAACAAACAACAACAACAGTGACACACACATCTTTTAAGAGTTTTTGAAGAATTTATTAATTTTATTTAAGGAATTAATAATTGACTATTACTTATTCTAACAAAGAAAATAGCATCTTATTTGGTAAACCAAAATAATATGATTTGTATGGAAGAATCCAACTCTCAAATTAGGTACCTTGAACATGGAAGCAGCTTACTATGTGATGAGTTAAGGGACTAAACTTAAAGAATGGTCAAAAGGAGATAGACAGAGATCTGAGAAATGAGTGGATATGGTCAGAACATCGACAGCCACCCCATTAGACGAGTAACCAGGCACATACATACTAATCAAATACCACAAAGACATTTGGCAATTTAGGCTCTGATCATGCCCTTAGATTTTAATTTATTTAAATGAAAGTCATTATGTAAGCTTCACACAAGAGAAAAGGTTGGAATTAATTCCCCTGTTGTGTTATTAAGCACAAATCAGTAGTTTCAAGCTATTCTTCAAAATTTTTTGGTTAATTATTGTCGAAGAATATTTGTGCCTTTTTTTTAAATGGAAGGCAGAGACTCTGTTGCCCAGGCTGGAGCTTGCTATGTACTCCATTTGGGAAAATAGCTTAGGAGAGTTTTCTTGAGTCAGACTTCTAGGTTACTGATGAGATTTATAGGCATGAGCCACAATGCCCAGAGGATAATTAATACTTTCACGAACAATCTACTATCATACTGTCATTGGACTTATTAAATTAATCAACATATTTTGACATTAAAGACAATTACACATCATTTTTTTCTTTTTGAGCCTACACGAAAGGAATGATTTTATGAGAACACACATGGGTTACCAGATCATTTTAATTGTTGGCTTTCAATTCTATGGATGTGCTCATCTGTGAAAGAAGTCTTAAAGGATACATTATTTTTGCAAATGACAACATGATAAGTATATTCTAAAAAAGTCATTTTGACATGGCTATCTATAGTAATCAAGCCTATAATCACAGCAACTGAGAAACTAAAGCAGGAAGATGGCTACCCCAAGGCCAACCTAGACAGCCTAATGATACCTTGTCTCAAAACAGCAATATAACAAATTAAAAAACAAAACAGAAAGACATCAGAGCAGACTCATAAGGAATGGAAACAATGAAAGATTCTGATAAAGAAAATAAATCTCTAATAACATGATGCTATCAAGAGGATAAAGGTGTCTCTTAGAAATAAATCTTTTGAAAAGGCCATTATAGTTTTTTTCTGTGTTGTTCACATATATCTTAGTCACTGTTCTATTGCTATGAAGAGACACCATGATCACCACAACTCATAAGTGAAAGTATTTAATTGGAGCTTTCTTACAGTTTCAGAGGTTTAATCCATTATTATCATGGCAGGAAGCATGGCACCATACAGGCAGAAAGCCCAGAGTTCTACATCCATATCTACAGCAAGCAGGAAGAGAAAGAAAAACTCTGGGCATGGCTTGAGCTTCTGAAAACTCAAAGTCCACCCCCAGTGACCCACTTCTACAATCAAGGTCATACCTGTTCCTAATATCTGTCTAGTAGCACCATTCCCTAATGACCAAGCATTTAAATATATGAGTCTACTGGAGCCAGTCTTAGCCAAACCACCACCGTCCCAATCATTAAGAATGACCATTGTGGGTTGAAGAGAAGGCTCATAGATATGAGAACTTGCTGCGTTTTTTCCAGAGAACCTGAGTTCAGTTTCCAGAACCTATGTCCACAGTCATAACCATCTATAACTACATCCAGAGAATCTCTCTGTTTCTCTTTCTCTCTCACACAAATACATACACACTATGGAAAAAACGGAATTTATTTTAAAAATTGAATGTGTAATAGAGAAATGAATATTCATTTGACAAACAATTGCTGAACTTTTAAAGAGCATATAAATGAAGAGAGAGCTTAGATAGTTTCCAGATACAAATCATACATGTGTGAGAAAGTACTTATTCATCAGTTAATTTCACCAACTCCCAGAAGAAATGGAAATGTTATTATAATCTTTTAACACTTGGAAAATCTGCTGAATCTTTTGCATGTATATTATTTTAAAAAAAGAAAAGAAAAAATGCTATCCCAGTTCAATTAAATGAAATTTATAGGAAGACAGTCTGCCCTGACTCAGTCTTCTGAGTGTAGTATGTATCCCAGCCATGCCCGTCTATTCACTCATAGTTTCTCCAACAGTGCATCTTCCTTTAAACCTTCTTGATTTGTATATAGTCTGTCAACAAATATTTGACTTCCCTTGTATAAACTTCTATTCTAAGAACTGACTTTATAATTCTTGGTTGAGAGATTAGTGAGGAAAGTCATTAATTTTTATAGTTAATATCAAGTAATTCACATTCATTTAGGATCATTGTAGAAAAAGATGGGCAATCCAAAGAGACCACTTTAAATTCTTGGCTACATGACCTAATGAAATTAACATGAGGGTTTATAAATATCAAATCCTAAAATTACTGTGTCTATAAATAATTTCTCTAGGGTTCCAGAATGTTAAAAAGCTCCAAGAATTAGAGACATATTTTATTACTGTCAATATGGCTTCCTAAAGAAAATGACTTATTGCTGTTGAGGTCAGAGTATCCTATGTATTCAAGTCATGTTGATAGGCTTAAACTATAATTGTGCTCTCCCACTCTCAGAATATTGGACTACCCATAGCTAACAAAAAAGATTTGACAATTTATCATTTCTTTCTCATTCTCAAAGGCAGACTGATACTGCCTTTTTCTTTTGCCCTTTTCCTTGTTCATTATTTGACTAGTATCAGGTTAAAATATTTGGCATGAACAATATTTTGAAAGTTTGGCTTGAATACAGGGCTTTCAAAGATCAGTGGCAGCATCAGGAAGCCACGCCAGGATGAAGGCTGGAAGGCACACGTGACTGAGTCCATCTGTAGAAGTTGCTTTTGATGATACAACAAGAATAAATAAGCACAACAAAGGGTGGTAAATGATCCTAGCCATGAGCTCAGTACTCAGAAAGACCGTGGAAGACACTGGTGCAGAGAAACAGCATTGCTCCCAAGATGATTCTTTTTCTTTTTTCTTTTGTGGTCCTCACACTTTTTTTAAAAACTGATTTTATTGAGCTATACATTTTTTTCTCTGCTATATTTTGAGAGGCAAAACCCATTTAGAAAATGCACATAGCTTCTGTGTTTGCTCTGTCCCTTATATGTTTTTATCTCTCTCCTTCATGTTGGCATTACTAATATTTAGTAAAATTGACACTGAAACCCCGAGAAGGTGTCTCACTGTGTAATATCTTTGCAAGTTTTTGATCAATAGCATACCTTTCTTGCAGAACACAGTAGTCAGTGCATGAGAAATTATTTTCTTACCAAGCAATAACTAAAACATCAGCAAAATAAATGTTTTGTTAAAATGTCACATGTAGAAAACAAGCATAGCAACACGGATACAAGCCAGGTCAGCGATATTTGTAGAAGACATGATAGAAAAACATGAAGGCTAACTAGAGGCAATGTTAAATCAGTTTTAAATATGGCAAAGGCAAGCATCTCCCCACAGTATTTTCACATAATGTAGTAGTTCTATTTTGGAGTTAGAGGTACAGATATGCATAATATTGAACAAATGAGAATTGAACATTTGTGCTTAGAGATGACAAGTGGCGTGCCCTGGATCCATGGCTTACTCTGACAATGTAAGAGAATTACTCATTATATAATCTTCTAAGAGAGATTTCATTTTCTGCCTAGAATTTTTCCTTGAAGTTTATCTTATATTTTCATTTTTTTCACTATGAATCTCCACTAATTGGACTGAAAATTTTTAAAAGGAGAGCAAAGTACAGAATAATGAGAACATTTGCTTTCATTGTTCAGTTTTGTGCTCCAAGTATGCCCCAAGAGAGTCAGAGTGTGGATCTTCTGCTCCATCTGAGAATAATGCCACCAGAAAGCAGTCTGCTCTCAATATGATTGTAATTGATGTCCTCACTGTCAAAGAAGCCCCAAATATGTGCCTTTGAGCCACAGAGTGCTCATCATAGCCTCGATGATTTCTGGTTTATACTGTACCTGGAAAGTGACTCAGAGAACTGGAGATCAGACAACAACAAAAACACTGTGTTCCTTCCTATCAGGAGGTTCGGTGAATCTCACTGTTATGTGATCTCAATATTGTGTACAAATTTTTTAAGGTTTTACTTGTTTGTGTTAATCCTCTAAGTACAAATATAGGGTAATGTATACACTTATAGCATTCATCAATAAAATACAATCATTCTTTCTTAATTTTACTCAAAATATATCTACCCATTGATAACATTATGACTATTCTGTGAACACATATATATGAATAAATGATTAAAATGGTTCATTTTAACACAAAGGGACATAATTTTGGAATTATTAAAGTAAAAATTTTGTGATTCAGAAATAGCCCTATACAAATACATATACCTTAAAAATACAATGATACATCTGTAGAAATGACAACAGTAATATTAAATTCAGTAGAGTAAGTCCCACATCACCATCATCTTGCTTGTAATAAGTATAGAGTAAGAGGTATTCTCAGTGACCAAAGGAGACAAGGGGTGTATTGTGGACACAGTAGTAGGCCATCATGTGTCTAGAGATGAGACATCCCATTTAAATGATGAACATGAACAGAAAAGAAATCAATAAAAGTAAACCTTGGAGTAAGGCTGTGTGTGTGCCTTCCCCTCATGATGCCCAGGGTTTGATTGTAAGCAAAATGGAAACAGAGACTATCAAACTTAGCAGCTGCATGTAACCCAAAAACATACATTCTGCTGCTCACAGAGGCTAGATGGCAACAGGAAATCCGGTTTCCCTAGCAAGAAGAACATCCAACCTCACCACAAATATGGGTTGGCCTAAGAAGAGGTTGAGTCAAATATAATAATAAGAAAATGAGCTATAAAGTAGGACATATAGCTCATTAATGCAGGATAGGATGTAATTCATACAGGATGACATGTAAAAATATACATGAAAACAATTATAGGAAAGATCACATAATAAGTAGTCTACAATAAATTAAAAAAGAAAAATGATGAATTAGTATGTATATATGTTAATGAATTAATCCAAGAACTTGGAAATTTAACTTGTGTTTCTGGAATGTAGCTAATACTGTAATTTAAATTGTAAACATTTAATAGATGCTTCCTATACATAACACACAGGTGAAATCTGCCTTTCCGTGAAATACTTTAAAATATTCTAGTAAAGTAATGTTTAGGCTAAAAGGAACACGTTCCAAAAAATGTTTTGTTTTTTTTTTTTTGGTTTTGTTGTTAGTGTTTGTTTTTCGGTTTGTTTTCTGTGAAGTGCCAATGCAATATAACCTCCCATGGCATCAAGAAAATCCTCCAAATTTGTTTGATGCTAAGTATAAAAATTTTCTTTAAAATAATAGCTGATTTTATTCTCTCTCTCTCTCTCTCCCTTACCCTCCCCCCCCCCCTCTGACTCATAGAGTAGCCTCTATCCAAAAGCAATAATATCCTGACCTGGGTTTACTTGGCAGTCACACAAGTGACCAGATCTAACATCAGGTACTAAAGTATTGTGGAATCTCTAGCTGACAGATGCAGCTCTCTACCATTGAGCATCAGGAATCACAGGGGAAATAAAAAGAAAAAAATGCAAAGAAGCAGATTAATTTGAAACAGAGATCATTTTAAAAGAAGAACACTTCATGTGAATGGTTTAACGTGAATTACCTTAAGGAATTATCTTTTAATATTATTATAGTTGTACAATTAATCATATTATTTAAAGTGTGCCAGATTAGAGAAGTGAGGGAATTTTGCTCTCTTGCCCTTTCTCTCTGCCAGAATGGGTTTCTGAGTGAATAGCAATCTCCTTTTAACAGCTGTTAAATGACAAGGTAAAAAGTACACCCAACCATTCATTTCCATTTTGACATTAATGCAGTGGGTTGTGTTTGTTTGTTTTTGTTGTTTGTTTGTTTTTATCTTTGTTTGGTCTTGCTGTGTTACTTACAATTTTCCCTCCTTTTCTTCATCAATAAAGATGTGTAAAAATAGGGGAAGAGGGTGCTGTTGATACATATGAAATTGTTTTGAATGGATAATAGTGTGTGTGAGAGAGAAAGAGGACATATATAAATGGTAGGAGAGTGGTATTGATTGGGAGAAGGATGTGGCTGCTCAGAGGGTTGCAGTGAAGTGCAAGGTTGGAGCAGAGGACCTTGGTCAGTGCCTGGTCACCTGGATGTGTGAGAGGCTCTGTGCTTTCTTGGATGATGAGAACTGGACAGGGAAATCCAGGTAAACTACTTCTAGCTCCATTTCTTTATATCACAGATGGTTTTAGCATGGAGACTTGTGTGATCCAGAATATTACAGATAAAATAATCCTAGGATAATTATTTGTCCTTCTAGTCTCTGTCAAGCCATAAACTACCAACTCACTTCTCTCACGACTTTTCTAATGCCAAAACTTGTCTCAATCATGCAAAATTGAGATGCATCTGTTATTATTGGGTTTGTTTTCTTTACTAATTTTCAATGATTTATCATTCAAATGATTAAGATTTATGTTTTAAAAACTCATTTATTTTAGAAATATATCTTTTCCTTTTTTATCAAAATAGATTCTGTTCATAGAATACATACTAATTATGCTTCTCCCCCTCCTACTCCTCCCAGTTGCCCCCCACCTTTCCTCCCATTTAGTTCCGTACTCTTTGTTTCTCTCATTAGAAAACAAACAGGTAACTAAGAAATAATAGTAAAATAAACCAAGATAAAACAAAACAAACAAATCAAATTAGGACAAAACAAACAATGGGAAAAACACAAAAAACCCACAAATGACTGCAGACACACCCACACACACACACACACCCGTTCTTACATATAGGACACCCACAAAAAAAAAAAACAGAACAGAAAGCCATAATGTGTGTGTGTGTGTGTGTATAAAAGATTTGAAGATATATATATATATATATATATATATATATATATATATATATATATCTGACACACATATAGGAGACAAAGGTCCTCCAAATATGCCATTAAGTTCAATATGTGTTGGCTGTTTGTTGCTGGATTTGGGGCCGACCTTTAAGAGTGGTTTGTTTCCCCAGTGAGATTCCAATTGTGAAAACAATTTTTTTTGTTTGCAAGTAGTTATCAATTAGAGTTGACCTCTTTGATTTATCATGATCTTAATGAATTTTGCCTTTAAGTCTATATAAGTAGACTATTCATCTATGTGCCTGAATTCATGTTGGAAACTATGAACAGCTGACTTCTAATCTCTGCCTAAGTTTGCAAGATAAATTTGACAATTACCATTCTTGATGAGGTAAATGAAGCTCATGGTATTTAAAAACGTGCCAGAATTGTAGATAAATGGTTTGTTTCACTTTACTGAGCTCAAAATACAGTAAATATTGATGAATTAAGTTGGGAAATCATGAAATAGTTTAACTCATTGGTCATTCTCATGCAGTTTCAGGGTAGGAACTGTCTACTGCAGAGTGTAGTTATGTCTCCAAGCCAGCTTTCAGGATCCATTTCCCTCTGAGCCCACATATATTGTTGAGTTGTTAAGTTCTTGATAAATGAAAAGAGTGTAGGGCAACTCAAGTCTATGGATAGAATCTTTTCATTTTAATATTTCCTCCTAAAACTTCAAATTACCTCCCACTTTCCAGTTATCCCAACACACATCTGTGTAGTTGCGAGAAGGTATGAAGTCTGTAGTCAACAGGTAGGTCCTGTGTAAGGCTAAGATTGACCTATTTTAACCACGTGATCTGCCTTCTAATCTTCTAAACTTCTAAGATCACATACTTCTATCTTGTTACACCCCAGTGTCTTCACTGTCAATCATTGGGACAGTATTTAATTAATAAATTCAATATTATTATTCCCCATGTGTTCTGGTCCCCAGAACACATCTTGCTATTTGTTACTAATTAATTCACTACACGTGGATGGTTGGGTTTTATTGTTTTTGCCCAAGCCTTTAAGGGACAAACACAGTCTTTTTCTTACATTAAGCCTTAATGAGCCTGGCTCTCATAACTTTTATATACATAATAAATTGAAAAGCTAAACCACATCAAAGCTTCATTTTCAATTCTTGCTATGGCGTCTCGGTAGTTAAAATGTCCACATGACAAATGTAGAGTGAGTGCTGTTATTGCCTCTTTAAAGACAAGTTTACATTACCATTGGCTCAGCGGGAACTCAGCCAGGCCTTGCCAGTGGCCTATCATGGTTCTTCACTTCCACACAGTGGCAGCAGTGTGCGTTCAAACAAATGTAGCTTCCATTTCTGCTCTACTTTATGCTCCTTCTTGCGTGATATCAATTCCAAGTTTCTTATCTACTCCGAGCCTCAGTTTCTGTATTGGTAGTTACCAATAGATCATTTCAGAGCTGTTATTAGCATTATCTATGCTGTATCAAAACTCCTTCTCTGATTGTGTTTATTCCTATATTAAAATCACATACACACACTAAAGCAAAACAAGTTTCAAGTATATCATAATTTATTGAGCATGTTCTGTACTGGATGTCTGCATTTTGCATGTTTGATAGCACATTAGAGAGAGGTAAGACATAGAATGTGTCATGGAGGAACTCTGTCGAGGAAGACACTTGTGAGTGCTACATAGACCTATATTTGCAAAAATAATCAGCCAAAATATAAAATTGACTTTAGTTATTTCCTGAACTATAGACATTGGAGCTAGTAAATATTCGACCCTTTCTCCTCTACTGTCTAGAAATTCTGACCCAGAATCAACAGTTCCAGGTCAACATCCCCACATTGCTGAGAGAATAAAGAACAATCTGGTCCATGATCATTGCCCATTGTCATCATTTATTCTTGGTGTCAGAATGGCACTGAAGATGACACACTGCAATTAGGACATATGTGCACTCTATGTGCCACTTCTGCTTGGTGACTTGTGTGGAGTTGGGTTCATGAAGCTGGGTCCTTCTTTATGAAGATTACACTCATGGTCTTCTGACTTCCTCCTTTGTCTTCGAATTCTGAGCAGCTGCCTAGGCAAACATTTCTTCATAGGAAATCACTGAGTCTGATTTCTATCACTCCAAAACACTAATACTGACAAAAACTGTAACTTTATTTCTCAAATTACGATTTTTTCTGTCTCAGGGTGACTCTCAGATCCTCCATGTTCTTCTCATCTCTGTCTCATCCCCATCTTCATCACTATCATCAAAAGTTTCACAGAAGCTCAAATCCTATTACCTGTTTTTTAATCTCTTTTTTATTGATTTTATTAAGCTACACAGTTTTATATACTCCCCTCCTTCCTCTACCCTACCCTTTAGCCCTCTCCCATGGTTCCCATG
This sequence comes from Microtus pennsylvanicus, assembly GCF_037038515.1. Taxonomy (NCBI): domain Eukaryota; kingdom Metazoa; phylum Chordata; class Mammalia; order Rodentia; family Cricetidae; genus Microtus; species Microtus pennsylvanicus. Next base: position 133,665,576 of record NC_134582.1, read on the forward strand.
CTTCCAATTTGTTCAGGAGATCTTGTTTTTTTCTACTTTCCAAATAGATTAGATCCATGTGTGTTTCTCTTAGGGTCCTCATTGTTGTCTAGGTTCTCTGGGAATGTTAATTGTAGGCTGGTTTTCTTTGCTTTATGTCTAAAAGCCACTTATGAGTGAATACGTGTGATATTTGTCTTTCTGGGTCTGGGTTACCTCACTCAATGTTTTCTAGATCCGTTTATCTGCCTGCAAATTTCAAGATGACATTTTTTTTCTGCTGTGTTATACTTTTTTTTGTAAATCTATCACATTTTCCTTATCATTCTTCAGTTGAGGGACATTTAGGTTGTTTCCAGATTCTGGCTATGACAAACAATGCTGCTATGAACATACTTGAGCACATATCCTTGTGGTACAATTGAGTATCCTTCAGGTATATACCCAAAATATTGCTGGGTCTTGAGGTAGGTTGTTTTCTAATTTTTTTGAGAAATTGCCATAGTGATAACCAAAGGGGCTATACTAATTTGCACTTGTACCGGCAATGCAGGAGTTTTCCCTTTACCCTAATCCTCTCCAATATAAGTTGTCATTAGTGGTGTTTTTGATATTGGCCATTTTTACAGGTGTGAGATGGAATCTCAGAGTTGTTTTGATTTGTATTTCTCTGATGACTAAGGATGTTGAACATTTCCTTGTCTTTCAGCCATTTTAGATTTCTCTGTTGAGAGTTCTCTGATTAGGTTTGTACTCCATTTTTTATTGGATTATTTGGTCTTATGATGACCAATTTCTCTAGTTATTTGCATATTTTGGAGATCAAACCTCTGTCCAATGGGTTGGTAAAGATCTTTTCTCATTCTGTAGGCTGCCGTTTTGTCTTGTTGACCATGTCCTTTGCTTTACAGAAGTTTTTCAGTTTCAGGGAGTCCCATTTATTAATTGTTTCTCTCAGTGTCTTTGCTACTGTTGTTATATTTAGGAATGCATGTGCCAATGCATTCAAGTGTACTTTCCACTTTCTCTTCTATGAGGTTCAGTGTGGTTGGCTATATTATATTGAGGTCTTTGACCCATGTGTACTTGAGTTTTGTGCATGGGGATAGATATGGATCTATTTTCATTCTTCTATGTGTTGATTTCTTGTTGTGCTAGCATCATTTGTTAAATATGCTTTATTTTTTTCCATTTTATATTTTTTGCTTCTTTGTCCAAAATTAGGGTTTGTAAGTGTCTGGATTAATAAATGGGTCTATGATTTAGTTCTGTTGGTCCTCCTGTCTGTTTTTATGACAATACCAGGATGTTTTCAGTACTGTAGCTCTATAGTAGAGTTTGAAGTCAGGGGTTGTATTGTATCCAGAAATTCCTTTATTGTACAGGATTGTCTTGGCTATCCTGGTATTTTTGATTTTTCATATGAAGTTGAGTATTGTTCTTTTGAGGTATGTGAAGATTTTTTTCTGAAATTTCGATGGGTGTTACACTGAATGTGTAGATTGCTTTTGGTAAGATTGCCTTTTTTACTATCTTAATTCTACCTACCTAAGAGCATGGGAGGTCTTTCCATTTTTGGTGTCTTCTTAAATTTCTTTCTTCAAAGATTAAAAGTTCTTGTAATACAAATCTTCCACTTGTTTGGTTAGAGTTACTCCAAGATATTTTATGCTATTTGTGGCTATTGTGAAGGGTAGTATTTCTCTGATTTCTTTCTCAGCCTATTTATCATCTTTGTAAAGGAGGACTACTGATTTTTTTTAGATAATCTTGTATCCTGCTACATTACTGATACCTGTTTTCATTACCATAATTGTTTTAGATGGTATAGCCTATACTCTACCTTACTCATAAAATTAAATTCCAAAGAGACCTTAAACATTTTTAAAATTATAACTCACTTGAAATCAAAATTAACAAAAGTCACATGAGAAAATTTGCAGTCATTTGTCTATTGAATATAAAGTCATGGATTATGTTGAAATTATTACTATAATTTCTTATGAATTACTAATGTAAATGTATGGCAGCATTATCTTGAAAATATGGTATGTGTAAAGTTATGCGTTCTAAAATTGGAATTAAAAATATCTAAGGTTGGAGAGGTGAGTTAGCACTCAAGGTCATGTGCTGCTTTACCAGGGAACCCGTGTTCAACCCACAATACACATATGGGTCGTTTGCAACCATGGCACTGGGATACCCACATAAGATGGTCTTGGACTTTACCTAGTCTTGCTACTTAATGTCTCTAATTCCCTTCTTATATTTTCACTTTATTATGCTGGTTGGGATTTCCAAAATAATAAAACATTTAAATATTTCACAATCTTTGATAATGTGGTTCTCTTTGCTAGGAATAACCTTTGGAATAACCCTTTCTTTCCTTGAAGTTAACTATGCCATTTTCTGTGTATATATATAATAATATTAGTTTTAATTTCATTTTCTTTTATAATATTATATCAACAAGTACAGGGGTACTTGCCACAAATCAAATGTTCAATCAATAAGTTTTAAAGTATAAAATGAATATATTTATCATGTTAAAGTTCTAAGATTTAGTTAATAAACATTTATCAAATTTCATTTTCATTCTGTATTAATTAATGTGTAAATTTATATATTTTATTATTTTCTATTACCTTTTCTACTTTACTCATACATTTTAATTTGCTAGTACTTTGTTTACTCTACCTGTTGCATTATTATTTAAAGTAAAATAATAGACATTTTGATTTGTATCTTGTCAGGAAAATACAAAACAATGCCTACTTTTAAGTGTCCAGTAAATTATTAAAGCAAGAAAACACTTCTTCATGCCAAATATATACTGTTCATAATAGACAAACAGCTTTGTACATTTTATTCTGTTAAATAGCATTGGTTTAAAGCCACTTTACCTTGAGATTTTACTTCTATACTTGGTGAAAACAATTATTCTGAAATAGCAACAATGTTGATACTTTGTGAAGAGAAATTTAGATAAGTCACATTGATGCCCTCAGTTTCCTTCCATTGTTGCCTTATGTGCATGCATTTATAGGTTATTTCTCATTATTCCTCCCTCCTCTCCTAGAGGATGAGCGAGCCGATTTATGTGCCCTAATTTCATAATAAAACACTGTCCTTCGTTTGCATTGACTGGTTATCAACCTTCATAAGTGACAATGTGCCAAGGGACAGTCACCATCATTCATTACTGACATCTTGCTTTTGACCTTGCTGCCTTTTCTGATTATTCTTTCTGTCTTGTGCTTTCTAGGGACTTTTCATTCTCATTTTTTTGCCATTGTTTTTCTACGTTCATCATTTTTTTCTCTTTTAAAAATGATATGTAGTGTGAAAGACAGGGAATCTGGCCAATGAGCACTCAGTAGGGAATAATCTTGAATATCATAGATGGGGATTTTAATTGGGCTGGTGACACTTTTCTACACAGAGTACAGCAAAGACTTTCAAGAGTCATCTGTAGGGCACTCTACCAGAGGAGCAGATCCATCGTGTATTCCATATAAACATATATCTCAATAAACTCCTGCATTACCTGAGACTTTGATCAATTACTGTATGTTCTAGGAAAGTTGCCTAACTGTTAAAGAAAAAAATAACCCTTAGTGACCTTTCTGTAATTAATCTTTTCTGTCCCTCTAGCTACTCTTCAACCACACAGAAACTTAATATTAATTATAAATGCTTGTCCTATAATTTAGGCTCATTTTTAGCTATCTCCTATAACTTAAATTATCCCATTTCTATTAATCGATGTGCTGCCATGAGGCACACTTACTTCTTGTATGAACTTCCCATGCTTGCTCTGCGTCTCATGGTATCTCCTCTTGACTCACTTTACTCCACCCTCTTCTTCCCAGCATCTCAGCACTGCAGCTGGCAAGAGACTATGTAACTAGAAAACCACACTTGGCTCAGGTTTTTTGTGTGTTTGGAACGTTTTTTTAAAAGCTCTCTCAGATTTTACATGGACCTATGTTGCCTGATGGTGGGTGCCATTTGTATGCAGAATTCTTCTGTGTCCCAGCAGCCACCCCCCAAATAACCACACAGAGACTTATTATTAAGTATAAATGCTTGGCTGGTAACTTAGGTTTGTTTTCAGCTAGCTCTTATAACTCAAATTATTTCTTTCTGTTAAAATATGTGCTTCCATAAGGCAGATATTTTTCCTGTACACACTTCACATGTTCTTCATGTATATTCTTCGCTCTGCAGCTCATGGTGTCTCCATCAACTCCACCCTTCTTCTCCCCAGCAGTTTCTGTGTCCTGACACTCCTGCCTAGCCCTCTGCCAAACAGCTTTTGTTAATGATGAGAGCAACAGATCTTTGCAGTGTATGGTATGAAATGATTATTCCACAGCACTTTTCAGCTTTAATTTAACATTCATTCACCCATGCAATTTAAATCCATTAAAATTTGTAAGTGTAAGAATATCAAATGATGTGAATCATTATGTGTGTGTGTGTGTGTGTGTGAGTGTGTGTGTGTGCTAGTGCAGACCTATTATGTCCTGTGCTTGCTGCTTCCATCTCTGTCAGCTCTTATGTACCTTGCTTAGTTGATTCAGAGGGCCTTGTTCTCCTGGTGTCCCCCATTCCCTCTGGCTCTTCCAATCTTTTCACCTTCTCCCCTGTGGGATTCCCCAAGATCTAATGGAACAGATTTAATAAATACTTCTATTTAGAATCTCTCTGCTGTAATGACTGGCCATGGGTCTCTGAATATGTTACCATCTGGAGAAAGTCTCTCTAATGTTGACTGGATAAGGTACTGATCTATGAGTATAAAGGAATAACATTAGGAGTGTTTTCTTTTTTTTTCTTTCTTTTTATTTTTTTATTGAAAGAAAAAAAAAAGAAATTCCCGCCTCCTCCCAGCCTCCCATTTCCCTCCCCCTCCTCCCACCCTTCTCCCCCTCCCCCCACTCCTCTCCCCCTCCCTCTCCAGTCCGAAGAGCAGTCAGGGTTCCCTGCCCTGTGGAAAGTCCAAGGTCCTCCCTCCTCTATCCAGGTCTAGGAAGGTGAACATCCATACTTGCTAGGCTCCCACAAAGCCAGAACATGAAGTAGGATCAAAACCCAGTGCCATTGTCTTTGGCTTCTCATCAGCCCTCATTGTCTGCCATGTTCAAAGAGTCCGGTTTTATCCCATGCTTTTTCAGTCACAGTCCAGATGGCCTTGGTGAGCTCCCAATAGATCAGCCCCACTGTCTCAGTGGGTGGGTGCACTCCTCGTTGTCCTGAATGGGGAAACTTGGGGAAACGGGATGATTGGGAGAAAGGAAGGTTGGATAGAGGAGCAGGGAATCACATAACTTAATTAAGGGAGCCATCTTAGGGTTGGCAAGAGACTTGAACCTAGAGGGGCTCCCAGGTGCCCAGGGCGATGTGCCCAGTTAGCTCCTTGGGCAGCTGAGGAGAGGGAACCTGAAATGACCCTATAGCCATACTGATGAATATTTTACATTATCACCATAGAACCTTCATCTGGCGATGGATGGAGATAGAGACAGAGACCCACACTGGAGCATCGGACTGAGCTCCCAAGGTCCCAATGAAGAGCAGAAGGAGAGAGAACATGAGCAAGGAAATTAGGAGTGATTTCATTCGTACTTTTTTTCAACCAGCAGTGTTTGGTTTTACCCTAGGTCTCTGGGCTACCCAGTCTCTGGTTGTTAGTTATTTAAGTAGAGCCAGGCAAGGTCCTTGTATTTGTAGACCATAAACTGCCCTGGAGAAATCAACCAGTGTAATTTTGTAAAGTGCATCATTAAGGAAGTTTTAAATATTAAAGCAAATTGGTGCTACATGAGTGTGACATAATAAAGTCTGAACATTCCAAAAAAAATTATCAAGGGGTTGAATAAGAAAAAGGAAAAAGGTCAGGCATGAATAAAGATTTCTAATCATAGCATTCCTATTATCCTTCTCCTTTGACCCTAAACTAACCCTAAGACTCATCAAATGTTTGAAAAAGAAACCTAAATAATTTATGTTTCTTATAAATAGTCTTAAAGTCACTTTATAGTCTATACATTCATTTAAAAATGTAATTGTTGTTCTTTTCAGACACACATGCATATTGGATAGATTCACTATACATACCATTATTTATTGAACACCTGCTATGTAAAAGCCACTATGCTTAGTGCTATGTATCAGGTTCTTCCTGTCATTTATGTTTACCTAATGATAGAAGCAGATATCTGTTAATTAATCATGGTAGGGAGGATTGTATTTTTTTACACTTTAAAAAAGTAAGTATAGTACTGTGTATTCTTGAATTATGTATTAGGTAGTTATGTCCTTCTTGAGGACACCAATGAAGGCTGCCAAGAGAAAGTGTTGATTAAGCTGAAACATAAGTAGGAATAACTAGGTTCAGGTTTGTTAAATCCCAAGAACATTTTGTATAGATGTCCAAAACTAGTGATGGGACATTAAAAGACTGATAAAGGGTGGCTTTAAGAGGAACGGGAAGAATGAAAAGAAGCTAGGTAGAGAATGAGGCTGGGGAACAGCCTCTGTACCTTGTAAGTTGTAAATGCTTTTGTCGTGAACTTTATAGCTGAATATTGTAACTACATCACTCCCAACCATCTGTCCTCTTCTATTCCCTCCTGTATTCCAACCAAATCTGCCAAATTCAAGAACTCTTCATAGTTATTATTGTTACATCTATGTACATATACATATGTATGCACACATATGCACACAACTTACTGAGTCAGTTTAGCATGGCGATTTTATACATATGTCCATGGATGGCCACTTTTATCAACCTAAATCAGGTTTGGGGAGTCTTATATCATGTGGCTTATTGTCAATCTATTTAAAACTCAGAACAGTTTGGGGAAAAGTTTCTAGGAAACAATCATTCCTATTTCAGTTGAGCAGTAGAGCTTAATTTGTGACTACTTAGAAACTCCTTTGCAAAGTACATGTGACCGTGAGGGTGGGCTCTACAGTGAAAAGGCCGAAAATATAGTGTAGTTTGTGACCAAAATACCCTAGAGGTCAGCAGGACTAAAATACATGTGACATCTCCACTAGGGTTGGGTTTCATTAAGTGAGATCTAAAGGTCATAATCTAAGGAGGGAGTGTCTAGACATTTTGGTGAGGTCTGCCCCTCTAGCAAAGGGCAGGTGAGGTCTGCCTCCACAGAGAGCATAAAAGATATCAGGTCCTTAACAATGTGCAACCCCAGCCTTCCAGGTGGGAAACAGTGAATTTCTCCTCTGAGAGATCCCTGCATGTTTAACAATCCTAGTTCTCTAGTGTTATGTGGGCACAAGGACCTTTGTGCCCCTAACCATCTGTAGCTCTTCATCTATGGATGAGGCCATGTGGAATTTTCTCCGAACGTGTTGGTATGTAAACCGATGCTGTCATTGTGGTGACCTTAATCAGGCAACTATAATAGTTAATATTTAATGGGTATGTTTACCCTGTCATGTTCTAGAAACAAGACCAACCCAGACAACATTCTGAGCCTCAGGCTCTAACAGTCTTTTCACCTTCTTTTCGGTATTTTTTCCAGATTCTTCAGTTTAGGGACTGCCTTGCATATGTATCAGTTGGGGTTGGAAGCTCCACCATTTCTTATTCTTTACATTTTGAGCAGCCATGGCTTTCTGTAGTAGTTTCTATCTGTTGCTAGTTGCTATAAGTACTTAGACTACAGTAGGAGATTTCATTGATTTTGGTTAGTGGCAATATCAATTTCTTCTAGCCATAATTAGTTTGTTAGGTTACACTGCCAGGTATAAATTCCCTCTTATCAAGAACACCTTAAGTTCAGTGTTATTATATAAGGTACAATAAATGGAAGAAATACTTTAAAACTCCTATGAAACCAGTATTACTCTAAACCACATACCCTATAAAGACAAGACAACAAAGTTGCAAACTGAATAAGAACATACATCGAAAAGATAGTCATTATAAGCAAATTGGCTTTACATAAGTCATTAAAATTTAATAAATCATATAAATGCATTTAAAAAACAGATAATATCTGCTCATCTCAATAGATTCAGAAGAGATCTTTCACAAATCCCAGCATGCCTTCGTGATAAAAGTCCTAAGAGAGCAGGATTTGAGGTAGCATACCTCGACACAGTAAAGCCTGCATGTAACAAATCAAATCCAATGTCATCCTAAATGGAGAAAAGCCCAAAGCATTCCCACTAATGTCAAGGACAATATAGGACTATCTCCTTTACCCACTCCCATTTAATATAGTGTTTGAAGTACTAGCTAAAACAATGAGACACAAGAAAGAAATCAAAGAAGGAGGGCAAGGAAGAGGAGAAAGAGGAAAAGGATGGTGTTCCAGAATCATCTCCGGTTAAGGAGTATCTTGAGGACACCTTGAGTGAATGATTAAGGGCCACACATATCAGGTACTGAGCTGTTTAATGTAAACATTCAACATATGATGATTCATTTTTACCTTTGTAAAAGAAAATAACTTAATCTTCTTCAACTATATTTGAAGATCAAAAGACATCCAGCATGTTTGTATTATTGATTCTGATCATAAAAATTGAATATGAAGATGAAAAAGAAATTAACACCTGTCTGGCGAATGGAAAACACAAATGAATGTCATATGTGAGGCCATTGAGACTATTTTGGGTCATGTTAAGTATGTTCTTCTTAATGCCAAAGGAAGACCCTTTGAGGGATATTTTTCAGTCTTAAAATGGAAATGCATATGCTTACCAATGTGTGGGGATATGTAAATTATATTTATCCTTGTGTGAATAGGAGAAAATAAAGATTGTTATATATCATGTGAGGTTATGATGCTATATTTAGAAATCCTCAATATCACAGAAAGTTGGATTAAAATAAGCATGATCTAAAGAAATGATTTGTATAACCCTAGCTTTATTAATTTTTATATTTTTCATTAAACTCCCCATTTCACTTGAGAGTCTTATTTTGGTTACAGGAACCTGTGAAGAATATTTTCACAAAATAAATTTTGGGGTTATAGATTTGCCCTTCCAGCAATAAAGTGAATATATTCTACCTAAAATAACTTCATAACAAACATAAAATGAATATTTCATAAAGTGTCTGTGGCCACACATCCAAACAAAGGATGCTTTGCTTTGCCTCCCACGTCTTAAAAAGACAGGTGCCACTAACTCCAGAATTCCCTCCAGATGTTTCCTAGTAGTTTGCAAGAAGTTTCTGTGCAGATTATCTCATGTTTTACATGCGCTAACTGCTCTTGATTTCCATCTTATTTTTAATGAAAATATCATTAACTTATACATAAACATTAAACATATTTGTGTATAGTTTAAAAATGTGTGTGACTTCTAAATGTCAGTACTTGTCAGTTTGCTTCAGTTGAATGATTAGATTTGTTTAAGATTTATTTGTTTTTGTTATGTGTATGGGAGTATGTATGAATGTATATATGTATGTGTACCACACACATGCAGGTACCCATGGAAGCAAGAAGAAGGCATCAGAGTTCCTAAAACGGGAGTTGCAGGTGCTTGTGAACTCCTCATGTGGCTGCTGGGAACCAAACTGGGTCCTCTGCAAGAGCAGTAATAGCTCTTTCTCACTGAGCCATCTTTCCAGACCAGTTTTCATCTCAAATGTTTGGAAGATCATTTTCTGTTTAATAAATACAAAAAATACAAATCATTCTTTTATATTTTCAAAAGGTATTTTATTATAACTGTAGAGTATATATTTTTACCAGTAAAGTCATCTATATGAGCGGAATCACATTGTGTTCTAGTCTTCTCTGATAAATGAGGGTCAGTTTTGGTTTCTATGAGATGATTCAGTTCCATATTTATAAAGTGAATTTTATTGTGCTGTCATTTAGATTCAACATAATTCCTGCATAGTGTCCAATCTCTTGGGGTATTAAAGATTTCATTATCTTTTTGTCATTGTTACTCTTGTTTAAAAATATTTAAAGCTTTCCCAGTTGATGAATTTAAAAAAAGGTTAAGTCAAAAAGAATTTATAAACACACTAGATATACAAAATACATTTTATTTAATTGTATTATTTGGAGGCTATTCTCTCTGTGTTTATTATGTTAATTTGAGTTAAGGTCAGTAGGTCTAATAGCTATTGCTTTCCCAGCTTTACAAATTTGATTTCATAGATCAAATTACCATAAATATATTGTTAATAAATATCATATACTATATGTAAATAAGAAATACATTAAAACTTATAGGGTGATTTTTTATCTTACACAGATTGATATAATTTCATAAAAATAGTAGAGGGATCATCTATATATTCCATGGTCACTCATTATTATCATCTAAAATCCAACTGCTTATATTTACCATTATAAAAATTCAAAATTTTATCTAAAGTTCATACTTAAGATACAGTATCTTAGTTTTACACCCAATGTTTAAACCCTATTTCTTACCTAGGCTTTCATTTTTTTAGTATAAAATCCTTGTTTCTTTATGAACTTTATTAACTATAATTCATTGCTAATGTGCAATTATTTTCCTTTTTCTTACAAATATATTTATTTTAAAATTTATTATGTCTTTGAGTTTGCTATACACACATCATTCATGCATTTAGACTGGTTTGTCAGATTGTAAATCATTTGGACTATTCAACTTCCTGAGCAATACATTGGGGTCATTTTATTTTATTTTTTAAAAATGTTTTGTGGGAGGGCTTTATTATTTTTTAAAAAATTTATTTATATATTAAGGATTTCTGCCTCCTCCCCGCCACCGCCTCCCATTTCCCTCTCCCTCCCCCGATCAAGTCCCTCTCCCTCATCAGCTCAAAGAACAATCAGGGTTCCCTGACCTGTGGGAAGTCCAAGGACCACCCACCTCCATCCAGGTTTAGTAAGGTGAGCATCCAAACTGCCTAGGCTCCCACAAAGCCAGTACGTGCAGTAGAATCAAAAACCCATTGCCATTGTTCTTGAGTTCTCAGTAGTCCTCATTGTCCACTATGTTTAGCAAGTCCGGTTTTATCCCATGCTTTTTTAGACCCAGGCCAGCTGGCCTTGGTGAATTTCCAGTAAAACATCCCCATTGTCTCAGTGTGTGGGTGTACCCATCGCGGTTCTGAGTTCCTTGTTCGTGCTCTCTCTCCTTCTGCTCCTGATTTGGACCTTGAGATTTCTGTCAGGGGCTCCAATGTGGGTCTCTGTCTCTGTCTCCTTTCATCGCCTGATGAAGGTTAATATTCAGGAGGATGCCTATATGTTTGTCTTTGGATTCACCTTCTTATTTAGCTTCTCTAGGATCGCGAATTATAAGCTCAATGTCCTTTATTTATGGCTAGAAACCAAATATGGGTGAGTACATCCCATGTTCCTCTTTTTGGGTCTGGCTTACCTCACTCAAGATAGCGTTTTCTATTTCCATCCATTTGTACGCAAAATTCAATTGCATGGGTTTTGATTGATGCCCAATGTCTTATGTTTACTGTTGTATTTAATATTGCATAGAAATTTAGAATTGTAAAGGAATGTATTTATAGGAAAGTTTTCCTGTTGTAAAAATTACCCTCTATAAATCACCTATACAGTTACCTTCTGATATTCCCAAACCTTTGGTTGTCAGAAAGCCTTTGCTAGCAGTGCAGTTTTGAATCCTCTAATGTCTTGGCAACTGCATTTGAGAGTGTTTACAAGGTAGAACAATGGTTCTTCCAATACTGTAAATGCTATATGGGTAAGGGACACAGGGCATGGATGTAGTATGGGTTTAAAATATTCATGATTCTGTGTTCAGTTCCCACCACCAAAATATGCTCTAAGTATTTGCAATGAATGTGTAATTGATTGTCCTCAATGTTCTGTGCCACAGAGAAACGACAAGTGTGTCAGAAAACACAAGACCACAACTCTGTGACAAAGTCTCTCAGTTTTCCTTCATTTAAGGCAGCCTTGAGGGGACCTAATACAGTCCTAGTGTCAACAGAAATGTAGGGTCTCTGCTCAGGTGGAGGGAGACCAGATGGGTTTTCGGAAGTGTTTGGTTATGGTAGAGTGATTAATGATCAAGTGCTACCTAATTGCAAAACTTGCCCCTTTCCAGTGTTTTGACTACAAAGACCAATCAGGGCTCTTGGATTATTCAAACAATTTATTTTTCATATCTAACTGTATAGATGATGAAAAATTGACACATTGTCAGCCTATGACTTCATGACTTCTTATTGCCCAACATTCCTAGGTATTCTGCAGTTTTTATCCAAGTAATTTAATTTTTCTTAGCAGGAAATATAGACATTGCTAAAATAGTTCATGAAAAAGTATGGTGGCTCAATAGGTATAGCATAGATAAATAATTAAACAAGAGATTTAGGGTCTGTGAAAACCTTTCAATTATCATGAATATGTCAGTGAATAAAAAGAGGTATTTCTCAAATGGTTTAGTGTAAACTTTCCATTATTTGATGAAACTTTGTATACTTATATCAAATGTATCAGACTAGATAGCTGAGTTAATTTCTCTGTTAACACAACTTTAAAATGGGAAATGGCTTTATCTTCTTAGTGTTTCACATTGCCTTTCTTTACCAGACATAAGAAATAAAGATTTATATGAGTCGTGGAGGCAAACACCTTGTGTGGTCTCCTGTGCAAAGTATTTTTAGCTTAAAAAATTGTTAAAATATAGGGAGTAATGTTTCCTCTACTTTTGAAATTTAACTAATTAATATATATTACTTTCCTTTAATTAATTATTTTTAGGGATCTTGAATTAAAATCTATATGTATACAAACTTTATGCCCATGGCCAGTTAGTGGAAAAATTATGGGATGGATATGAGTGGCATTAATCATACATCCTTAGAAAGAATTGAACTCAAGACATTAATAAATGAGTAGAGAAGCAAAGAACTTGGAGTTGATCACAAACCCACCTTGTAAAATTGTGTGTGTGAGAGAGGGAATCAGTATAGCAATTTGTTTTTGTGAACTCTATATTAGACTACTTAATTCCACAGGGTAGGTTTCATCTTCCCCCCATTTTATTCAAGATTGTAGCATTGAAATTGTCACTATATAAGCATTGTATGTTTTCTGAATAAACAAATGAGTATTAGGCATGTAAAAAGAAATATACATTGAGGAAAAGAAATTGCCAATTATAGGAATAAGAATTAAATATTTCAAGTTTGTGTGTCTGTGTGTGTGTGTATGTGTGTGTGTATTAGAGTATATAAAGTGTTAGAATATATTAAAGTGATAGCCTATGATACCATATTATAAAAGATTCACAACATAATTAACTCTCATTTTCTATTTTTGTTCATGTAAAAATCAAAGTGCCTTGTTCAAGTCTCTTAGCCTTTTTTATTTTTAATAGAAGACTAGTTATAAGATTTAAGAAATGATTCATATTTTATTTATTAAGGGGATCACATGACTTTCTTTGATGTTATTTTTTGAAAACCCTTTTCAAGATTAGCACATCTCAAGAGTATTGTATGAGGTACGGAAGTGGATGCCTGGAAAAATGTTACAATTTATAAATTAAGACAGGCTTTCATCAATACCTTTGTCTCTGATATTCCTAAGTGTCAGAAAGATCCCCTCAGTTTAATCTTTAATTTAATTTATTATTCCTTTGATTCTCAATCACTAAAACATCACTGAGAGTCAAAGACTAACCTTGAAAAGATCTTCTTTAGTTATCAGAAAGATGAAATTCCTAATCGCATCCCCTTTAATGGAGGTATCTCACAAGTCTCTGGGGTAATCATATATGAGGAAATAGTAGCAAAAGCTTTATCTATAAATTGCTATTTATTTTGCAAAATTAATTTCACATCAATGATACATAGTAACACCTTCTGTTTGTTTCCTCTAATACATAAAAAAACAATTTGATCAAGTATTTATATCTCCACAGAATGAGGCATTGGATGTATGCATTAATTCTCCAAAGCAAGAAATTGTAAATATATAACTCCTTTATATCCTTCTTCAGACATTTCTCTTTCTAAATTTCCCTATATCTTTTAAATACAAATAAGTCATATATTTCCTATCTGTGCATCACAAATTCATGTGAACATCATGCCTGATTTTCTAGATGCTATTCTATTAAATCTTCAACTTTTTCTTTACTTGATTACTGTTGTAGATTATTATTTTAAGATGTGTCACATTTATTTATGCTGTGGAATGTTTGTTTAATGATGCAAAGATGTGTTGCATTCCTTTATGCTGCATTTGTCTAACTCTGTGGAGCTGTTATTTTGTCTAAAACACATGATTGGTCTAATAAACAGTTGGATTGTCAATAACAAGTCAGGAGAAAGGATAGGCGGGTCTGGCAGGAAGAGAAAATAAATAGAAGGAGAAGTCCTGGAAAGAAAAAGATCAAGGAGCAGTATAAAGAAGAGGACACCCAGGGTCAGTCACCCAGCTACACAGTAAGCCACCGTATAAGAAGTAAAGTAAGAAATAAAGATAAAATTCCAGAGTCAAAACATAGACAGGATAATTTAAGTTAAGAAAAGCTGGCTAGAAACAAGCCAAGCTATGGCCAGGCATTCATAAACAAGAACAAACCTTTGTGTGATTTATTTGGGAGCTGAGTGGTGGGCTCCCCAAAGATCTAAGAAAAACAATTAAAAATTGCTACCCTCTGAGGCCACATTCTTATTGTGAACTCATCAAGGAAGAACAAAGACAGAGCAGCAGGTAGTACTGTGTTTGGATGCTAACTATAGGTGCAATGTGATGTCAACATTTTCTCCTTTGGTCAATATCCGTCATTGTGATCTATTAAATCATCCTGTCACATTTCTCTGTTGTTGCTATGATAAGATAACCCGAAAATAGCACCACAGAGAGAAAAGGTTTATTTTGCTTCACTTTTCAAGGGTAGAGTTCATCCTACAGGCGAAATTGGGGCAACTGGAGCATGAACCAACTCCTTACATTCACAATCCCACTCAGAGTGTGCTGAACCCGGTCAGCTCTCTCTTCATTTTTACTGTTCAGGATACAAACAAGGAACAGTGAGCAAATTTTCGCATCTCAGAACAGTCAAGGTAAACTCCCCATAGGCATGCCTAGAAGCTGATATCCAGTTCTCCAGAAAAACTCGAAACAAAACACTATAAGGCAGCATGCAGAAGCAAAGTCTTCTGCATCTCACCTGGCCTGTCTGTTAGCTTCCTGTAGGTGTTGGTTTTTCCCACATTTTGATCATTAGGGTTATGGCGTATGTTAGATCACGATACAATTCTTTTTTTTATTTTTTCATTCAAAAATTTACACTTCTTCCCCTCCTCCCATTCCCCTCCCGCTCCCCCACTCCCCCTTCTACCTCCCCCTCCCTCCTTTAAGAGAGGGCAGGGTACTCTGCCCTGTGGGAAGTCAAAGGCCCTCCCCCCTCCATCCAGGCCTAGGAAGCTGTGCATCCAAATGGACTAGGGTCCCAAAAAGCCAGCGCATGCAGTAGAAACAGGTCCCAGTGCTATTATCGATGGCTTCTCAGTCAGCCCACATTGTCAGCCACAATCAGAGTCCGGTTTGATCACAGGCTCAATTTAGTCCCTGTCCAGTTGGGTTTGGTGAGCTCCGGTTAGATCAGGCACACTGTCTCAGTGGGTGGACCAACCCCTCCCGGTCCTGACTTCCTTGCTCCTTTTCTCCCTCATTCTGCTCTTCAACTGGACCTTGGAAGGTCAGTCCATTGCTCTGATAAGGGTCTCTGTCTCCATCTCCATCCCACGCCGACCAAAGATTCACAAGCCTAGAGAAACCAAATAATAAGGTGAACCCAAAGAAAAACATATATAGATATCCTGGAAATTGAAAGCAAACAAGATAGCCTGGCAAAAGTTGGAAGCATGGGGGTGGGAGTAGGGGCAGAGGTGGGGATGGGAGAAGGGGAGAGTGGGAGAGAGAAGAGAGAAGGGAAAGACTGAGGAGAACTTGGGGATTGGGAGGGTGGAGAGGGAGGAAGGGCGGATATAGGAGCAGAAGATATCTACATTCAGGGAGCCATTTTAGGGTTGGCAAGAGACTTGGCTCCAGACGAGATCCCAGGTGTCCACGGGGATGTCCCCAGCTAAGTCCTTGGGCAGCAGAGGGGAGGGTGCCTGAACTGGCCTTGCCCCACTATCACACTGATGATTATCTCCAATATCATCACAATACAATTCTAGAAGCATTCCCATATTAGCATGTCTTCTACTTGAACCTACACTATTCTGAGGAGATATTTGCTTATGTCTTTTTAAATTAACTCTTAGCTTGAAGAATTAGATCCTGAAGCCAGTAGAGCTGGTTCACAGATATTTATAGTTTTGGAAAGTAAAAATACTTTGAGTGTGTAATAATAGGATATTTAAAATCTGACTGAGTTGGATAAGTATCACTTTCATTCTTCAACTCGCTGCACAGAGATAACGGATTTCCCATTAATCTTTGGCCTCAGCTGTTTTCTCCGTCAGTGAATAAAGCTCTTTAGGAGGAATGTATAACCAGAATAATTAGTTACAATGTGTTAAAAGTAGAGATGAGGTGTTCAGAACTATAAACTCAGTAATCCCATAATTTCTTTCAATAAGAATCTGTCTTATATGTAAGGACAGGTGGATTTAACTGATGATAACACTGTCATGATAATATCTCTACATATACTCGAGCATGCTAACTTCTATGCCCACCAGTATTGCTTTGGGAAAACATGCGGATAGGCCAGCATGTCTGTTGGGGTGAGATAAACAACAGCATGGATGCTATCAGAGTTCAACTGTTTATACAAGTTTTCAAATTTTTATTGATTCCTTGGGAATTTTGCATCCCAATCCCACTCATCTCCCAATTTTTCCATATCCTCCCCGCTCTCTTGTAGTGCTCCCCCAGTTAAGATAAAAAGGAATAAAAATAAGATAAAAATAAATAATAATTAAAAGGAAATGAAAATCAATTTGCTCCTCTGTCTCTCTCTCTCTCTCCCTTCCATTGCTTCTGCATGCATCTTAGAGATGTTGGGAACTGCTGTGTATCGTGCAGTATACTCTTTCGTCCAAACAGCTTTACTTGCTAATGTTCACTGTGTCCAGAGCTGTTGGTCAGGTTCAAGGCCTCTGACTTTGTTAGGTCATCAAAACTAGACCCTCACTGAAACTCTTCTCAAATATCCTGTTGTTCCATGTCATGGTGGTCCTGCGACTAAGATTCTGCAGGATCAGTCTCTTCACACACCCCAGCAGGTCATATAGATGGGGTAGATTGGGGGGGGGGGGAAGTGACTACTCCAAATGCTGGATGTGTGCCTGGGTGGAAGTTCAGTTGATCAGTCCTGAGGACAGCACTCTCAGCTGAGGGGATCAGCCAGCTCTCCCGCGGTATCATGAGGGGTGGGGCAAACTTTCCCAAGTATGGGAGGCCCGCTCTCTTATTAGGGATGGAGTTAACTTTCCCGTGCTGTGGGTCATCAGGGTACCTTATCTCAGGGCTGTGGAACTTCGGTCAGATTTCCAGGGGACGGGGGTGGGAGATGAGTAGGACTGGGATGCAAAATTCCCATTTTCTTTGGTTTAGAGCTCCAGTGCCATGCAATATTTCTTCTTATTCTTAAGGACCTTAGCTTCTCCACTAATGTAACTTCTTTAATTTCAGACAGATAAAGGGCTGTCAGAAGTATGGCAACAAAGCAAGCCAGACCCTGATAATCATTGGCAAAAGGCCACCATCCTGTTGGGAAAACTAAGGAATTTCAAGGTCATATTTCAAGGAATCAGAACAAAGGATTTAGGAGGTGGAGCTGCGATTGATGATATTGAATTCAAGAACTGCACAACTGGTGAGTCTCTGGGAAGCTTTCCCATCCAGAAACACACTCAGAGTGCGACTGTTTCCATCTTTTCTATATATTTATAAAATGTGTCATTTTGTGACATATATATATATATATATATATATATATATATATATATATATCTTAAAGTGACAAAAATAAGCCAGTTAAACAGATTAGAAACTGGCTGCCAATGCATGCATGAGAAATAAATTTAAGTTTACATCAAGCATAACGTTAGAAGGTTTTTAAATGCTGCTCCAGGATTAGACCTACATACAGACAGAATTGTGACAGAATTCTGCAATCCTTTCTGACACATCTAAGTGTGAAGTCTAGCTACAGATTTTCTATACAGAATCACCTAGTAAATGTCAAAACTAATTATAAATAAGTTTGTACAGTTTCAGTTTGCAAAACTGTTTAAGAGAAATTCTTTGGCTTGAGTTCCCAAACAGTCTTGTGTGATACATACTGCCAATGAAAGACACTCCTGTGGCTTTCTTTTCTTACCTAGTTGGAAACAAGCCTCTGGGAGAGAAGAACAAATCTTGTATGTGAATTAATTTTCCTGTTGCTCTCATATTAAAATATCATTTCACCACGGGAGTTAACACTGTGACTTTGGCATAAGTGATGTTATCTGCCCATGTTGTAAGCAGGCCTGCCTTGTACTCTGGTTCATCAGAAACAAACCTTTTGAAACTTTATCCCCCTCCCCACTATTTCTAGAAAAAGCAGTCACTCCTCAGTTGCCTGACATATGTACATGAAGAGAGGCTCCTTCACATGGTCCCTATTATTTCTGCCTGATAACACTTGGAGATGTTTAGGGGCTGATGCTTCAATAAATAAAAGTACAGTTGTGCACAATAATAAAGAAGATAATATTAATTGTGCTTCCTTAAATAACTTCTCTGTAAATTGCCTTGTAATATGTTTAATAAAGATCAAATTAATTTTAAAATAAGCCTGAAGAATGGCTCCATTAAGGAGTCTGTTTTAGCTCACAACTTGAAGTTTATGACTTTTTAGACAAGTTAATATAGAAACAAACACATATAGCAAAAGATAACAAAATTATAGCCCCATTTTTTTAGTTTCTTTAAAAATGATCCAATACAAATCTCACAGAGTTAAATATCTATTCCATAATATGGGAAGAAGGAAGGGTATATACTGAAAAAGAAACGAATGGCCATCATTATAGTAAAAAAAAAAGTTCTTAATTTAGAGGGATATCTATTTCAATCAATTACAATTTAGGTACAGCCATTTCCTAATTGTAAACATTCACCTGATACAGACCTTGCTATTAATGCTAAGTAGCATTTGTACCCAGTTCTGCAACAGGAGTCCTTGGCACCCACTTCCTCTGTTTCTTCTCTTAAATCAAGTGACATAATATTTTTTGCCTTATTTTCTTACCTATAAAATACCAATGATGATGTTCCTATCTTATACTATGCTCATGCAGATTTAATTACTAACTCTAAATAATTTGTTTAAGGTATAGTTGGTGTCTTAATATTTGTTAGCTTAATAATTATATACAAACAACAGCGAAAAGCTAAGAATGTTTTAGTGGTGAAAAAAATCTGTTCAACACTTACCATTTGATTCTCCTCCAGACCCCAGTTCCCACATGCTTAGCAACTATCTATTGGTTACAGAGGTTGAAAATAAATTCAATAAAATTCAGTGCATATCTCCTCATAGCAGGGATGAGTGTGTGTCCCTTAATGTTCCAGCATGTGGATTTTTGAATTTCCCATTTCATTGCATCGTTCTTGATTTTAACACACCTTAAACTCTCCCTCCCTCCCTTCCTCCCTCCCTCCCCCTCCCCCCCCTCTCTCTCTCTCCCTCTCTCTCTCTCTCTCTGTGTGTGTTACCTCTGGATAGTCTATTTCCAGGAACTCTCTGTAAACTGCCTCTAAGACACCAATAAACCTATGTTCTCAGGGTAAAAATCCAATAGCTATATAAATTATTCCTTTTTCTTCAGAAAATATAAAAATGCAAATGAGTCATTGCCAGTTTCCAGTTAAGGAAAAAGGAAAGAGAAATTTTAGGGGATAGAAAAATACTCCCATAAATCCATGAAATCTACTAAGGACAAAACGATCTATGTTATTTCTCTATAAATTCAGAATATTCAATCATATCATACCCACCAAATAATCCTGACTACAAAAGATCAAAACAATTTGAAAGAAAATGTTAGAAAATAGCACCAATTTTAGATGTCTAGGACATTGTCTCACACCTAATCTAAAGAAGAGACTTTTTTTGTTACTGTTTCATATCTGTTTTCCCCCTCAAAACCTATAGTTGAAACTCCTGACTATTCCTGGAGAAAGTAACTGATCTGAAATGTCAACAGGTGGAATGATGATCACCCCTGCATCACCTTGGATTTACCTTGAGATTGGAGGTCATAAAGCAGTGATTACTCTACATAAGATTCACAAATAAATAATTCCATAAACGGAATCCAGTAGAATTTGATATTAAAACATAATCTCTACATTTTGTTTAAGTAGTAAGTTCTGTTTCTGCTCAGTGTATGAGTGTTGCTTTATTTTAAAATAAATATTGGGGTAGAGGAAAATGATCCTAAGTAGAAAAAGTAAATACCTCACTCCATTAAAATAATTAGAAATGACTTTTATTGTAAATAATGAACAGCTACAGCGTTTGTGACTTTATAATGTAAGGGTAAACAAAGTGAATTTATAAGTGGAAGGTGGGTGGGTGGAAGAACAGATGGAAACTGTATCTATAGAGATGATTTGTACAATATAGAGAATTACGCCCTGAAGAGAGTAGTAAGAAAGATGCAATTTGAAGTTGCAGGTGTTAAAACTTAAATAAAAGTAGACGTCAACCGTGGAGACATTTAGGGAAAGGATAACCTTGAGATAGGCAGATTTAAGCAAACACATTGCTAGTGCAGAATAAGAACAATAGCTCATGGTGTATAGAATTTTGTCATCCAAAAACAATGCTTGCGATGTATAAATAGACTCTCCTAGCAAGGGGACTAAGTAAGGTGATGCTAGAGGGAGTTTCTTAAGTGTAATTTGGACTCTCTAGAAGATTAAAAAAATTTCATAAATTTTTTAACTGCTGCATATAAAAATAAGACTTACCCTATAGAATCAGCTGGAGGATAAAGCAATCAATACAAACTGTGCACATTCAGTGCTAATACGTCATGTTAGCTACTCTACCTACACTAAATGATTAGTGACATTAGAATTAGTATTGTCATAATGCTTAAATTAACTCCCACAAACTCTGAAAGAAAAGTTACATCGGAATTGCTCTGTTTGCCAGCTTGGTTACCTTTCTAATACTTAATGGTAGCTTCCATTGAGCTACTCTGTAAAAATCACATTGGTTACCCGGAGGGTAAAAGCAGTTATCTAGTGGTGACATATCTGGTGATCAGTGTAAAATGATTACCAAGTTTTTCTGAGTCCAATAAAACAGAAGAGTCAACTATTCAAGGAGTGCCAGGAAACGAATGTATTACAACCTAAGATGAAGAGGAACAAGCAAAACCTAGGGTTTATGGCAAACTGGACCAACATGGCAAGGGAAAGCTGTCCAGCACTGATGGATACTCATTGTAATTACACTTTCACAAACTGGCCCACAGCTGACAGTCAGGGAAACGGAGTCTACCTTGGCTTTTATTCTCTGAGGAAAAGGACACACTTGGCAACAATGCAGCAGGGACTTGAGAAACCAGAGATGGAGCATGGGAAGTCCCAGCCCCTTCTCTCTTAACTTAGCAGGCTGCATTCTCAGCACCTTCTTCAGTTGACAGCAAGGGAGTGAGGAGAATAGGGAAGCCCTGTGGCCACCAAAAATACCCTCTTACAAAACCTTTGTCAGAGACTACAAAAGCTCTCAAAGAAAAATGTAATGTCAATGTTTCCTAGAGAGGCACAATTTGTAATATTAGTTCAAGTCCTTTAAGGCAGTGCCAATTCAAGCTTAATTTTTTTGGCGTTCAAGTAATCTTCATTATTAGACTTGCTCTATCTTTAGAAATATTAGGAAAACGTTTTAGTAAGGGAATGAATGCAAAACTTTAACTCTTGAGCCAAAACCAGTTCTTTGAAAGTTTTGTTCTTGCTAGTGGTGGTGATAATGAGATTTCTTTTCCTTGCGATGTGTTTCAATGTGTAGCACAGGCTATCTTTGAATGCAGTGCTACTGATTAATAAATACCATATTGCTTATAGTTTATTACCACATCTGACAGAGATATTTATTTATTGTTCAGAAAATATTTTCAAGCACATCTCCTATTCAGTTAGAGGAATTCACATGAGTAAATCTTACAAGCTTGTTGTAACAGCTAGAATGTGCCACTGGAAAAATAAAATGTTGCTATCTTGTCTGCGAACTCCATTGCTATAGATTCATTTTAATAAAATAGTCTTATTCAAGTACAGCTATCATTCTAGATATTACCTGTGTATTTGAGAAGACCTCATGGCAAGTTCAAAATCTACTGGTTCTAGTCTCCTTCAGTTTAAGAACCACCTAACAGTTTTGGGATATGAAGAGATTGATGAATAAAACTGATTTTCAAAATTTGTAGATTATGTTTAAGTAAAATATCACTTAGCCAATCCTGTCAAAAATGCATTGCTATGTCTTGTATCATCTAGGGAGACATTACTTATAGTTAAAACAGTTACAAAACCATTTTGTACAAAGAACTGTATTTGGTAGTGAAGTGTCCAGCACTATCATCTGGGTGCGCAAGCTCGTTACCCCTTGTAAGAGCCCATTCTAAGAATTCTTGTTGCTTAATGAATGAATGAGGAAATGGCATATGAGTAATTAATTCTTCGTGGGTTTATTCAGTGTACATATGTCAACACAGAGTAACTTATCTTCAGATTTAATCTGTTTGTGTTAAGAAAGCATGTTGAACATGCCCAGTTCTACACTGTGAGGAAAGACTCAGGGTGCACACAGTTGTGTAATTTTGAACTAAGAGGTTGTACTTGCCTTTGTGGCATCTGCCCTCCCCTTCCATTCATTGGCATCTGTGCCCTCATCTGCCTTTATTGCTGGCTTTGGGTTGACAGAAAGCAAGAGGCCACAGAGTTAGGGTCAAACATCCTCCCTGTTCATCTTAAGACTTAGGATCAAACTTTTTACTTTCTCTAAAATCAGAAAATAATTATTAATCCTGGCCCAGAGCCATATTGTAAACAGAGGATTATTTGATTGAATTCAGTATATCTTTAATCAGCTATTTTAAATTAAAACAAAATCAAGACCATGGATGAGTCTAATTAGTTTAATATTGTATTCGAGTAAACCATTTGTAGCATACTGAGACAATATCAGATAATGCTTTATCTTTCAATTGAGAAAAAATTAGCATTTTAATGTTAAAAGGTCTACATTTGAAGATGTAATTTATGGATATCATAATCATAAATGGAATATTATAATTAATGTTATTATATTTGATTATAATCAAGGCCCAATAATATGACTTAGTTCATTTGTAATATTAAGAAAAAATAATTACTTGAGCAGATATTTTAGTAAGACTTAAATAGCCCTTGAAACAACCCTAGGTTCAAATGAAGGCATTATAAACCTGAATGCTAGCTAACATGATATTCAGTTCGTGTAATTTAAATTAGAAACTGTTTCAACTCTAATGAACTACTCCACACATTATTGAATCAGTATGGTCATTACATAGATAACACTGTGCCTCAAGTTTTGTTGGACTATATTTTATTTAAACTAAAATTGATGTTTTTCAGCAAAATTTTTACTTTATGCTTATGTATTTTTCTATTTCTCATTATTCAATTACAAGATGTGTTCTCCAGTCCTGAAATATATGAGTGAATGTTTACAATGCAGATTAAATCTAAACTTAGGGTGTACTTAAAAACCAATGTGAAATTCTAGATTATATCATGATATTAAAAATGATGAAATAAGTTATATAAATTTTTTATATTTATGCATATGCATATATCAAGCCAGATCTACTATTTTCATTTTCTTTTGTTAATTTTTTCTATCATTATTGCATTTTATAGAATATACGTACACATAGCATTTTTACAACAACAAATACCTTATTTTTGAATAATATGAGAAGTAGGCTTTGGGGAATATAGGTTTGGAACAAACAGCTATAGTCAAAGAAAAATAAAGTCCTGCAACACACCCGTTAAACAATCATTGAAAATATGAAGATGGGGAAGCTACAGAGAAATCCTTTCTCAAAAAAAAAAAAAGAAAATAAGAAGATGGTTAAAATACTAAATTACTAGTTCATAAAAGAACTCCAGCAAATATTACTCTAAAAAGCAAAGTGGATGAGATGCACAAATTTTGTTGAGGATTAACATAAACATGGTTTAAGGCTGTGGACTTATAGGTTACAGATTTGTAGTCTCCCAAAGACTAGGTAGACAGGACAAGAGACTGGCTCAGTTGATAAAAGCTCTTGAAGTCCCGAGCTCAGATGCTCAGAACCTACAAAAAGCTGATCTTATAGTATAACTCAAGCATCTGTCATACTAGTAGACCCCTGGGAAAGGTGAGGCATACACAGGAGAATCTCCAGAGCTCACAGACCAGTTTCCTGGGTTGTATGCCAGCAAAGTGACCCTATCTTAGAGTGTGAAGACAGAGGCAAATAAACACAGGCTGTCCTATGACTTCCACACATGTATTGTAGCACATGTATGATCCACTAAGGATCATATATCACACACACTCGCACACACTAAAAAAGGACTGGGAAGTGCATCTTGCAATAAAATAGTACTTCTGTAATTTGGCATGTGGAGTAAGAGAGCAAAGGATGGAGGTCAGGCATGAACTGACCAGGTCTGGATTCTTTTGTGAGAACATAGTCTTATGGATTCAGTTCTTCGTTTTCACTGCTGCGCCTTAGAGCTACTCACACCATACTGAGACTGAGTGGTGCTTGAATCAACACAAACCCTGAGCTGTTAAACTGATGCAGTTTCCTTATTGGTTTGATTTGTTGGATATGAGCTTCAATGTTTTATAGAATCATGTACTGTATAAATATCAATGAAGCCACCAAAGGAAACTATTAATACTGAATACTGAATGATAACTGGGTGCCAAGAGCAGACTAACTCTAGTGCAGTTGCGATCTCATTTATGGAGACCAAATGCAGGGCGGTGTCTTGGAGAGGGTTTGAACCAAATGAATCACACAAATTGCCTTGAGAACTGCCTCCAAGGAGCTGGAGAATGAAGTGTTTAGATTGTTGATTAAGGGGTAAGAGAAAAGCTCAGGTAAAAATAGAAGAAAGAAATTGAATGTGGTTTATATTTGTTTCCACTAACTTAATCTTAGGTTTGAAGTCTTTCTGCGTTCTCATGATAATTGCTGAGCATCTTGATTTCAATAAGGTCTACTCTTGTTACCAATAACATTAAGTATGAGGACAGTTTATTTAAGGACACAGGGAATCTTACAGAACCCCAAATCAAAAAATGCAGACCAGCTTGAGGAAGATGTTAAAATCAGACACCAAAATATAAGACTGTTTTAAGCTGTGTTTTTTGGGTGCATCTTGTCCCTTTGGGTCACATTGTTCTGCCCATCTATTGTGTGGCCAATTTTTTAAAGCACATGTCTTTGTTTTACCATTTGAACACAGAAAAGATGACATAACAGAGTTCAAGTATAAACATATTGTTTCAAACATGCTTCTCTCATAGTTACACATTCCGTTGGGCCTTTCTTAGGTCTACGAAAAGCTGACAGCAATCAACTGCAGTTAGCTAACCATCACTATGCCTGTGGGACTCTGTTCAACTAGTGACAGAGAGCAAGCTATGCAAGCTGATTGTGTTTTGTTGCAGTATCCTGATATTTTCTATGAGGTATTTGAAAAACACAAACTTACTAATTCAGACTTCAACCTCTCTGTCACCTCCTTTGTAGCTGGAGGTGACACATTCAGGGTGTTGCCTCTCTGCCCTACTCAACCCAGGTACCTGTGTCAGGAATGGCCACTATTCCATGAATCTTATTAACCCCATCCAACTGGCAAATCAGAAATCTATTTCCTACAGAACCACACTAAATGCTATTTCCTACAGTCCCCCATCCCCTATTTTTTTTAACCAAGCCTAAGACTTCTCTGTGTAGCTGCCCATGGGTATATTGTCTCTTTTGTCTTGGGATCTGTGAGCAAGATAAACCATCTTCAGGGGGAGTCACCACCTCCATATCTATTGGCCTCACTGAATCTAACAAAACTGGTGTTAAAATACAAACCAAGATAAGCTTGCTGAAAAATGTATCCTTGGGGTGTTGTATCATGCATTCAAACAAATATTACTGCATTGCCTTTTATAAATCAGTGGTGAAGGGTGTTTTCCAGATATGTTCTATTATTCTAGTAGCTAGTCAGTACAATGTTCATGTAAAGTATTAATGAAAGTAACTAGAATAGTAAAGTGGGAATAGAGTGTGGGTGAGAACATGAAATATTGTAGAAGAGATGATAAATCTGAATAACTTATTACTCATATGGTTCCTCTCCAGCTGGCTGGACAGAACTAGGGTGACGAAAGAATCAAAAACCATGTGCCAGCTGACTCTGAAATTTTTGTAAATCTGTTGCATATCAATTATCCTTAAACCCAATGAACCAAAGTTTACATGCATGATCAAAACAAAAGGAAACATGTTTATTTAAAAACACTTTTGTTTTTTTTTAAACAAAACAGTTCAAAGACTCAAAAAAAAAAAACCCACACTTTTGTTACCGAGGAAAAGAAAACACATACTTCATTAAACACCAAGTAGCCCACCAGAGTTTTCTAGAAGGCAATTTGTGAGGGTGAGAATTTCTGTTTAATGTTTCTAGATATCCCTGGTTAGCCACTAAAGTTTGGCTCCAGGAACCCCCATGGATACCAAAATCCATGGATACTCATGTCCTTCATTCAAGATGGCATACTGTGTTTATACTGCCTGCATATGTCTTCCATATACTATAAATCATCTCTAGACTACCTATACTTAATGCAATGCAAATGCTATGTAAATAGTGTTGCACTCTATGTACTGTTTAGGAAATGATGACAAGATGGCAAGTTCTATACATGTTCAGTACAGATGTGGCTATCTCTCAAGACTGAATTTGTGGATCTATAGCATGCAGGGATAGTGAACCAAATGTGTTCTCTAAGAAAGAAAATCTCCAACCTGTTCTGTTTCTTTCTACAGATAGATAGATAGATGATAGATAGATAGATAGATAGATAGATAGATAGATAGATAGATAGATGATATAGCTTATAAGGTGGTCCTGAGTCCTTATACGCATGCAAGAGAGCAAGCCATGAGCAGTGAGCCCATAAGCTGTGATTCTTTATGGCCTCTGCTCCTATTCTTGCCTCCAGGTTCCTGCTCCAAGTTCCTGTCCTGCCTTCCCTCAGTGATAGACTAATAAATCCTCCCCTTCCAGAGCTATTTTTGGTCATGATATTCCTATCATAGAAATAATTATGACAGCTAACTCAGTTACATAACTCCATATTTAAATGTTTATATTAGTTTACTATGAGTGCCATAACAAAAAATAAAACAAAAACCCAAAATCTAGTCAGCTAATACAATCATATTTTCTCAGTTCGACAGGCTGACAGCCCACGATACCAGCAAATTGTGACTTCTTGAGACCTCGTTCCACAGCTGACTCTGTCCACCTTTATCCACTTCTCACATCACTTTCCTTTCCCCTCGCACATTTCTTACTATTTCTTTCCTCATCTGGTGAGGATACTAGTCAGCCTGCATCAGAGTCCAACCTAATGTCCTTGGTTTAACCTAACTGAATCTCTGAAACCTCCATCTCCAAACAGAGTTCCATCGACTACAGCCTTCTCCTGTGATTTCATTTGCCCCACAGGAGACTCTTACTAAGCACTCCTGTTGGGCAGTTTATTATCCAAGCCCACTGCAGTATCTCAGCACGTTGGTTCCAGCAATCCTTTGTTTACCAAAGGCCCAAAATACAACAGGCTTGGTACAGGCAATGTGGGTGTACCAAATACAAGGCATGAGTGCTCTTAAATATGAAGAACAGAAAGAAAAATTCACATGCTGAGGTTACTGAGATCTACAGTAAAATACTTTGAAAGATAACACAGCAACACAGCAATATTTTCCTTTAATTTTAGCAAAGAAGAGCCTTATTCACGTTCCAGTGCCAGGTCTACACAATGACTTGGGATTCTTGGATGCAGCAGTGTTCCATGATGCAGTACAGCCTCCTCAGTCAGGGGCTTATAAATGCAAAGAACACAAGGTTACATTCTGTCTACATACATAGAAGGTCATCATCTACACAAAGCAAGTTTTTGTTTTGTCTTGTTTGTTTTTTGATTTTTGAGACATGGTTTCTCTGTGTAGCTTTGGAGCATGTTCTGATACTCACTTTGTAGATAAGGCTGGCCCCAAACTCACAAAGATCTCCCTGCTTCTGCCTCTCTAGTCCTGAGATTAAAGCTAGGACTTTTGATTCTTTTATTTACAGAATCAAAAACAACGGTTTTGTTAATGTATAAGACCAGGCAGTTGCAAAATTTTGCATTATATTTCTCTCAAGAACAGAAATTCTAAACTTTAAACATAAAGTTAGCCATTAACATAACATCAGCCATCACACCATAACTCTTCCCACAAGTTTCCTGGCTGTTCTCCCTTATTTTGCATGTACTTATCTTTTTTCTATTTGAAATAGTTTGCTTTCCTTCCCTTTATGTGATATTTAACAGAGTAGAACTTATGAATAAAGCCTTATATGGTGGGTATCAGCTTCACTTGCTTCGTTGGTGCACAAGGAGTTAATATAATCCATAGCCATCAGGGATTGGGAAAGGATTCATCAACACAGGGTAAAGGAAGGTTAAGAACAGTGTGGAGGGACTCAGAGGCTGGGCTTCTGTGACAGCTTCCTTCTGGGTTGTACCACATCATCCTTCTCATTTCCTGTCTCCATTTTTTCTATTTTGAACCTGGGAAATGATAGCATAAGGTCAGTTCGGATAGCCTCAAACTTCTGTGTCATAATCATCTAATAGATATGTTTAATGAATAGACTATTTTTAGAGAAGTTTTTATTTTGGAGCAAAATTAAGTCAAAAGTACAGAATTGCCATACATTCCTCCTTGGCACTCTCCCCAAACGTCCACATCAACATGGTGTATAACAGCATATTTTTATCAGAACCCCTAGGTCCACTCTTCCTGTTACAAATTCTGTGACTAGGGACAAACATATGATGAGATGTCTCAATGAGAGTGGTGTCATACAGAGGATTTTCACTGCCCTAAAACTCCTCTCCACTGTGTCTCTATCCCTCCTTTTTCCCAAACTTCTGGAGCCACTGGGCTTTATTCCACCCCTGTGCCTTTCCTAAAATGTTACATATACATAACTGGAACTGCCAGGTGTGAAGCTTTTCAGATTGGTTTATGTCACTTAGTCATATGCACTTTTAAGTTTTTCTGCATGAAACTTCATGACTTCATAACTTATCCTAATATAGCACTGAATAATGTTCACAATAGCAATGTTTGTGACTGTGTTTCACTATGTAACCCAGCTGACTTGCAACTCACTATTTAATCTAGGCTGTCTTGGACTTGTGATCTTGTTGCTTCCCATTAATATTTTAAAAGACAGAGACAGAGAGAGGAAGAAAAGAAGGAAGGAAGGAAGGAAGGAAGGAAGGAAAAAAGGAAGGAAGGAAGGAGAAAAGAAAGGAAGGAAGAAAGAAAGAAGAAAGAGAGAAGGAAGGAGCGAGGGAATAAGAAAGGGAAGGAGGGAAGGAGGGAGGGAGGAAGGAAGGAAGGAAGGAAGGAAGGAAGGATGGATGGAATGAAGGAAGAAGGGAAGGAAGGAAAGAAAGCTAATTTAGAGTCATTGAGATAACCTCAGTACATAAAAATGCTTGCTGCCAAGCCTGACTATCGGAGTTCTGTTGCAAGGAACTGCTTGTTGGTTCCCGGCTGCTCAGACTTCTGAAACAATCACACAGAAACTGTATTAATTAAATCACTGCTTGGTCCATTAGCTCTAAATTCTTATTGGCTAACTCTTACATATTAATCTAACCCATCTCCATTAATTTTTGTATCGCCACGAGGCTGTGGCTTACCTGGTAAAGCTTCCAGCATCTGTCTCCAGCAGGGCTACATGGATTCTCCCTAACTCTTACTTCTTTCTCCCAGCATTCAGTTTAGTTTTCCCTACCTATCTACCCTATCAGACCAAACTGGTTTATTAACCAATGGTATTCACAGCATACAGAGGGGAATCCCATATCAGAGTTCAATCTCCAGAACCCATATGATGAAAGACTCCTACAAGTAGTCTCTGACCTCCACACTCATGCCATGATGTACGTAACTATGACAACAAGCCATCTAAACATTTCCCATAGTCTCAGAATTTTCTCCATAAACTTGGCTACTGAAGCAATTAATAGTAATACATCCTATATCCCATTTCTACACTGTTATTTGTCTATTCTCCTTTATGTTGCTTGCATATACCTCTTTTCATTTTTTGTTTGTTTGTTTCTTAAGACCCAAGGTTTCTCTATTTAATAGTCCTAGCTGTCCTGGAACTAGCTCTTGTAGACCAGGCTGGACTTGAACTCACAGAGATCTGCCTGACTCTGCCCTCTAAGTGCTGGGATTAAAGTTGTGTGCCACCACCACCTGGCACCTCACTTCAGTTTTAAATTGTTTGTTTTTCTGTATTTATAGACCAGAAAAATATATAATACTTAATGAATTAAGAGTTTAGGAGGTTATATTAGTTACAGTTCTATTGTCATAAAAAGACACCATTACAAAGGCAACTTTTATAAGAAAGGATTTAATTGGAGGTTTGCTTACAATTTCAGGAGTCCATTCCCTTATCATCATTTGTTGCTCTTCACAGAGTAATGGTAAGGTCCTGATGCTGAAGATAACACCGACACATAAAATATACACAGTGAAGTCAAACTGCTTGATTTAGAATCCTCACCTCAATTTCCTAGTCTTCATGGTATAGAAGGTATTCTGCGTGCTACCAGAAGAGGAACAACAACCTGGCTACAAACCCTCCTATCTAAAATGGTGTCTTGATTGCATGGTTTGTTTGTGCAATAGTGGCATAAAAGTTGTAGAAGTAACCGACCACTATCTGTCAGTATAAGGTCCACTACATGAGATGGAACCCATTGTTTGGATGGGAAAGAGTCTGAGACTTAGATAGAAACCAAACAGATTTTCTGCTGAAGAAATGTATAAATAAAATGGCCCAGACAACTTTCTTCTATAACCATAGATCAGTGTCTTTCTCCGATACATTAGGGAAACTTTCTTCTATAGTAAATGGAAACTAAAACAAATTCACAACTCGACAATGTGCAAAGATTGAGGGACCTTGAAAATCTCAGTATTAAATGGGATGTCTCCATCAATTCCCTATCCTCAATGCTCGAGGAACTATGCATAAGAGGATACAGAAAGATTTGAAGAGCCAGTGGGTCTCAAAGACACCAAAGACACTTACAGAAACAACAGGACTGATATTCCTATGACCTCATAGAGACCATGGCAGCATGCACA
This sequence comes from Microtus pennsylvanicus, assembly GCF_037038515.1. Lineage (NCBI taxonomy): Eukaryota > Metazoa > Chordata > Mammalia > Rodentia > Cricetidae > Microtus > Microtus pennsylvanicus. The sequence continues at coordinate 133,697,071 of NC_134582.1, forward strand.
GGGCCTGTACAAGTCTGTACCAGATGGGTGCCTGAGAGGGAAATTAAACACAAGCCCCCATCTCCAGCTGACAAACACAAAGGAAAAAAATCAGTATTCTCTAATGGATTCTTACTAGATGTAGTAGTTTGAATAAAAATAGTCCCCATAGGCTCATAGAGAATGGTATTATCTGAAAGATTTAGAACTTGTGACTTTGATAGTGTAGATGTGGCCTTGTTAGAGCAAGTGTGTCACTGGGGGGGGTGAGCTTTGAGGTTTCAAATACTCAAGCTAGAACTCAGTGTCACTCTCCCTTTCTGCCTGCTAATCCAGATGTAGAACTATCTGATATTCTCCACCATCACATCTGTCTGCATGCCACCATGTTTCCTTCCATAATATTAATGGACTAAACCTCCATACCTCTAAGCCAGTCCCAATTAAATATTTTCCCTTATAAGAGTTTTCGTGGTCATGGTGTCTCTTCACAGCAATAGAAACACTAACTAAAATACTGGATATACAAAGAATACTTAGGGGCAGACCCTATTCCCAGAAGTAGATGATCAATACAAAATGAACTTGGTGGTATTTGGGAGGTTTTTTTTCCAATGAAACGTTTCTCTTTTTTCTTTCTTTCTTTCTTTCTTTCTTTCTTTCTTTCTTTCTTTCTCTCTCTCTCTCTCTCTTTCTTTCCTTCCTTCCTTCCTTCCTTCCTTCCTTCTTTCTTTCTTTTTTTCTTTCTTGTCTCTCTCCATCTCCCTCCCTCCCTCCCTCTTTCTTTCTTTCTTTCTTTCTTTCTTTCTTTCTTTCTTTCTTTCTTTCTCTCTCTTTCTCCCTCCCTCCCTCCCTCCCTCCCTGTTTGTTTGTTTGTTTCTTTCTTTCTTTCTTTCTTTCTTTCTTTCTTTCTTTCTTTCTTTCCTTTGTCTTTCGAGATGGGAGTCTCTCTGTAGCTTTGGAGCCTGTCCTGGAACTAGCTCTTGTAGACCAGATGGGCCTCGAACTTACAGACATCTGCCTGTCTCTGCCTCCTGAGTACTGGGATTAATGGCATGTGCCACCACTGTCTGGCATAAATTTATTTTTAAAAAAAAACAATCTTTTCTCATTTTCCATACGTATTTCAATTCCCACTCCCTCCCCTCCTTCTGATGCCCCACCTTCTGCCTTCCCCAACCCCTCATTTACTACTCCTCAGAGAGGGTAAGGCTTCTAAAGGGGAGTCAACAAAGTCTAAAACATCATTTTGAGGAAGGACCAAGGCCCTCCCCTCTATATCTAGGCTGAGCAAGGTATCCCTCCAAAAAGGTATCCAAAAATGTACCCCTCCGAAATGCCAGTTCAAGCACAAGGGATAAATCCTGGTTTCACTGCAAGTAGCCTCACAGACTGCCCCAGCTGAACAACTGTCACCCAAATTCAGTGAGCCTAGTTTGGTCCTATGCAGGTTCCCTGCTACCAGTCCAGAATCCATGAGTTCTCATTAGTTCAGGTCACTTGTTTCTATGGGCATCCCCATTATGGTCATGAACCTTTGCTCATATTATGACTCCTCCCTCTCTTGAACTGGCCTCTAGATACTCAGCCCAGTGCTTATCTATGGATCTCTGCATCTGCTTCTATCAGTTATCTCTTCCTTGCTCTCCCTCTCTGTCTTTCCCCCATCTCAACCATCCAGTTCCCTAATGTTCTCCTTCTCTTTCCCCTTCTCTCCTCCCCCTCTCTTTCCACAACTGCCAACTTTCTCAGGAGATCTTGCCTAATTCCTCCTCCAAGGGGATCCCTGTATGTCTCTCTTAGGATTCTCCCTGTTACCTAGCTTCTCTGGGGTCATAGACCATAGCCTGGTTATCCTTTCCTTTTATCTAATATCCATTTATAAATGAGCACACACCATGTTTATCCTTCTGGGTCTGGGTTACCTCACTCAGGATGGTTCTTTTCTAGTTTCATTCATTTGCATTTAAATTTCAAGATGTTATTGTTTTTTACTGCTGAGTAGTATTTCATTTATAACACAGTAATATTATATTTATTAAAATTATATTTTTAGTTTATGTATCATTAACTATTTTTAATCTTTTAATATACCAAAAACATTGATTAAAAATATTTTACAGATACTGCTTAAGAAAAACATAGAATATTTAGGGTTCGATTCCATGCACTCCTCACAGAGGGTAAGGCACATTGCTTTGGGGAAGGTGCAAGGCCCTCCCTACTATATCTAGGCTGAGCAAGGTATCCATCCAAAGAGAATGGGTTCCCAAAAAGCCAGTATAAGGAGTAAGGATAAATCCTTGTGCCACTGCCAGTGATCCCTCAGTCTGCCCCAGCCAAACAACTGTCACTCATTTTCAGAGAGTCTAGTTTGGACCTATGCTGGTTTCTTCTTTGTCTGCCTGGAGTTGGTGAGCTCTCATTAACTCACGTAAACTGTTTCAATGAGTGTCTCTATTAGGGTCTTGAACATTTTGCTCATATTCTCACTCCTCCCACACTTCAGCTGGACTTTGGGAATTCAGTCCAGTGCTCCACTGTTGGTCTCTGCCTGTTCCCATCAGTTGCTGGATGAGGGTTCTTTGGTGACATTTAAGTTTTTTATCAATCTGACTACAGGGTAAGGCCAGTTCAGGTACCATCTCCTCTATTGCTTACGGTCTTAGCTGGGGTCATCCTTGTGGATTTCTGGGAATTTCTCTAGTGCTAGGTTTCTTGCTAGCCCCATAATGGCTTCCTCAATCAAAATCTCTCTTTTTTTGCTTTCATATCTGTCCTTCCTCCATTTCAACTATCCCATTCCCTCAGTTCTCCTCCTCTCTCCCCTTGTCCCTTCCTCTTCTTCTACCTTTCCTTCTCCCTGTACCCCTATGGTCCCAATTTTGTCAGGTGATAGTGTCCATTTCCCCTTTCCAGATGGATCTATATATGTTTTTCTTAGGGTTCTCCTTGTTACTTAGCTTCTATAGGATCATGATCTATAGGCTCAATATCCTTTGTTTTACAACTAGTATTCACTTATGAGTGAGTATATACCACATTCATCTTTCTATATTGGGTTACCTCATTCAGGGTGCTTTTTCTAGTTCCATCCATTTGCATGCAAATTACTAGATGTCATTATTTTTTACAGCTGAGTAATACTCCATTGTATAAATGTGCCACATTTTCTTTATTCGTTCTTTGGATGAGAGGCATTTAGGTTGTTTTCAGGTTCTGGCTGTTGCAAATAATGCTGCTATGAACATGGGAGAACAAATGACCTTGTAGTATCATTGAGAATCTGTTGAGTATATTCCCAAGAGTGGTTTTGCTGGATCCTGAGGAAGGTGGGTTCCCAACTTTCTGGGAAACAGTCATACTGATTTCTAGAGTAGCTGTAAAAGTTTGCATTCCCACCAGCAATGAAGAAGTATTCCCCTTACTCTACATCCTCTCCAGCATAAATTATCATTGGTGTTTTTGATCTTAGCCATTCTGACTGGTGTAAGATGGTATCTCAGAGTCATTTTGATTTGTATTTCCCTCATGGCTCAGTATATTGAACATTTCCTTAATTGTCTTTTAGCCATTTGAGATTCTTCTGTTGAGAATTTTCTGTTTAGTTCTGTATCCCATTTTTAAATTGGATTATTTGGAATGTTGGTGTCTAATTTTTTGAGTTCTTTATATATTTTGGAGATCAATCTTCTTTCTGATGTGGGATTGGTAAAGATCTTTTCCTAATCAGTAGACGGTCCTTTTGTCTTATTGACTATGTCCTTTGCTTTATAGAAGCTTCTCATTTTCAGGAGGTCTCATTTATTTATTGTTGCTCTCAGTTTCTCTGCTACTGGTACTATATTTAGGAAGTTGTCTCCTCTGCCCATACATTGAAGGCTACTTTCCACTTTCTCTTCTATCAGGTTCAGTTTGGTCAGATTTATATTGAGATTCTTAATCCACTGAACTTGAGTTTTGTGCATGGGGATAGATATGGATCTATTTTCATTCTTCTACATGTTGACATCCAGTTATGCCAACACCATATGTCAAAGATGTTTTCTTTCTCCACTGTATAATTTTAGCTTCTTTGTCAAAAATCAGGTGTTCATAGGTGTGTGGATTAATATCTGGGTCTTCAATTTGATCCCATTGGTCAACCTATGCTCTCAGATTGGTAGGATCAACATAATAAAAATGGCAATCCTACAAAAGTAATCTATAGATTCAATGTAATCCCATCAAAATCCCAACACAATTCTTCATAGACTTTGAAAGAACAACAATCAACTTCATATGGAAAAACAAAAAAACCCAAGATAGCCAAAACAATCCTGTACATTAAAGGAACTTCCAGAGGCATCACTATCCCTAACATCAAACTCTACTACAGAGCTACAGAAATCAAAACAGCTTGATATTGGCATGTGCAATATGTCTTGATCTACCCTCTTCTATCCTTGCTCATACATACTTCCAATTTAATGTCTTCCTGAGTCTCATTGAATCCAATTATTACTGTCCATATGTAAATGTGTGTGGGGACATCCATTGTGACATGGGTAACCGATCAGTAGCCACTGGCCAAAGAAAAGTATCCTCCCTTTTTTAGCATTAACTAACAATAGCCCTTGAGTTAGAGGTGGGACCTCACACACACACACACACACACACACACACACACACACACTGTTGGAACTTTTAACTGGCTTTTTTCTTGTGCTGTTCTTGTGAATACCCCAAGTTGTTGCATATTCATGGGCACAATAGCCATGTCATGTCAAGAGAATAGCTTCACAGAACTGCTTTTCTCCCCAGTGCTCTTACTTTCTCTCAAGCTTCTCTTGTATGATTTTTTCTGACCTTTGGGAGGAGAGATGTAGTCAACCTTTCTCTGCTTAAGCACTCACTGTCACTTAGTCTCCATATTGAGAACAGCTCTGAGCCTCTGTATTACCTGGTCTAAATAGAAACTTACCTGACTGGCACAAATCTATGGTTAAAAAATAAATATTTAGAAGGCAGTCTGACAATATGATTATTAAAAAAAAGTACACAGATTTTTTTCTTTGAACTTATGAGACTTCTCTCTCCATGGAGTTTCCAATACCAGATATGGATTCCCTCTAGCAGAGATGCATCAAATCCAATTAAAAGAGTGGTTGGGGGCCGGGCGGTGATGGCACACGCCTTTAATCCCAGCACTCAGGAGACAGAGGCAGGCGGATCTCTGTGAGTTCAAGGCCAGCCTGGTCTACAAGAGCTAGTTCCAGGACAGGAACCAAAAACTACGAAGAAACCCTGTCTCGAAAATCAAGAGAGAGAGAGAGAGAGAGAGAGAGAGAGAGAGAGAGAGAGAGAGAGAGAGAGAGAGGTTGGTTATTCCCATAACCAGTCCTGTTACGATTGAAGCAGTAAATCCATCTTGCCTGGCAAGATGATAATTTATCAAGAATAGTCCAGCATTAGTTAAGACCACAGATATCTTTCCCTCCCCTGTTGAATAATTTGAAAAGCACCCACCAACACTATGAAAGCCATCCAGCGGGAAGAGAATTTCCTGGTTAGTTCAAGATTTATTCTTCTATCTCCTACAACCATTATGTCTTGGGTTGCCAGGTGGTGGTGGCACATGCCTTTAATCCCAGCACTTCAATGAGGCAGAGGCAGGTGGATCTCTGTGAGTTCAAGGTCAGCCTGGCCTATAGAGCAAGTACCAGGATATGTTCCAAAGCTACACAAGAAACCTGTCTCAAAAAACAAACAAACAAAAAATATATGGGGTCTTCAACAATAGGATCTTACCAGATACTTTTAGTTGGCAACCAAGAACAATGGCCATAACATATGTTGTTTTGGATGCTTCTGGAACCTCCCTGATATAGCTCATAGGGCAGTAACCACAGCCTATATTTGTCAGTAAGATTTTCATTTAATATTTAGGTTTCTGGGAATAACACTGTTCAGCAATGAACAGCATTTATTTAAACTTTATCTTTTAAAATATATTTTAAATAATCTTACAAGGGAGTAAGTTTTATAAAACTTCTTAATTTCACTTAGTTCATTTTCTATTCTTCAGTTCCTCCACTCCTCTGCTTCCATCCCTGCTTAACTCATCAGGTTCCAGAATGCACCCACAGAATGATATTCTTTCATTTCCCATTTGTTCTACTCCATTTTTTCATTATATAATTTACTTGAAGTTCAAGATCAAAGGTTCCCAAGTCAGTTCTTCATGCACATTTTCTTCTAATTGACCTTTCTCTTGCCCCTTAATTTTCCGTCCCCGTCATTCTACTACCTGGTTAAACCATTCTCCCTCCAGTACTTTCTATCATGACTTCCATTTCATCTATATTCTGTAATTCCTATATTCCACAAGTTAAACACACAAAGCTAAGGCTTGGGGCTAGGAGATACATTTGAGAAAGAATATGTCACTTTTATATTTTGGGCCTTGGTGAACGCACCCATACTTTTGAGAGTTTCTGTCTTATGTTTCTTTAATTTTCCCCCCTTATAAAACTCTGATACACTTTGCGTCCCTAGCTGCATCATCTACATATTTCTTACTTAGTCCATTGTGCTCGGCTCCAGGGAACACCCCGGATTTATTTTCATTGCTGCTTTCTCAGTGGTTAATTAGAATTCTCTTAATTGTCCCACTCTGGTAGAAACTCAAACGTGGAATTAGGTGATTATCCTGATTATCTGAGGCTCACAGGAATTCATCTGGCTAGATGATGCTTTCATTCTTTTAATTGCTTTAAATATAAGCATCATCCAAAGTATTAAAAAGGTTCTTTTAATCTGTAGTAAGATTAATATGTAATTTGAGCGATTAAAATGGAAAAAGAAATGAAAGTATTAAGAAATTAGTAATTCTATCCCCAACTAATTTCTTTTTGAATCTTGTTAATGTATCTCTAGATCATCTTTATGTAAATTATTTTAAGCTTGCATATATTTTGGGGAGTAGAATCAGAGATTGAAAGTTATCTCCTCTATGTTAAAAATTACAAACACATTGAAATGAAGTTTGAATTAGTTCAGCTTTCTCTGATCAGCTCATGTGGTTTTCCAATAAGCAGGCAAGTATGTGGAAGAGTGAAAATGTCTTTCCTCATTAGAACCATTGAAGACCTCAACAGGGCACCAAGGCCTCGGCATTCAGAGGCTTGCCACTTCCTTGAATCTCTGGCACCCTGGGAAGGGCAGGAAGCTCATTTCTAGGAAAGTCCTCCATACTTAATAGGACTTGTGACTTGTTTCAACATAATCACATTAGTAACAATACTGCTTGCTGAATGTCTGTTTCCATCATGCTAATGTTAACATTCTGACAACCAGTGCTTTCTGTCATGATAGGCATTCACCAAATACAGTGATGCCATTATCTGGTCAGTACCAAGAATCTGTCTACTAGTATTGAGAAATAATATATGAATAATAAATATTTATAAATCCAAAATAGTAAAAGGTCATTTAAAATAGTTTTAAAAATCATATTTTTTGCTGGAAAAGATTCTGGCCTATTATGGGGTTAAAAAAGCCACAACATTCAGCGCCACTTTTTTTTAAAAAAGCTAAAGGTTATTATGTCAACTCTGTATTGTTATCTTAGTTAGATCATCCAAGAAATCATTTTTAAAATATAAAGATGAATGGTAAGTGAAATAAAAAAATAAAAATTCAGAAGGAAATGTAGAAAATAGTAATTATAAAACATTTATCAAATGTGAAACATATGCTGAAATTAATCTATGCATTAGGTCATTTGATGTTCACTTCCCTATTCTAATAACATATGAATCATAGAATGGCCATTTCTCAGATGAAAAAAACTAAGACTCAAGAAGATTAAATAAATCATAAAATGTGAGTAGATTATATTTAGGGAGGTTTAAAGATTTAAACTATTTTTTCAAATTTTCTTCTTTGTATATAATGCATTTGTTAATAATTATAAAGTTAAACTATAACATAATATATGCCAGTGTCCCACTTTAAGAATTTATCCTCATTTTTAAGTAAGCCTACCAACATCTAGGGCTCTGATTGAAATATGTTAAATGATTCTTTCAGATAAAAATTTTATGCATATTCCAAATGTAAAAAAGTTCATTGAAAAGGTCAAAATAATATTGTACTTCACTTAGAAGTATTTGTATCATTTTTATTCAGGAAAAGCTATAAATTGATCATGGGTTGACCCTGAAATTTGCATGCAAATTGAAAATTATGTACTATTATCCTGAAGTGACCTCACTACAAAAATAATATACAAGCCAGACTAATTAACAGTTCTAAATCAGATTGCTCAGCATTTGTAAAGCCTTTTGTTTCATGGAAGCTCAGTAGTGGCATAAAAGTCTTAAGGATTATAGAATTTTACTTTTTAAAAAAGGCCATCTATTTCCTTGACTGTAAGATTGTTTTTATTTCATTCCATGGTGTTGACTATTAATATGGTCATTTCCCACTTTTGTGGATGAACAATTGATATCTTTCACAGGCATGATTATAGAGCCTATATAGGAAACCATTTTTTTTGTGTGTGTTAAAGAATCAGAAAGCTTTATTTTTAAAGATTTTAGATGATGGATCATAGAACTGAAATAACTAATGAATGAACCATTCTTGAAAAAAGAGTTTTAAGAGCCTAAACTACAGGAGTCTATGAGAACTTTCTTCATTGAGTTTCTTTTCCATACCTGTTGCTACTTGAGGGAATGTGGTTGATGGAAAAGTTAATTCAACAAGGAATAATCCTTTTGTCATACATTTGATGAATTTGTTATAGTTTATGTAGAAAGTTCTTCCCCAAAGGTTCATATTTTGTAGGTGTGCTCCCCTCTGAATAGATCCAGCCATTGAGAAATGATGGTATCCTGACAACTCTGACTTAAATTATATATTTCAAAGAAACAATATTTAAAACTGTAATGGGCAAGTAAGAACACAGAGAAGGGAAGTACATCAGAATAACATTTGTTCCCAACACAGCAATCCTTAAAAAACCCCAAAACTATGATTCAATATATTTCAAATCCTGAAAGAAAATAACTGGCAAGCAAAATTGGATAACCAGTGAAACTGTGTTAGAATCGATGGAGAAATAAAGATATCAATACAAGTTCAAAGCAAGCCAGTTCATAGTCAATGTGTCAGTAATGCATACTTGAAAAATAATATAAACAGAGAAGAAGAAATATAACCTTAATCACAAGAATACAAAAAATAACAAAATTTATAATATAAAAAAGGTCTAGGAAGGATTCTATCATGTTCAACACAGTAAGCCAACAAACTCAAAATATTATTAGGTAAAATGAAAAAAAACAAATAAATACACATACTTAAGACACCACTCAAAAATCATATGCATACATGATACAGTATACATTCACAAAAACAATATACATGTATATAGCACACACATAATGAATAGGCAATGAAGAAGGATGCTTAAAAGAAATCCCACACTAGCTCAGAATTGAGAATAATAGAGGGTTATTTATTTAGGAGTAGACTCCCAAGTCACAATCTTTTGCTGGAACCAAGAACAGCAACCAAATCCTGAAGCCAGAAAAGAGGCCGGACACATGCTTTACATAAGCATAAATATTTTAAGAGGCTACTCTCAAGTATGTGGGTAACATAAAGGCTACTGGCAATAAGAATTCCTATAGCACCTCCCTTTTCTGTTTAAATAAGAGAGTTCTAAGCCTAATACAAAATTATACACAATAAGAGCAAATATACCAAACAAGAAGCATGTGATAAATGTTTCAATAATTATTCTATCCTAAAGAGTTTAAGTCTTGTATAATAAATAACTTGGCCAAGTCATGAGAGGAAAGTCACTACGACTATCTAGTCTTCAACCCCATCAAAGATTCAAGAAGGGAAATAATATTACCTGAGTAAACAGGATGTACAATCAAGCGACTTCCAAAAATGTACAACAAATTACAGAGACAACTGGCTACCTGGGAAATCACCCAAAGCCTCATTTGCAACGTTGAAGCAACCAACTTTGGCTAAGGCTTAGCATAACTGAAAGACCATTTTCAGAGGCAAGAAATTTTTCAAAACCATCTTACCCTGTCTTGGCAAGAATTAAGTCATTTTCCTTGTGTCCTGCTTATCCATTTCCGAATATGATGTACCTTGTCAGTGGTTGAGGCATGGGCAGTTCCTTGCCCAAAAGCAAATTGGGCTAAGAAGAAAACAAATTTCAAGTGGCGTGTCTTCAGTGCTTCACATTCTCTTGGGAATAGGTCAGTACTGCCAGAAGCAATCGTGTATCACAACAGAAACCTAAGTTACTTAAATACCATATTCTACAGTACTTTGATGTGGTTGAAGATTGCTTATGCAGAATACAATCTTTATATATCTAGAGAACCTGATTAGTCTAACTATAAGTTTGACAAACATAGATGACTATAGATTTATAATTCTTAATACCTATATAACTTAGAGACTAAGACTTCACGTTGGAATATTATACAATAAACAACTGTGCAACAAATGAGGATAATGACTTCAAAATGTAAATGATGCATAAGTATTTTGATCAGAGTTAGAAATGTACATCGCAGTATGATAAATATATCCTAAAATTGTATCAATATACAAAATTTTTAAGCAGAGGTAGAAGCATGCCTACATACAGTATGACAAAGTAACTGTGCCTAGATATACGAATATTGTAGACAAAATAGAAACATATTCAATATAATTTAAGTTTGTATGAATATATAAGAATATATACCAATGTAAATTGCCTATAAATAATAGCTCACAAGTATTCACTCTATTGCTATTATTATTAGTGTGAGTAAGCTCACACTAATCTATTATCCCATCCAATCGCTCCCTTTTTGTCAAAGAGATCCCTGAGCCTACAAAATTTCCCCCCAATCCCCAACCCTATTCCAATTATAATAAACCCCTAAATTATGTCCCTAACCCTGAGGACAAACTTTGTTGGGAGAGGGATGTTGTCTTCTAGAATTACTTCCAGCTGTCATGGTGGTGATGTTCTTTTTATGGGATCCTGTGAATGTAAAATCATGGTTAAGTTCCAAGATTATTGTATGGTATAATTGCAAATAGTCTCTGAGAATTTGGTAGGGATTTTTTGAGTTTTCCATTTGGAGTTCTGGCCATCACATTGTAAAAAAGTGCACCATTTCAGGTAACCAAGTTGGAACCATCTTGAACAGCTGATACCCAAAACAGGTCTCATCATGATGTCATATCAACCAGGTGGAGTTGTTGTTGTGGGGCCCCATTTTCTTCCTGAAAACTTCAAAGATTACTGCAGGAAAATTCATTGTTCATTGTGGAGAACTAATACATTATTTACATAGACATAAACAAACATATATATTCAAAAAAGGTATGATAGAAACAAAAATAGGTATGAAGAAAAGTAATTTTTTTCTAAATTCTTTTTTTTTCTTTCCTATATCATGGCTCCTGACATGAGACAGAAACTTTATTTTAACAACATTCTTGGATTTAGAGAAAGACAGAGCCAATGTCCAACTCCAAAGCCAGCTTTGATTTTTCAGTGAATCATGATTAATTTTAGTTTATGTTTTTGAGATTCTTACCCTCATATTACATGTCCTCATAAGTCATAATTCTCTTTGCTTGGTAATCCTATCTGGATAATTATTTTTTCATCTTTAGGCATCTAGATGTCCAGTGTCTCTTGACCTTTTGATGATGAGTATTTTCCTGCAAAGACAAGAGCAGAACCCTGCCCCAATCCTTATGAGGTTTCCTTACCACCTGTATGGCTGTCACCCCTGTGGATGAACTGCCATTTTTCCCTCTTAAAAGGTTTCTCTTTTTCTATCTGACTCTTTATTAATTTTGATGATATCCATAGTTTTTCTTTTCTTTTGAAAACAAGAGCAAAACCCCTTCCCCAATGTAACACATCTTTTGTCTTCCATTGTGAGGTCAACATATCCTTGAAATACATCAGCTGATTTAATTCAGAAGACCTTTCTATTATCCAATGTCTCTCCTCTGCTGTTGTCCCTTTTTCATTAGCGTTAAGAAAATTTAATGTTAATAAAGCATTACATAATCTATTTCTGGGGCTATTTTTCACCCATTTTTGTTTGTTTAACGTATCTTTTATAGTTCAATTTGATCTTTCTATAATTGCCTGACCTATAGGATTGTGTGGTATAGTTGTAATATGCTTAATATTATAACAAGCAAAAAACTGTTTCATTTTCTTAGAGGCATATGCTGGACCATTATTCTTCTTTATTTGTGCAGGTATACCCATGATGTCCATAACTTCTAATAAATGTGTGATTACTAAATCAGCCTTTTCTGAGCTTAAAGCAGTGGCCTACTGAAAACCTAAATACGTGTCTATGGTGGGGGGCACATATTTTAATTTACAAAATTCTGTAAAGTGGAACACATTCATCTGCCAGATTTCATTCCTTTGAGTTCCCTTTGGGTTAGTCCCTGTAGGTAGTTGTGGCTATGGAAAGAGCAAGTACGACTTCTCTTCATAATCTCCTTGTTGCCGTGTAATAAAAAACTCTTTCTTTAAACCTTTGCTATCGACATGATGTTTTTTTTATGAAATTCTGAGGCCTGCAACGTGCTTCCAATCATAACCATATAAGCCTTGCAGAATACAATCCACAGTATTAGCAAAAAAGTTACTAAAATTTCGATGTTAATGTAGTCTGCCATATTGATTTATGAGATTCGGCAAATTGTTTTAGGTGTAATAATCTTTACTGTCCAGCAGGTGTCATGGTTGCAGATTCTCAGCTAACAGAGATGCAACGGGTGGTGACACAAACAGTCCTGAGCCACTTTAGATTCCCACCTTGGTACTGGCCAAATACTGAGAAATATGCTTTGTTTGACAAACTAAAAGCAATGAAATCAATTCCATACGTGGCGCAAGAAGCCCAGAACTCACGGGTAGGGAGCACAAACCGGAAGCTGCACAAGAGATGCTGTGAGGCAAGGATTGCTGCAATGGGGGAGGGGATGTTCGCGAACTTGGGAAGTTTTCAAGTCTCTGCATGCAGTTAGTTCTGCTGTAGTGGGACTTTTACAAAAATCTGCTTAGGTAAAAGCAAGCCAAAAGGGCGGGGTTGGGAGACTTTCTGGAATCCATGTGGGGCGCCAGATGAAGGACATTTAAAAGAAATCCCAGTTGCTCAAAATTGAGAATAATAGAGGGTTATTTATTTTCGGGTAAACTCACAAGTCACAATTCTCCCCTGGAACCAAAACCAGCAACCAAATCCCGCAGCCAGAAAAGAGGCCAGACGCATGCCTTACATCAGCATAAACAGTACAAGAGGTCAACCCAAGTGGGCAGGTAACTTAAAGGCTACTGGCAGTAGGAATTCCTACAGCAAGGCAAAATAAATCAATAGAAATAAAATACAAAGATTATGTGAAGAAATTATGAATTCAGACTTTGTTATTAAATCGCTATATTTTCTAGACATGTAAAAAGAATGACCATATAATATCCCCTTGTCTGCAATGGTTAGGTTTCCTTCATTTGTAAACCTTGACCTGTATGTATATTCCTTTCTAGAATAAGAATAAGAATCAAGTATAATGGGCAGTCATCTATGGAAAAACACTTGGAGCATAGATTTTCTAATAAAAGTTTCCTTTTTTGTTACTCCAAATGTTGACCTTCCTTCAAACGGGCTAATTTAAGATGTAAGAGTTAGCTAGAAATATGGAAAAGCTATTGGCTAAACAGTATTGTAATTAATGGAGTTTCTGTGTTACTCTTTGCATCTGGGCAACCAGGAAATAAACAAGCAGTCTCCATCTACATTCTCTCCACTTGTTCATTTGTAGAATAAATGACCCATCTACAAAACAAACCCTACACATAAGTCTCAGGGAACAGCCTACAAGAAAGGAAAGAAAGCCAGAGGACAATGCTTTTTACTGAGAGATAGTATCTTCATTTTATTATAAGGAGCTGTACCCATGAAAATTATCTCAACAAGACATGCACAATGCCAATATCAGTGGGCATGGCAACATGGATCAGAGATATCTCATAAGGCTCTACTGAGATGAAGCACTATAGGCAGTGATTGGCTGCTGAGAGAAGGAGCATCAATTTTCTGGGATAAGTCTCAGATAGGTTATTTAATACCAAATGGTCAGACTTAAGTGCCTACACAAATGAGCAGCATTAGATGGACACTGTTGAGCTATTATTTTAGTTGGATAAATACCCAGTCTTGTCTTATTTAGATGACATATGCTACTATACAGATAATTTTAAATTTTATTCTGAGTAATAATAAACTTCCATTTCTGGCATTATCAACTATAGAATATATGAGAATATCTTTCACTTCACACATTTGTCACCCAAATCAATTTTCATCATTTTGGTTGACTAAAGATATTGATTATGACTACATATTTGCAAAATATTTCTCCATCAAATAATCTAGCTTTTCTATTTACTGTTTCCTTATCTTAAAAGACTATTTTCTTGAGATTTTGAAGGCTCTTTTTAAAACTTATTTGTCACTGTGTATCTGCCGTTCTATAGAAATCCTAAATACCATTTTATTTACGGAACCACAGAGTACTGACTTCCTTTCTCTTAATATTTTTGCAATTATATATTGCAGAAGAAAATAAGCCTTACTTACAGATTTAGTGCATTTGCCATAATTTAAATAATTAAATGAACACTTATTTACAGTTCAAAGTCAAAACACCTTTCCCGCATGGAATAATTGTACAGATTTATACCCTATGGCACAGGGGACAAAAAAGCAATTCCAATTGCATACACTTGTATACTGAAGAGTTTTTATATATTACGCTGGGTTCACTAAAAATTCTCACTAGAGTTAATTGGGGTAATCTAACAAATTTCTATAGTACTCTGTTAACATGAGTTAATTAGGATAATGTAACAATGTTTCTAAAGTACTTTTTTATTGTGACCTTTGAGCCCATAGCTGAACTGCCCACTGTAGCCTTAGACTGCCTGTCCTTCCTTCTTTGTCTTTGCACCATGTTAATTCATTGGTAGTTATCTGTGGAAGTTCTATATGTATTAGCTATTGCAATATAAAGATGGCTCAAAGGTAATAGGAATGCACTAAAGTAGAGTCTACAAAAGTTTTGTCTTTCACTCATGGAAATACAATACAAAAATAAGTAAATTAACTTAATTTCAGACATACCAGTCTATACTCATCTATGTCATCAGTTCTGAACCTGTGTGTCACAACCCCTTTGTGGGCAGAATGACCCCTTTCACAGGGGTCACATATCAGATGTCCTGTATGTCAGGTATTTACATTGCTATTCATAACAGTGGCAAAATTATTATTATGAAGTAGCAACAAAATAATTTTATGTTTGGGGTCACCATAACATGAGGAATTGTATTAAAAGGTTACAGCATTCAGAGGGTTGAAAACCACTGGCCTGTGCAATAAAGACATTTCTGTATTTCCTTGTGTTGTTGAAGGTGATTTAAAAATTAGCTTTAGAACTTTAAACTACTATTAAGCTGTGAAATGTCATCTGTGTGTGTGTGTGTGTGTGTAATTTTAAAGATTCTATGAACATCTATTAACTCTCCTTTAATGAAAGCAATATGATTTGTTATTATAACCTGCATTTATTTGTCACCAATTTTATAAAGGATGTGTTAGGCCCAGGAGAATATAATAAAAAAACCTCTGCCTCACTAGAGATTAGAGTGTAGAAAAAGAACTATGAACATTGCTAAGTGAGGTGGAAATGATTCAAATAAAGGAATCAAATTGCTCTTACATGAGTTGAAATCAAGAGCATAGACCTAGGAGAAAGATGAACAAGACAGGTGAAGAAGAAACATGCTGTTTCGTTGAGTTTGTATTTGCATAGTACAGTATTCATGACCCACAGAGGAGTCTGCACTAGAAGAGAAGACAGCATGTGGAAAGGAATGGGGACATAGATAGTAGAAGTCATATACTGTGAGACATTCAGGCAGAGGGCTTAAGTTAACTATGGAGCTTAGAAGGAACGTTCAATAGAAGGAGCCTGATCTAAAAACAAAGGATATTTAACACATTAACCAGATTTTTAGTCTTTTTACAGGAATATGGTCAGGCTTGAATAGACTAGAAGATACACTGTACCTTTTGCTCTTTTCCTCTGAGCAGTTGGTTATTGATAGTTCTGGGAGAAAAGGAGTCGCTGTTGCACACCCACTGCTGAGCCCACAAGGCTCCTAAGGATATTTCCAAACGAACTGCCATGCAGACTGCCCTGGTTAATAGCAGCAGGTCCCAAATCAGTGTAAAAGGATTGGTATTGGCAGGGTAGTAGGAAGGTGGTTGCTGACAGTGGTCGGTATGTGTTGACTACATATGCTTTAACTGCTTTAAAGCACATATATTTAATGAAATTGCAGGTACTATATGATAAGTTGAATAACTGGAGGTAGAAGGAAAGATAGGTAGTTGTTTAGAAGTCAGCACTGGGCAATCATCAAAACTCACTAGCTTTATAAAGAATGGGAAATCTATGTAGCTAACTGTCTTCAATTGTAATGACAATATTGAGTTGATGCTGTTTTTGTTTTCCATAGTAGGTGAAACTGCTGAGATTTGCTCCGAAGCCACAGACTTTTTGTGCCAGGACAAGACATGCATTGCATCCCACCTCGTTTGTGACTACAAGCCTGACTGCTCTGACAGGTCTGATGAAGCTCATTGCGGTGAGTTTATATGCCAGCCACTACGTGGACTGCTCAGCTCAGGTTTTCTCCAGTCACATGGATGGATCAGAGCAAATGTTCTTTTGGCAGGGCTAGGAGGGGGAGTGCTGAAGAGGTGACTCTGTACGTACATCACTTCCTCTAAATGAAAGTACCTGAGTTTGAATCCTTAGAATACACATAAACTTGACCATTGTAGTATACTTGTCTCTACTCTTAGTGCTCCTATAGGAAGATGGGAGGCGAAGATAGAAGAATCTCAGAAACAGACAGGTCATTCAGCCTGAAATACGTAGCGGAAAAAGACAGTGGAACCTAGTTTGAATGTGTAAAATGAAATCCATTGACACCTGAGGTTACTCTCTGATCTTAATACATGGTCCCATCGAACATACACAATCATATTCACATATGTGAATATGTGCACCTATCATAAATATGCACACGGAAATTTGTAATACTAATACTGACAATATTGCTCTTTTCATTCAACTAAATTCAAACTGCTGAACATTGCTTCCAACATTTTGGCAAGGATATCCGAACAGCAGCCTTCTCATTCCCTTTACTTCTGTACAGAAAATTCCATGGGATCACGTTACAAAAAGCCTTCACCATATGTTTGTGCAGAACTAGAGGGGATGTCAGAACTGTGAGACAAGACAAGAACAATAGCTGTCTCCATTCCACATTGCTTTTATCAACTGCATTTCTTTCAGAGTTCTTCTCTCAAAAAATGTCTGATTAATAGATTGGATAGAAAAAGTAAAAAATAAATATAATTTTTATCAATTATATTGCATCAGCACTAGAAGGATCCCTTTATTTTTTAAAATTCTATTCTTCTAAGTGTAAAAATGTTTGTAACTTAAAAAGCGCTAGACATGTTTAAATCCAATTTTATCTGTGCATATTACTGCTAAACTTCTATACCAAATCCCACTGCCCTTCTCTGTAGAAGTTCTTGAAAATAGCCCAGATTGAGCTTCAGCTTTTTATTCTTAAGGCTTTACCTTCTGGGGTTCTAAAATACCAGGCCTGTACTTCTATATACACCTCCAAATGGAATCTTTATGTTGTTGTTTGTTTTCATTTTATTGGTTGAAATTAGGGTCTTTTGCATAATAGATACTTTACCAGTGAACTTGAGCTATGTAGAGCTCATTAACACGGAGTCTTGACACTAATAGGATGTCTATTGCAATTATAGTTGGCCACAAATAAGGTACCCCAAATGCTAGTGGTCCTGACAGCAGTTTCATATTTGGTCACTTTGTGAGTTGATAATCACTTGGTAGATAGATTCAGAATGATAACTGGACAATCAGCTCTGTGACAGTTTCTTCCTCTCTCAACCTGGACAACTAGTACTCTGGTTTCATACTTCATACGGAACCTCATCCTCCATGGGTAAGACATACAACTTGGGCTCACATACTAAGGCCACCACACAGGACAGAAAAGTCATCTTATGAAATGTGTGAAACACAATTTATAATGCCTACAGAATTTCAGAATCATCAGCGTACAATAATAAGTTGGGTTAATTTATGTAAAAATCCAAAGGAACAATAATTTAAACCTACTGCCATTGACATATAGTTAAGTAGAAAGGAATGTCATTGTTGTGTTACTATAAAAATGTTCAAATATATTATTCTAATTTTTTTCTGTTGCTATTACCAAATACTTGGAAATGCATGGTAGCAAGACCTTGAGACAGCTGGCCATGTCACATCCTCAGTGAGGCACAGAAAGAGAATGAATGCATGCATGCTTAGTCCTCAGTGAGTTTTCTCTGTTTCATATAGTTTAGGATGACCCTGCCAAGGTAATTACCCACACTTGGCTGGGTCTTCTCAAATTAACTGAATTGGAATCAGATAACTTAAGTTAACTTCTCTATTTAACTAAATTAGGACCATCTTCCACAAATGTCCCATCGGCCAACCTAATGTAGACAATCTTTCATTGAGATTGCCTTCCCAAGTTATTCTAGACTGTATCAAGTATACAATCTAAACACCACTAATATTAAATTGTCTTCCTTTAATTTTTTCATATATAAAATATTTATATGAAGATTCAAGTCTATGAATTTCTATTCATAGTATGTGTTAGGAACAAAGAACTGAATATCTAAATATAAAGAAGACATTGTAGATTTCTAAACTTCAATTTCTAATATGAAAAAATCAAGTGGAAAGAATATTACATGGAATTATAATGTTATTTGGTTTTTATGATTCAAGTTTATTATAATGAAGTTTCTTAGTTTAAATTGTAACAAATATTGTCAATGAGTTTATTACCATTTATTTGTAAATTACAAAAGGAAAATTTGTGTGTGTGTGTGTGTTTGTGAACAAGCACACATGATTTAAGATACACACATTTGTATAAGTAATATAAATACAGTTTCATAAACCTAAGAAATAATACTTAATATTTTGATTATTCAAATATAAGTGGCTATTATTTTCTCTTTGTTTTACTATTAGACTGACTCACATAATTTTAATTTTCCCATAGTTTAGATATTGGTATAAAAATATACAGATGTGGTCATAGTTTTCAGAACCTAAATCAACTATATATTCATTGGACAAATGTTCACAATTTTGATGATCTACTGAAAGGACATTTTTATGCATAAAACCAATGTGTTGTCAATGATAAAGGCAAGTTTTAAAATAATAAACTTGAAAGATTTTGCTCACATCCTTAACGAGCACTCATGCAGATAAATGATATGCTAATTTCCAAGTTTATTTCACTGATACTGACTTTAATTGTTTTATAGATGCATTGCAGGTATGAAATGTGGATTTGTTCAATTACCTACATATAATACTATGAATAACATAAATGATATTTAGAGAAATACATAGAATAAATTGATGTTTGAAGTTATTAAAATGCAGTCTTTATTTTGACTAAGACCCTCAGTTATATTAGTTAAATTAAATTAAATTAAAACCAAGAGCTACAACACATCTACATTCTCAGAGGTTCATTTCGTTCATCTGAATAGTAAACATGTCATTCATCCTGTAGAGTTTTATAATAATTAACTCAACATATTAAATAAAACATTGCATTGAATTGAATGATAGGTTGGTTTAGCATTCTGGAGTGGACATATGAGCATCTTCTGTTTCATTATGTTTGCTCTCATTTGAAATTTTCTTCTTTTTACTGAAAATAATTTTTTCTCCACATAATATATCCTGATTACAATTTCCACTTCCCCTATTCCTAGTTCCTCCCCATATCCACTCCCCTCCAATTTCACTCCTTTTCTGTATCTTATTAGAAAACAAACAGACTTCTAATGGATTAGTAAAACAAAATAAAAATATAAAACAAATACTAACACTGGAATTGGAAAAAACAAACGGAAAGAAAGAAAACAAAGCCTAGTGAAGTTGCAAAAAGGAGATCCACTAGTTTACATACTTATAAAAAACACTAAGCTAGAAGCTATGACTTATATGCAGAGCACTAATGTAGGCCCTATGCATGTGACCTCAGTTTCTGTAAGTTCACATGTGCTTTGACCATGCTCATTTAGGGTCCCATGTTTTCTTGGTGTCCTCCATCATCTCTGGCTCTTACACTCTTTCTGTCTTCTCTTCTGTGGTGTTTCCTGAACCTTGAGGGGAGGAATTTGATGAAGATATCCAATTTATAGCTGGGTGTTCTGAGATCTCTTTCTCTGCATAATGTTTGGCTGTAGGTTTCTATATTGGTTCTCATCTGCTGTATGAGGAAGCTTCTCTGATGATGGTTGAGCCAGGTACTGATCTATGAGTATAGTAGAATATTCTTAGGAGTCATTTTATTGCTAGGCTGTAGTATTAGGAGTGGCGGGGCTGTGTCCACAGCACCCCAGCCATCTGCTAACTTATGCCCCGAAATAAGTACACTGACACTGTATTCTTTTAAACACTGTTTGGCCCATTAACTCTAGCCTTTACAGGCTAATTCTCATATCCTGATCAACCCATCTCTAATAATCTGTGTAGCATCAGTCTTACCGGGAAAGATTCTAGTCTATGTCCATCCTGGGTCTGAGCTTCATGCGTCTGCCTCAGAGAGCAGAGCTATTGCATCTGCCCAGGAGAAGGGAGCATGGTGTCTCTCCAGAGAGCAGAGCTGTTGAGTCTGAGCTCACTTCCTCTTCCTCCCAGCATTCTGTTCTGTTTACTCCCCCCACCTATGTTTTAACTTATGAGGCCAAGCAGTTTCTTTATTATAATTAACCAATGACCTTCCTCCATCAATAGGCCTTTTTTTTTATCTGTTTGAGAATGGTAGTATTTTGTGTCCTCCTAGGTTCCTAGGCTATCTATTCTCAGGCTCTTGACCACCCAATAGTATTAGGTATGGGTTCCATCTCATAGGGTGGGCATTAAGTCAAGTCAGATATCAATTGATTACTCACACAAGCTTTGTGCTGCCATCATTCTATTATGTCTTGCAGACTGGTCACTATTGTTAATTACATGTTTGTGACTGGCTTGGTGGTTACATTCCTCTTTTAATAGTGTGCAGAGTACCTTCCTGTACCAAAGATACTAGTATATAGTGGTGAATGCTTCAGGTAGGCACTAGCTCAACTCCTCTGTGTTCATTGAATTGTATAGGTGTTGTCTATGGCAATGGAGCCTTTATGGCAGTTTATGGAGAACAACGTATAGTCTTGGCAGCAGCAATCTGGATTGTTTTCAGATTGTGATGGGCCCTTTTGGTCAACAACTCAATTAGATGTAACCTAGTCCTAGTACTAGAATCTCTGTTTAGTCACAAGAGGTTACTAGTTTGCCATTCACCCCAACCCCATTATTTTGCAATTTCATTTAGAAGCCCTTCATATATGTGTATATTTTAGGAAGCCTCTGCTATATTAGATTATCATGCTATCCCTCCAAAGGCCCTTAATTTTAGCCATCTCTCCCTGTATCCCCCTTTGAGCCCGTCTCCACCCCAACCCTCCTTGATTCGACAGGTATAAACCCACTCATCCATCCATAACTATGTATTCTATGTCCCTTTTCTATCAAGATTTATCTTTTCTTCATAATCTTTTACCCTATACCTAATTCCTGTGCCTCTATAGATTGTTGCTGAGGTTCAATCATAGTTTGTGTCTCATGACCATTTTTACTACAACAACAAAAATGCAGTTGTTCTTATGACTCAATTTTGCTATAGGCTGACAACAGATGTAAAACTCTGTTTCTCTCCCTCCTGTTGCAGAAATGCATCATTTGTAAGATAAGTAATTTAAAAGACTGAATGATTAAACTTAAAATGGTGTCTTTTCATCCACTACTTGTATTCATTGTAGCAGTATCTCAGCTAGGGGTGTGCTGTGTTGTGATGGGTGGATGCTTTCATTCCTCCTCTATAGCAAGTACACACAGAGTTGTTTAGTCATGCTATTATCTCTCACACTATACAGATTATCTGAAATCCTGCTCAATGAAAGTTGACAAGAATTAAAAGTATTATTCACTTGAAGCAACCTGTACCTTGTACCATAGTGTGATTAAATCAGGTGAATGTGTGAAGATGAGGCATAAAAATAATCTACTATGGACATATTTTTGTGTTGATAAGTATTTACACTGATTATACTGCCCTGTAGCTAAGTAATATACCACTAGGGAAATAGCTGTTGCTTAAAGGAATATCAGTAATGTGTTAAATTCATTTAAAGATCATCATCTGACAGAGTTCTTATAAAGTCTCTGCCATTTTAAAACACTTGACACATATTCATTTTCTGGAAATATAAAATCCTTGCTATCTCTGGTCTAAAAGTGAAATTTTATTAAATTAGTTACCACAAATATGCCAAAACCCAGAAGAACTAAATCCTCTCTTAAAAATGTTTACAATACCTCAAAGTTACAAAATAATTGAAGCAATAGTGCAAAATAATGAATAACTTTTAAAATAAATGATAGGAGCTATAATTGCCCCCCTATGCCTCACATATAACCCACCCTGAGAGTTAGTATGTTCTGAATCAGGAGACCTGAGATTTAAATTGCTCATTCAAGGATGAATTTGATGTTACATGAAATGGAAAAACATGGTGCATGAAAGATGCTTGGTTCTATCTAGTCTCAGGTTCTCAGTCATCCAAGCAGTGCTAGGTATGAGTTCCATCTTATGGAGTGGGCCTTAAGTCAATCGGACATTGATTAGTTACTTCCACAACTTTTAAGCCACCACTGTACGAGCATATCTTGCAGAAAGAACACCATTGTAGATTAAAGAATTTTAGCTAGCTTTGTGTTTGTTTCTTTCTTGGTAGAATGCAGAGCTCTTTCTTGTGCCAAGGATGATAGAACCAACGGATGAAGGGGCCTATATAGGCACAGCTTGATTTCTACATGTTCAATGAGTTGTGTAGGTATCATCAGCAATGGGGCCTTGCCCTCAGTTTGTGGAGAGCAGGCTTTAGTCCTGGCAACAACTTGGGTTGACTGGGCATTGCCATGAGACCTCTTTAATCAGCAACTCAGATGTAACCCAGTCCTTGTGCTGGAAGATTGATTTTGTGATAAGAAATGGACCACTTGGACTCTGTCTCTCCATTATTTGGCAATTTTATTTAAATTGCTTTTATATAGGTATTTATTTTAGGAAGTTTCTACTGTATTAGGTTTCCATACTACCCTTCAAATGGTCCTTAATTTTAGCTGTCTCTCCCTGTGTTCCTTACCTCACCCCTTCCCACTGAATCTTCCCATTCCAGCTCTCCCTCCTTATTCCTACCAATTAACTATCAATTATATTTTGTTTTCCTAACAAGATCTGTCTGCCAACCCTACTTGCATACTCTACAGGTGCTTTTGATTGATGGTTTTACAGATTGTAGCTTAGTAATCATTGAATTAACAGCACATATGCACATATAAGTACATAGAAACTGTATTTGTCTGTTGGGTCTGCAATATCTCACACAAGATTTTTTTCTAGTTACAACAATTTACCTGTTAATTTTCTGTTGTCATATTTAAATGCCTAAATAATACTCCATTGTGTGAAAGAAGCACATTTTCTTTATCCATTCTTCTGTTGAAAGACATGTAAGTTGTTTTTCTTTACTGGCTACTATGAATAGAGCAGCTAAGAACATACTTGAGCAGAGGTCTTTGGGGTAGGATGAAGCATCCTTTGGGTGTATAATCAAGAGTAGCATAGCTGGGTCTTGAGGTAGAAAAATCCTCATCTTCCTAAGGAACCACCCTACTGATTTCCATAGTAACTGTAAAAGTTTACACTCCCACCATCAGTGGATGAGGGTTTCCCTTGTTTCACATTCTTGCCAGCAGAAGCTGTCATTTGTTTGGTTGCTTTAACCCATTCTGACAGGTGTAAGATTTAATCTCAAAGTAGTTTTGATTTGCATTTCCCTGATGGCTATGGACGTTGAACATTTCTTTACATATTTCTCAGCCATTTGAGTTTATTCTGTTGACAACCTATTTAGATCTGTACCTCATATTTTAATTGAGTTATTTGGTTTTTTGATATCTATTTTCTTGAATATATATATGAGGTTAGCTCTATATTGAATGTGTAGTTAATAAAACTATTTTCCTATTCTATAGGCTGCTTCCTTATCTGAATGCTTGTGTCCTGTGCATTACAGAAGCGTTTCAGTTTTATGAGGACCAATTTATTAATTGTTGATTTTAATGCCTATTTTAACAGTGTTCTGGTTAGAACGTCTTCTCCTGTACCAATGAATTCAAGGCCCTTCCCTGTTTTCTATTCTGAGGTTTACTGTAGCTGGTTTTATGATCCTTTTAGAGTTGATGTTTGTGCAGGGTGATAAATAATGATTTTGTATATACAGCCATCTAGTTTAACCAGCATCATTTGTTGAAAATGCTGTTATCTAGATTTTTATTCCAAACTATGCCTAAACTAACCAAGAGAAGGAAAATAAAGTTCACATCACACTTAACTAGTTGAATCATGAGCCACCTGGGGAAGGGGATGTTTCAGCTTGACACACATTCTTCAGTGGGAAAAGGTGGTTTCTTAGATTAAAATGTTCTGTCTTGCTGAATGCATATGGTACACTGATATACATTCAGGCAAAATGCCCATACATATAAAATAAAAATAAAGGAACGGTTTTATCTTAAGTAAGACATATAAAAAATGGTTAAGAAAAGAGTAACCAACAGCTGGTAGAGTATTTTTAAAAATATAGATATGGGTCTTAGCATAAATGTTTAGTAAAGTCAGTTTATTTTAGAGAGATGGTTGAGGTTGAGACAATTGTAAAGATGAGACAGATTGATCCTAAAAAAAAAATCATCCAAGTAAAGGTTATCATATTCAATGCTAGGATTTAGAAGAGTGTTTTCACACTGTGTGCAAAAAAAAATGGTCTATTTTAAGCAAGATAAAATAACACAAGAACCTTGTTAAGGGTGATTAATGTAGCTTTAGTTTGTGAGGTGGGTAAGATGAAGCCTGTGTTAAGACATCTCTAAAATAATCATGGGCTTGAGCCAGGGTGGTTGTCATGAATCATCAAACAAGGGGATCCACAAACAAATTCTCAAAGAAAAAATATCCAGGTACTGGTTACATGTTTGGTATATAAATATGGATATAGGACCAATAGTAACTCCAGAGTTTGAGCCTTTACAAAAAGAGATAGATTCATGCTAAGTGGAAATCTCACAGAGGGCATACTTGGAGAGAACACTGCAAAAGTTTGGAAGTGAAGGTGGTATATTCCAAATGGAATGTTCCAGAAATGTTTAAATATGTTAGTCTCTATTTCACAATGTGTGCATGTTCGCAGGATACTTATTTAAAAGTATACGGGAAGAACAAGTGAGGATAAACAGAGTGAAAAACCTAAATAAGTACATGCATTTTAAAATGAAGTTACATTTTCAGTGTAAGTTATTATAAACAAATTGGAAGGGGATGTACATTGAAAGACCAAAAAACATGACCTTAAAGGAGATGAGCTGTAGAAGAGGAATAAATTTTTAATGAGGAGTCCAGATAAGAGGCAGAAATTCACTTTAGAAGACAAAAACTCGCCTGTTTTAAACTGATAAGAACAGATACTACACATGATCTTAGCCAGAAAAGCAAGAAGATCTCCTGAGGAAATTGGGAGTGTGGAAGTCATGGGAGAGGGTAGAAAGGGAGGGGAGGAAGGGAGGAGAGCAGAGAAAAATATATAGCTCAAATAAAAAAAAAATTCACTTGTTTTAAGATGGGTAGGAAAAATGTAAGAAAATATATCTTAGTTACTTGTGTGTCTTGAAAGCTGAAGGGGTCTTACAGTAGGTTAGTTGAGCCAGGAGGAACAATATTATCCAAGGGGTTAGGGAGTGGAACAAAAGCATTTAGGTTTATGAATCGGGGATTGAGTTACATGGAAATCCAAATAGCGCAGAACCCATGTGTGAAAGTATAATAGCAGTCCTGGGTATGTACAAGAAGGTTTTGAATATTTGATGATATGGTGACTAAACGCTGGTATTGGTGAGTTCATTACGTCTTTGCATCATATAATCTGTTCTATATTATGGAATGCTAGCATGACATGCATAAGAAACAAAGTCCATAAATAAGCACATAAGATAATAGATTATGTAGTCATTAAAATAAGTTAACATAATGTAAAAAAAGAAAAGAATGACTAAAATTCTTGCTTTTTTAGGGATAAAATGAAACAGTAAAGAATTAAAATATTTGTTTATGGAAATTCTCTTAGGAACTCAGTAAGGTGTAAGAGAACATTAGTTCAGTGTGTTCTGACTTTGGCATCCATTTAACACAGAGCTGACTAAGGTTTCATGAGCTAAGATTGGTGTTTTATTGAGAAAAAGGATAGGGGCAAGAAGAAATTTAAGGGATAACAGAAACCATCCTTTTAAAAGAAAGGAAGTGCTGATGGCTATCTCAGTTGATGCATACTGGTTAAATAACATAAGAATTCATTCTGTCGTGTAACAGTTAGGGAGCTGCAAAGAGAAAAAGATGCTGTCTCAAACAAGAGGGTGGGCAAGCACCGAAACCTGAGCCTGTCCTCTGACCTCGACACACACTCCATGGCATAAGACCACCTCATGCAAACACACACTCCTCCCCCCCCCCTCTCTCTCTCACACACACACACATACACACACACACACGTAAAATGTTTCAAAATTAAAAGCAAAACTATTATAAAATGATTTGAATCATCAAAAATATAGTGGGGGCATAGAAGATTGTAGACATGTTGTGAAGCTTATATGGCTATCTTTTTCCTAGGTTATTATGTGAGCACAGCAGGAAGCTGCAATTTTGAAACAGCATCTGAAGACTGGACTGTGGTTTGTGGTCTCACCCAAGATCCTGAAGACGACTTGGATTGGGCCCTTGGCAGCACAATGCCTACTGAACCTTTGAACCCCGATTCTGATCACACACCAGGTAAATTTAGTAGCTATGTGGAAGCAAATGGTGTGAATTTTCCTGTAAAGTAGACCTTGGAAAGATAAGTAAAAGAGCTGTCTCTTCTATTTTAAATACTGAAATCTTAGACTCTGTCACTGTCACAGGGAAGCCCATGACTTCTTTTTAATTAAAAAAGAATAAATAAAAGAAAAGAAAAAAAAAGAAAGGCACCTTTTTAAACATTGTTTTCTCTTTTTATTTATTCTATTCTCACATACTATATCCTGACTGCAGACTCCCCTTTCTCCACTCCTCCCAATTCCTCCTCACCTCCACTGCTCCCCTATTTTTCTTCAAAAAAGAGCAGGCCTCCCAAAATATCCACCAAAACCACAAACCCTCATATCAAGGCTGGGAAATA
This sequence comes from Microtus pennsylvanicus, assembly GCF_037038515.1. Taxonomy (NCBI): domain Eukaryota; kingdom Metazoa; phylum Chordata; class Mammalia; order Rodentia; family Cricetidae; genus Microtus; species Microtus pennsylvanicus. Next base: position 133,724,676 of record NC_134582.1, read on the forward strand.
CAACACAGTAGTTGAAAAATGATCCTTAAAGAAGGCAAAAGAGTCAGAGACACCCATGCTCTCTCTATTAGGAGTCCCACCAAAATGTCAAGATGACAATGACAACGTATATGCATAGGACCTAGTGCAGATCCATGCAGGCTCTCTGATTGCAGTTCCACTCTCTGTGAGCCTCGAGGAGCCCCGCTTAATTGTTCTATGGGCTGTGTTCTTCTGGTGTTCTCCACCCCTCTGGTGACTACAATCCTTCCTCCCCCTCTTCTGAGGGTTCCCTTACCTTTTGTCTTCACCTAATATTTAGCTGTGGGTCTCTTCATCTGCTCCCATCAGTTGCTGGATGAAGCCTCTCTGGTAATGACTGGGCTAGGCAACAATATGTGAGTATATCAGAATATCACTAGGAATGATTTTACCGACTTTTCTTTTTGGACAGTTGTGTTCTGTTCTACCATAGGTCTGTATATGGGTCATTCAGCTTCCATTTCCTAATGAGGCAGTATTAGGCATGGCCTCCCTCTCTTGGTGTGGGCCTGAGATTAGTTCCTCACTCTCACAAGTTCTGAGTCACTATTGCCATCCCTTGTCTTGAAGGCAGGACAGGTTGTAGGTTGAAGATTTATGTGACTGGGTTAGTCTCTCAGTCCTACCCCTAGAAGATTTGTCTTGTTACAGAAGATGGCCAGTTTAGGCTCCATATCTCCCATTACTCGGTGTCCTTGCTAGGGTCATCCTCAAAGGTTCCAGGAAGTTTCTACTGTACTTGGTATCGCCCCTCAAAATGCCCCTCCAAAAATTCTAGTCATCTCTCCCTCCATCCCTCCTTCCTCTACTAGATCCCTCCTGTTCCCATCTCTATGCTTCCCTAGTCCACCTGCAAAATCTATTCTGTTTTTTCTTACCAGGGAGTTCCATCTGTAATCCCTTGAGCTTTCCTTGTTACTTTGCCTTTCTGTGGATTATAGTGTGATTTTCCTTTAGTTAACAGCTAATACTCACTTATAAGTGAGTACATATGTTTCACTTTCTGAGTCTGGGTTTCCTTGCTTAGAATGATTCTTTTTTTTTTTAGTTTTATACATTTGCCTTCAAATTTCATAAACTCATTTTTTAACAGCTGACTAATACTCTATTGTGTAAATATACTACGTTTTCTTTATCTTCTCTTCAGTCTAGGGACATCTAATTAACTCCTGACAGAGTCACATTTCTCAATAAAATTAGGGGATGTAAAGTGATAAAACTACACAAAAAGGGGAGGGAGGAGGGGGACTAGGAGAAGAAGAGGGAGGGGAAACCATAGATAAAGGCTTCTGTCCTGTCCGGTTCCATAGCCATTTGGTCCCAAAGAAATACACAAAGACTTATAACAATTATAAACTGTTTGGCCTATTATCTCAGGCTTATTATTAACTAGCTCTTACAACTTAAATTAACCCACAATTCTTGTCTATGTTAGCTATGTGGCTTGGTACATTTTCTCAGTGAGGCATTCTCATCTTGATTCCTCTGCGTTTGGTTGGCAACTACAGACTGAGCCTTTCCTCTTCCCGGAATTCTCCTTGTCTGGTCACCCCATCTATACTTTCTGCCTAACTACTGGCCAATCATCATTTCATTAAGCCAATACAAGTGACAAATCTTTACAGGGTACAAGAGCATTATCCCACAGCAGTAAACTGTGCATGGGATGTAAAAACAAAACAATAAATAAATAATAAATACAGAAAGAAGAAAAATAAGAAAGGTCAAATTATGATCAATCATCAGTCCCTCGATTACTACACCATCCACTTAAAGAGACATTAGTTCTAAATACAGCACAGCATGACTAGTTAAATATTAAAAACCACTGATTTTTTCCTGCAAAATACTTAGAATCTTTTATCATAATTTATAATTTAAAACTACAACCGTTCCTACTCTTTCTTCCCCCAACTCCTCCCACATAACTCACATTCTTTCCCTCTCTTAAATTCATGGTCTCCATTTCTATAACTGCTGTTTTATGTATATATAGTTTTTTTCCTATAAAATATATCTTTTTAGGATTATGAAGCAGCCTGAAATATTTGATGTGTTTCATTTCATTTGTCAAAATGAGCATTGTTAAAGGCTTAGGTTGACATTTAAATTGTAGAATTCTGATTGAAGGAAATTTCCTGCCATAATGTTTTCTTGTGCCAGTCTGTCTAGAACAAAAAAAAAAAAAAGACAGCCCCTTTAGGAAGATAAAGAACACTCATTCGATTGTCTTTGAACTTCATCTATGCCATAAGCTTTTCTGCACTCCAGGATGGTAGCCCCTTCTGAGACTCACTACCCTCCTGATTTCTTAAGCCACTCCCTTATAAAATCTCTGTCTCATCTCTGTCTCTATGTCTCTGTCACTCTTTGTCTCTGTGTCTTTCTATCACCTTTTCTGTACTTAAGCATGCATGTCTATATGCACATGCAGAGTTTTCAGGTCTGTTTTACTAGAGAACCTGAATGCAGTAGCCCCCTCAAACAATTGGAGCAAGGAACAGTAGCAAACCACAGAATAATTTGATAATTAAATAACATTTCAAAGGAAATATACGGAAGATTGGCTTAGCCAGTATATGGTCAGAAAAAGGAACACATTGTTTTATTTTTATAGATTCTGAGCAGATTAAATATTTATTAAGTTTACTTATAGTATGACTTCTTTCCTTGTCTCTACCAATGTGTAATAGCCATATACCTTAATAATCATGTCTTTTCCCTGCTTTATTTAAAATTCATCTTTACTTTGAATATTCTTAACACTTGATTAAGTTCTATTTCTTCTTTTTGACCTGAGATATGTTTCCATTATAAAAATAATAATTTAATGCTCATTAGATCATTGGTTAAACAGGGTAGAGAATCAAGAACCTAAGATCAGTTGGGATTTAATATATTTAGTATATCACCAAGTGTGGATAGTTTAGTTCAATAGAGACAGAGTATGTTCTTTAATACAGTGGCATATCTGGTCATGTAGCCAGAAGGATATGAATTTCAACCATATACAATATAATATGTAGACATACATTTCAGGTAGAACAAAAGTTTAAACGTAATAAGAAAATAATAAAACCCTGCAAGGAAACAGAGTGAACTATGTGAAATTAAAAGACATAATTTGCTTGCTAATACCCACAGGGATTTTCTTAAATCAATTTAGATAGCATTCTGGGTGAAGAGTTATATAAAAAGAGCACATAAGGACATAGGTGTGTGTGTGTGTTTGTGTGTGTGTGTGTGTGTGTGTGTATATAGTTTATAACCAAAATAAGAAACAAGTAAATACCAATTCCATATCATCCTTTTGAATATTCATTTATTCATGTATTAAATATCAGGAACATCTCCAGCTCCTGTTGATACATAAGAGACCCTTCCATAGTGGAGCTTACATTCTAGAAGGAGAAAAAAGGCAATAGACATGGTTAATAAAACATGTGGCTTTTTGCAAGTTGATTTAAACAAGGAAAAAAGTCATAACTAGTAGGATTTGAAAGGACAGTGGATGGTGAATGCCTGGATATCAAGGTAGGATCTCAGTGCACACTGACTGGTGAAATAGGTCACCAAGAAAATCCTGTTGAAAAAAGACTGCGAGGAGGGGAGTGAGTAAACCAAGTGGTCGAATTCATGTTTCTAACTTTGAATACTTTATTTCCTCAATTTTCATTGTATAAATATTATATCAATAAGAAATATACTACTTGATTTTTTTTTAGTATGAGTAAGCAGAATAAACAGCTTTACCTTTATTCCTAGTACATTGATAAGACTTGTAAACTTTTGATAAGTTTGTGTTTTTATATACTACCTCTTTTATTGTTTTATCAGGATTTCTTTTTTGGTTCTACACATCAAGCTCCAGACTAGCATAGAACTTCCTAGATAGCTCAAACTGGTCTCAAACTCTAGATACCTTTTCTGCTCTGCTTCCCAACGTATGGGTGTTTACTTCCTTGTCAATTTAATTGGGTTTGTAATCATCATACAAACATTTCAAAGTGTCTCTAGAAATGTAACTTCAGTAAGGAAGAGTCCCCCCCCCCTGAATGTGGGTGATACCATCCAATGGGATATGGATACCAGACTGAAAAAAGTGAGCTGAGTACCACCAATCATCTCTCTGCTTCCTAATGTCATGTGCCCAGCCACCACCATTTCTCCACCATGATTGATTTTGTTCTCTCTTAAACCTTGAGCTAAAGTGAGCTATTTTATAAGTTGTTTTATCAGGTACTTTTGTTATAGCAATATGAAAAGTAACTAGCATATAGTATATGAGCCACCATTTATAGCTACTTCTATCACTCTTAATGTATTAGGCTCTCAGATTATTTTATGGTGGTTGTGGTGGCACACACTAGTAATCCCAGTACTTGTGGGGCAGAGGCTGATGGATCTCCATGAGCTCAGGCCTTCTTGATCTACTTAAAGAGTTCCAGAATACCCAGGGCTACACAGTGAGACCTTGTCTCAAAAGAAAACAACAACAGCAATACCAAAGCAAAAAGTAATAATAAAACAGAGTCTAAAACTAATTTATATATTAATATGATTTCACTATATCTGTTCATTTTAAAATGTGGTACAGATCTGTTTATATGTATTTTAATAATATAGTTCTAATGGAAGTATCCTGAATCGGATGGTAATTTCTGAGACTTGGCATACGTTATTTTTCCTTGGGATGATGTGAGAAACAGTCTGATGTACATTTGTGCTATGTGATCCAGACGATAACCTAGGCATATAAATTGCTGAGTTCTTTAGACCCGCCGTCAGATACACCTCAGATATCTTCCTTTATCATGAGAAGGAACTGAAAACCTGTGGTGTATTTCTAGTGGTATATTATGTATAGTATAAAACTATAAGTTCAACTATGAAAATGAAGATCCAGTCAATAGATATTAGAAAGGTCACATTAGAGTTCAAGAATTCCCAGGTGAGTGACAAATGATGCCTTTTAATGAAATAAATAAAGGCTGTTAATGGGAGTAGTTGTTTTCCTTTATTGAACTTCCATGGTGAGTATATATTCATTTTAGTACATGGGAGAATTTTCAGTATGGTTATTTTTTCAATTTATCTGTAATTCTGTTATCCACAGATGAAAAAATGTGATCTTTCTGACAAGGTACTTGATTATGCATCCTGCTAATCAGTACTTGAGACAGTACATTTTCAGAGTGCTCTTTTCAATGCAATCTGATGATATCATTTTGATACAGAATACAGCTCAATAAATTTGTTTTCATATCTCTGAGATAATGGGCTGGCAAATAAATGTTAAAAACACTAATTAAATTTTACCCTCTGGTAAATGCAAAGTCTCTTTTTAAAGACCAACATATTCAAAGGTCCTACAGCTTTTCTGTAAGCTTTGCAATATTGCTGTTAATTAAATTTATATTTATAGATCCTTTCACCTATTGGTTTAGAAACATAAAGAAGACAATTTCAACATTAATCACAGGCTTATTCATGAACAATTTTAGTGACATTTCTTAATTGTAAAGAAGAACTTTGAGAACCAGTCTACCATCTTGTCTACAGAAGAATAGTGTTTAGTCTCAATATATATTCTGCTTAATAGCAAGAGTGTTATTTGCATGACTGGAATTAATGTAGGAATAACACCTAGGGCTTCTTTCTATCCATTCCTTTCCTTTAGAGTTTCATTTTAATGATATAATTGATTGTCTCCATATCTGGGCTATAATCTCTAGTGGCAGAGAATCATAAATTCTGTAATTTATACATTTGTGCTAGCATTTATCACTCTTGATAACTATACATATAGGCCATGTGTTACTGAATATATTCTCTTTTGTTTTGTTGCCACACTGTCTTTTGATTAATTTATAAAGCTATAAATCCATACTTCTCCAAAATACTATGATTTGTCTTTAGATGCAAAGGATGCTTATTGTTTTTCAGTTCTATTTTCAACACTTGACATCATGACCATCACCTATTAATCTTAGTACTTAGTTATCAGGTACACATCAATGCTTGTTTTGAAAATGAGTCCCAAGTATTCAAGATAAGCTTAAAACTCACTATATAGCTAACTATGACAATCACCTCTACAGTATTAGGATTACAGTCATATAATATCATGTCTGTCTTACAGCAATAATTTAAATTATAAAACATTCAATAGATGGAATTTAATTTGATATTTTGGAGTATCATGCAGATTATTCACATAACTGTATTTCCTGTAATAAAGATAAATGCTTTCATTCCTACACTAGAGATGAAGAACGTGGATAATAAGTTATTTCTAAAATGTATGTGTCATGAATTAACAAAGACTAAATAGTAAGAGCAGAATATAAAGCTTATTATAAGCCCTCTCCAGGGCATAACTATGCTGTTTCTTGCTTCTCTTCCTGGCTTCCTTTAAATTGCTCATCAAGGCCACCAGTCTTTAATTAATTGTAGGCTTTCATCTTTGTTCTCTAAAAAGGAACAGGAAGACTAAAACACTCATTTACTTAGGATTGTTGGCAGACATAAATATGTAGTCTGATGGATAAGAGCTAATTCTTTATACACCATGTCATTCTGACTCAGTTCTTCATGCTCAATACACATGTCATTCTGCTCAGTACCATGTCCTTCTGACTCAGTTCACTCTGCTCAATACACATGCATACATATATACACATGTATGTACACAAAACCAATGTCTATATTGTTATACAGTTTTAGAATTGTTATACAGTTTTAGAATTTTCTATCACTGGACTCAGAAATCTTGAATCAAATTTAAGAATTCATGAAGAGGAGGAGAAAGAGGAAAAAAAAAACAGAGGATAGAGAAGCAAAGGAGGTGATGTAGATAGAAGATAAAAATGACAGGGAGAGTTAGGAGATGAAAGAGACACCATAGAAACCACAGGCCTAGGAAACTTAGAAACATACATAGATATGTAAAAACCATATTGAAACTTACCATTAAAGACTGAACTGTGTTACTCCCCCAAATAGTTTGCTTGTGTGTCTTTAGGTCTCCAGTCCCTATTCTGACTATATTTAGAGAGAGAGAATGTTGGGAAAGGTAATTCCAGTTAAATTAAGTGAAAATAATGAAACTTATTTCAATAGGAGTGGGATCCTTGTGAGGAAAGACAGCAGAGTTGGGCTCTCACAGAAAATAAGTCGTGTGAGGGCACAGACAGAGTTAGCCATCACTAATCCAATGAAAAAAATCCAAGAGAAGCTAGTTATTATGCATTGATTTTGATTTTCTTGTATTTAGTATTGTGAGAACATACATTTCTGATGTTAGAGTCACTCAGTCAATGTTATTTAACTGTGACTTCCCTAGCAGACTCATACAAATATCAAAAAAGTTCCAAGGAATTCATTAAGAAACAGCATTTAGAACACCTGGAAGAGCTGGGAACGTGGCCTCGTCCTAGTTATATCTTCAAGTAGGCACTGTTTTCAATTTACCTAACAATACAGAAAAGTAGCCTCTTTTAGTAGGTTAAAGACAAAAAAAAACTGCTGTAAAGAAATTAAAATAATGCCTAGGAAGGAATGAGATTAACATAATTATATTCTGGAATAGAGACAAGTATATGGTTGATCACACATGATCAACAAAATATACTTCCAAAAAGAAATAAAATAACTTTGCCAAGGATAATAACTTGATCCAATACTGAGACAGAGAGTATACATTATTTACATGCAATAAAATTATAGAATGTATTACTATCCCAACATCTATGTACTGGATCATACAAAATCAATATCAAGCATGGATACTTTAGAAACTAGCATAGTGTTTTAAAATATAATAAGTGCTATTTTGGGGAAAAAGGAAACATATATGTAGATGTGATATATAAATGGAATGTCATTTAGCATTTAAAAGAATGTCTCATTCGCAAATATGGAATAACCTACAGGACATGAAGCAGACATAGGAAGTAACTTCTTGGATAGTATCACTGCTTTGTAGGATCTGAAAACACAACAATAAAGAAAAGAAACACTTAAAACCTGTCATAGAAAAGGTAACCACATAGTTAATGGGGAATGGGAAAAAGAAATTCAAAGTGCACATAATTACATATAATAAATAGAACAAGATATGTGCAAGTGACAAATGCAATTTAATATTATACTATTCTGTAGACATTTTACAAAGATAAAATGCTATTGTTATCTTTATGAAGCAAATATCAAAGGTAATCACATAAGATAATTTTATTGAGTATAGTGAATTTTTCACTGTGTATATGTATATCAAGTTATCTATGTATTATATAAAATTTTAAAAATTTAAGTCTCAAGTCTATGGATAATAGGAAAACAGGAAGGAGAATAACCCAGTTCAAAGGCACAAAAATTATTTTCAACAAAGTCATCGAAGACAATTTTACCAACTTAAAGATGTGTATGTCTAACAAGGTACAAGAACCATAGAGAACACTAAACAGACTGGACAAGAAAAAAAGTTCCCCAATCACATAATAATCAAAATGTTAAACTATAGAACAGAAAAAAAATATTTAAAGTGCAAGGGAAAAAGCTATATAAGTATAAAGGACGACCTATTGAAATAACATCTGACTTTTTTTTAGCAGATTTTTTATGACTTTACAAATAATACCAATCGAAATTTCCACTTCATCCCATCCTTCCTCTTCCCTCCCACTTCCCCACTCATCTTTCCCCCTCTCCAGTCCTAAGAGAGGACAGGGTACCCTGCCTGTGGGAAGTCCACTTTCACATAATGTGTCCAAGATCACAGGAAACCACATTTAACTCCATGTGAATGTATCTCAGATTATTTTAAAAGATTCATATTTTTATGTAATATTTTGAGCTCTCCCCTACCCTAAAAAGATGCTTTTTTATCATTAATAGAGTAGCTATTTCATTTTATCTTGTTGCCAATATTTGTATCTGGTGTATGAAGTCATATATGATGGCATTTATATACATTATTTACATGAAAACATTATACACATTATCTACATTAAAACATTAAACATATTATCTACATTAAAACACTGTAAGTAGAAGGTTCTGTCTCCCCTAGTCTCTCAGCCTTTCAGTCCCAAAGAAACACATAGAGGCCTACATTAATTATAAATGAATTGACCTATTAACTCATGCTTCTTATTAACTAACTTTTACATCTTATATTAACCCATAGTTCTTGTCTGTGTTTGCCATGTGGCTTGGTACCTTTTATCAATGAGGCATTCTCATCTTGCTTCCCCTGGGTCTGGGTGATGACTGCAAAAAGAGCCTTTCCTTTTCCCAGAATTCCTCTTCTGGTCACCCCGCCTATACTTTCTGCCTGGCTACTAGCCAATCAGCATTTTATAAAAACAAAGAAGTGACAAATCTTGTACAGGGTACAAGACTTTGGCCCCCACTACAGTATTTTTCCTCTTGTTCTTCTGTTTGTACTTCCTTATTGTCCTCTGATTTTCTTTCTTTTATTTCATTGAAACATATTAAAATTAGGAAAAGAGACTGATTAAGGATATTATAATAAAACATGTAATAAAGGAGAGTGTGTTTGTTGAATCCTAAGTATTTTATCTTAATTTTTTATTATTTGACAGCATTTAATGTAAAATTATAAAATTAAATTGCTTCTAAATTTAAATATCTATTAATTTAATGATTACTTTTAAAGTGAATCTTAATAGTGGTTTGTTTTCATGAAGAAAAAAAGTAAAAGGGAAAAGAGATTTTTAAAAGTGATTATTGGTTTCTTTCTTCTTAAAGAATAATATAAAACAAATCTTACAAAACGAAATCCCAAAGTCAGTATTTCTACTTGGAGATTTACAATTTTAGGTCTTATATTTGTGTCTTTCCTCTGCTTTAACTTGTGTGTGGTACAAAGACCCATTTTATTATTTTTGTATGGGGCTTATCCAATTTTCCCAATACAAATTATTGAAGAGATTATATTTTTTCTACATTGTATATCTATAGCTCCCTTGTTGAAGATTAATTAGCTGTATATGCTAATATAAATTCTTGAGCCCTTGATTCTGTTCCATGGGTCCGTGTGTTCATTTTCTTGTTATTAGCATACTAATTATGGAAGCCTTGTAATAATTAGAAATCAGGAAATATTATACCATAGACTTTGTTCTTTATCCAAATTGTTTTGTCTATTAGTTTTCTTTGGTGTCATATAAATTTTAGAATTGTTTTTGCTATTTCTGAGAAAATGTCACTGGAATTTTGATAGTGATTGTATTCAATCTGTAGACTGTTTTGGTATCACAGACATTTAAATACTATTTATCCCAATCCATGGATACAAAAGAGCTTTCCGCTTCTTTCAATTTGTGTTTTATAGTTTTTGATGTACAGATTTTTACTTCCTTATATTGGCAATAAAATTTCTGAATGTCAGTAAAAAAAAAAGAATAATATACAACTAAAACAAGAATTACTGAATTAGCAGGATGGCTCAGCACACAAAGGTGCTGGCTGCCTAGCATGGTGATCTGACTTCAGTCTTAACCTTCTCATGGTAGGGTGGTTGAACTGACTCCTAAAACTCGTCCTCTGATCACCATATGCAAGCTGTAGCACATGGATCCCTATGTGAATACACAAGCCTACATACACAACCCCCCCACACACAAATAAATAAATGAGTAAATGTTATAGTAATTATAGAGAGGATTGTTGTATCTGTCAAACGAGGTCATGTCAAATACTGATGTGCCTCTGCAGCCACTGTTCAGAGTACTACTCACTTCAAACTCTGGTTCAATCAAGGTCTCTTGTAGTCTTCGTGGAACTCCTGAGGGTTTAAAGCGGAGGGAGTGAATTGGTAGAAAGGGTTACTAACCCACCCAATCACAACACAGAAGGTTCTGGTTTATCCTAACTCTGAGAACAACATTTAAAGAAGCAGTCTGTACATCTAGTCCCAGCCTCTGAGATCTTCATATCATTTAATATTTAGTGAAATGTTGTGTTCCCAACTGTCAGGATTGGTCTTCACTAGAGGTTTTCCCTTAAATAAGTCTGCACGATAAAGATCTGTACATTATAGTTCCTTGTGATAAGTTATTGAGGCCTGTCCTTTTTTTCTATTTATTTATTCTTTCCTCACACAAACATCCAAACCTCAGTCTCTCCTCCTCCACTCCTCCCAACACCTATGCTCTTCCTCCAGATTCACTGTTCCTCTATTTTTATCAGTATGTTGTTTCATACCCACACTAATCCCTCCTAAGCTCTCTGCATTCTTCGTATTATCACTGACTGAGAGGTAATTACTAGGCAATAGATTTGGGATGGAGAGAGTGTCCCAAGGTTACAAAGTTGTAAATATGAATATTTGGTTTAAACCTAGCCTGCATAGGCCTGTACTCATTCTAAAAATAACCTAGTGTTACCTTAACTGTAGGATTCTATGGTATGTGCCCAGTACTTTTTTTATTAGATCTTATTGATCTCTCTAGTAAAAATTGAAGACACATCACAGGCTCATAGAAGCTATCTAATCAGTAATGCATGGTTTATGAACTTAGTCATACTGCTAGAATCACTTTATATCTCTTCTCTAAATTTCCCAGGAGAATAACTCTAATTTGCAACTGTGTTCTAAGCACTTTGCCTGTAGTAGAGCATTTAATTTTTTCTACAACCTCATGAAAGAAAAGTACCTATGGTAATTACCTCTTATTGCTTGTGAGTCTTAGAGAATTTAAATAGGGTTGTTCAGGATCAAACACCAAATGAACAGTAAAGTTAGGGTTTAAATCAGATATGTGGCTTGAATGTCAATGGATAAGTGGTTCATCTTCCTCAAAGTGTGTGCTGACTCCTCAGTCAGTACAAGAATCAGATATCATGTTCTGATTAAAGGAGAACAGTTTATCCCATTCTTTCTTGTTCTCCACACTCCTTCATGAACAATCAATCTGAAATCTCAATGAAGGTGGGCTCTTTTTAAAGTTACCAGGGGCCCTGACTAAGACCAACAAATATCCCTGATGCATGAGTTCACTTGTTGGTGCCCATTCCCTATAGTGTGATGCCATGCTCAGCCTTAATGCAGGGGGGAGGGGTTTGGCCCTACACCAACTTAATGTGCCAGACTTTTTTGATTCCCCAAAGGAGCCCTTACCCATTGGCAGGAATGGATGGGAGGTGGGTCGGAAAAAATGCAAGGATGGGGGACAGGAGGAAGGGTGGAAGGGAGAACTATAGTTGGAATATAAAATGAAATTAATAATAATAATAATAATAGTAAAGAAAAAAGAAATGGTTTCTCATTCATTTTACTAGTGTTACCTTGTTGTGTGACTACAAAAAGAAAACTTTATATTTACAGTTGAAAAATGAGATCAAGTTACACAAATGCAATTAGGTTGTTGCATTGTTCCCAAGATATTTTGATAAATAAGCAGCACATAAATGGGTCCTTGAGCCTTCAATATGAGAACTAGAAATTCAGGTACCTGATTCTGCTTAAATTTGTTGGAAGTGCCGTCTAACAACATCTGCTTATCGTCTTCATGTGATTGAGCTATCGTTTCCACATACTAAATCAATAAGTTTAGAAATAATATGAAACTACCTTTCATTAATATGCCTCTATGGGAAATTTTGCTTTCATACCTGATTAAAAATGCCATAATAAAAATTTTATAGAATCAAATATGGTATAAGTTAATAGCATTAAAAAGAAAAATTCTGTTGAAAGTGTACTATATCTCAATAATCAATCATTCTCAAAAAAGTATAATGACTAAAGATACACATTAGGAAAAAACAGAAATAACAAAATCCCAAATATAGTTATTGTATTTCTTAAAAAACAAATGGAAATAAGATAGTGACAGCCATTCTTTCCTATCTATACCAAATTTTGCTTGATTACGAGATGCTTTAAGACTTCAATTTGACAACTTGGATGAAATTTTTGTACTCCAAATGTGTTTACATTTTGCACTCCTGAAATATTGTAGACACAAATTGCCAGTAGCTCATAAATCCAGGAGGAAAGTAAGTACTTAAAGGGATTGAGGGCATTTCAATTGATAGTCATTATGCACCCTTCTTTTCCAGAGTTAGGGACAGGCAGAAATTACACAGAATGTTGGGCCAGACATCTTACCCTGAAGCAGGGAGAATTCACTGTTTTGATGGAGAGACTGCTTACAGACTGCTTTCAAAAAAACCAATAGCCTTTTATTATAAGCAGAAGGGGAAAAAAGAGGAAAATTGCCTGCAATTTAAATCAAGGAGTGAATTCAGATCATTTAACACGGGAAATTATTTCTTATTATTTGACCAGGAAACAAATGAGTTTCCTTTTTTCTTATGTCAGAGGTCTTATAAAAATAGAGTTTCCTTCATGAGTATTAACTGTCTTTTAAAAAAAGAAATGTCAAATTTATTGCCATTTAACACAATAATTCAATGAAACATTTTCAAATATAAGATGGTAGCTTCTCATATCTAAAAGACAATTTGGACTATTTTCTGCTCATAGAAGAATGGCCATGAAGTGTGAAGTATCTAATATATTGTTTCCCTTACAATAGGAAATTATCATTGTCATTTGAGCAAAGCACACTTCACTATTGAATGCATATTGTGTACATGTGATAGAATTGACCAATAATTTTAAAAAATGTGGTCAATTTTTTAAATAATTGTTAAAAATCAAAGTTGAATATTACTGGAAAAGTTGTCTATATTCCCAATGGTAACTAAATAGTTGTTAAATTTACAAATATTTACACTAAGAATCTTAGAAACTTTAAATCGTAAAGCAAAGGTAAAGTCCTAAATTTAAAGTGTGCAAAAAATATTTAGGATCAACAGGGAGAGTAAAATTTAGAAATATTTGCTAAAAATCTTTTTTCAAAATATTGCACCCTGGTCACACTTAATTGAACTATGACAGATTTTATAAGACACACTGAGAGTCTTGAGATCTGATATATGAATAGTAAGGAGAATTTAAGATGCCAGATAAGAAGCTTTTAGGCACCTCTAAATCAAATAACCAAAGAATTTTGCTTCTGCAATTACTGCCTCCTTGGTTGCTATTGATCATTTCACACAGCTTCATGTAAGTAACAGAAGTGAATTGGTTTAATGATTCCACATTAAGTTGTCCTGGCACTTGAGAATTTAGGGCTTCATGTTTTTCTTCTGTATCAAATTCTTAACTGTATAGGGAGTCTATTCTGACCTTTCACTAAGGGTTTTGCTAGATGTTAATATTTAGCTTTTAGTAAGCAGCTGAATGTTGGTAAATGTTTGAAAGTGAGAGTAGCTAAAGGTTGCTAGATGAATGATGGCTCTATTTCAGAAAGCATATGTAGTGTAAAGCATTGTGGTATGAATAATAAAAACTGAGGAAGAGAGAGAATTTGGGGTTCAAGCTGCAGATCAGAAAAACAAAGAATCCAGCCATTAGCTGTTACCTCTACTTCAGACCAAAATGGGTGATCCTGCTTCCACAAATCCTCAGACTGAAACTGAGAGTATGACCTGTCTCCTCCAATCGTATATTCCTCTCTAGTGTTGGGATTAAAGGTGTGCACCACCACCACTGAACCTGTATCACTAATGTGGCTGCTGAGATTACAGGTTTTTGCCCCCACTGCCTGGTCTGTATGGCTAACTAGTATGGCTGCTGGAATTAAAGGTGTGTGTCATTATTGCCTGGCCTGTATGGCTGACTAGTATGGCTGTTTTGAACTCTGATCTTCAGGCAATCTTTATTTATTAAAATACTAATAATATATCACTATATTTCCTTTTTTTCTAAAATAAAAAGACATAAAAACAACCTACATTACTAAAATATTTTAAATGCCATATTCTGTAGGTCTCTGAAGTGTTTGGAAACAAACTATCTTTTAAAATATATCTCTGTTTGACCTTGAAAACATACCTAATATTGATGGAGGAAGGTCATTGGTTAATAAAGAAACTGCCTTGGCCGTTTTGATAGGAGAGCAGCTTAGATAGGTGGAGTAAACAGAACAGAATTCTGGGAGAAAAAAAGCCGAGTCAGTCAGTTGCCATGATTCTCTGACCACAGACAGATGTAAGCTAGAATCTTTCCTGGTAAGCCAGCTCATGGTGTTACACAAAATATTAGAAATGGGTTAGATCAATATGTAAGAGCTAGCTAATAAGAGGCTGGAAATAATGGGCCTGGCAGTGTTTAAAAGAATACAGTTTCCGTGTAATTATTTCGGGGCATAAGCTAGCCATGCAGGCTGCGGGGTGGCAGGGACGCAGCCCCGCCGCTCCTATTACAACATAATATGGCTATAAACTTGACTGTTATAGGTGACTAATTACAAACCTGCATTTCCTTATTATCCTATATAGTTGTTAATAATAACTTCCAATGACTAGAAGTATGAATTATATTGTTAAATAAAATGTACAGGTACAATACCTTAACAAGATTAGAAATATGTTCAGTGTATTTTAACCAAATTAATCTCAAATTTGCATCAAAATAGAGAAGGTATATCTAAAATAAAATATTTAAAATTAGTAGTGGCTTTTTTAAAAAGAAAACTATATTCAATAATCTACATTTTTATCTTATTATATCTACATCCTCCTTTTTTCTTTTCAAAGTAGATTAATAATCTACCTCTTTATCCTATCATATCTGCATCCCCCTTTTTTCTTTTCAAAACAAGAACACTGACTCTAATCTCCTTTGTTCAGTTTTCCTCCTGACCATAACCAATAACAACTTGTAACCAACCTCTCTAAACAATGACAAATATCCTTAAACCATTGAACAACCAAAAACCACCCACCCTACCTCTTGGGTATGTGGACATCATATTCTTAAATTTAATTTTTGCTTTTTGGGGGAAATGGGATCTTCAGGGAATCCTGAACAGAAAAAAAAATGGGTTAATTGTTAAGTCCTTGGAAACTTGGAGCTGTACCATTCAGTCTATGCATCATGGAAAAGTGCAGGGTTTGTATCGAATCCTGGCTAGAGTAGTCAGTTAGGCTGGCTCATCTCAGCTAGCCAATTCAAAATCGTTCTGAACAGTTTGTAGTCCAAATACTGATTTGGGGTAGTGTTTTTCAGCTTAGTGGTGTTATCATAGTCCTGGAGAAATTGTCATTGTGGAACTCCAACCTTATTTTTGGAGACATCAAGGGTTACTCTTAGGAATGCTCATGGTTCATGGCAGAAAACTGATTGAGACTGACACCTGAAATCATGTACAGGAAGGTAGATGAAACCTTTTCCTAGAATTAAGTTAGTACTCTATATGACTATTAATTCCAAAACAAAAATTTATACCTTAAATTATAGAGTTAAGGAGTCGATATAAAACCAAATGATCATGAGATTAGTGGCAATAAAATAGTTCTTAAATGTTTGTTTTTCTTCTGTTCCATATCAGGTGGTTCATCTGACTTGACAGAGATTTTGGATTTCACTTTAATAAGCATCCTTGGGTTTAGAGAAGAAGAGAGCCACATTTCAACTCTAAAGCCAGCTTTAATCTTTAAATGAACTGGAACTATAAAAAGACCATTTGAATTATATGTCTATAGAGAATAGCAGAATCAAATATTTGGGAAGATTTATTAAATTTTATCTTATGGGAAATGTGATATACCAATAGACCAATTACTCTTTTTCGTGGAATATTTTTTTCCTGGATAATGTGTACTTTTTCTTCAGATGATTCATCTGTACAGTTGTCTTTGGATTCCTTAGCTGAATATCTTTATTTTCCTAGATAGAAACAAATCCCTTCCCCAAACCTAATTTTGGGGTGATTCTCTTTTGGCAAGTTACGTTTGATCACATGAAAAGCATTTGTTAGTTTCATAGGATAGTTTAGGTTAAAAGGCCATGATGTATAGTGAACTATCATTTCTTCTCATTTGTACCTTTTGGGGTCTAATACTTTGCAAACTTATTTTTAGAGCCTAAATAATTAATACAATCTTCTCTTTGTATTTTGTCAGGAGATATTTGTAATTCTCAATTCTCAACAAAGCAAAAATTTCATTACTTCTTCAAAAAGTCTTTCTAAAGTATGTACATTTGAATCAGATAATAAGACATTATCCATGTAATAGTAAACTACAGATTGAGAAAATTGTTTATGTATCATTTCCAATTGCTGAGTTACAAATATTGGCACAGTGTAGAGCTATTTAACATTTCCTGTGGGAGAACCTTTCATTGATATCTTGTAGAAGGCTGAGAATTATTATAAGTAGGCACTGTGAAGGCAAATTTTCATTATCTTTTTTGTAAAAGTATACTGAAGAAACATTCTTTTAAATCAGCAAATACCAAAGAATTCCAAGGGCTGGTTGATTCTTCAATATGATGAACATTTAGTTGTTCCTATACCAGTTGTTCTAATTCCTGCAGTTTCTCTATTATTCAAGGCCATTGTACAACCCATATAGGTTTGTCTGTCAACCATTTTAAAGGTAGGGGTATTGATGCTTTTGAAAGATCAGCAACTGTTGTGTCCTGTTATTATACAAACTGAATGTTCAGTGACTCTTATTTATAATATCATGTAATATTTTTCACAGAAGTATACATGGATTTATGGTTTGTTTCTAAGATTGGGGAAATATTAATCTGAGTAACCCATTGTTGTCATTAATCACATCCCCACAAATTCATTGCTATTTTAGCAACATTTTCCTCTGTCCTTCCAGCACTATATATTTGACCCATCTAGTGCAGTGCTTTGCCTGACAATAAAGTTCCAATCCCTAAAAAGTGAACATTTACCTCCTAAAAAGGCTAATTTGGATAGAATGATTCTGTTGAAATCACTGTTACATCCATACCTGTGCCTATCAAACCTTCAATAACAACATCATTTTTTTTGTATTTTTAATTTTGGTCTTTGTTCATTTATAAACATTTGCCCAAATATTGCCAAAATATTTGCTTTATGTTTTCTCCTGAACTTTTTGTTCTCTCTTCTATAGCTGTTCAATTATACAGAGATATATTATTTCATACAATAGGCATTAGATCTTTTAATTGCTCTGGGAAGTTTTCTCTATGGGAATAACTGAACTAGATTTAGCATAAGGTCCTTCGAGAGTACCCTAAACAGGTCTCTCACAGGCAAAGGATCACCTTGAATGTCTCTTGTGGATCTACATTCATTAGTGCAATGCTACCTTTTTCACACATTCTGCATAATCCAGAAGGGAGGGTCATTATGCTTGGATTATGTGTTAGAAAACATTGTTTCTAGGAATACCCTGTTTACAATCTCTTTTTGGTGGCCTTGTTTGCCATAATTGAAACACTTGACATTTCAATTTTTCTTCAAACTTCTGGAAATCACCTCTCCTATTCATGCATCATCATGGTTATGAAATTCAATATTAATTGTATGTCAGATCCATTCTTCCAAAGGTGCTGATCTTGCCTTTAACAGCCTAATTATTCTTTTGAATTTAATTATTATTTGTCTAAATTTTTAATTTGGTATCATCTTATTTACTGCTGAAGTCAATCTTTATAAGAAAATCATGAAGGCTTCCTTTGGACCTGGTATAACTTTAACATGACTCCATTTTCTTTTTTATTTCTCCAATTCTGACTCAAGATTTCAAAGCTTCTGTGAGTCATAAAGGGAATGGTTATTATATAGAGGTTGCCTTTCTAGAGTAGAAAAATCTCTTACTCCAAGAATTTGATTTTGGGAGATTCCCTTACCTCTTACTTTACTCCATTGTTCAATAGCCTTAGCTTTTTCTCTAAACCAGGTATTCCATTTTAATTATGGACCAGGGTCTAAAATAGGTTTAACCAAGCCTATCCAGTCTTTAGGGATAATTCTATTACAAACTGACCACAAGTTTAACATTTTCTTCACAAAAGACAAATGTATGCCATATGAGATTATTACTTCCTTGAATCTCCTTAAATCTAACATTGGCACAAGGGTCCATCAGCTGTTACAGAGCCTCCATCATTTGAAAATTTTTGTAAGGCTACTGGATATATTAATTTTGGCTATTTGAAGCTTTAGGCTGTTCCTTTGTAACTTTATATTGCATTGCATAAATTGTTTCTCCATTAAATTCTTCTGCCTGGATTTGAATATTTCTATGATCTGTTTTATTAGGTTTTTCTAAGACCTGTATCTTGGCAGTCAAACCAAACCACTTTTTAAGAGATAAACCAAGAATTATTAAAATGACAAAAATGATTATCAAAATAATAATTAACAGTATGTCAATCCTGTATAAGTTGTTTATCCCTTCATTTAATTGTTCCATTTTTAAATCTTGCATTACATAATCATATAGAGACATAACTTTCTCTATTATAACTTTGTTTTTCATTTTTAACATGAGAAAAAAACTCCCTTTTTTTAACTAATTCCTCCCTTTAAGAATTTCCAATTTTCTCACCAAATCTGCCACCAATAATGATAAAGATGTGATGCTTATTACTGCTACATAGAACAGTAAAAGCCAGTCTGGATTTTAAGGCACCTCCCTAGTTAGGCTGCAGCCCAAGGAGGGGATTCAGAGAAAATCCACCAAGAGAGAAGAAAGAAATACCCAGCTTGTAGGGTGGTAACTCCACTTGCATGTAGCTCTGGCCTATTCCAGTGGCTGTAAGCATAGGCAAACAGTTTTTTTTTCATGAATTTGTACCCCAAATGATGGGCACCAGATTTAGCATGAATAAGAAAGACCTAGAGAGAGATACTGGGGTTCGAGATGAAGATCAGAAATATAAAACGGCTATCCACTAGTTCTTACCTCTGTCTCAGTCTGAAATGGGTAATCTTGCCTCAATGAGTCCTCAGACTGAGACTGAGACCTGTCTCTTCCTGTCTTATACTTCTCTTTAGTGCTGGGATTAAAGACATGCACTACCACTGCCAGGCCTTTTTGGCTAACTAGTGTGGCTGCTGGGATTAAAGGTGTATACCACCACTCCCTAGTCTGTTTGACTAACCATTGTGACTGCTTTGTACTCTGATCTTCAGGAAAGATTTATTTATTAAAACAGAAATAATATTCCACTCTAATGATCACTTTGTGATACAGTACATTTTCGAAATAACTCATATATTTGTTAATAATTTTGAAAGTCTAAGCAACTTTCTACCTTTTAATTTTTAAGAAAAAATTTTAAAAATTTAATTTTAAGAAAAATTTAATTTTTAAGAAAAAGAAATGTGGCAGTGCAACAAGTTGTCTCTTTCCAGTGATCAAACTGAGATATGATCAAGTCTTACAATAATGATTTGTCAAAAACACAAGCCTCTTTCTTGTTTTAAACAGGATTCATCTTCACATAGATTTGCATTGGTACCTCCGTCAGTGGTCAACTTTCTGTGTTCTCCTGTAAGACTTTGTAAAACCCACACAGATCATATAAATAAAAGCAAACTATTCAGAGTATATTTTGAGAACTCAGCCCAGAATCTCCTAACTTATAATTTTGCTTGGAATTGCTTCTGGGTTTTGCTGTTGAATCTCTCAAACCAGTATTTGTCCTCTGCCATGGTGAAACACCCTTTACTCTTCACCTGTCTTCCTAGACTACTCCCTACATAAAACTTTAATTTTAATTTCTCCACTTCCTATTGGAGGAGAGCCTCTTATCACACAGAAACTGTATTAATTAAATCATTGATTGGCCCATTAGCTCTATCTTCTTATTGGCTAACTCTTACATATTAATTTAACCCATCTTTATTAATCTGTATATCACCACATGAAAATGGCTTACAGGCAAAGTTTTGGCATGTCTGGCTCTGGCAGTGACTCCATGGTGTCTCCCTGACTCTGTCCTTTTTTCCCCAACATTCAGTCTAGCTTTCCTGCCTTCCTATGTTCTGTCTTTCTATAGGTCCAAAGCAATTTCTTTATTGCCTTATTCTGTTTGAGTAAAAAGGAAGGTTTTACAGTTAACAGTAAAATTACATATAATAAAACAGGCATCAAACAAGAATTACAGTTAAATATTTAAATCTACTTTATCTTTTATCATAACTAAGGAAAAGTATAACTATAAATTCCTCAACTCTATCAAAGACTTCAGAAGTATATAATATTACCTAAGAAAACAGAAAGTACATTGTTAGCAACTTCCCAAAACTCTAGAATTGAAAGAGACATCTTGCTACGTGGACTGTCACCTAAAGTTTTTCTGTACCATTGGGGCATCCATCTTCAGCCTACTGGCCCATACTATCCGTCAGACTTTTCCACAAAGCAGGAAATTTCAAAGACAGTTCCACCTATATTGGCAGTTTGTCAGTCATTTTCTTCATATCCTGTAGAATGCCTGGCAGACTCTTTCATGAAGGAGGAACCCTGAGGGATCATCTCTCCTTTAGGCACGTTCAGCAGTCACTTATCTGTGGGTCCTGTATGTCCAGTTCAGCAGTCTAGGCAGTAGCAGTTTCTTGCCCAAGTGGCTAACCAACTCCATTAGGATCCTTTTTGATGCCCATCTTCCTCTTGAAGTAGCTTGTGCTGCCATGATCAGATGTGTCTTGTTGTCACGAAAAGTCATAAGTTATTAAAATATTTTAAATGCCATATTCTGAAGGTCTCAAAAAGATTTGAAGAATACCTAGCTATCTGAAATATATCTCTATACATCTAGAAAATCTAACTAACATGACTACAAGCTTGACTATTATAGATTAATATCTATTAACTTATATTTTTTAATTATACATTACATTTTTTAATGAGCTACACAAACACAATACCTTAATCAAGATCAGAAATACATATACAAATGACAAAACTGACTTTAAATTTGTATCAATAAACCAAGACCCATACCAATGCAAATTATTTATATCTATATCATATCCCCCTTTAAATGTAAATAAACATTTATAGACAACATTTGGGAATATGGGCAGTTTTCTCCATACTGTTCCCTGCTGAGTGTTGGGTGTAGTAATTTTGGGGGCTGTTCATGGCAACCTTTGGGGGATCTTGTTTCATCAAATCACACCAGTATGGAAACAACCCACAGGTTCTTATCCTCTGTGGAAACAAGAGAAGAACCTCTTTTCCAAAGCAATATTTCCTTAGACCCAAATTTGGAAGTCATGATACCTTTATAATATATATACTGGTTTAGCTTAGCAGCCCATACAATGAAATTTCTCTCTGTACTTAGCTCATTCACAGTCAAAAAATTTAAAGATAGCACAATAATATACATAATCCAAACTCTCTGTGAATTTTCCATTTTTACATGGCTTGTTTTTCTTTACTATTTTTAATCTATGGCTATCTGTACTCTGTCTCTTTAAAGACTTTACCTTTTTTTAAAAAAGCATTAACTTTATTTTATGACTCTCTATACTCTTTTCTTCTCTCTTCCAAGTCTATGTACATGTATCCAACATTATGACTCATCTGGATTTGTCTTTATTGCATTTATGTAATTCTTTACTGTCCAAGAATTTTTTTTAAATGCTAAGCACTTCTTAAAACTTAAGCTGTTCCATTACTCTGGTATATACTGTACTTCCCACTTGCCTGCCCAGTCCAGCATGGTGGAGTCACTTGCACCTCTGAGAACTATGCACACAGCCCCATTCTCAGGCACACAACCAGTCCATGTTGCCATTAAGCAAGCTGCAGCAGTCTGTTCACAAACCTCACTCAAATGCTCTGTAGCCAGACCCACTGCCTGAAAGAGTCAGAGGTCGTGCTGGCAACATGCGTAGCAGGCCAGCATTTCAAAACAGCATGGCTCTTTTGCTATTGCTGAGTCAGGAAAACCTCTCTTAAAGAAGCCATGCCTCTGCCTGCTTCTAGCAAAGAGATCCCACCGAAGAAAATGCCAATAGCAAACCATGCTTAACTCTGTGTGTGTATGTGTGTATGTATGTGTCTAGAATTAATTTTTAAGCTTTGTCAGGTTTTTATGTGGATGTAGTTACCCATATTGGCACGCCAATCTGTTGGAAGAGGGCCACTTTTGTTGGTTCCCGGCTGCTGGCTAGCTTAGACCCAAAATAATCACACAGAAACTGTATTATTTAAATCACTGCTTGGCCCTAGCTTCTTATTGGCTAACTCTTACATATTAATTTAACCCATCTCCAATTATCTGTGTCTTGCCACATGACAGTGGCTTACTAGCAAAGCTTCGGTATGTCTGACTCTGGCGGGAGCTCCATGGTGTCCCCCTGACTCTGCCCTTCTTTTCCCCAGCATTCAGCCTAGCTTTCCCTGCCTTCCTAAATTTTGCCTTGAAATAGTTCCAAAGCAGTTTTTTTTTATTCGCTAATGGAAATCACAGCACACAGAGGGGACTTCCACATCAACCTCCCTTAATGTTCTCCTATTCTGTCTAATTAAGTGTGTGTGTGTGTGTGTGTGTGTGTGTGTGTGTGTGTGTGTGTGTTGAAAATGCCCATTAGTGAGCACTTTGGTGCTTTATAGACAGGGTATAAAGAAATCTATCTTAAATTGACCAGGAATGCTGTCTCTACTGACTAGTTTATATCGTACCAGAAAAGGCTCATTTAGACTGATGAGAGATAAAATACTGTCCTGTTTGGCAGGATGTACTCACTGGTACAATAGTGGCATAGCAATGTTCTGGAAATAATCAATTACTTTCTGATTAGATGTGAGGGCTGTTTTGCAGAGGAGATTTCATACCTTGTACTGTAAAATCTTGTCAAAAGCCCATCTTTTATGTGATTTCAAACTGCATTCTAAATATTTGTGTAAATCTATGGATTTGTGCTTTCAACTTTGATCAGAGAAGCTTCTTTTTGCAAGGGGTAGTGGCTAAGGCAGAAACTCCTAAGTGGTACAGTGTAGCCCATAAGTAACTCAGTGCTCTGCTGTGGATGGGTCATCTATAACAACCTCACATTATTCAAGATTTAGGAAATTTTGTGGGATGGATCTTAAGAATATAAGAACCAAGAATGTGGAAGAGAACTGTGCAGTGCTGCCTTCTGAACTTGACATGACTGCTGTACACAAAAGATTGCCACAGCTGTGGTTACTTGTGTGACATAACAAGAAGAAGCCAATTAAAGTTTTGCCATGAATGCAAGAGGGGCTCCAGAGTTCCCAAGCCCAGCAGAGGAGCTATTGGCAGTTGGTGGCTCACGGCTGCCATAGGTTGTCCATGACCCACCAGATAATTCCACACATAAACTCTTCTGAATATAGGGTGAAAAATAAATATAGTGAAATTCAATGTTTTAAATCATAATTCAATTCCTACCTGTAAACTTGATTATATTTGCATTAATTAATGTAATTACTGCTTTTCTTATGGCTCTAAATATTTGACTTTCAATATCAGGTTAGAATTTAGGACAGAAAAAGCTTGAGATTGACGTATATTCATTTACATTTTGCACATTATACTATTTTAGAGCTAAACTATAAAACCTAGATTGTAATATCCAAACATATTAACTATTTCTTCACATCCAAAATAAGACTATATCATTATAATGCACTGGAAATCCTCATGTAGGAAAAGGGAAACAAGATGAGAGGCTGGTTATGCGTTCTTATTTGTTTAAAGACAGCATGGAATTAAAGCATATTTTCAAAGAAAAAGCTACTGTCCTTTGCAGAAATTAAAGAGGGATCAAGGTTTATTTTGACCATGGGAGCCACTTACCTTTGGTTCCAAATGAGGAAACAAAACATCTTCAAATCTAGAAATATTTTTTTGTGTCTTAAACAAAATGCTCTGCTTATTTCTCCTAATCTAGCAGCATGTGAGATGCCCTTCTCAGGGTCTTTGGGAAGGAAGACAACTTTCAAGTTGTCTCAACTCCTTCTTTCTATTCTGAAGAATCTTCATTAAGATGTTTCTTGGTCATATCTTTTAGTTATTTTTTTTCCTTTTTGCTTTGTTTTGCTTTTTGGTGTTGTTTTATTTCAGGTGGTAGCTTTATATTTTTATTATTTGTTGATGGTGGATTTACTTTTGTTCTTTCCAGATTTGTTCCCTGATAATTTCACATTTTGACATGATGCCTTTTTGGTTACCCTTGCCCTGTCATCTCCTACCTCTTTCTGAACACTGTCGGCCACCTTTCCTCCATACACATCTGTTTATTGTACTCTTGTCTTTCTGTTCTTTCTTGTGACCCACTGGATTTAATGTGTTTTAGTTTTTGAGAAACAATCTCACTCTGAGGCCAAGATTGGCCTCAAAATTGATGTAATCCTCCTGTTTCAAACTCCCAAGTCTGAAACAACAGGTGTGTGCCACCCTTCTTGGTAGATTTTTTTCTTGATGGATTAATAAAAAAGTCTTCAGAGAGCATCATAAGAGATTTTCAGTAAACAACATTTAAAAATAGATACAAGTTATTTTTTCAGTTCTTACCCAGCATGTTGAGGATTTAAGGAAAACTGCCTGTCCATTTAATAATAAGCTAGCTGTGCAGCTGAATAGTCTTCACTTTTCATGAATCCACTAGGGCCCAAGGTCACAGGAACAGTCACTGCTTCTGAGGGAGACAAACAAATGGACACAGGGTCACAAATGCTGACAGAAAGCCCTGGGTAAGAACTTCTGTAGGACCTTGATAGGACTTCTAAGCTGTGATTGTCCAATAGCTGAATGCTCAGTATGGAAACCTGCAGGAGATGAAACACAGAGAGGAGGAGTCTTATGGAAACATCTACTCTGAAATCTCACCAGGTTATTACCTAGAATAGGAGTTCCTCAGCTTTCCCAAGGGGAGGAGGTAAATCACAGAAACATTCATGAATATTCTTCTCCCAGGTGGCTCTGACCTTAGAAGAAACCATTTCACTAAAACTAAGCTGACACAGGCAAAGATAAATCTTCAACAATATGAGAAAGTTGGGTTGATTTAAAGGGTGTGTGCTGTTGGACAGTGCTTACTTTTGTGACCCATAAAGTGATATGTAGGTATTCGAAGGAGTGCTAGAATTAGCTGTATTTTTAATTTCAAGGTCATTCACTAGCAAAGGTGTCTTTTGCAAGGTATGTAACTAGCATACAGAGGGATGAAAATTTGAATCATATAAAATTCTTAATTAAAGGGACAGAATAGAGAAAGTGAATGGAGGAGAAAAAGAAACAAAGAGTAACGAGTACAAAAATGTTAAAAATGATTATATATATTGAACCAGTTCTATCAATAGTATGCTATATCAGTAAAGATTAATAGTAAAAATTCATCAATTAAAAGAAAGGCATTGTCAGTGTGTAAAAGAGACATAATACTATCTGTGCAGAATCTATACTAAATATAACACAGAAAGATCCAAAGTAAAGGAAGGACATTCATCAGAAGAACTTGGGAGTTCAGACATAAACTCAAAAGCAAGGAATATTATTAAGGATGCAGAGGAACATACATGATAATAAATAGGTTGTTCCTCCCAGAATACAAAAACATTCTCTAACATAAGTATTCAACACGAAAAAATCATAATTTGTCCAGTAAATCCTGATAGAAATTTAAGATCTTTTTGACTCCTGGAGAATCAAACTTGTTTATCAATGGAAAGATCCAGCCAGCAGAATCCTAAGAAGAGCATGATTGACCATAACACCATAATCAACCATCTGGACCTGATAATATCTACTTCATCCGAGAGCAGCAGAGTGCCTGTAGTCTCAAGTAACACAGAAAAATCACATGATGAAAACGTGTCTTGGACTATGAACATAATAAATCTAAAGAAGGAAGCCATCCACAGCATTCTTCCTACAATTTCCCCTTGGGAGAACAGATATGTCACATAAAATCAGAAGTATTCTCTACTTTCTTTACATGTTTGCCTAACTTGAGAAGAACCCCACCTCATTCCTGCCAGTGATTGAAATTGATGTCTTTTAATTCTTTCCCAGTTTTTCCACATTTCTCCTTATAATGCAAGAACTCGGCATGTAATTTCAACACTCTCAATAACAGAGATTTAAAAACAGCTTGTAAATAGCTCATGATTCAAGGAAGTTTCTATAGCAATCTTGACATATTTTAATTCAAAAAAGAACCAAGCATCAAAATCTGTATATTTCATTGAATATACTGAAACACATAAGAAAATTTGGAACATTCGAAGGAAAGAAAGCAATAAAATTAATTTAAGATAAAGGCTGTTTAATACCAAAGGAAGAAGAAAATGAAAGTTTCAAAAATGAGTAGTTATTAATGTAATGTGTAAAAGAAAATAACTAAAAATAGAAGATAGTTTTTGAAAGGTTAAATAAAATGAAAAACACTCTGACCAAGATACTTGAAACAACAAAAGAAAGCACAAAGTTCCACTGTGAGAAGTGAAGGGAGAATATTGCTGCTGATCCTTGAACATTGATAAGCCACAAGAAAAAAACATATTACGTAGAAAATAATTTATTAGACTTGTTTGTAACTGTACATGAAACTTATCTGCTACCTCAGAAAAAGCAAGAAAGAGAAAAGTAGTTTTATAAGTTTTGACAACGATGTCAATCAGAAAACAAATCAAATTATATTGAATGCAGAGACTTTTGGCAGACAAATGCATCTGAGGAGCTATTTATAGCACAGTGGAAAAAAATAAAATGGAGCTGGGGACTCAGTGAGAAAAGTCATTCATTATTGTGCAAGCACAAGGACCTGAGTTCATACCTCCAACAATCACTTAAAATCCAGGCTGGGTAAGATATATCTGCAACTATTGGTCATGGGGACATGAGGATCCCTGCCGCTTTCTGTCCAGACAGATTATCATAATGGAAAAACTCCAGGTCTAGTGAGAAGCCTTATGTCAAAGTGTAAGGCAGAGAGTGACAGAAGCATACGTATATTATTAACCTGTATCTTTCACATATGCCTACACAGGCAAGCACCCCTCCCATAAATACACACATGCATCAACAAACAAATTATGTAAGTATTCTCAGAATCACATTCTGCTTAAACTTTAGCAACATCTTACTCTCTAGCTAGTGTAGAAGTAAGAACAATTGAAAGCAAGCGGTACATCAGTCATTCCCCAGTGCCCACACTGTACCCGTCTACTATGCATAACACACAAAATGCTATGGCTTGGAAGAGACAGGTTTGAATGAATTGGAGGAAAGTACCACACCTTCAGAGTCAACACAGAGTTGAGTCTTGTGTAAAATAAATTCTGCATATCACATGACCATAGCAACACCTTTTTCTTCAGAAGAATTAATTGCTATTTTGAGATGACTTGTAAGAGATAAATTCTATTTAACTAGTGGGGTTGGGAGACAGAAGAAGGGAGAGCATTTAAGGTAATGATGTTATTTGTACATGGGTTAAACATATTCTGTATTGTTCAGTAAAATAAACTGTTGCACTGAAAAACAAAACTTTTTCTCAATCTGTTCTAGGTAGTGGTCGGCATTTCCTGTACATTAACTCTTCTGTCTCCAAACAAGGGTCTATTGCAAGAATCATTACCTCTCAGCTCTTTCCGGCCAGCCTTGGGATGTGTACTGTTCGGTTCTGGTTCTACATGGTGGATCCCCAGATTATGGGAATTTTAAAGGTATGGAAGGAGCTAGATTTGTGTCAATGGAAATATTCCTCATGTAAGTTTCAACCGCCACCTCCTTTTTTAATCACGCTGCCGATGGTGGCATCATTAATTTCTCATCTCTACCTGGGGCTGTAGGTCTTTGGCATACAGTACTGTGTAATTCATCTCCATCTGAGTCAAGATTAAACTCATTGATGACTGCACTTGAACTCAATTATGGTGTCTGCTATTTAAAGAGTACCTGGAGATAAAGGATTCTGAGTAGATTGTACATGTACTTTACAAATAAGAACTTGCCTAAGGAAAATGAAGAAATGTGATACAAGAGATAATGATAGAGAAATCTCTACCTCAAGCAGAAAAGGTAAAGCTACCTTGAAATTTTAAATTTAAATCTGCTTTAATTATAAAGTATCAGTCCTTAAGAAAGGTGACAATATACTTCCAGCTTTATCAAAGATTAATGAGTTTTTAAATGAGGATGAACCAATTTTGAGCTCTATGTTTAATTAAAAGTGTATGTTGGAACTCCCAGGGTTATGACCTAGCAATTAATTGTTTAGACCAACATGACTGGTTTTATTGCTTTTAACTCAAACACTGTCTCTGGGAAATGGTGACAGCTGTTATGTTTTCCTGTCTTTCAGGAGGTATTTTATAATATATATATACATATATATATGTATATATATATATATATATATATAAAAAATTTTATTTCAAACATTTACCTAATGTAGGAGGTACATTTCAAACTTTAAAATAAGGAAATTCAGACCCAAAGATGCTTAGACACTTTTCCTTCTCCTAGATTACACGATTAGCAGAAAATCTTACATCAAAACTCTAGCATCCATTTCTTATCAACCTGTGGTCTATCCAAGAAGCCTGAAAAAGAAAACAAAAGAACAAAAGGCATAAAAGTTCCAATCACTGACAAACAGAGTCTCTCAAGCATGCAAAGAAAATGAAATATTTATCCCAACTCTATGAGAGAATTTGTTTTCAAGTGGAAACCAATAGAAATAAAAGTACATTCTAACATGTGAGGGGCATGTGACTCAGTTCAATACCTTGATACTTTGTAATTTTTTCAAAGTTTCTACATATAAAATATATAATAATTTGGGACACTGACTTATGGTTGTAAAAAAATTCCATGGAGTCTAACTTCCTAAACACCCTGCATTATTAGTCTTTCTTTTTTGTCATGATTTATTACCTGTGATAGCAAGCAGATCTTTCTTACTGGCACAGTTCTGCATCCTCCTCCATTCAGAACAAATGCCTAACCATGCTTTTGCGAGTTAGTCATCTGCATGGGGTATCCAAATATATAGCACCTAGATTTTATCCGTAAATATCTGTACATATCCTCTAAATTACAAATGTTGGTCTCCGTGATGATTTGTGATTCATGGGTTTTCTAATTAGAGGAGAGCAGTATGGAAACATACTTCTGTATTCTGGGCAATCTTCTAGTAATTCTAGAAAGAATATTGGGGAGGAATTGGCAGTCAATATGATAGGCAGTAATGATGGTGATGGGGGTGGTGGTGATGGTTGTGGTGGTAGGGAAGCTGCCTTCTTCTGTTCTGGACTGTCTTGATGAGGTTGATGATACAGTGGTACAGTGACTCTTGTTTAGTATTTCTGGTCTTTTCTATTTGATTTGGCTTGTGAGGTTTCTTCTAGTTCTGAGGCTGCAAGATGTATGATAGGCTTGGGGTTATTTGATATCTTTGAGAGCATCTCTCATACATGAGAAGAGAGACTTGAGGGAAAAATAAGCATTGTGCGTGCATACATACACATAAAATACACACACAGTAAAAGAGAGAGTGACAGAGACAGAATTGCGTTGTCTAATTCCCTGGATCCTTCTTTACTTGAGCCAGTAACTCTAGGAGTAGTTAGATACTGGAAGGGTCTTGGACAACACTGAAATTTGGGAGTAACAGTTTTCATGTGGTGATGTTGATCCTTACTTCCTAATAACATTTCCCAGGGATAGAATTCAATATATGAATGGGGAGAACCATTAGCATTCTCTAGAAGTCATGACAAAAGATTGCGTGACTTGATTTAACATGAACTCTCAATGTGTTCTGCCTACAAATAGCAAATAGGACAATCCTTCACCAGCATATTGAGATTATTTCCAAATAAAGCATGCCTAAATTGTATCACTGCACTAACTTGACTCATCATATAAATCTAAAGCAATGAATAGAAATTTATGCACTTGATAGGTTCAGGTAAAATTAAACATGATATTTATGCTACATTATGGAGTATAAGCCAAACTACTCTGACTTATCCTAGCCTTTGAAGTAGAAGGATGCATGAGAAAAACAAATACTTTACAGGACTAGGGATACTACAGTACAGTTGTCAAGAAAATGGATAATAAGAATATTAAACTATTTACAAAGTTATCAGCATGATTTGATACAAAGGCAAGAAATTATAGAAAAATACCACCAGTATCCATTTCACTGAATATTGCCCATTTCCTGGCTGCTAATTGTGATAACTTTTTTTCTGACTTTCAGCTACTTTAACACATATGAAATTGATCTCTCGTTAAAATGATAGTGGTCTTCTTTTGATCCAGATAGCTTAATAGCCCTAAGAGAAAACAAATTACTTTTTTTCTGAGAAATTTGAACTTTAGTAGCCCATATGCCTAGCCACGAATTTGTTTATTCTTTATATGTAATGTCAGTAAAAAAAAAAAAGTGAATCCTGATTTCGCCAAATTCTTCTTAAGAAAATCAAAGGAAACATATATGTTTCTAAATATATACCCTTTGTAACATTTCGTCTAATGTATAGATACTTCATGTTGTTTTGTTTTGTCATGTTTTTGTCTTATTGGGTTGTTTTTTTTTTGATTCTTCATTTTTTGAGAGAAAGAAAGAACATGAAGATGGGTGTTTAGGGATCACCAGAGGATCTGGTACGATTTGAATGGAACAATATGATCAATATGTATTATATAAAAGAATTAATAAAAATAAAATAAAATTTAGCTTTCAAAAAATTTTGTGTAATATATTATAGCTGCTCTTGGAGAAGAAGTGAAATGAACTACTTCTTAAAACTTCCTCTGTGATGACATGATTTGACATATCTGGATGGTGTCTTAGAGGTCTAATGTTCATATTTCAGAATAATTAGCTTGCCATTCTGAAATAGCTTTTATTTTAAAGTTGAATCCATAGATCTAAACAATTTCTATTAAAGCCTATAGAATTCAAATTTACTTAGCATGTAAATATGCATATTCAAAATCTTACGTAAATTGTTATGATGATTGTTAAATGCTCATCGGTTTACTCATGAGCACATTATTAGCCCTAAGACTTGCTCATTGAACTTTCTTTATGCATTCTTGGTAGTAAAGTTAACTTGTCTGAGAAACTTATGAATGGGTGATTGCTTAATCAATCTGTTAAAATTGTGTCTGCATTTTCCAAGTTTCATTGAACAATAATATGATAATGTCTCAAATATATATATTATATATATACATAATATATATAATAGTTTTCATGCAGTATTTTCTGATTATGAGTCCCATTTTAAGAAAAACAGGAATGGCACTGGAAAAAATACAAGGACAATGTCAAACATAATAATATCAGTTGTTTACTATATGTCAAAAACTACAAAAAATTATATTAATTACTATCTATTCCTCATTCAATGGTGTTATGTACACCATATATAAAAGTCAAGAACAATGAGAGAGAGAAGAAACTTCCAGAATCTGCTCAATATTCTAAAATTAGGGCATGGTAAACTTCAGTTTTCCCACATCTACTGGCTCTGTTGCTTTCACTCTTGTGTCTTCCTGCCTCTCACATTAAGGGGCTGTTTAAAGCTCACCTGAGCTAGTGGGAGCTCACTGACTCTGGACTGACAGCTGGGGAACCTGCATAGGATGGAACTAGGCCCTCTGAACGTGAGTGACAATTGTGTGACTTGGGCAGTTTGTGGGGCCACTGGCAGCAGAGCCAATATTCATCCCTAGTGCATGAACTGACGTTTTGGAGCCCATTCCCTATGGAGGCATAGCTTACTTAGCTTGGATACCATGGGGAGGGCATTGGTTCTGCCTCAATTGATGTGACAGACCTTGTTAACCCCTAACCAGAGCCTCTCTGATGAGTGGTTAGGGTGGCAAGGGGGGAAGGTGGGGAGGAGAAGGGGAAGGAGAGGAACTAAGATTAATATGTAAAATAACAAAATTGTTTTAAAACATAGATAAAATAGCTGTTTCCATAACCTATTTAATGTTTACATACTCATTATTCAGAAATCGCCTTTATATTCTGTAAAAAGTTCTTAGAATCTAATTCTTTAGAAAAACTTTTGCATATTCTGTGTAATGTAGGAGCCAGCCATGATAGGCTAAATAAAAACAAACCACCCAAAGTAAGTTCTTTTGTTCCAACCATTATTACCTGCCAGTGTTGGTCTTAGACATCCTTAAGTTTAATGGAGGCCTGAAGCAATACCTGGTGCAGGAAGAACCACAAACTGAGATCACTGAGCACCACCCAAGAACAGACCATTCAAAGGAAATGCCTAAAGTTCCAACCCTTGTAGACAGGATCACCTGCCAGCACACTCACCAGGACACACCCCTAGACAAATGTCAGTCAATCAAGGGTCCTGATTCTTAGAAACCCCTCACACCCACCTTTACTACTATAAAAACCCAACTCTAACTGAGCTCACAGCTCTCCAATTATTTAAATATGTTAGATACACGGAGAGACCAAATTTGCAAACTTGTATAAAAGAAAGGCTCTTTGCTTTTACATATGGGACTTGATCTCCTTGTTGATATTTGGGGGACTTCACAGATCTGGACATAACATGTATGACATGCTATACCTTGTAATATAAAAAATTTGCTTTAAATCATAGATATCATAGAAACCTAATGATAAGTCACATAGTTGTATTTGTCTACGAACTCTTCATGTAGAATGCAGTGAAAGGTAAGATGAATATGTTTGTTCTGCTGAGTTTCCTAAGAAACAACACACTTAGTTCACTTGTTCAGGATTTCATATAATCATCTGTTGGATAAACAGTTAAAGGACAAGAGCCACGAAGGCATCTTTGTCAAACTGAGATCTGCCTTTGGTCACTTCCTAAGGTGTGCCATATTTGTTATGGTTTAAAATAAAATGCTGCAGGTCCCTGAGTGGCAACAGGCAGAAGGCAGCAGGTCATGAAACCATGGGGGCCACAAAGGCATTCATGTCCCAGGCAGGAAGCCCCTAAGTAGACTGCAGGCCATGAGGGCCAGAGGGTCCTAGGCAGGGAACTGCATGATGAGAGGGAGACTGACTGAGACAGGTAGGCACACCATGCAGAGGAAGTAGGTATTTATTTAGTGGGCTATGGAAAGGTAAGGGAAAAGGTGAGATAGAGGAAGAATGGGGAAGGGGGACGCCACAGCAGCAGCTACCTGTTTGGAAAAGAGACTGAAAGAGAAAAGACTCAGCTGGAATCAGGAAGATCTGCTTGCCTCAGTGGTGGGTGGGGGAGGGAGTAGGTGGGTCTTGTCTCTTAAAGGGACAGGACAGACCATTACAATATTGACCACTGCCTACAACAAAGTCAGGTCTTTAGATGCTTCCACTGTCAGTTCAAGCAGAACTCTACTCTTTATGATACACCAGACTCATAAAGCTCAAAATAGCAAATAACAGAAAAATGAGACACATTCCAATACATCTTGTGTCTAAAATCCCTGACTGTGGACCAGAGACACCAGCCATGAGCAGATACTGTGAGACAAGAAGGGTTTCAAATTCACAATTCTCTTCACCAGCTATATATAAGGTGATAATATGAATAATGACCCAATAAAATACAATGATGAAGTCCTCTTAGTAATGGAAGAAATATATCTTGGATTTATATTCACACATTAATCAGGCATTAGGTTAGAATTTAGTACAGTAAGGCTGTAATTAACAAGTGACTACATATGAGCTGCTTTGCAGGCCCTGGCTGTTCCCTCTAGGCTTGTATAGATGCAAAGAGTCATCTATATTTCATAGCTCTTGCTACTGCTGTGGGAAGTTCCAGGCAAGTGGATAGAAAAGTGGGGGACAATGGAGATGAAAAACAAACAACAAAAAACCACTTCTACTTTGTGTTATGATGAAAGTTGTTGAGAGCTGCTATCAATGCTTCTTTTAGAGATTTTTTTTAAAGTAGGTTTTAATTGACTTCCCAGACCCAGCAGTTTTCTTTCATCCTTGCTTAGGCTGAATTTGATGTCTGCTATATTCACAAACAGTATGGCACTTCTCATCAGAGCCGCTTTAGGGAATAATACTAGTGAGTATTTAAGAGAGGAAACAATGACACATATAAATGGCCCTATAGTGTGTTTATACATTAGAATGGCTGAAAATGCATA
Organism: Microtus pennsylvanicus; assembly: GCF_037038515.1. Taxonomy (NCBI): domain Eukaryota; kingdom Metazoa; phylum Chordata; class Mammalia; order Rodentia; family Cricetidae; genus Microtus; species Microtus pennsylvanicus. Next base: position 133,759,693 of record NC_134582.1, read on the forward strand.
ACAGATATCTGTACCCTAAAAAGACCTGAAAGAAAGCCAGAATATATTGATCAACAAAATTGGTCAATTTGCATCAATTTAAGCAGAAATAAAAGTAGAAATGTATGCCTGCCATTATCAATATACCAATTGCAATATTGCAGACATTTTTATACTGTAATGCCAATAATATTGCTGTAGCCATAGTTAAAATAAGCAAAGATGATTTTATTGTTATTAATGCTTTGAGAATCCCATGCATTGTATTTTGATTATCTACCTCCTCCTCCATTTGCTCTCAAATCTATTCCCCCCACTCAATATTCACCAACATTGTGTTGTCATTCTTTTTGTTTTAATTTATGAAGTCCAATTATTGTCACCAATATACTCTTGGATGTGTGACCATCTATTGGTCCATATTTGACCCACCAGGGATTTTACCTTAAAAAAACCTAACTCCCCCTCTCCAGCAGTTATCATTATCAATAGCTCCTCAGCTAGGGGTGGGATGTCAATCCCAGGTTACCCCTCTACCTTAAGATTGTTGTCTGCCTTGAACTTGTTTAGGTCTTGTGGATGTTGTCACAATCCTTGTAAACTCATATGTGCAACTAATCTGCTGTGTTCATGAAATACTATTTTGTTGTGTTTTGCTTTGTTTTGGTTTTTTAGTCATCCACCACCTCTGACTTTTACAGTCTTTCCACTTCATCTTCTACAATGGTCCTTGAACTTTAGAAGGGATTTTTTTTTTTAGTCAGATGAGTATCCAACTTGATACAATAAAGTTCTTGATTGACAAGGTATGCACACTGGTCTAATAATGGCACAAATATCAACTTCACAGTACAGAACTCATAGCTAGAACAGCATCTGGGCCAAGAACCAATGATTGAGCAGGTAATAGGTCCTATGAAAGCACCTAGTATTCTTCCTCTGCTAATGGCATGTAGTAGGAAATGACTTCTCAGTGTATCTGCACACACCATCACCTATCACATGGCAAGAATCATGGGTCCATATTAACAGCTTGAGAAAATTGAGTGCATAGGGTTTGACAACAGGAAGATACTTTGACATATGAAATAGAGAAAAAAAATGCTGGAATAGTATGTATAGCTCCACTTGCAGATAATAGGGGAAAAAAAACCTTAGAGAAAAACATTGCCGTAATCCACTATTAAATTATAAATTAGACAGAACAGAACGGCAACACCCAAGTGCAGAGGTTGAACTCAAAAGGAGGGAGCTAATCTAATTTGACCTTCTGCACGGACTTCCCCTTCACAGTGCAATAAAGAGAAAAAAGCGACCTCCAGTTGAAAAGCATTCCTTCTGGAAATGAAAATCAAGTCACATTGTGAAGACATAGAAGTGGGAATTTGCAAAAGAAAGTATTTCTCACACCTGACTATAAATGGACTAGGTACAAAGTCACCTTGAGAAATAACGAAATCAGCTTTGCTTAGAAGTCTGGATCCTAGGCTGAGGAAGACTTCTTCAAAGGATTATTTAACATATTGGAAGCTAAAGAGAGTTTTCTTTTACATTTTTAGTTGGTGAACTCTTATTATTTTTCAGATTCTGTATAGAATCTGGATTTGATACCTTACTTACCAAGCCCTTTCCCATCATAGAAGAGTAAAATGTTCTCATTTATTATTCTACAATTTGGAGTTGTGGATTTAGCTAATTACTTAGGTTTTACTCTTGCATAGAAATGATGATAGATTAGAATCTCAAGAATTTTTCCCACATAACCATAATTATTTCCATACCATTGATTGAACCCTTTGTCTTACTTCTGTTTATTTCCCAGGACTCTTTTGTCATATGTTGAATCTATACATATACACACATTTTCTTTAAAATGCTTGAAGGAATTATTACACCTAGTTCATTGCTAATATGGGTATATACATAGTTGAGTGACAAAAACAGAAATAAATTGAACCATTTCGTCTACCCTTTCGTCTTAGTATCCTGTGTAGCCTACTTAGAAAGGTGTGTCAAATTCCTTACCTATATTGAGTATCTGTTTTTGTTGCTGTTGTTTGTTTTTGTTTATGTGCTTTTCAGTCTTAGCTCTTACATGTCAAAGCTATGTTAGTATATGATATAAGACTCAAGACAATGACTGTGCATTTATTGCCACTCTTTTTTTTATGATAATGGCATTTTCTTGGATTTCTGTTTGCATTTTGTTTGTCACTTATTGCCTTTATTTGGGGTTTATTATAGTCACTGAATTTTAGTTATTCTTCCTTATTCCAAAAGTTTTAAAGTTGTAGTTGTCATTTTTTGTGTGAAGTAGATATTTTTTATTAAACTAGTTGAAAATTTTCATCGAATATAATTAACAATCCATTTCATATTTGAATATAACCACCCACAACTAAAAGACAACCTTTGGCAAGATTTTACCAATCAGGCTTTGTGTTTCTTGTAATTGGCTGGATTATTAGATGAACTTACTAAAGAACACACATATTTCTTTGTAATCTTAATAATAAAAATACCTGGCATTTATAGCAGTTAACATTGATTAAAAATATTTCTCAGCTATTTTTTCTCACCACCCTATTAATTCTATGCAATCTACAATGTTAAGTTGTTTTCTAATTTGATATGTCAGGGACCATAGCCCCAAAATGACAAACAAGACAACGTAAACATTAGCAATATATTTTCTTACATTTCTGGCCAAAGACTGAAAATCAATGTGTACACAGATGTGGTTTCATCTGAGGCTTCTGTCATTAACTTACTTATATCCCCACCTGAGCTTTCTTCTGTTTGAAACCCCACCATACTTTCCTGTGTTCAAACTGCCCTTCTTATGAGGAAGCCATTCACATTCCAGTGCTACAGTTCCTAAGTTCTCTTGGATTCTTGATGGCTTCGTCTTTATCCTCGGGGAAATTTTGATCCACTCAGTTCATTCTGCAGTTGCATTTAATCTTGGCCTTTCTGATAATCGATTTATTACTGAAGGTTTTATCCGAACACTTGTGCTAGTCTTCATAACCTATGAAAAAAAAATCTCTTGTGTGTGTGTGTGTTTGTACTTGCTGAATTTAATTGACACCCAATGTAGATGCAAGGAATTAGTTATAATTCTTTGTTTCCCAAAAGTATTTGGATACATCTCTGTATGTTGGTCAAACTTATTTCAATAATAATAGTACATACATTCCAGTTCGTGAGACAAAGCAATAAATACCTTTCTTCTGGCAGTGACTGTACACTCTGAATGACCTCCAATTCTATGTTACTCTATTGTCAAAGAGGAACTATGACTTTGGTGGCCTTATGTTTTTGATATACTCTTGTTTTATTATTTGTTGGAGGAGGTAAAAGTTGTAATAGTCTCAGGAAGGATTGCCTCATTTATATGAATCCATTGCTCAACTTGGAAATCCCTGAGCTTGAACACTTCCACAGGATTTACCTGCCCAGTATTTCCAGATACAAATATTATCCTCATCTGCACCTCAGAAAAGTTGCTAAAACAGCATGCTTGCAACCTCTTGATTCATTATTAGCTTGTAACTAAGGCATTATTTCTTTGAGTGCTTCCATAATTCTGCTGGAAAAGCCTGCCCGTTTTTGGTTGTTGCTGATAGTGGTGATTGTTTCTTACACCTGTGATTATTCAAAAGTGCCTCAGTTCTATTTGTGTGTTCTCATCAAACAGTTTCTGTTTGGATTTGTGTGCATTAGTAGCTGTTTCTGATTCTCCAGGACTCCCGAGAGTCAGCATTTTCCATCCCATATATGTGTCTACATGTGTAAATATAAGACATTTTGTCCATAGCCTATTGATTTGATGTACTATATTGAATGATTACTGAATTTTTACTGATATAACATGCTTGTAATCAATTCTTTGTTCACGACATTGAATTACTCTTTATATATTGTTAGATTTGATTTGTTAATAGCTTTGAAGTATTTTTCTTCTTAATGTTCATGAGAGATATTTATACACAGTTTCATTTCTAATACTAGTTTGGGTTTGTGTATTATTTGGAACGTTATCAATCTATTCACACTCTTTAACAGGCAAATTCATATTTTATTGTGGATTTTTCTCTTTGTGAGTTCTGATTCGTGTGTATTTCAAGGAATTGGCCCATTCATTACATCTAGAGTTTTCTGTTCTGCCAAGTCCTGCAGCTGCTCAGTACCAAATAAACACACAGAGCCTTATACTGATCCCTAATTTCCTGTAATTATAAAATACACCCCTGCCCCCACACCCCACACAATTTTGTACTTTATCCTGTAAATGCCGATGGCTGAAGTTTGAGTTATTTTGAAACATCATTTGGTTTCTTCTGAAACTTCTTTGCTCTAAGTGTTATCTCTCCGTTATCATCTTCTAGTTTAATTCTACCGCGGTCTGAGAGCCAGATCACTTCCATTCATTTCACTAGGCTACCATGTGGGTTGTTTTTTTCCAGAATGCCACCAATTTCAGTGATTTTTATGTGTAAGCTTGAGAAGAATGTATCTTCCTCCTTTGCTGATTGAAGCATTGTATAAATGTAAATGAGACCCAGTTGATTGATGTTCTTCACTTCAAACATGTCTTGACTGCTTTGTTCCTTCTGATCTGTCAATCACTGCTAAAGAAAGGTTGAAGTCTTCAGCTATGATAATAGATTCATTTCCTTTCTCCTTTAGATATATTTACTTTTTGTCTCAAGTATTTGATAACGCTTTTTTTAGGCACCTATGCTACTCTTTGTCTTACTGGATGCTCTCAGGTCATCCTAGATCTTTGCTTTGATATCTCGTAGCCAGGTTTTGTTTTGTCCTTGTACTCTGAGGCCAGAGGTTGCTATTCAGTCTTTCTTCCACCTCCTCCCACCCCACTCTCTGTCCTTTTTTTATTTAGAAGTTGTTTTCTCTGTATCTCCGGGATCTGTGAAGAGTTGCTCATTTTCGCTGTGTTCAGATGACTTTCTTATTTGTAAGGAGTTGAGGGTGATTTCAAAGCCCCTTGTATATTACACCCAACAGCATAGTTCTGTGCTTTGTGCATTTATAATTATTAGATTTCTGTTTCTGCAACACCAGAGTTCAAGATAGAAGTTAATAGTTCTACTGTATACCCATACACCAATTAAGGTTCATCGAATATAAAATATTCAAATGGGTTAAACTTTTATTAATATTGACTGCATTGTTGTTGTTTTTATATTTTATTAACTATTGTTAACCTCTATTAATTTCTTAGTTTCAAGAGAAATTTACATATTTACTATTCTGAATTTTTTTCTTTTCATCAAATGAGATTGGAGTATTTTTTTTAAACTTAAAACTCTGTTAAACCATGCACTTCTAAGGATGAAACTTAATCTCAGTCTTCTACTATGACCTGTCTGTGGTGATTAAACAGAATCACTGAGAGCTGCTGGGACTAAGATGGAATCACACTCTCTTCTTGAAAGACCCTACAGACCCCCTCCTCAAAACCGGCAGCTAGCATGCTCCCGGGGGAACGTCCTGTTTGCTTAAAAAAAAATTCTCCGGATCAGCAGCCAGCCTGCTCTAGAAAGAACATCCCATGTGCTTGAGAGAGCAGGATGTCTATGAGATAAGGAAGACTGCAGGGCAGGATGTCAATAAGATAGGACATCAACAAAGCAGGTAGACTGCAAAACAGGATATCTATGACATAGGAACAGTCATGCCCCCCCGCCTCATTCCCATAACCATGCTTTTGCTTCTGTAAACTTGCTTTTTGCTGACACCCCACCTCATTCCGATCAACCGATAACCACGCTTTTGCTTCTGTAAACTTGCTTTTTGCTCTTCCCTATAAAAAGACCTTCCCCCATTCTGCAGGTGCGCAAGTCCTCCGAAAGACTTTGCTGACCGCAGGTACCTGTATTTACTCAATAAACCTCTTGCTAATTGCATCCTGTGGTCTGGACTCGGAGTGTCCTGGTTCTGGGGACTTCATTGGAGGAAAAGGTCCTCTCTGAGGGTCTTTCACTTCTCACTCATACTTTACCTATACTACTTTTCATGAGTTAAATGCTTAATGAAACAAGCAAAGTGTTCCTGATATCCCACGGTGTCCACTCCTGGAATCCCAGTCAACACAGAGACCTTCCTGCTGTGCTGCAGGGATATGGAGCTTCTGTGAGATGCAACATTGGAATTCAGGGAAAGCTATGCAGTTTGTCTCTGCCTTTACCCATGCAACCTGGATGCATGATTGTCGCTAAAGCAGCACATTCTTCTATAGTCTCAGCATGAATACTCAGACTTGTATAGCTTCTATACAAGTCACTAAATTTTCTTCATATAATTAAATATTGTGGAGTTGATCTGTCAAAAACCTTGACCATAACATTATAATAAATTAATGTTATGCTTTCTTCATTACATGGGTCAGTATTTTTGCTTTAATCTTTAATGCTGAATATTGATATTCAGCATTAAAGATTTTCTATTGTAATAGTAAAGATTTTGTATATATTATTTTGATTGCTAAATGACTTAAATAATCCAAATCAATTTCATTGAGGATGATCAAATCTACCTTTAACATCCAACCATAACAAAGTTGTTTCCTCTGGTTATTGTTTTAGGTGTATATTATCGAGGAATCAGGACTAAACATCTTGATGTGGTCCATAATGCAAAACAAAGACACTGGATGGACCTATGCACATGTACCTCTCTCTAGTAATAGTCCATTCAAGGTGGTGTTTGAAGCTGACTTAGGTGGAAAGGAAGACATCTTTATTGCTCTTGATGATATCACTTTTACCCCTGAATGTGCTTCTGGAGGTAAGTGATCCCTTCAGAAAATAGGTATAAATATTGAATTCATATCTAAATATACAGTAATTGGGAGATGCAGGGGAATTACATTTACTTCTGAATGAAGTCCTGCTCCCAAGTGTTGAATATATAAGTGCACATGTCAAGAGGTAGTCTCTCTGCCCATGAACTTTGTCATAAAATTTTCATGACTTTGGGGCAGCAAATTAGCACTGCACTAAAGCAGCTTCAGAAAGTCCAAGGGAACATCCTTCAATTGCTACGGCTTCACTGCCTACTTTTCTATTCCAGATTATCGTAACTGGCCAAGGCAAAGTGCATCTGCTGCTGCCACCCTGCACGTTCTCCACATCCATTTCATCCATTCTCCTCACTTTGTCAGTCTTTCCCTTCCCGAGGCTCCTTCCTTTTTTTATTTGTGTCAAACAACCTAGAACAGTCTCTGTATTTCAGCAGGAAAACACAAACATTATCAGGGCCCCCTATAACTGACACCTGAATATTTAGGATGTCTCCAGTTAAGTGGGGGTATTTGTTCTCTGGTAAATAATCAATTAATAATAGATAGAAATAATGTTATTTTAAAATGTGTTCTGTGACTAGGAAGTTGCCTTGGTGGTTAAATGCTTGCTGCAAATCAAGGAGACTGGAGTTCAGCTCCCTAGAACCCATGCAATGGCCAGGTGGGCATGGTAATCTACCTGCAGATCTAGTCTGGGGAGCAGAGGCAGAAAATTCCCAGAGCAAAGCTGGCTAGCAAAACTAACCATTTTGGTGATCTCAGGGTTTGATCTCTGTCACTGAAGAAGCAGGAGTTCTACTGCATTGTATAAGGTAGAAGAGTAATGGAGGATGACTTTTGAGGTGAAACTCTGGTCTCCAAATGTAATGGCACCTATGTGAACCTACACACACAAACATGCTCACATACATAAAAATATGAATACATGTATATACATGTGTATCTCATATACATAAAAATAAAAAAGAAAACATTGTGGTCTTAAATTTTTGAATTTTACCCCAGATACTAACTCTAATACAGTTATTTATTATTCTTTCCAAATAAAACAATTTAAGGAAACCACCAAGTCCCTTAGTTGTGATCAATTCCATTAATGCTGTTTAATTCCATTGGTTATATTTTATTAGTATATATCTTTTAGTATTTTTTGACAATAGAATTCACACTGTTGAAAGCATAGTTAACAAATGATGCTGGCATAACTGAATATCAACATGTAGAAGAATGAAAATAGATCCATGTCTATCACCATGCACAAAACTCAAGTCCAAATGGATCAAAACCCTCAACATAAAGCCAAACACACTGAACCTCATAGAAGAGAAAGTGGAAATACACTTTAAATGTATTGGCACAGAATATCACTTCCTAAATATAACCCCAATAGCTCAGACACTGAGAGAAACAATTAATAAATGGGACCTCCTAAAACTGAAAAGCTTCTGTAAAGCAAGGGAAATGGTCAACAAGACAAAATGGCAGCCTACAGAATGGAAAAAGATCTTCACCAACCCCACATCAGACAGAAGACTGATCTCTAAAATATACAAAGAACTCAAGAAATTGGTCATCCAAAGAAGAAATAGTCCAATAAAAAATGGAGTACAGACCTAAACAGAGAAATCTAAAATGGCTGAAAGACACTTAAGGAGATGCTCAATATCATTAGTCATCAGAGAAATGCAAATTAAAACAACTCTAAGGTTCCATCTTACACCTGTAAGAATGGCCAAGATCAAAAACATTGATGACAACTTATGCTGGAGAGGTTGTGGGGTAAAGGGAACACTCCTGCATTGCTGGTGGGAATGCAAGCTGGTACAGCCCTATTGTATATCAGTATGGTGATTTCTCAGAAAATTAGGAAAAAAACCTTCCTACATAACCAGCAGTATCACTTTTGGAGTATATACCCAAAGGATGCTCAGTTGTACCAAAAGGACAAGTGCTCAATTATGTTCATAGCAGCACTGTTTGTAATAGCCAGAATCTGGAAACAACTTAAATGCTCCTCGACCAAAGAATGGATAATGAAAATGTGGCACATTTGCACAATGGAGTATTTGACAGCAGAAAAAATAATGATATCTAGAAACATCATATTGAGTGAGGTAACCTAGACCCAGAAAGACAAATATATGTATTCACTCATAAGTGGCTTTTAGACATAAAGCAAAGAAAACCAGCCTATAATTCACAATCCTAGAGAACCTAGACAACAAAGAGGACCCTAAGAGAAACATACATAGATCAAATCTACATGGGAAGTAGAAAAAGACAAGATCTCCCGAGTAAATTGGGAGCATGGGGACCATGGATGGATGGGGAGAGGCAGGAAGGGGAGCAGAGAAAGATGGATAGCTCAATAAAATAAATAAAAAAGATTTATTTTAAAAATAAGAAAATAAAACTTAGAAAAATTCAAATTGTTGTTCAGTTCCATGGTCTGTCACAATGGCTTTATCTTTCTTCAAAACTGAGGATATATAGCTATCTGATTTTCAAAAAAATGTTCCTGGGTATGCAAATGATTTCCTACTACCCTTGCTAAGAACTGCAGGGAGCCAAGCACGTGTAGCTCCCTGTTCTCTGACCCTTTTCTGTGAAGCAGTCTTTGAGTCAGTCTCCTTTGTCTCTCTAGCTTTTTGCACTCATGGATGTCCTTATAACATTTGTGTAGGAACCAGAAAAAAGTTCTTTCAACTTTCTTATTTTTTTTTTCCTGAATAAGCTCTTGTCCTTACCATTTTTTTTCTAAAGATAACTCTCTTACCATTCAAGACTAAATGCACAGCCCTGGTCATTTTTTTCTTAACATCTCCTAGCAGCTGTTCCATAATCATGTTCTCTGGCAATCCTACATATGTATGTATAAACAATAAGAACTAAGAATGACTGGAAGATATATGACTGTATGTATATGTGTGTGCGTACATGTGTGCATTTATGAGTGTGTGCATGTGTATGTGTGTTACTCTGATTTTTGTATCTTCAGGAATTAAAGGATATCACTCATATCTTAAGCTTAATGAAGAAAGTAGATTTGGCCTGAACATTGCTATTATTCAGATGATAATAGCAATTTGTCATATAATATTCCCTAAATAAAGTTATTTATTAGAACTAACAACAGTGAATGCATGAGAAGCTGATTGACCCTGATGGAGTGGTAATTCTTTCTAGATGTATTATATAGTAGACTTACTGTTGAGAGGCTTATAAACATCTAATACGTGGACCATGAAATCTTACACATCTTCTCTGTCACCTTGTGGATTGCGTGTGCCTCTCCATAGCTTCCTGGCAGAGGGATTCATTGCTGATTGGTCAGAAGCTTTCTAGGAATAAATTTAAGGAGTGATTCTGAAGGTACAGTTGTCAAATCTCATAGAAACATGCCCGGGAGTCTTTAGAATCACCCAATAAACCTGAAATAGCTTAATTTGAAGATCTGGAAAGAAGAAATAACTATAATATACAGTGTAATGCTAGACTCATATTTTAAAATCCTTAAAGAAGTGTCCTTTTAGTGCAGGTAGAAATGTCTTTCCATGTGATTAGCACTGTAATGAAAATTTTAGAAACATACAGAGTAGGTGAATTTTCCATTGAAAAATAGCATGAGAAAAATATTCATATTATGTTGGTGAATGTGAAGGACATAACTAATATCAACAGAAGACTGTGTTTTTTAATAAATATAGAAAATGACAAAGAAAATATAAAACCATATTAATAATCTACAGATACCATCTGTGCTGTCTGAAGGTGTATACAAAACAATATACAACTCTGAGAAAAGAAAATGAGAATAGTATGTCTTTTTTTTGCTATATTGTTAAATGTCTACTTGAAACAATTTTATTTCTAGTTGTGAAGAAATCTGTATGTGTCAGCAGAGACTCCTCTTTCCTCTTTGCCCCCCAAAATGATCACACAGAAACTATTTTAATTACAACACTGGCCAATGACTTAGGCATATTTCTAGCTAGTCTGATTAAGCCTCAGCTGTTTACTATTCAGCGAAGCATTAGACATAAGCCTTGTGGATGAACGATCCTTTATTTTTCAGTCATCTGATTTTTCTATCATTGCACATCAGAAATATCAGTGTCCCATAGCAACAGGTCACCTTGAGCTTGATTTGCACCAGTAACATTCCTCCAGTTGTGTTGAATTTCCAGGAAGCAGCCAAAAACTCAGAATTTTTAGACTTTCAGAAAGAGAACAGGAATTTTAATTCCTGAGAAATATTTGCTAAGACAACTCAGCAGCAGTTGGTATGAAGAAAATAAAACTTCTTTCCTACCAAGGCCAACAGTGCATGTCTGTAGCATTTAGTACCATGGAGGTTAAGACAGGAACATTTTTAATTTTAGAGCATCTTGGGCTGCAGAATGAGAACACGTCAAAAAAGTAACAAAGAGGGTAGGCAAGACAGAGGGTGAGACAGGCTAGGAAGAAGTATGGGAAGGGAGACAGAAGAGGCAAACAATGAAAACTATTTACCAGTTCTCTTGAATAAGGGTAAATGTTTCATGTAAAAATTAATAACTGATGATTTTTAATAAATTCCTCTCCAAAATACATGTTTTACTATGTTTTATTGACTAGAAATCCTGAGAGTGTGACACATATCCTTACGTTATCACCTTATAATAAGGGATGCTGTAAATTAGTGCTTGCTATGTGAAGTGGTCAATAGATATTTCCATTATTTCTTCCAGTATTGATTCATCTCTCAGCCCTCCACAAAGGGGAAACCAAAACTGTCCTATGCTTAGACTACTTGCTTTGTTCTTCTTCCCTCAGTTGGCACAATCCAAACATCAGTAAGACATGGAATTAACTTGGTTTGTGATAATTTTCTGCTGACCTTGTAACAAACGCTACAAATTCTGAGTCTACAGGGGAATGCATTCATTTTCATAGAATACGTTTTTTAAATTATTTTTAAATTGATTCTTTGTGGATTTTGCATCCCGGATCCCACTCATCTCCCCATCCCCTCACATCTGCCCCTACCTTTACAAACCACCCCCACAAAAATAAAAATAAGAGAAAAACCAAAAACCAAACCAAACAAAAAGAAGAAGGAGGAAGAAGAGAAGAGAAGGAGGAAGAGATCTCACTGTGGAAGCTATAGTGCGGCCCATTTATTTATTCCATTCTTGTCTTGTAAGTGCTCATTGGTCTGATTGAGACCTGTGGCTTCTGCTACGCTATGGATAATGAGCTCTCCCTGGGACTCCTCTTGCATATCCTGTTGCTGCTTTGTTCTCATGGAGATCCTGCAGCTTTTCATCTGCAGGTCCAGCCTCTTTACATGATCCAGTAGTTCATAGATGAAGGGGATGCTGGGGTGAGCTTGCTCACAGCCTTGGTTCTGGGTCTAGGTGGTACTTGGCTGGCCAGAGCGCCAGCTTTCCTTCACCATCACCAACTGGTGAGCTCTCCAGCACTGCCTTTTCTAGCTCACCCAGTGCAGCCTGCAGCAAGGAGCTGGGCCAGTTCTCCTGCTCTCGGGTTCTCAGATTTGGTCCACCCACACTCACACCCAAAAGCCTGTCTTAGTCCTAAGGATCCCCAAGCAGACAACACCTGGTGCCCTGACCTGCTGAGAGTTCAACACCCCTTAGTGGTGCCTGCCATGGTTCCCCCTGGCCTAGTCCAGTTTCATCTCAGGTGGAGGCTGTAGCCCACTGAGAATTACTGTTCCACAACTGAGTTTGAAGACCCAGCCCTTCCCCACCCTAGAAAGTGCCTACCTTGGGTGGCAGAGGTGACAAGGACAGTGATGACATAGAGACTTCAAAATGCTGCATCTGAGTGGGTCATGACACAAGCCAGGGGCAGGAGCAAGGCTCTCAGCAGACTTCTCCCCTCACTCATTACTGCCAGAGGTGAGAGAGCTGTCTGGGGTCACAAGAGTGGGAGAACCAGTCCTGTCCCTCACTAGCTGTGGCGTTCAAGAGAGTGGGGACCCTCACCTCCACCTGGGCAGCACACTAGAGCTGACCCTGTTGTCTGGGATACAGGTGAGGCGGCATTGAGGGCCTGAGAGCAGAAGAGCTAATCACACCCCCTCAGCAATCTAGAGAAGGGAGGAAAAAAGAGAAAGAGAGAGAGAGAGAGAGAGAGAGAGAGAGAGAGAGAGAGAGAGAGACATAGAGAGATACATAGAGAGAGAGAGACAGAGAGAGTGAGAGAGAGAGACAGAGAGAGAGAGACAGAGAGAGAGAGAGACAGACAGACAGAGAGAGACAGAGAGAGAGAGAGAGAGAGAGAGAGAGAGAGAGAGAGAGAGAGAGAGAGAGAGAGAGAGAGAGAAAGAGAGGTGATTTCTGTTTTTCTTTTCCTTTTTTGGATAAAGAGGATTTCATTTTTTACCATGATTAAGAAACAGTTTAGAAGGTTGTGAGGACACAGATGTTTCCAAAACTGAGGGGAGGTTGTGTTGTATTGAGCAATGAATTATCTCATACTATTTATGATACAGTTCTATATAGTTTTTCCAAAAGTCAAATGAGTAGACCAAGACCAGAAGATACCAATGCAGGCAATTGAGGCACAGGAAGGAAACACGTCTCCACATTGGAGTTCACTGCCCTGCTGGGCTGAAAAATGTCTTTCCACAAGTCTTGGCAAGCCTTTACTGTCAATGTGACACAGCCCAGTGTCATCTTAGTAAAGATGCCAGATTGTGCAGTATGATGTACAGATTTGTAACCAGAACACTTGAGCGGCCGAGGCAAAAAGATCATGAGTTCAAGGCCTGCTAGGGCTCCATGGTAAAACCCTGTCAAAAACAAGAATGGCAAAGATCCACGGATCTTTATTTCTCAATGGGGAAGAGGCCAGACATTTGGGTTCCAGGCATCCTTAGAATTAGGCTCTCTTTGAAAGCTCCATTGAAGGGGTTGCACAGGTCAAGGTCAATGGGCATGTCCATAAAGGACAGTCTTGACTACTAATTGATGTATCAAGGCACAGTTTCCTCAGTATGTGGTTCTATGCTGTAGAAGACACCTGACTGAGTACAGAATAGTGAGCCAGCCCAAAGTACTCCTCCACAGGTCCTGCCTTCAGGTGCCTGCCTTAAGGGCAAGTTCTGACTTTTCTCAATGATGTGTCTTGACCTGAAAGTGTAAGTTAAATAAACCCTCCCCATCCCAAGTCATTTTTGGATAGATTTTTTTCACTTTGTTTATTGTATGTATGCTTTGTATAGTTTTCATTACAGCAGATTTAGAAAAAAACTAAAGTACCCCAAACCTATGCCCATTTTAGAACCTCCAAATATAATCTTACTTAGAAATGAGGTTTTGAAGACATAGTTAAAGTGAAACCTTGGATGATCTCAAACTGGATTATGGGACACCCTTTAAACTAATGTAGACGGTGTGCTTATTAGAAGAGTCACATGGAGATAGACAAATGGAATTCTATATGCTGAAATAGGTAGAGATTAAAAGTAATCCATTTGCAAGCAATAATTTACCTGGATTCTTAGTAAAACAACAATGTAATAAAAAAAGAAGAATCGGCTTCTTCCATGGAGACTTCAAAGGGAACCTACCTCTGAGAAGGACTTGAGCTCAAATGTTTGATCTCTGGAACTATGGGTACATAAAGATCTGTGGATTTTTGTTGTTTTTGACAGGGTTTTACAATGGAGCCCTAGCAGGCCTTGAACTCATGGTCTTTCTGCCTCGGCCTCTCAAGTGTTCTGGTTACAAATAGGTGTCACCATACTGCAATATTTGTAATTTAAACCACCCAGACTGCGCTGCTTTCGTGTGCCCACCCTAAGAACCCAATGTTGCTAGATTCTATCAATGTACACATTAAAAATCAAGCCCTGGGTTCAAATTTTCAATGCACCAATTAACTGCCCAATGGGCTTGAGTTTTTCACCCATGAAAAAATAACAATCAGGACTTAAGATTTTGCCCCTCTGAAACATTTGCATTAGCCATTTCAATGGGTAAATGAGAAATGCTATTTTTAAGCCTGAGAATAACTCTTATGTGACACTACATATGAAGTCATCCACTGATTAATACCCTCACCAGAACATGCTGTCTGATGTCCTATCCACTACATAAGCACAGCGGACATCAAGCTCCGCTGATGGCTTCCAAAAGCTCAGAAGGCTATCTTCGGTGACCACCGTGGACATTTTATTCTCCTTCTAACTTATTTTTGTTAAATAGAAAGAAAATAGACCTTCCAAAACCTAAGACAGATTCCAAAGGAAAGAAACATTGACCCAGGGTATCCCTTTTATCTTGACTTGCTAAATCTAAATTATTGGCAACTATCAAGTTGCTAAAAAAATAAGAGAGAACTTAGAGTGATTCAAGGCAACAGGAAGCTAGGAAATTTCGTGGGGGTGTTTGTAAATTTGTTTTGATTTTGGTTTTTTTTTAATTTATTTATTTATTTATTAAGGATTTCTGCCTCCTCCCTGCAACCACTTCCCATTTCCCTCCCCCTCCCCCGATCAAGTCACCCTCCCTCATCTGCTCGAAGAGCAATCAGGGTTCCCTGACCTGTGGGAAGCCCAAGGACTGCCCACCTCTATCCAGGTCTCGTATCTGGAGGCTGAGAAGCTTCTGTATAACTGTTGAAAAATAACTTTCTTTCCATTCCTGAATGGAGGCCACATTCTTCTTTTCTGCTGTCCTTTTCACATGAATCCATTGGACTTGAAGATAAGAAAGCAAGAACCAGAAACTTTGGTTAGAAGTGAGAGTCATGCAAATTCAAGGGGCCAAACTTCCATCCTTTGCTCCACTGCCTTTGGGGAAGTCACCTTACTTGCTCTTTCTTCCCTGCTGGGCATTAGACAGGAAGGAATTAGTCAGATAAAGGTGAGAAATCCAAATTACACCATTCATTTTAAGATGAGGTCAATTTATGAGACACTAGCTGATGCAAAACTATAAAATTGATTCATACATTCAAATTATTTTAAATAAATTTAATTTTAACTGCAATTCCTACCATATACATGTTCTTTCTACTGACTTAAACTTTATATGATTCTCAAACAGTCTTAAAGCCAAAGATCACTTGTTACTGCTATATTGAAAACAAACAAAATGGCGTAATGGTGATGGGGATATTTTAATAGAGCAAAGATAAACTGTCAAACAACAAACTATGTTAAATTACACAGTAACACATAAGGGAATTACAAACTTAAAAGCTAGGGATTTTAAAATAGAATGAACTTCCTGTGGAGAGGATTAAGGATACTTACTTCTTGAAGAAGCAAGCTTTGGCTTTGCCCTTGAAATCAAAGGATTTTCACAAGAGGGGATAAAGGGCAAGGAGTTCTTAGCCAGGTATTCATCAGGGCTAAAGTTATGGAGATAGGAGAGCTAGAAAAAAAACAAGAGGCCTTTTTTGAAGGGATCATTTTTATAGACATAGATAACAAAGTATTTGTGTTAAAGGGTAAGAAACAAATTTAGTAGTTGGCTGGAAACTTTCAGTAATTTTCTTCTACTGTATATTATATGAGTTTATATATTTGATGGTTTTTACTGTTGTTTTCTCTTCCCATTTGTCATTAGAATATAGTGTGTTTGTTGTTGGCAATGCACATTATCATTTGGTCTAAATGTTACATCATTTTCAAGAGTGATTCCAAAAATAAGAAGATAAGATGCATAGCCAAAAATAAAGTAGTGTGGAAATCAATATGCTAGTTTAAGTGGTGAGACTCTCATACATGACTACCAATTTAGGATTAGCCAATTGTATGCTTCCAACTGGCACTTTTTTGTTTTGAAAAAGTAAATACAGAGACTATTAGAGAATATGGCTAGTGATGTCAAGGTATAGAAAGCCATGCCCTAACCTTCTGAGAATGGTAACCTCGTATAATCCTTAGTTATTCTCTTGACTTGGGTTTCTTTTTGTTGTATAAAATATTCTTTCAATTTTTGTGGTAGTAAAAATGAGAGATTTGCATTTCTGGAACTTACAATATAATTAGTACAAGAAAACATGTGTGAGTGTGTGTGTGTATGTGTGTGCGTGTTTATATGAATAGTTTCAGAGAATCTAAAAAGTCATGATAAGACAATGAAATGAAACCAAGAAGAATTAAATAAAAACCTAGAGAATTTGTTCATCAGTATATTCAGAGTAAAGAAAAAGAGAGTAAGAATGAAAATGATAGGTCTTAAAATGGGTACTTACATAAACATAGAAAGGCACTGAAAAGTTGATGACATTTCCTTGTAGTTATTAATCGTCAGAAAATGTTGGAGTAATTAGGCAAAGGAACAAAATGTACAATAACTACCCTTACCCTGGAATAAGTTTTCATTGACAACCTCTCAATCCATAATGGTAGACAGATGAATACTCTGAAAAATTAAGTTAGTATTTGTATACATTATAAAGGGATCATGGAGAAATATTAACACAGTCCAAAAATTCAAAGTTATCTCAAGTCATGATGTTTTATAAATTATAGTTAAAAATCATTACATCCCTCACAAAATTGTTTACAATATTTTTAATGTTGAGATAATATCCTCAATATAATAACCAATTTATAAAGGATTTTCTGTATGTTACAATAAGTATCCATGCTAAGTCACCAAGAATGGTCATATTTACAAATAGATTAATTTTTGGCTTTTGGTTAGATGTTCTTGGGTGTATTTTCCTTTCAACTCATTCAATGTTGCTTTCACTAAACATATTTCTCATATAGATAACACTCATCAGATTATCCTTGGCATCATGAGTCTTTAAAGAGCATCAATGAAACTCATGACGATGTCCCACTGAGTGTCATTGTGCAGTAATTTTTTCTGTGAAGAATATGTTCTATTGCTATCTAGACATAAGTGAACAAAACACAGCATTCTCAGAAGGACGAAGAGATAGTCATCATGCTGGGCACTCAAACAACCTGCAAAGCACAAAATGAAGTGGAAGGTGGAAATCAGAGGAAAGTTTGTTAACTAGAGGAGCTAAAGTTCGTGACAGTTACTAAACCTCTTTTCACAGGAACATTACTTTATTTCTAAAAGATCTTTTTATTTTTTCCTCTCTAAGACCTTTTTAGAAAAGAAATCTGGTATATAAAAGAACTCTCACATATAGATGACTAGAGAGACGGTTCAATGGTTAAGATCACTGACTGTTCTTCTAGAGGAACAGGTTTAACTTCCAGCACATACATGGCAGCTCACAACTGTCAGTAACCTCATTTCCAGAGACCTTATTGCCCCTTCTGCCTACCATGAGCACTAGACATGCATGTGGTGCATAGACATGCATGAGGCAGATACACTCATACATAAAAAAATTAAAAACCTCACAAATGACATTGTTTGTCAAAGCTATTTAGGAAAAATTCCAAATTGTCCTAGAACAACTGGTAGAGTTTCCAGAATCTATATAACAAATTATCACTTCGTTTTATTTAACTATAAGGGGAGTATAGAGTAATAGAGATTTCTGAAGATATATAGCTTCTCTGTCTATTATTATTACAGCATATTCAGTCAATGGGAATAGTTCATTAGGCAATGCATATCTAGTACTTAAGGCTTTGAATAGAGAACTATATATTGAACTCATGCCCTCAACTCTATCTGGATAATGAGATGCCACTATTTTCTCAAAGGAAAGGAAAATATTTTCTCTCTCCAGTTTGGTTTTTCCAAATTCTGTATAAAAATCAAAGCTTTGATGAGCAAAGATGCATTCAGGTGCTAATGTAGGAAAGGAATTGCAGTTTCCTGATGATACTGTATAGTTTTAGGAGATTCGATTTTGATTCAGAGTGCCTATTCTTAATGTTAACCCATACAGTAAAGAACTAAAGTCTACAGAGGGTTTAAGTACATTTGCTGTTGAAGCACAGAATAGGTGATAGTCATATGCTTCCAACAGAGTCAAAAGAATGGCCTCTTATATACAGTTTCAAGAGAAATCTTATCAATTTCCACCTTTAATCTCCACTGCCAAAAACATATTTGTTAGTGACATATTAAAGGAAAATAACCTTATTGCTACATCCATGAATCAACTTTAATATACAAACAATAAATCAACTGCAACCTAGTAAAGATTATTGTATAATTATAATAGCTGATTTCAAAGCACTAGAAATCTGTGATCCTCCTTTTGAGAAACATCATAGCTTATAAGCTGTGAGTTTTGTTGGGGTAATTCTTTTCTCTTTACCTGCCATTAGGACAATGTGATACCTTTGGCATATCATAGCTTGAAAACACCCTTAATTCATATAACATATAGTATCATGTCAAAATAAATCAACATTCCCCAGTGCTCGCTTTCTCTCTCTCTCTCTCTCTCTCTCTCTCTCTCTCTCTCTCTCTCTCTCTCTCTCTCTCTCTCTCTCTCTTTGTGTGTGTGTCTCTGTCTAGCTATCTTTTTACTCTGTCACACACATACATGCACACATGCCCACAAACATTTCTGAGTAATCTCCCTCTATTGCTTTCTTTAAACCTGTCTATTTTAATTGTACTCCATGAGATACAAAAAAAAAAATCCCACTGTCAACATAGAATATACTATCTTCCTAATGTAAGTTAAATCACTGGAAGAGCATGGCATACTCTCTTGTGAAATAGCTCTCTACTGTGATGCATTTTCAAGGAAACTCATTATAGTTAATTATTGATCTGACATGGTTTCTCTTCTGCTTACACTTTCCTTGAACCTCAAAGCCATTAGTTTAATTAACCTGACTAAGCAAATTTTTTGACATAGTGAGACATGGAACAATGAACTAGACCAGAATACACTATATTTACCTGCTTCTAAGACTGGATGTTCTAAGATCTGAGAACTTGCAGAGATTCAGAAAATGGAGATTTAAAGAGAGAATCTCTTAAAGTAAAGCTTAGCACTAATGTTGGCATTTATATTAACATCAGTATATATAAGAATGTTTTGTGGGATACATAGCATATATATGTAAATATTATGTAGTATAGACGTTGAAGTATTACAGCAAAAGCAAGTAGAATGCATAGAAATTTACTACACCCTCAACCTAGGTTGGTGTTGCAAATTCAGTGTATTTTGACAAGTGGACGGTTATTAGATGATATAGAGAAGCTTTCATGCTGTGACATCCCCAGTGTTCTGGCTCTCCCTTCCTTCTTATCTGCCCACCTCTAGCACTTCCAGAACCACTGTTTCCACGGTTTTCCTTTTTCTGAAATTCATGTAGTTGAAACTGTGCATGTAGGGTTTTCAGTGTGTAAAAATGCAGCAGTTGTTACAAAGTGAAATGAGAAATGCTAATTTAAATAATTGTATGATTCCATAAATTATATTCCATAATCAATTTATTAAAATTTCAACTTTAGGAACATTTCCTAATAGTGAAAATTTCTTGAAATATGTATGCAAAATACTACACTCAGATCTAAAGGTAAACAAAGTGTTTCTTACAGGAATCTTAATTTTATTTGAACACTGATAAATTTCATTTATCTCAAAAGCAGAGAGGAGATATTCTGTACTAAAACACAGAATTTACATTAGGATAAAACAAGAGACTTAAAAGAAATATTGAGCTAACAGAGGAGTGCCTCCAGCTCAGAGCATACCTAGACTCCCACGGGAAATGAAACTTCATGTTCTTCCTAGATCAAAAATATCTCAGTAGAAAAGTTGAGAAGGAATTCAGAGGAGGTTTAATTTTGAACAAGAAATGTGTTGGTAGTTGGCTATGCTTTAGATCAGGGTCCCCAGGAGGCTAACTCAGGAGACATAATCCTGCTGAGATACTTCATTCGAGAAATCTCCCAGGAAATTCTCCCCACAGATAAACAAAGGAGAGAAAACTGATGGTGAGAGAGTTTGATTGGGGTCCAGCTGAGTTCCTGTTTGACAGGTGACTTGTGACAACGCTGTGGTGGGCCCCTAAGTTCATTAGCCCTTCAAGGCATCAGCATAAATCCATATCTAGGAGTGAGGCACTGCAAAGTTTCCCCTTTCACGTTGCATGCTCATTGTTCCACCCACCATTAACACACTTTAATTAGGTTTATTTCCTTTTATTTATTTTTGGGGTGTCTGTGCTTGAGTATATGTGTGATCTTGCTCCATTGCACATGTGAAGATTAAAACACAACTTGAGAGTTGTTTCTTTCCTTTTGTCCCTCGGTTCCGTTGATCAAACTCAGCTCCTCAGGCTCAGCAGCAAGTATTCACTTCACACCTCTGCTGAGCCTTTTCATCATTCCCAGAGACGCCCCCTTTAAAGACTGTAGCTTCTGAGAGTAGTTAAGGCATATTTTATCAGATTTATATATTTTATACAATTACTATTTCATATTTAAAAGTTAATTTATTTAAGTTAGGAATTCTTTAACAATTATACAACAGTCAGGCATGCCCTGGGATGATTCAATACAGGACATAGACAAAGAAAAAGTACCACATCATAGACACGCCTGCTCTCTTTTTCAGGTCCGGCCTTACCACAGCCATCATTGTGTGAAGAAGACCAGTTTGCTTGTTTCTACAGCACCCAGTGTGTCCCTGCCTCAGAGAAGTGTGATGGACAGGAAGACTGTATAGATGGATCTGATGAAATAGGTTGCTCTTCCAGCCCCTCTCCTCAACTCTGCAGTAATACCGAATTCCAGTGCTCTGAAAGCCAGTGTATCCCGTCTCTCCTGCTTTGCGATGGAGTGGCTGACTGCCACTTTAATGAAGACGAATCCAGCTGTGGTGAGTGTTTTCACTAACTCAGTGTTCCAGGAAGAAATTCTGTTTAGAAATGATAGAGTTTGAAAGATGAAGTCAAGGTCTCCGGAAGAGCCCATATCATCAATAACAGTATGTTTGTGTCTTATATAGCTAAACAAGCCATGTGGCTCTTGCTTTCCATTTCTGGAAAGGCTCCGTTTGTGGTTACACCAACTTCTGTTAGCCTCTTCTTTTCTCATCTGTTTAACTCTAGCTCATTTTTCATTATGTTATGTTTTTAACACATTTTGGAAGTGTATTAAAGTATTGCAGTTATAATTTATTTTTATCTTAAATGTTAAGAAAGTTACTCCAAATCAAGACCTATAGACAAAGAATTGATTATGCACGCACAAACACACACACACACACACACACACACACTGGTTTAGGCCTGGAAAATTATATTAGTAGGTTTCCTATCATTAAGAGTTCCTGGTGTTTTCCTATGACTTCTCAATGACCCTTAGTGTTAGCTGTCCCTTCCTGAATTCCCTTCTTTACCTCACATCTTCTCTCACCCTCCCCATTTTGTACTTTTGCTTCAGACTGCCCGTTTCTTGATCACTGTGCATTATATTTCCCCTTAGGAGATTGTCTCTCTCCCAAGTCCCATACTCTATACCTAACATCTGTGGTATCTCTAACTGCTTGCAAAGGAAAAATTAGCTTTCTTTAGTGAATTCTCACTGGCTGTATTAGCCACATGTAATGGTATGTCCAATGACAAGTAATAGATGACTAAAACAACATGAACTCAATGGTATTTGTAGATTTTTCAACTCATAATGCTTTGTTTTATCTTGATGGCTTTTTATTTGATTATCATGGTTTAATATTTTGTGTTTTCATGCTTTTTGTTTTTGGTTGTTCATATACATGTGCGTTTCTTGCAATTTCTTTTTTTTTTAATAATTCTGATTTGTCTGCTTGTTTTGGCCAATAAAAGAGAATAAGTCATATAGTTGTGTGGATGAGAAGGTGAAGAAGATCTAGGAAGAGTTGATGAAGGAGAAACCATGATCAGAGACATTGTATGAAAAAATATTTTCAATATAAAAGGGTATCTTATGTTAAATACTAAAGATACAGAATACCAAGGAGATATTTTAGTGTTGCCAATGCCATTTCCTCATCCATATAGCAAAGTCAATAATACCTAACCTACCAGACTAGAAGAATTTGAGCTAGGGTATATAAACCCCAAACTCTGATCTCAATATTCTCCATGTTTGCTTTATGTACTCTCTTTTGGAGAGAAAGGGGGAAAATGTTAAGAAATAATTGCTTACAGTTAAAGGTGATTAGCCAGTCATGGTAAGGTTCAAAAGCCACTAACATCCTACCTATTTTTTTTTTTTGCTTGGTTCTTTATTTTATGTCTACATTATATTTTTAAATTTTTAAAACATAAGAGCGGATCATAGTTTTTACATGAAGAAAATTCATTTTGGAATAGAGCCATATGAAGGAACCAAGGAATGAAGCAAGGGGGTTTGGTAATCAAGTAGAAATCCAGAAATGTGATTATTGGGAAGGGAGTAAAATAAATGAAAAGGTGGAAAACAGTCTCTGGAAATAAAGTTTTTAGACTCTCATTAGTAAAACTGTTTTTCTGCCTTAGACTTGAGGGTTGGTTATTCTGTTTCCTGTTGCTCCCTTGTTTTACTCTGTGTCATTAAAAAGAAGGCAGGTTTCATAACACTGTGTTATTGCTGAAATAGGCAAAGGAAGAAGATTCCAAATAAACATTGCCAAATTGTTTATTGCTGTTTCCATCAGAGCTCTAATATAGTTTGACTAAGAGAAACAATATTATATTCAATACAGTCATCTGATGTCATAGGACATTTAACTTAAGGTAGAATACTAGTTAAAGAGAAGCTTAGAAGACTGCTGTGTCCTTATGATTTCAAGTATTCATTGGAAACTTAGCATGCGGGTATTTCCTTATATGAAGTTCTGTTCCCAAAGGGAATCCACATTAGGAGTGAAGGATAAAATGCTGCAACGACAAGCACAGGAGTGATTAATGAGTTCACCAAATATTTCAAGGCATTATACTTTATTTCTAGGTTTTGCTATTCACTTGTAATGTTATTTTTTAAATTATAGTTCAAACATTTATTCACCTACCTTCAATAGAAACCTCATTGACACTACATCTTGTGCTAGGCATTGTGATGGTTAGTTTTATGTCAACTTAACAGAAGCTAAGGTAATCTGAGAGGAGAGAACGTTAATTAAAAAATTTTCTAGGACCAGGCCATAGGCAAACCTTTCTTAATTAGCAATTGGTGGGGGAGGGCCTGGTACATTGTGCGTGGTACTGTCCCTGAGCTGGTGGTCCTAGGTTCTATAACAAAGCAGGCTAAGCAAGTTATAGGAAACAAGCCAATAAGAAGCACCCTTTCATATCCTACATCAGCTCCTATCTCAAGGTTCCTGCCCTGTTTGAGTTCCTGTCTTCACTGCTTTGGATGACAAACTCTTATGTGGAACTGTGAGTGACATAAACCTTTCCTCCCCAAGTTACTTTTCATCATGGTGTTTCATCAACAGTAACCCTAACTAAGACAGGCATCACTGATGCAGACAGATGCACTTTTCTCAGGGTGTAGATGCAAACTATATTGAAGAAGAAGATCAATAAGTAGAGGAATGTAATACTGTTTGATAGGGTAGGATGTAACATGTGTTACAGAGCATGAGACACTTCTCAGTGTGGTGTTACAAGCTATGCCAGGGCTATGTAAGAGTGTTTGATCAATGTAGATCAGTACTGACCAGGCTGAAGGGAGAGAGAGTGGTTAGATGTCACAGTTTCAATAGTCAGAGATGGATTAAAATGTGGTGTATGATAAAGATTATGAATGATTTATGATGTTACTATGAGAGGAAGAAAAGAAAGAGATTCAGAATGGCTGAAGTTCCCTATTTGGGCATCAAGGCAGCTCATGTACCATGGTGACAGCTATGAAAATAGGGGACACAGGAGGTTCTCTGGGAAGATCATGACTTCGTTTTAGATGCTGTGTTTGTGGAAAATGAAAATAAATGTTCAGAATGTGTTTGGAAATGTATACACAGAAATTAAAAGAGAAACACAGACAAAGAAGGATTTTTGGCATCAGCATATGATAACTGATGTTGCAAGTATGGTTGAGAAAATAATAAAAATAGAGCGATATAAAATCTAAAGGAACACTTGAAGTGTAAATAAATAAGCAATAAATAAAAACAATCATTGGTTACATGAAAGCAGAAGGAGTGTTGTTGGGGTGGGCTTGAAGGGGCCTAACAACAAAGCATGAGGCAAGAGGAGGGAATGAGAGAAGGGAACAATCAATAACAAATATATACAAAAATGTTATAATGAAGTCCAGGCCTCGGACTAGAGATATGGCCTAGCAGTTAAGGGAGTATAATACTCTTACACAGAACCTGAGTTTGGTTCCTGGCACACACCTGGGACAGCTCACAATGTCCTCTAATTCCAGATGCCCTCTTATGGCCACGATGGTCATCTGCGTTCACAAGTGCATACAGCCACAGACACACATGAATATAGATTATTTAAAAGAGTATTCTAAGTATCCATTACTTTGTATGATAGCTTAAAAATTGTTTTAACAAAGCAAACATTGAAAACTTCTGTGAAGACATGGTGGTAGGGGCGGAAAACCCTCACTTCTGTCCTCTTAAGATCCAACTAGCTTTAAGAATTAGACTGGAAAATAGGTTAGCAGATGTAAGAAGTTTTGCATGGCACAGATGCCCCCATAGAAACTAAAAACCAGAACAAGTAGTCTGCTCAGTGTTTATATACAGAAGCAAACACAAAATGATCAAGTGTAAAGATGGAGGTTGTGGAGGTTTCAAAGACCAGAGATATTTTGACAAGGTACAGTCCTATTTTACTTTCAACATCTTGTCCTCATAGTGGTCTTGCTTTGTGTTTCTATTATGGAGAGTGTCTTTCACATGGGACTTTTATCTAATGCTCTTAAGAAGTCTTGGTGATCTCCAACCTTCTGTACTCCAAGTGCCTTTCCATAAAAAAGTCAAGATGCAAGCGAGATAAATTTTAACCCACAGAATCAAAGGAGAGCAACAAAAGAGAACGA
Organism: Microtus pennsylvanicus; assembly: GCF_037038515.1. Classification (NCBI taxonomy): domain Eukaryota; kingdom Metazoa; phylum Chordata; class Mammalia; order Rodentia; family Cricetidae; genus Microtus; species Microtus pennsylvanicus. The sequence goes on from NC_134582.1 coordinate 133,785,400, forward strand.
TGAGCTTAAACATACATTGTGGTGTCCCTGGAGAAAGCCAATGGAAGTAGACCAAACTACAAATAAACCCAGTGGTTCTGAAAATTAGTCTACTCCTTTGTAGTAATAAGGGTGGCGGGGCTGCGTCCCCAGCACCCCGGCTGCCTGGCTAGCTTATGCCCGAAATAACAACACACAAACTGTATTCATTTCATCACTGCTTGGCTCATTTATATCTAGCCTCTTCTAGGCTAATTCTCACATATTAATTTAGCCCATTTCTAATCATCTGTGTAGCGCCCCTAGGTGCGCTTACCGGGAAGATTCTAGCCTATTCCATCCTGGGTCAGAGCTTCATCGAGTACGTCTGCCTGGGAGCTGGGAGCATGGCGTCTCTCTGAGGCGTCTGCTCCCAAGAGGAGAGCTGTGGAGTCTGAGCTCACTTCCTCTTCCTCCCAGCATTCTGTTCTGTTTACTCCTCCCACCTATCTTCTAACCAATGAGGGCCAAGCAGTTTCTTTTTATTTAACCAATGACCTTCCTCCATCACTCCCTGGTACATAGCTCTGGATTAATTCAATTCTGTATTTGGTGTACATTAGGAAAAACAGTAGTCAGCATCAAAACTAGTTCTGGTGTTCTTACTTCCCTTTTTAAAATTTCTCCTGAGCATCGCTTTCTCATAACCAGTGCGCTTTGATTTAGGATGGCTTTGTGAGTGATAGCTGAAGAGGAAACCCTGGTTTCAGGCTGCTGTTGTGTGTAAAACATCAGTTATTCTTCTTGCTTCTAGGACATGGAAACCGGCAGTTTGTGGCTCTTTAGTCCTATCTCTATTTTCTGTCCCTATTTCAATGCAGGTCTTTGCTGGTGTCCATACTGATCTTTTCTGTGATTTTTTTGTTGGTTCTTCTTTTCGGTTCCATGTAATGTTCCATGTCTGGAGTGTTTAGTATATGTGAAACTAGGTCCTATGGCACCATTTTGCTAGAAAGCTTGCACAGTAGTCCAAAGAATCAATTGGAAGTGATATCGTTCTACATTTCCTTCTCTCCCTGCTCCTCTGAGTTTTAAGGATCCTAAACAGATGCATCTAAGGCAGTATAGGTCATTCAGAGCTTTTTAAAATGTAATTTAGTTCTACAAAAACAGTTTCATTTTTATCTGATTTAATTAATGCAGGTGTACACGTTATCTTTCGGAACACCTTAGTCAAACCCTTTTGTTAAAACTTTACAAAAGAATAGAGTGGGAAATTCCTTGCACTAGAATAAAGATAATTAACTCACAGTCTATCCAAATTAAATTGTTAATTTTTGTGATCCAGGAATAAAGGTCAAATGGCACTTGAAAAGATTTCGTTGCTGTATCACATAATGTCCCCTTCTGGAAGTACAATCAACAAAGAAGAATTATCTGAGGTGTTTAATCTAATTTACTTTTGAGATTCTTTTATTAAATTTTAATATGAAGTTGGACCTGAAAAATGGGGTTTTTAAGTATATGTATCTCAATTGACTGAATTGCTGGCTCTGAAAAAGTGAAGCAGTATTTCATTTCAACCAATCCTTCCTAAGGTACTGCAATATCAGTTCACACCAATATCTGTTATTGAGTTTCCAGTAAACGTGAGATGCTCTACTTAGCACTTACAGTAAAGAGCAGAGGGAAGAAGTTGTTTTAGGTGAGAGAGCGTAACTGAAGTTGGAAGAAAATAGTAACACTACAGCCCCAAATAACAACAAAGGGCATATATGACAAAATGTAGTTGCCACATCAGCATCTGGAATATGCATCCAAGGCAGTATTGACATAGAAAGCTTTCCGGAACATAATCCATGCTTAAAAATAGGAAGCTTCCTTATGAAGGAGCTACAAGAGGTGGTGAGTCCATGGCCAGATTGAGCTGTGTAGAAAGACTGTCTCAAAACAAAACAAAGCATTATTCTTTCCATGTAAGCATATCTTAAAACATGTTTTAAAATTTTAATTTAGCAAACTGGTAAATTTAGGTTGCTGAGCGGACCTAAAATCTTTAGACAGACAGTCAATTACTATAAGTTAAAGGATAGTTGATATGAGCCAAAAATTATCAAGGCTTGAACCATACACAGAGATGGATAACGAAACACCCACGGGAGAGATGGAAAGAGTGTTCCAACAAGTTAATCATTATATCATATACAATGGTAACTACATTTTACTGCAAATTAATTAAAACAGAAAATACAGTAATTTCTTCCTCCTTTAAAAGGCAGAGATGTTTATAAATAATGAGTATATGTGAATGTGTCTGCATCTTTATCTGTATGTATAAATACATGCAGACAGTGTTTATAAGCATACTTATTTCAGTTTCTATGGATTTTATATGCTGTCACATTATAGTTAATGAATATTCACAAATACCTTTTTAGAAGTAGACAACAAAAAACAAATGCAGTTACTATTTATCAGAATTCATAAAGCAAGGGATATGTATAGAATATAGGAAATGACATAAATTATTGAGTTTTCTATAACCGCTAGTATAAATACTTAGGCAATGAAGAAATACTCCAAAATCAGTCCAAATAAGGCTATAAAGTTTATAGAAAATTGGGTTTCTAAATGTCTCATGAGAAGAATCTGTCTTTTGCCATACTCCTTTACAAACATCATGCTTTAACATCTATGGGCATATTTATTCCAATCTATTATTATCTTAGAGATTGCCATTCTCTCTTACTAACGTAATCCTAAGTAACATAAATCATTTTGCATCTATAAACTCATTCACTTGGTAGATACTATTTTAAAAACAAACATAAATGGGTCATGAGAACAATTTTTGAAAGTATAATTGTTGTAGAAGAACAGGAGTAAGGGACTGAGAGCATAGCTCGGCAGAGGAGTGTACACTTCAGAATGTGCATTAGTTTATGGGATTCTGGGGTTCAGAAGAATGGGCTGGTAGAAGGAAAAGAGGAGGGGGCATAGTAGAGGAACTCAGTATCTCTCTTTTTAACAATAGCTTATTAACTCTTTCAGAATTTCATACAGTCTATTTTGAACATGTTTACTAACTTCCACCACTCCTCCCATAACCACTTTCTCCTCTCCCTACACAACTTTGAGTTTTCTTCTTTATCACCCTCCACCTACAGCCCAGAAAGTGCAGTGTGTATTTCACAAGACATCTCAGAGACGTTCTTTTCCTTGGAGTGTGGCTGACCCACCAGGGGATGTATCATTAAAAAAAAACTGATTCTCCCTCTCTGAGATGCTATCAAATGCCAGTTGTGGTGGGATTCATGCTTACTCCCTCTCTCTATGCTGTGATTTTTTTCTAGCTTGAGTTTACACAGGTCTTGTTCATGTGTTTGAATTGCTGTGAATTTATATGTGAGCTCCTGTTGTGTCCCGGAGCTCAGCAATTTTACCAGCAAAGTTACACATGGTCAATTATAATGAAATCTACAAGTCTCAGTGTATATTCAGATCTAGCTCTGACAGTACAGATGCTCATTCTGTCCTTGAATTAAATCGACCAAGAACTCTTATGAAATGTCTTAACAGTTTAATGTTCGGTGAAACTTTAAAATAAGTTAATGCTGAAAGAATAATAATTTATTAAGAGGGCATTATGTACTTAGCCATATTTTTTCATACAATCTTCCCAGACATCTATAAATGGATTTAGTTACCATTATTTTAATGTAGACTATACCAATGATGACTATCATAAAAGCTAACTATTTTATACTGTATGTAATTCACACTGTCATTGCCAAGTACTAGTAATAGTGACATCATAACTGACATACATAGTAGCCAATTATAAAAAAATATTGATAATGGATAATCTCAGGAAAGTTATTCATTTTACATCACCAAAAGTGTCACTAACTTTCATGGGACACATCAGCTACTAGTGAGAAATAGGTCAATTCCCTATGCACCCATCTGCTTCTCAAGTTTCTGTCTAACATATACAACAAACTTCTCTAACTTGCAGCCCAGTGTGTGGCTGAGTTTGGCTAATGGAGAGGATCAGCATAAATTAAACACACTGAACAGAAAGCATGAGTTTATCAGAATGATCATCTTTGCTTATTCAAACACCATCCCCCATGTATATATACATACATATACACATATATTTCAGTTGTTACATAGTGTCCATATCTATTTATAGACTATATATAGTGTAACATTTCAGCACATGTACACAACATGCAAAGATCAGTTCAGGTTATTTGGCAAATCTATCACTTGAGATATGTAGACTGAGAACATTTACACACTGCTAGTAGTTATTCTAAAATAATCATTTTCATCCCTAGTTATCCCACCATGCTGTAGTAGACTTGACATTCTCCCCATTCATCTGCCCACCACTCTCTCTCCCTCTCCCTGAGACCTTTACTTAATGTATTCTTGAACTCCAGCTTCAGGTAACTTCTGTAAACTCCCAGTCTCTGGCCAGTCCCACTGATACTAACTTTCATAGCCCTCTTGTGCATGCCATTTATCTGAGAAACAGGTCCTGGTCACTTTATAGTCACGGCAAACAGTATCAGCAGACGACCTATTTTGGAAGGAGGCGAGTAAATACTGACTGATGGAACAAATGCTGGAATCACAAAAGCTTCCTGAAATAGAGAGTCCTACTTTTGTTTTATCCTGCTGTGTAATTAAAGTCATATAAGCTAGACAAGGTGGAATGTCCCTATAATCCCAGTATTAAAGAGTCTAAGGCAGCAGGACCATAATTTCTAGGGTAGCCTAGGCCTCACAGCAAGACCCTCTTACCATATAGATTAATTGTATTTGTTTTTCCCATTAGTTTTTGAGGGAAAATGATTCTTGATAAAATATATACCATTTCAGTTTATGAAAAAGTTATATTTCATTGGTAGGGTAGCTCTTCATATGAATTATTTTTAAATATTGATCTCTCCACAAATCCATGGAAGCACTCTGATAGCTAGAAAGTTTGGTTTTGTTAGCGTACAAGACCTTCAAATATCAACTGCTGTTGGCTTTCCTATCTAAAATTGTAAAGTCCTCAGAGCCTTTATTCTTGCAACACTTAAACTTATGCTAAGCACTAAAATCAAATAACCCTATCCATGAATCCTACATTCCATTTCAATGCCAGTGTTTTGAAAGATATGTCTGATCTTTTTGTGACATTTTCGTTGTTTCTCAAAGTGATTGTCTTTTAGAGTCCTTCTCTCTCACCCTCAGGAAATGTTCTCTCTGAGAAAGGAAGGAAACTCTGCTGTTCACACTGCAGAGTGTTCTGACAAGGTTCAACAAACACATTATTTTCATGACAATCTAGAGTTCTGTGAGCATAGCACCTCTAACCTATCCGTATGCTCTAAAGTTGGGTCAACCTCTCCTTAGAAACCACAACAAGGAAGCCTTCTGTTTCCATTATACTGCAATAATCCATTAGAGCCACATGGGTTTTGCATACTATGTTTTACTAAACTTAAACGTAGTGGCATTTCAATTGTGTTTTAATAAATAAAGCTTGCCTGAGGATCTGAGAGTAAAGCAGCCCCACTGATCAGCCTTACAAACCAGGTAATGGCAACACACACCATTAATCCTAGTAGCTACATAGCTTACCATAAAAACTGGGCAGTACGTGCCTTTAATCCCAGTGGTGCACACCTTTAGTTCTAGAACTAGGGAGTACTATAAAACAGAAGGAGACAGCTCTCAGATATAGTCTCATTCTGAGATTCCTGGAGATAGGATTGCAATGTCAGACAGAGGTCAAGGCAAGAGCCAATGGCTGGCTCCTTTGCTTTTTCTGATCTTCAAGCTGAACCCCAATTTCTCTCCCTGAGTTTTTATTAACCATGCATCACCTGTACCTAGACAGCATGATGTGATCTCTGGAAGAGTAGCAACCCCGTAAGATCTGAGGAATGGCTGCCTCTTGGCTCTACAGTGTGCCAAGACTATTCTCCGGGGAGGTGGGGAGCTGGTACCTATGAAGACTCCTAGCTTCCTAGAGGGGCTCATGGACTTCTAAAGGTCCGGTCACAGATGTCTCTCTCAATTATCTACTATGGAAGTCACTTCCCATATCATGTCTTAGCCCATGGCCCAGCAGGTCAACTCTGATCCTTGCAGGGTGTGGGGTGGGGAGGTGAGGGGGGCTTCCCATGATGGAGGAGGCCTCTAAGGGACCGAGTTCTGGTATACAGTGATGAGTAATGATACTGGAGGGAAGTCTCTGCAAGCCAGGTGGGAATGGGCTGGAGCTACACCTTCAGGGCAATCAGCACAGGGACACATGCAGTTATTGAGCACCTACTCTTTTCAATGCAGCCTGCATTTATTATGCTCTTTTCACGGCTATACATGTTGGCTTACATAGTTTTCTTATATTAGTTATAGCCTATTTTTATTTAGACAAAACGGTGAGTCAAAGTAAGAGTCGGTGACTGACTATTTTGCTTTGCTGACCTTCAGGTTAAACCCCAATTTCTCTCCATGAGCTTTACTAATTGTGTTTCCAGTCATAGTTGAATGTATATACACAGTGACCACTCACAGCTTTTAAATTTCTTTTTGGAAATTGAAGATCCAAAGAGATTTTAGTATTTATCACCTCTGGCAGAATCCAGAAGACAGGACCTTAACTCTGCTCATGCTAACCCTAATCTTATCTTTCTTCTCCCCACCCCCAACCTCTCTCTCCATCTTCCATCCCTGCTCTTGCTTTCTCTCTCTCCTTTCCTTTCCCCCTCTCCCTCCTCTTTTCTCCTCATAAGGACATTAATAGCATTTGATTAGGGTCTTACCCTGATGGCTTCACTTAGCTGTAATATCCTTTATTTAAGTCTCTAACTAGAAACACAGTCCCATTATGTATTAAGACCTCAGCATCAGTTTTGGGGGAACATAAAATTGAGTCCCTGACAATATTTGAGAAATTATTTCATCAATGTTTTCTATTTTTTCTGAAAATTATAGGGTAATTTAAAATGTATTTAAAAAGAAAAGTTTTCTCATGACATGTGTGATGTACTCATGGCCTCACAGCAGCTGTGATTACCTGTACAATACCAGTAGAAGATCAAGCCGGTCAATAACATGGCACAGATAGGGCAGATGATCTCTAGGCCCCTCCCATTACTGAGAACTATTGATAGATGATCATTGCTTGGAGAGGGAAAATCACTCTCTGAGAGGATTCTTATCCTCCAGGAGAAGCCCCACTCCCATAGGGGCAGCACTAACTGGGGTTTTATTGTTCTGCTTTGTTTTTGTTTTTGTTTTTAAGATAGGGTTTCTCTGTAGCTTTGAAGCTAGTGGGTTTTTAAAAAGACTTGAAGATGGGAGGAGCATATATCAAATGTGATATGGTGGAAGTGGATCAGAAATATGGATAGAATGTAATTATATTTCACTTTATATATGTAAGAAAATTTCAAGAATAAAGACTTTTTAAAAATTACTTTTTTATGTGCATGGGTGCTTTGGCTGCAAGTATATCTGTGTGCCACCTGCATGCTGTGTCTCCAGAGGTAGACGAGAGTATCAGATCCCTAAAGTTGGAGTTACAGACAGTTTGAACTGCCATAAAGGTGCTGGGAATCAAACCTGGGTCCTCTGGAAGAGAAGCTAGAGCTTTTATAACTGTTGAGATATTTCTCTGCCCAGAATAAAGAAAAAAAATATAGAGGAACTGTTTCTAAAATAAAATATGAAAAATAAAGGGTAAGGCAGCAATCATTTCATTATTAGAAACTCATTCAAAACCAGATGTACTTGCTACCACTCCTCATCTTAACCACCAGCACTGTTTTCTGTTCAGCCAATCAGAGCTGCCCCAATGGAGCTTTGATGTGCAACTCATCAGGCATCTGTGTCCCAGCTCACCAGCGCTGTGATGGTATAGCCCACTGTGATCACTTCCAACTCGATGAGTCCAGCTGCTCAGGTACTCCATTTTCTTTTGAACTTTCAATATGAACTCTTAACTAAATCTTTAGGAGATAAAATATTAAAAGTGGATTTTCTAAATAATAATAGACATGGATTTATGGTATTGGTTTGGAGGCATGAAAATTATTGAAATCCTAGGTTTGTTAAGTTTTTAAAAGAGTAATGGACTCTTTATTATTACATAAAGTGTCCAATAAATAATGAATACTAGAAAACAGGCAGATGGTTCAGGTGTTCAATGCCTACAGGAATAGTACTGCATTATCTTTATGAAACTACATGCATTTTTCTACTTTTTGATGAGAGTATCACATAATTTAATAATATATTTTTCTATAAGTAATTAAATCTTAGGTTTCTTTTGGAGCATTTTTTATTTTTCTGAAACAGTTTTATGACCTTGGAGCATTCATACAGCATAAGTGCTGATAATATACAACAGTTGTCCTGTGTGTATAAAAACTGCTCTAAAAATTCCTATAACTTATAAAATTCCATGGTATAGGCTATTTTTATCTTCTCTCCTGAGTGATCAAATTTTTATTTCATGTAGGGTATGTATAAAGTAATAGAGATCTAGAAGCAATATGATTCTGTTAAAATTAAATGATAATATGAATCAGTAATAAAATATATATTTGATCATATTTCTTAATAAGTTGGAAATATTTCATATCAATTGTGGGCAAGAATACATTTTATGTTTTTAAAAAACAATGCTTTTGTAGATTATCTTTGTATAATTTATTTATTGGATTATATATTTGCATATGGGCCCAGATCTGGCGATTTATTCATTTGGTATTATACTCATCAAAACCAGAAGTGGGTAAATGAGCTTTTTGTGAACTACAACTGGTTCATGTTTACACACATACTTCATGTTTACACCACATACTTCATAATTCCATAAACCAGTTGTAGTTCACAAAAAGCTCATTTACCTACTTCTGGTTTTGATGAGTATAATACCAAATGAATAAATCACCAGATCTGGGCCCATATGCAAAAATATAGTCCAATATATAAAATATACAAAGATAATCTACAAAAGCATTGTTTTTTTTTCTTTTTTCCTTTACTAAGCATCTTAGACCCTAAAGATAAATGACCCCAAGGGAAGGGCCATTAGTCTGTTGAAAGAGCGTAAGAAAGAAGTTGGGGGTAGAGACATATAGAGGTTCAGAACTCATAACTCAGGAGCTGGGGTAGGAAAATTGTGATTTAGAGTCCAGTCTGAGCTAAAATTAGACTTAGTAATGAAAAATGAATAAAGAGAATAATAGTATGGTAATAATACAGTTCTGTTCTTTAAAACTCTTGACAGTTTGCTTATGTCCATGTGAAGATAAGATTTTCTTTAAGACATCCTTCTATGAGCACAAATCAAACTGTGCTATGATTTATTGCCTGCACTGACATGGTGTACCATTAAAAATAAGGTCAGAGAAATGGAAGACTTGCCACTCAAACTGGGTGATAGACACCCCATTGATTTCAGTCAAGTACCCGTCATTTACAGTCCACTCACGAACTGCAGGTCACATTGACATAGCTACTGGGTTAAAGTGACACAAAAGCTAGTGAAACCCTTGTCACAAATGAAATCCATATTTTGTGCTCTCTATTTACTTTTTTATACTTTGGGTTCATCTATTAAATATAAAGTTAACACTTGTGGAATTTTTTAGTTATCCATTTTGTTTTTCTTTTTTACTGATTTTATTGAGCTCTACATTTTTCTCTGCTTCCTCCCTTCCTCTTCCCTCCCCTTCAACCCTCTCCCATGGTCCATATGCTCTCAATTTACTCAGGAGATCTTGTCTTTTTCCATTTCTCATGTTGATTAGATCCATATATGTCTCTCTTAGGGTCTTCATTGTGGTCTAGGTTCTCTGGGATTGTGATTTGTAGGCTGATTTTCTTTGCTTTATGTTTAAAGACTACTTATGAGTGAGTACATATAATATTTGTTTTTTCTGGGCCTGGGTTACCTCACTCAATATGATATTTTCCAGCTCCATCCATTCGCCTACAAATTTCAAGATTTCATTATTTTTTTCTGCTGTGTAGTACTCCATTGTGTAAATGTATCATATTTTCCTTATCCATTCTTCAATCAAGGGACATATAGGTTGTTTTTAGGTTCTGGCTATGACAAACAATGTTGCTATCTTTTTAAATATAACCCCAGTAGAACAGATACAGAAAGAAACAATTAATAAATGGGACTTTGCGAAACTGAAAAGCTTCTATAAAACAAAGGACATGGTCAACAAGACAAAATGGCAGCCTACAGAATGGAAAAAAAGATCTTCACCAACCCCACATTAGACAGAGGACTGATCTCCAAAATATACAAAGAACTCAACAAATTGGTCATCAAAAGAACAGACTCACCTAGGAGGAGTAGAAGACTGGAAATAATCAAACTGAGGGCTGAAATCAACAAAATAGAAACACAGAAAACAATCCAAAGAATCAATGAATCAAAAAGCTGGTTCCTGGAGAAAATCAACAACATTGACAAACCCCTATCCAAACTAGTCAAACGGCAGAGAGAAAATTTGCAAATTAATAAGATCAGAAATGAAAAGGGGGACATAACCACAAACACAGAGGAAATTCAGAGAGTCATTAGATCTTACTACAAAAGCCTATATGCCACAAAACTGCAAAATGTAAAGGAAATGGACACTTTTTTAGATAAATACCATTTACCAAAATTAAACCAGGACCAGGTGAACAATCTAAACAGGCCTGTCAGTCGCGAAGAATTAGAAGCTGTTATCAAAAACCTCCCTACCAAAAAAAGCCCAGGGCCAGATGGTTTCAATGTGGAATTCTACCAGAACTTCCAAGAAGACCTAATACCTATACTCCTCAATGTATTCCACAATATAGAAACAGAAGGGTCATTACCAAATTCCTTTTATGAAGCTACAGTTACTCTGATACCAAAACCACACAAAGACTCAACCAGGAAAGAGAATTACAGGCCAATCTCACTCATGAATATCGACACAAAAATCCTCAACAAAATACTGGCAAACCGAATCCAAGAACACATCTGAAAAATTATCCATTATGATCAAGTAGGCTTCATTCCTGAGATGCAGGGCTGGTTCAACATACGAAAATCTATCAATGTAATCCAGCATATAAATAAACTGAAAGAAAAAAACCATATGATCATTTCATTAGATGCTGAAAAAGCATTTGACAAAATTCAACATCCATTTATGTTAAAAGTCTTGGAGAGATTAGGGATACAAGGGTCATACCTAAATATAATAAAAGCTATATACAGCAAGCCGACAGCTAACATCAAATTAAACGGAGAGAAACTCAAAGTCATCCCGCTTAACTCAGGAACACGACAAGGCTGTCCACTTTTGCCATACCTCTTCAATATAGTGCTTGAAGTTCTAGCAATAGCAATAAGACAACATAATGGGATCAAGGGGATTCGAATTGGAAAGGAAGAAGTTAAACTTTCGTTATTTGCAGATGATATGATAGTGTACATAAGCGACCCCCAAAACTCCACCAAAGAACTTTTACAGCTGATAAACAGCTTTAGTAATGTGGCAGGATACAAGATCAACTCCAAAAAAATCAGTCGCCCTCTTATACACAAAGGATATGGAAGCAAAGAGGGAAATCAGAGAAGCTTCTCCATTCATGATAGCCACAAACAGCATAAAGTATCTTGGGGTAAATCTAACCAAGGAAGTGAAAGATCTATTTGACAAGAACTTTAAGGCATTGAAGAAAGAAATTGAAGAGGATACCAAAAAATGGATGGACATCCCTTGCTCTTGGATTGGGAGGATCAACATAGTAAAAATGGCAATTCTACCAAAGGCAATTTATAGATTCAATGCATTCCCCATCAAGATCCCATCAAAATTCTTCACAGATCTGGAGAGGACAATAATCAACTTTATATGGAAAAACAAAAAACCCAGGATAGCCAAAACAATCCTATACAATAAAGGATCTTCTGGAGGCATTACCATCCCTGACTTCAAACTCTATTACAGAGCTACAGTAATGAAAACAGGGTGGTACTGGCATAAAAACAGAGAAGTCGACCAATGGAATCGTATAGAAGACCCGGATTTTATCCCACAAACCTATGAACACCTCATTTTCGATAAAGGAGCTAAAAGTATACAATGGAAGAAAGAAAGCATCTTCAACAAATGGTGCTGGCACAACTGGATGTCAACCTGTAGAAGAATGAAAATAGACCCATATCTATCACCGTGCACAAAACTCAAGTCCAAATGGATTAAAGACCTCAATATCAGCCTGAAAACACTGAACCTGATAGAAGAGAAAGTGGGAAATACCCTACAACAGATGGGCACAGGTGATCGCTTCAAATAATCCAATAAAAAATGGAGTACAGACCTATACAGAGAACTCTCCTCAGATGAGTCTAAAATGGCTGAAAGACACTTAAGGAAATGCTCAACATCCTTAGCCATCAGAGAAATGCCAATCAAAACAATTCTGAGATTCCATCTTACACCTGTAAGAATGGCCAAGATCAAAAACACTGATGAGAACTTATGCTGGAGAGGTTGTGGGGTAAAGGGAACACTCCTGCATTGCTGGTGGGAGTGTAAAGCCCTTTGGATATCAGTATGGTGATTTCTCAGAAAATTAGGAAACACCCTTTCTCAAGACCCAGAAATTCCACTTTTGGGTATATACCCAAAGGATGTTCAATCGTACCACAAGGACATGTGCTCAACACCTGTGTTTTAAAGAATGCCTTTAAAACAGACTCAAAATACACATTTGCCAATGTACGCCACACATCTCTGCCATTTCAATTGGCACTTGTATTAAGGTCAGCCTTAGATAGGTTTTTGGAGATCTATCCTTGCACTGGTCAGTACTCCCCATAGTGGCCTCACAGCAGAGGGTGAGCATCTGTCTTTGCACACCTCAGGGTTTAAGTTAATCATTAAGAACATCAGACTCAGGCACAGTGAGAATATTTCAATGAATTTTGTCAGTTCCTGAGTCTCATCAGGAGGCCTTAGGTTTTTCAGGTTTTGATTGCTTATGCAGCAGAAAAAAGTTATCAAGTTTCCTCCAACTGAAATTAAACTAGAAGTGATATTTCTAATAATGTACAGTGGTAGCAGTTTGGAAAATTTATGATAAAGTAATACTATAATTACTGTGATATTCCATTGCATAGAGAATTAGAAAATGGCATGAAAATATAAAATTGTAGGATAATACATCAAAAATGTAATATCATATGTAATATATGATAATGACATAGCTTCATAAAGTTTCAGATTGTTTTAAACAAAACCAAAGAACTAAAAATTCCCAGCAAGGATCCTGGAGCTACTTTAGGTTTCTGAGACATAATAGTTCCTCCTATAGCCCTTGCAAAGGGGCTTCAAAATATAAAAAAAAGTGGCTCCAGAGACAAGTTCGGTGTTTTTTAAAAGTATTAGGGCCTGATTCAGATCCACAGCAACAGTGTAAAAATAAATCCAAGCAGCCCAGCAGTGGTGGCACATGCCTTTAATCCCAGCACTCGGGAGGCAGAGGCAGGAGGATCTCTGTGAGTTTGAGGCCAGCCTGGTCTACAGAACAAGTTCTAGGACAGCTAGGATGGTAACATAGAGAAACTCTGTCTCAAAAAACAAGACAAAACAAAAATGAATAGATAGATGATAGATAGATAGATAGGTCGATAGATGATAGATAGATAGATAGATAGATAGATAGATAGATAGATAGATGATAGATAGATGATAGATAGATAGATAGATAGATAGATAGATAGATAGATAGATAGATAGATAAATGATACACAGACATATCAATGGTAGATATTTTAGATGAAAAATATGCACTTAAATCCCAACCACACACAGGTCATAAGTGCCTGATCCCAGGTAACACAGAGCTAAAATCAGAGTTTGTGTAGTTATTTATCTTTCCAGAAAAATTTAGTGCAGCAGATGAAACATTCAAGCCTCTATTTTATTCAGAGAAAAAATAGATACCTAGTTACATATTTAAGAATGTGTCCGTGCTTATGGTGCATGCCTTTCTTTGTCCAAAGTAATACACCACAATGGGATTAAATATAAACTCTCCCACAAATGTTGTATCAGTGAGTTGTGTTGGCCTCCAGACACAGGAACATAATCACCAAGGCCAGAGGGTTAGGCCAGTGAGAGGTCACTGTAACCAAAGAACAACGGGTCTTGTGAGCATTGTAATATACTCTCATGGATTCTTCTATTATGTACTAGAAATAATGGTCTTCTTCATTCCTAACAAACCATATCCATCCCCTTTACCATTTCATTTAGTGCTCAAAATTGCTTTGAGAAGATTAAAAATGAAAATATCCGGTATTTCAATTTAATGATCTGTTATGAATTTATAAAACCTTCACAGAAAAAAAAACTACACTCTGAGAAAAACACCAGCATTGAAGCTAAAAAGCAAACTCAATCTATAAAATACTTTTTTTCAAAGCTCAAAGAGAAAAGGTTGACTCCCAGAAACCACGCAAGGCCAGTTAAAGACATTATTTCAAGCAAACAAGTTCAACAACAAAGAAGCCATGGAAGATGATACTGTGGAAGAACACCTGACCTTATTCTGTACTCAGCATCCTTGTTCTCTCCCCATCAGTCCATCGGCTGTGATAAAGAAGCCTAGACCAGGTTCATATAGTATCATGCTGATGAGCAGCAAAGCTGCTTTATTCGTTGTGATCGTAGTGAACATGCATGACTCCAGAAGGAGGTGGGCAATGGTTGCCCTGTGGATTGTGATGCCTGACAGCATCACACTTGGATGATGTTTTGGTTTTGGTTGTTTATTTGGTTTCACTTTTTGCGCTAGAACAAAATCATTACTTAAGAAATTCAAATTGTACTTAGGAGAAATAAGCAGGACATGTTTGTGTCTATTTGTGCCCTGCTGATTGCTGGGCTTTTTTACCAGAACATCTGGTTTCTTGTTTTTGGAGGAAATTTTCTTTCTATCCAGTTCAAGGAGGCGCATCACAGAAGGAAAGACGACTTTTCACTTTCCTTGTCCACTCTGCAGCCTCTAGATAGTTAAATAAGACTAGGTGAGGGGAGCAAGATGGGAAAGGCACTACTGGGAAAGCAAATTGTTGACAGCTCTGGAGACCCAAATGACACTTGACACTAGATACTAAACACATGGTATTTTCAGACACCCCCCCCCCCACTTCTGACTTCTTTCCTAATGCTTTGGGAATGTTCAATGACTGTCTGGACAATCTTCCTCAAACCAATTGTCCCCCAGTGATCTACTTTAATCCACAGTGTCTGCATGAAATTTCTATTTCTTTATTTTTCTTCATAAATAATCCTTTCTCTTCCCAAGTAAAAGTTAATTCTCTCTCTTTCCCTGACACACACACTCTTTCTACATTAAACTTGGGTAACTCTTATTGGCATACCTTTTTGGCACAAATACCAATGGCCATAAAAAAAGCTCCACATTCAAATTCGTGAGTCTAAGCCTTATTTCATATGGCTCAGAGCTGCAGAGTTCAGTGCCATGGAGAATCATCTCTTTGCATGTCCCTTAACCAACCCAACACAGAATCACCTTTCAATTTTCCTTCCCCATCAGTCATTCAACTATGTGAATGAAGCCACCAGCATGTTAATGGCCCAGTCAGAACCTGAAACATCATTCTCTACTCTTCCAAATAATCATGAAACTATTTAAACTTCAGAATCATAATTGCTAATGAATGTGTACAGCTCTCACCCCTTTGTCTCAGCCCTAGCCCCTTCCTTTAGGCGGCAACCATTTCTTCACAAAGGACTCTTTACTGGATTTTCCTCTTTACTGGACAGACTGCAGCCAGTCTGTTCTCTTTCTAAGCACGAAGGCTCCCAGGCTCCTTCTTAAAGTCCTAGCTTCCACAAGTCTATAGGCTTTGAATATAGACTCCTATATCTCTGACTCTTAAATTATCACAAATTCAACCATGGTGAACTCCCCAGTCCCCATTATTGAAACACACTGAATCCATTTTGCAAGCCTAGTGGTCTCTATGTTTACCTTCACACAAGCACGTGATTGTCAACCTAAGTGGGCGCCAAGTATGATGCACAGAGTATGTCCTGATTAACCTACGGTCCCATCTTTGTTATCCCTCTCAATTATCGGTGCCCATCTCTGATGCTGCATTGTCTTGTACAGTGTTTTGATGCCTCACTACTCTGTTGCCCCCTCCTTAAGCTTGGAATATTAATGACAGCAGGTGCCATACCTGCATATCTTTATGAAGTCATCATGAGGTGTCCTCAAATACCCTCAACACAACCTGAGAAGGGTTCTGTTTTAACTTATGTTTACTAGAGAGGAAACACACAGAGAAATTAACAATCTCCTGCAATATTACACAGCTGCTTAGTTGATCTGGAATTCCAATTCAGAGAGCTGGTTCCAGTAACAAAAGCCTCACCAAGAGTGTCAAGTTGCCAGTACTGTTACTGATCACATTCTCAGGGCCTAGGTCAAAGTCAGACATCTCATAGGTGGCCAGTAAAAACATTGTATCATTGTATTAAACTTAAAAGTGATAGAGGTTTCTATAAAGTATTACAGCTACAATAGCTCAAGCAGGGTAGTATAGAATCCTGAAAAAAAAATGGCTGTGTTAAAGACAGATGGGAATTTTGGGGATCAGAAACATTGGCTAGCCATGGTGCATCAAGGAGATGTGGGGTCAATACATCCAGCACAGAGAGCTAAAGACACAAAGTGCTTCTGCAGTAGAGAGTATGTGAAAATATATGGCTTAACTGCTTTGAAATATTTAACCTCTAAGCAGACCATCTTTGAAAATAAATGTCCATTCTGAAGGTGAACTAGGGAGTGGCACTTGCAATGAAATTGTAGTGCCTGGCTAAGTGGGACCGAATGAACTGTGCCAGTATCTGTAACAGACAAAAAGGCAGGTCATACATATGCACATGAGCGCATGACCACCTACGCATGCTAATCTGCCATCATTCAGTGACTTCTGTGACACACACAAAAAATGATGCAGTAAACACAAACATCTAGTATTTCAAAAAACAAGCCCTGCAGATATCTAAGATATAAATAGATTGCGCCTAATCTAGGGGTAAACATCTTCTCTTTTAGTATGTCATTCAGATACACAAAGGGCAAGAAGCATCTAGACCATTAGGAACCACTGGCCAAGTTAGGAGCAATAAGTGTGCCTAGGAAGAATTCTTTGCTTTTAGTAACCGAGAAGCCAGTTACCCTCAGATGAAGTTTAATGCAATATCTAGTACAAATATATACGCCTTACTTATAAAATGTTGATTATCAACTGTCTCCTTCATGATGCTTCTTTTTCAGAGTGTCCAGTGTATTATTGCAGAAATGGTGGCACTTGTGCGGTAGAGAATATTGGTCCTGTGTGTAGGTGAGTTCGTAATTGTTATTGCATTGTTTTTAGCATTGTAGTCACATAGTTTACTTATTGGTCTTGAGGATTGGGATAGTAGAATCATAAAACAATATATGATTAGCCAGGTAAAAATTGTGAATTATGAAACTAATATACAACTTTATGTATGTGTAAGATAAAATAAAGTGACTATATTTCGAGAAACATTAGATGTTTGATGTAGTTGTACATACTTTT
This sequence comes from Microtus pennsylvanicus, assembly GCF_037038515.1. Lineage (NCBI taxonomy): Eukaryota > Metazoa > Chordata > Mammalia > Rodentia > Cricetidae > Microtus > Microtus pennsylvanicus. The sequence goes on from NC_134582.1 coordinate 133,803,041, forward strand.
GACATTTTCTAGCATGTGGGATTCAGCATTGCAAAACTGTGTATTATTACCACTTTTATGTTTATATGGTTTTAAAAGATTTCTGTGTTTTTAAGTCTCTTTCTGTACAACAAGTTCATTTTGAACTTGCTGTACTCTGTTGCCTCAGCCTTACAAGGGCCAGATTTATTGCTGTGAGCCGCCACACTTGGCTCAAATGATGTTTTTCTGATACAGTTCTCCAATTTCATATACAGCTAGTTTCTGCAATTCCATTCTTTCTTTTTTATTTCAAATCCCATATTTGTGCATAAAATAAAGGATAGAAATAGTTCATAAATAAGACTATCTTCTGACTTCTCAATGGATGTTTGTGAAAAGATTAAAAGTACAGATAGGAGTCTATTTGCATACTTAGAGCAAAAATAAACAAAAATAGGTCTTGTGAGTTCTTCTGGGGATTACTCATATTGCATATCAAAGATTCTTGATTTTTTTCTCAGACTGTAGGGAATTGTGAAAAAAAGTTTCATAAACTCGAAATGAAGTGATGTATATTGCATTATATTTTTGTTTATGGCTTTTTAATCTGGAAGAGAACTGCAAAATCTTTTGAAGGTTGATATTAGAGTTATAATGAAACACACAAATACCCAGAAAATACCGATTATTATCTATTTGAATTCTTAAATCCTTTTGAGTTGGCACTCATATCTTAGATTAGGTAGTTTGCTTATCTTTCCAGAGGAGGTTAGAAGGCCCTACCCTTCATTTTGCAGCTATTAGCTTCTGAGAGATTCTAGAGACATTTAGTTGGGTACCCATTAGTGATCCACTAGACTTCAGTGGATAGTTTCAAAGCCATGGTAACACAGATGATCCTGATTAAACTCATTGGGTTTCTAAATAACAACAGCAACAAAAGTCATGAATGTGAAAAGGGTGTGTGTGTGTGTGTGTGTGTTGTGGGATAACAAAATGAGAGGGAGATTAGTGGGGTGATCATAATTATCAGGATAAACATTATACATGTATGAATTTGTCAAAGAACAAAACAGTATAAGCTCTAAAAACATACAAACAAACAAATAAAAAACAATATAATACTCCAGGCAATGAGATAGCTCAGAGAGTACTCTTTGCAGCCTAGGACTGAGAACCTGAGTTCGAACCTGAACCCTGGGACCCACATGGTGAAAGGAAAGAATTGGCTCTCTGAAGTAGTCCTCTGGCCTCCACAGGCATGCAGCAGCATGTGTGAGCCCACTCAGAAGCTTGTGCACACATTCTCCTCCCAACCTGCTCTGTGTGTGTGTGTGTGTGTGTGTGTGAGAGAGAGAGAGAGAGAGAGAGACAGAGAGAGAGACAGAGAGAGAGACAGAGAGAGAGACAGAGAGAGATATTAACATTGATGAAACTGAATTTCAAGTGAGTGAGAGAGAGAGAGATTAACATTGATGAAACTGAATTTCAAGTGAGTTTCTTAAAGAGTTTGGTCTCAAGTCCATTATGTAATTGATTTCACATCTCAGGATTATACTTTTCCTCATTTAGTGTGGAAATTTATCATAAACTGTTGTTTGATTCAGAGATGGGATGCATATTATTGATCTCTAAGATCTCTCAAAGAAACTGAGAAGTCTGCCATATGATGTTTATCAGACATCAGCTAAGTGGATGATGTTATTTCATGTCAACTGTTTACAGTAAGGCCATTCGTGGTCTTGTCCTCCTCAACCCTGTCGAGCTGGAAAGCTCCCTGGCTTTAGATAGTCTCAGATGAGCAAGCAAAAAGCTTTGCATTCTTGGCAACCTCCTCAAGTACTTAAATAAACTTTAGCAATTGAAATCCAGATGGAGAAGAACTAAATTTATTTCTCTCAAATGCAAAGCTCAAAGGTGGGGGACAAGATATGACAGAGAGCAGAAAGGCAGATGGAATATCAGGAAGGAAATAGTTGGAGCAAAGTGTAATTATACTACTGCCAAGAGGTCCATATATTAATATACTGTTTGTAAATCAAATACCATTTTCAAAGAAAAATGTGAATAACAATGATTATGAGCAATTGCGCAGAATCACTGTTACCTGTTTTTTTTTATTTTTGACATTATAATATAGTTATATAATATTATAATGATGTGGTCTCTACATTCTTTGTGCCTAATAAGTAGATTGTGCATAATCTAGTGACAGTAAAGTCTCTAATAGCAAGTCACTTGAGAACACTAAGGGCATCAGTGCATCCCAGATAGCAGAGGCCATGATCAAGTGAACGGGTGGGTATAGAAGAAAAGTGGGTAAAGAAAAGATTTAAAAGTCAGCATCTAATAAAATTGCTTTACTGGAAACTAATCAGAAAAAATATATTCTAAAGTATTATATATATATGTATATATATATGTATATAAATTATAGTCAACTAAAACACAAAGAATACATTCAAGTCTATCGGTCGTTTTATACATATATATATATATATATATATATATATATATATATATAAAGATTACAATCAACTAAACACAGACTATATAAAATTGGGAGGTATGTATATAATATACTCATATCTGTAAACAATGATGCATATGTACTTTGTACATATACATATATAATATATAATTTAATCTAATTTATTTTTAAATAAGAAACATGCCAAGAAGAAAAGTAAAAAATCAGGGAAAACAACTGGACAAATAGAAATGGAGACAATTCGTGTAATCTTACATATGCGTGTGTGTGTGGGGGGGTGAAAGCAAATAGCCAAATTATAATATAAATATATTTTAATGAATACATATTGTGAAATTAAAATTAACACTCTAAAATGATAAAAAGGGCAAAGTTCTTATGTATCCAACACTATAAGAACCAGATATAGAAGGCAGAATTCTCAGTTCTCAAAGGAAAATCAAAAATCTCTATACACACACAACAAATCAATTCACACAATTTTATATTTTCATTGCTTTGTCATAACAGCAAAGACTCATGATAGTGTGATCAAAGCAATTACCTACTTGACTAAACAGGATACTTTAAAATGCCAGAAGTTATTGTTTGGCCTATTTATGTGTTTTTTAAATAAAATAAAATGCCATTAATGGGGTAAAAGGGGAAAATAGCCTTTGGACATTTTAACTATCATTCCTAGATTACCATGCATTAAAATGTCTTCTTATAATTTACACAAAATGGCTAGGGAGGTGGAACAACGAGAAAATGTTCTATGTAGTCCCGATGACACAAGTCCAATACCAGGAAAGAGGGTTAATCCACACCATCCATGCCATAAGGTTGTCTTCTGACCTCCACACTTTCTAATGCACACACACACACACACACACACACACACGCACACACACGCACACTAACTAGACTTCTAAAAATAGAAGAGAACATAGTAACTCTTCCTTTATCATCTTTAAAATTTGCGATGTTTGAGTGTATGAGGGTAGATTACATTTTCCCATGGATAATAAAGATTATAATTTTCATTATCTTTCCATTATAAGCATACAACACATACGTGATATGATGACAGATATTTGAATAATGTGCTAACCAAAGAATAAATGAAGCAATGAATGAATGAGTGAATTGCATTTATGAAAATAAACTCTCTGAATTTTCACAGATAATATCATTATGCTAAAGTATGTTCTTTAATGTACTGAGATACAATTTGTTATGTCCTGATAAGTCGGTCGTTAGCCACAAATGAACTACTAGCAAATTTCTAAGCCAGAAGAAACAACATACTGAGAAGCACATGGTGTGTTTATTATGTGATTAGAAATTACAACTTTCTTACAATGACAGAAGAGGGTGCTCTTAAACTAGGAATATCGTTCTTCCTCAACTGTCTGACCCTTGCCACAATGAGAACACAAATTTCATTTCCACAAAGCCACTGGTTTTAAAAACTCAGTTTATTAACACTTTCCCTCTGCTACTTTTACCCTTATTTTCTTACAAAAAAAAGGGTGGGGTGAGAAAAATGAAATAAAAACAATCAATTCTAATTCCAAAGAGAATAAGTACTTGTAAACATTTGGGAATATTTAAACCTAAGCAGGTACAACACTAAGACACTCAAAGTCTATGTATAAAAACAGACAGCAAAATATTAAGAGTCAATTGAAACAAAATAAATTGAATTGTTTCTAAACTTTGGAAAAATAAAGTTAAGCAAAGACAAAAAAGATTAGTTCTCAATGACTATAGATTTAAATGCAAAAATATTATGATTCTGAAAAGGTGAGAAAATAATCAGGAGCAAAGATCATAAAGAGAAAAAGTCACAGGAAGTAGGAGAGGTAGAAGATGAAGAGCATCTGCATTCCTGAAGTCCCCACAGAGGAAGCAGAATGTGAATGCAGAGCTAGCATTTAAAGATGCAGTTGCAGGACTTTTGTAGCAAAATTGAAAGCCTTGGGACCAGGAGCTGTTGGTGCGTATGCACGTCTTGGCCAGAGAACCAAGAGCTCTGATAGCAATAGCTAGTGAAGATGGCCCTCTCAAGAAGAGAGGGGCATATTTTCCTCCAGCTTTTTGTTCTCTCTCTAGGCCTTCAGTAGCTCTGATGATGCCCAGCTTCCATGAGAAAGACAGGTCTTTGAAACTCAGTCCACTGATTCAAAGTCCTCTTTTTTCTTTTTCTTTTTCTTTTTTTTTTTTAGAATTGTGGTGAAAACTTACCATTTATTTCCATTTGTATATTCTTACACATCTATCAGAACATTGAAAGACTCCTGAGTAGAGGAAGTGATTTGTGTTAAAAACCAACCAACCAACTAATAAACAAACCTCTTTTGCTAAAATGTATTAAAGATACAAAAACAGAGTGTATCCCAGGTAATAGCTCCTAAGACATTGGTATATTCAGGATCCGAATTTAGAAAGAGAGGGCCAGCATCAGATAAGCATATCCTTTAAACAACAGAAGTTCAGTACTTCTGGCCATAAAGACAGGTTTGCTTTCGTTCTCCTTTATATACATTTATAGTGCTTCTTGCTTTAACATCTAGATTTATTCATTTTGACATTCAAATGGGTTGTTAAAATAATACTGCACCGCACAGTGTGAAACCAAGCCCTGCTTATGTCCAGTCTCTGAGGGATCAGAATCGTATTGGTTCTGACGAGAGGATGAAATGAAATGAAGAGCGACAGATTGACTCCTTGCAGTAGCAAGAGGGATTTTTTTTTAAACTTGATTTTATTGAGCTATATATTTTTCTCTGCCCCCTCCCATCCTCTCCCTTCCCCTTCTACCCTCTTCCATGGTCCCCAAACTCCCAATTTACTCAGGAGATTTTGTCTTTTTCTACTTCCCATGTAGATTAGATCCATGAATGTCTCTCTTAGGGTTCTCTTTGTTGTCTAGGTTCTCTGAGGTTGTGGGCTGTAGGCTGATTTTCCTTTGCTTTATGTCTAAAAGCCACTTATGAATGAGTGCATATGATATTTGTCTTTCTGGGTCTGCCTTACTGCACTCAATATGATGTTTACTAGATCCATCCATTTGCCTGCTAGCACTCTTATAGACATACCAAGTTGTTTTGTTTCCCCCATATTTGGGCATCACTTAACTCTGCATGTTATTATCAGATTGAAATCCACTGTTTTCCATGATAACTAAAAAATAATATTAAAAATTGTTACACATTCATTTACATTTAAATGAAACAATTCCGTTCCTAGAGTTTTACTATTGCTAAATGAAAATAACATTGCCCAATGGGCTGTTTATTGCAGCTTTCTAATAACTTATAAATATTGGAATAAAGTGCATGCCTAGAGTGAAGCAATTACATAAGCTATGATACATACCCAGGAGAGTGCAACGGGGATGGGCAGTAGTTGAAGATCATCTATTGGGCCAGATATAGGAAAGAGCTCATCCAAGGAAAGTTAAAGAGCCATGAACAAATTGGCTAATAGACACACTAGCAGCCATTTTTTCTTTTTAAAATAATAAAAATAATAATCTAGAGTGTATTGTGAATAATTACATATAAGCAGCACTTCCATGTTTTGATATGCCTGTGAAGTTAAGATTGAACTTAATATAACTCCAGAGGAGAGCTTAAAACATATCGAATATGGAAATTAATATGCTGAGACAGTTACAGGATAGGAGAATTATCTCAGATATTAAGAGTGCTGGATGCTCTTACAGTGGATCTAGGTTAGAGTCCCAGGATTCACATGTACATGGTATATATATGCACTCATATGCATAAAATAAATCTTTAAAAAGACGAGATGGTGCAATTAGAAACTTTCCCTGAAACAAACCAAAATGTCATTATTATTCACACCTGGGTCTTTGAGGCAGACTCTGTGCTTATATGGTTTTAAGTGTATGGTACATTGCCTCTTTGGAGTTTGACTCTGTAATACAATACAAGGTCCGTGAATGCAGATTTTCATCAAATGTCTACAGTCAGCTAAGATTTATTTTCTTCCGGTTGTTTGCTGCTCTTGAACACTGGGCACTTTTATACCTGTAGGCTTATATGCCACTTTATGAGTTAAGAACATTCTGAAGATTGTTGTATCTACATGGCGGCTCTATGTGTAGGCAGATACAGAGTTTTTGAATGGTTTAAATACTATTGCCTTAATTATCTCCAGAACAGCAAACTGTACTTCTTTACGAGGTGCTGTACAGAACAAGTCAATGGAATGTAAGACCATTGCCTCTTGTTATGTTCTGAAATTCAGTGTGCAAGTGCTTAAAGGCTAAAGCATATAACCATAGCTACAGGAGAGAAACGCAAATGAAAACCATTGCACTTTGCAAAGGTCAATGTGAAGAAGCCAACAGTGAGGCATTTTTAAGTAAGTTTAGAGCCCGTGTAGTTGAATTTTTCCCAAATCCAATAAATGGAAGAAATGGAATCACAGAGAAATAAAAATTAACAAGAAGCCCAAATATGAATATAAGTTTGTTATATTAATTTTCACAGTAGAAATTAAGTCAAAGGTATCCTTCTCTCTCAATTTAATTGTATTTTAACCTCAACAGTTTAGAAAGCATCATGACTACTGTTAAAAATATGTTTTATTACTGAAAGGTAATGACAGTGTTATCATCATAAATGTGATACTCAGGTAAACTACATGTTAAATAGCTGGATTTAGTCATGCCACAATGTATACATATATAAAAATATCATGTTCTATGCAATAAATGCATACAATTTTATCTTTCAAATTTAAGACTAATATTTTTAATAAAAATTTTCTGCAAAACCATAATGAAGGAATATCTTCCAGGCATTTGGATTAATATATTTTCTCAAGAGATTTTAGCTAAAGAAGAAAGCCAGAGGGACATAGATGCTAACCATATTGACGAAAAGAAAAGCCACAAATATTTTGCAGATATGAACAGTATAGACAAAATAATTAAAATGAGGAAAGAGCTTGGCATGGTAGCTATACACAAGATAAATACACAAGACTGGTAAGGTTTTCAAAAACAATAGTAACAATTGAACAAAGAAACTGTCAGTCTCTTCAGAAACAAGAACAATGTTTTTACTATATTCAAGGTAAATAACAGCATAATTAACCAAACAAAGCTGGAAACAGAGGAACTTCAAAGATGACATCAAAAATAGGTAGGGAAAAATTTGTGCAAACCACTCTCTAATATTCGCAGTGTTCAGTTCCCTTTGATGGTGAGCTAAAGAAAATCAACTGTCTCATCTAGCTAATCAGTCCAACTAGCACGCTGTGTTTGCACTCAAATTTTAAAACAAAAGGATTTAAATGTTCACCTGAAAATATAAGCATAAAGCTAAAAGCCATAATTAAAAGTTAGGAAAGCCTCCAAAACCAGAACATTATAATACAATAAATACTGTCAGTCTGAAAAGGAATAGACAAATAATTACTAGAACAAATAATCTACTTATATAGGTAGTATAATTGTATGAAACAAGCATAAAAGGTAAAATTTCAAGTTAATGAGAATGAAGAGGTTGAACTGTCCATTAGTATTGGGACAAATGGTTAGTCAATGATGAATTACTTTTTAAATTTATATACAAGAATTGCTTATAATTATTTCTGACATAAAAAAAAGAATTATTTTAAAGCATTTTATAGACATAAAGAGGGAAACAAAAATTCTTAGAGAAATAATAAAGGATTTTGTAAAATTTTAAGTATATATTTTCAAAACAAACATAAGAACAATTAGCAACTGTAAGAATCTGTTATCATAGATAACTCCCGGACAAAATTAAAATTGCAATATGATGAAAGACACCTAGAACAGAATTTAAAAGTAAAAAATAGCCAGCCAAGAAAAAATATATATTGCTCTCTCAAAACAACAAAAACACCTAGACAATAATTATTCTCAACAAAAATATATAAATGTTATTATTTGTCTAAAAGAAGTTCAACCAGCAATAAAAAGTTAGTAAATGAAACTACTATATTGATACTTTTATGTCCTATTTAAATAACGTACACAAAAACCAGTATAGTACAAGCCACCATTACTCAAAATATATTCACACTAACCATTGTATACAGAACTTGTGGACATGCAGTTTTTAAATATTCTTAAGAAACTGAATGCATAGGAGGCCATGGTGGCACACACCCTTATTCCCAGCACTCAGGAGACAAAAACAGTTGGATCTCTATGAGTTCAGGGCCAACCTGGTCTACAGAGGGAGTTCCATTATAACTAAAGATACACAGAGAAACCCTGTCTCAAAATAACAAATAGTAGTAATAATAATAATAGCAAAAGAAAAAGAAACTGAATACAAAATAGGAAGAAAAACAGAATTGTCTGGAAAAAAAAACAAGTGCTAACATCAATCTGAAAATTCAAGGTAAAGTATATACTAACTCAAGACTCAATCTTGGGAATTAAAATTAACATGTTATTGAGGTATAGAAACACAACTATTGATTGTCCTACTAAGTCATAGAGTCCCATTGAAAACAGATGTAAGTGTTCAATATAGTCTGCTGAAATACTGTGTAACATTTTAAAAGTACAAAATGCAAATCTTGACATAGAGAAGATTCCATATCATTAGAACAAATATAGAAATTCCAAATAGTAGATTTATTAAGGTCCTATTTGTTGAAGGAGAGTGGGTATAACTATGTAAAGGACCATGACACTTATTGAACTACAACGAATAGTTGATGATCTCAAGAGAGATTTGTTTTAGGGAAGAAGAGAGAGTCCACATTTTAGTGCCAACATTTTTTTCTTGCTTTTTGTTTCTGCTTTCTTTTTTGAGACAGGGTTTCTCTGTAGCTTTGGAGCTTCCTACAATTTTATTTTAAAATGCCCTGGTTTTGTCACTTACAAAATCACAAGTGTGATTTTTCAAAAGTCCTTACACCTTACACACACACATACACACAGAGAGTTTTATATACATATATAAAATTATTAAAATATATTTATGTATATATTACATATGTAAACAATTGTGGTGGAAGCAGAATCCACTGACTGCTATTAAATGTCCCCACAAATGGACATGTCTATCCCTCAGCATTCTCCCTGTTGTCAGAGAGCATTACACATTTTCTACCCCAGGCCCTGCCAGCCAAGCAAGGCCTACTAAGAATGTTGTTGACATTAAAAACAAGCCTGTTCTCAGCAAGTTCTCCACGCCTCCTTCATGCCTCACTCCAGAGCTGAGGTGTGATTTGATCCTATGTACCAATAGCCACGATCATAAAAACACAATTAAGGGACTGGAGAAATGGCTCAGCAGTTAAGAGCACTGGCTACCCTTCCCAGGTTCAGTTCCCAACCCCCACACGGCACTCACAACTGTCTGTAACTCCAGTTCCAGGGGATCTGACACCCTTACATCTACGCACATAAATAAAATTAATTATTTTAAAAAGCACAACTACCTAGTTTTCTTTTGCTGTACTTTTCTTGAGTCTATAGGGTCCTTAACAGACTTAGCCTAGCTCTTAAATTGCATTTAGGTTTCCCGTGAAGGCTCAGTGAGCTTTTCAAGCAGAAAGCTGAGTTATTTTGGCCATTGGGGTGTCTGCCCTTTTTGCAGGACCCATCACCTTTCAAGGCAGGCATTCTCCTAGAAAGGGCATGGCCTAGATTCCACTCACTGGTCATGGCTGACAAGGATTTGTGATCTAGATGTTTTCCAAGGTCTCTGCTATGACCTGACTGCTAAGTAGATATTTCTGTGTTCTGAGAAGTAAATTGGTGGGTTACTTCTGGGATGATGTCTACTGTCAAATGACTTGCTTTCAAAGACAGAACAAGACATAGCTGTCCATACATAAGAATCAGAGCGTGCACAGCTCCTTCACCAATCCTCAGACAACTGCATAGGAAATACTTCACCATAATCAGCACAGTTCTGATCAGTTTTCTGCACATCAACGCAAGGAGGCTTTAATGGGTGTATTGGATTGATAATGACATCTTTTCTTCCTGCGATGTGGGGTGTGTGTGTGTGTGTGTGTGTGTGTGTGTGTGGTGTGTACAGACACTCTAGTGCCGAGAGTTAGAGAGACAGCCCAGTGAAAACACTTAAGAGACCCAAATGTCTGACAAAAAGTCATTCCTCCACTTCAGTTTTACAGTTTCCCTAACCAGGCTCCCTGGTGGCTGTGGGATCGCAGGGCATCCTGCTATATCCTGATCCTCCTACACGACTTTTCTTCTTGATCAGCCAGCATGCATTTAGCTGTGTCACACTGGAGTCCTTTGTGCTGTTGCTAGGTGGCTAAGCTCAGCCATACAGAAGAAAAATCTAGCAAATGGGGTAAGATGTTTTGAACTCACCCTTTGACCAGTGAAATGTTGACAGACTTAAGTAGCTCAATGCATTTTAATTTTGAAACTCCTCTGGGACTCTTCTTAGCTCCTGAAAATACTGGTCTGTGTTTGCCACTGTGCTAAATCTATTGTCTGTCTGAAACTCTTGAGATGGAGAGGAGTCCCTGTGTATTCTTCTAGCAAAGATTTATTTTTCTGCTTTCACCAGGAGAACAAAGAAGGTAACGATAGTGGTGTACATCCCAGAGATTAGGGTGAAATAGTCAAAAATTTATTCTGTGTTTATATGAGCATAGAACTTGGTATTAAATTTCAAAATACAGTGTTGGTTTTACCATCTAGGACACAGAGTTAAAACACACAGTTGATTACTTCCTAGCAAAAGACTAGTTTTGCTGTGAACACTGTCCTGCAGTTTTGTGAACAGGCATGCCATGCTTTCTGATTGTACATGGAGATATCTAACCTCACAATAACAACAGCATCCTCATAAACACTTTTTCATTTGGGAGATAAAGTTAAGAAACACCTTTCTTAATCTTGTGTCAGAATGAGAATTTGTTTAGTTTGAAGATAAAGACTCTAATAGTAGAAAATAAGACTTCATACATTGTGCTTTACAAACATTTTCCACTGAGATGTAAATCAAAGCTTTAGGAACTTTCCCCACAACCATGTCAGTTGTAGTAACTGCCTTTTGTGGTTGCTTAGGGGTCACTGTGCTGAAGGAATGTGAGCTATAGATATAAAAAGATGTGTTGGTAAATGGAGAAGTGTATTATTTCTGCCTCTCATTGTTCACTGTGATATATCACCCCAATAACACACACACACACACACACACACACACAGAGAGAGAGAGAGAGAGAGAGAGAGAGAGAGAGAGAGAGAGAGAGAGAAGTATTTATTCTGACTCTTTGTATTATGAAAAATATCACAGCACATGACTCTTAGTCTTTCATTGATGTTCAGATATGTGAAGCATAATGAAACTCAGGGAAGGAAGACTGCACTTGGGGTTGGATCTACTTCAGTATCATTTGATAGCCATTTAGTAGGGGCAGGCAGAGACCAGCATGATGAGAATATACCTAAGTCACCTCATCACAAAGCTTTTAGGAAACGACTTGTTAATTAGTCAGAACTAAAAAATCAAAAAGGGATACTGAGGTTTCAGGGAGTGGCAGCCTTAGAAAAGACAATGGGGGAGCTTGACCAAGCAGTTCCATACGACCTGTGATTGTAATTCAGACTAACTACTGCTCTGGAGAACATGCTGGAAGAAGCAGGAAAGGTGCATCCTAAAGTTGATATTGATTGAGGCAGACATGCACTGTGTTCCTCTGACCTCTCTGCACCTATGCACACACACACACACACACACACATGCACGTATATGCATATACATAAACCATATGATATTCAGCTTTATGTAGGGGTGTTTGTGTATGTGCATGGGTGTGCATGTGTGCTTGAGTGTGTGTGCACATGTGCGTGTGTGTGTGTGTGTGTGATGTGACAGAATATCTGTGTTGAATCAACAGAAAGAAGGGAAGATTCATCAGGGTCTGGCTTTGGTTTACATTGCCCTGTCCCACTTGCTCGTAGGTTTGTGTTGCAGATCATGGTGGAAGCATGTGACAGAGGAAAGCTGTTCAGCACATTGTCATGAACCAAAAGGGAAAAGGAGAGGATTAATGTCCTCATATACTTTCAAAAATTTGCCACAAGTTGTGTAGTCTCGCTAAACAGGCAGAATATAGTCCCCATTTTTTTCTCAGTGGTGCTGTCAATTGGAAATAAAATTATCATCATACGAGCTTTTAGGGAACATTTAAGATACAATACATAATATGGCATTATACCAGAAAAAAATTTTAAAATTATTAAAAATCAGAAATATTAAAATGTTATGCCTTTCAACAGATAAAAATATTTTCCATTATAATTTTTGTTTTAGACACTAGGGTTGTATCCTGGATCTTGTGCATGATAAACAAGCACTCCTCCAGTGAGATGTATACCTAGTCCTTGAAAACTGTGTGTGTGCACATGTGTATATGTGTGTATATGCATGTGTATGTGTGTGCGTGAAAACATACACAAATAATGACTAAATAAACCAAATGTCTTAGATGGATTAAATTGCTAATCATAATTTCTATCAAATGACTATCGAAATCTGATAACTTTTTCTCCATTATCATTTAATGTGAAGTATGTATTTATACAAAATTCAAAATGAACTTCTATAATGTTGGTGTTAAAAATGATTTACCAATTTTTTATTAATTAAATCTTATTTTATAGCAACCACTTCAAAAACAGGAGAGAAAATAGAATAACCCATACCTTTTGCAAGGCAGGCTAGAGTTCACATTAGCAGTGGATAAAGAACAAAAGCAGTCTAGCCCAGTTATTCTTAAGGAATCTAAGTAAACAAGTCCAAAGCAAGCATTACTAAACACAGTTGTCACTGGTTACCAGAATTGTTCAATGTTGTAGAAAACTATTTTAAATGTGTTACATTTGTTTATGCTGTGGAACATTTGTTTTAATTATGCAAAGATGTGTTTCATTCTATTATGCTGCATTTGTTTAACTCTGTGAAGCTGTGTTACTTTGCCTGTCTAAACACCTGATTGGTCTAATAAAGAAATGAACAGTCAATAACGAGACAGGAGAAAGGATAGGCAGTGCATGCAGACCGAGAAAGTAAATAGAAGGAGAAAGGCGAAGGAATGGGAAAAGGAGGAGAGGAGGATTCTAGGATCCAGTCACCCAGACACACAGCCAGACATGGAGTAGGAAGGACAGAATAGATATAGAGGAATAGAGAAAAGTAGAAAAAAAAACCAGAGGCAAAAGTTAGGCGGGATAATTTAAAGTTATGAAAAGCTGCCAAGAAGCAAGCCAAGCTAAAGCCTGGTATTTATAAGTAATAATAAGTCTCCATGTTTAATTTATTTGGGAACTGGGTGTCAAGCCCCCCAAAAAGAGCAAAGAGTAAAAATCAACCAACTTCATCTCACCAGGCAAATGCAAATCAAAATGGTTCAGATACCATCTTATACCTGTCAGAATGCCTAAGATCAAAAACACTTATGATAGCTTATGTTGAAGAGTATGTGGAGTAAGAGGAACCTTCCTCCACTGCTGGTAGGAGTGTAAACTAGGAAAGCCACTTTGGAAACTAATATGGTAGTTTCTCAGAAAATTCGAAATCAATTTGCTTCAAGACCCAGCTATGAAAATGTTGGGTATATACCCAAAGGATGCTCAATCATACCACAAGGACACTTGCTCAATTATGTTCATAACAGTATTATCCATAATAGGCAGAATCTGAAAACAATCTAGGTGGCCCTCAACTGAAGAATGGATAAGGAAAATGTGGTACATTGACAAAATAGAGTATTAATCAACTGTTAAAAACAATACATCAAAAAATTTGAAGGCAAAGGGATAGAACTAGAAAAAAAATCATCCTGAGTGAGGTAACACAGACCTAGAAAGACAAACATGGAATGTACTCACTCATAAGTAGATATTAGGAGTAAAGTATAGAATAACCAACCTACAATCCACAGCCCCAGAAGAGGCTAGACAAATGGAGGGCCCAAAGAGGGATGCATGGTTATCCCTGGGAAGAAAAGATAGAAGAAATTTCCAGTTAAACTTGGGCAGGGGTGAGGGGTGGATGGATAGGAACTTGAGGAAGCAGGTTGGGTGGGCTATGTGCAGGAGGTAGGTTGGGGGAGAAATGGAGGGGGAATTTAAGGGTTAGTGAGAAACCTGGAACCAGGGAAAGTCCCAGGAATCCACAAGAATGAACTCATCTAAGACTAGCAATAATGGAGAGGGTACCTGAACTGCTATCCTAGGGGTCTTCACTAATTGTCATCAGAGATACTCTATCCAGTTAACTGATGGAAGCAGATGCAAAGATCCACAGCCAAGCACTGGACTGAGTTCCAGGAGTCTAGCTGAAGAAGAGGAGAAGCCAGGGGATGCCATGACAGGGGAACAGGGACAGCTGACCTGAGCTAATGGGAGCTCCTGGACTCTTTTTTTTTTAACATTATTTTATTGATAAAAGAAGAATAAAGAAAAAAAACAAATTTCCACCTCCTCCCAGCCTCCCCTTTCCCTCCCCCTCCTCCCACTCTTCTCCCTCTCCTCCCACTCTTCTCCCCCTCCTCCCACCCCTCTCCCCTTCCCCCCACTCCTCTCCCCCTCTCTCTCCAGTCCAAAGAGCAGTCAGGGTTCCCTGCCCTGTGGTAAGTCCTAGGTCCTCCCCCCTCCGTCCATATCTAGGAAGGTGAACATCCAGACTCTTGATCAAGAGTTAGGGAGCCTACATGGCTCCAACCTAGGCCTTCTGCATGTGTGTGACAGTTGTGTAGCTTAGTCTCTTTGTAAGGCGCCTAGCAGTAAGATCAGGACCTGTCCCTGCCACTTAGTTGGCTTCTGGGAACCTGTTCCCCATGCTGGATTACCTTGCCCAGACTTTATGCAAGGGGAGAAGTTCAGTCTTGCCTCAACTTGATGTGCCAATCTTTGTTCAAGCCATAGGAGGTCTGCCCTTTTCTGAATGGAGATGGAGGAGGAGTGGAAGGGGGGGGGGTGTAGATGGGAAGCCAGTGGTTTGTGTGGGGTGGAGCAGGAAAAAGAGGGAAGAAAGGAGGAAAAAGAAACTGGGTTGTTATGTAAAATATATGGAAAAATGTTATTTAAATAAAAAAAAAATACTAGCATCAGGTAAAGCTTCTGCTGGTGGAGATGCCTTAGAACAAAAAGCCATATAGTGATGTAACAGGCAGGAGTCTTGCCTTACTGTGCAATGTGTAATTCTCTCTCCTGAGCACTGATCAGATAGTCCAGAAAAAGTTTTCTATAAAACCCAAGATAAAGAGACACTATTCCACTCAGTAAATATATCAACTTATACAAAAAATATAAAGAAATATATTTCTATAACAAATTTTCTAAGCAGCTTGAAAATAATAGCTGAGTCAAAGTAAGATTTTCCCATGTTAAGAACAGTCCTGGATGCATGTCTACCTGAGACAGAACCACGGTCAGACTGGGGCCCTTGGTGATTTACTGCTGTCTCAACTCCATTAACAAAATTCTGATTTCGACTGCCTAATACTCTTTTTCTTTTCTAAAATAAGTAAAAGAGCAAACATAACAGGCATGTGTGGAGCCACCTGTGGCTGACTCAGAGCGCTGGTATGCAGTTCTGGCAGGAGCTACAGTACCCCAAACAAGATCGAGGTCACTCTCTGGAGAAGGAGTCAAAGAATCCCATGACTGGCTCTAGAATTCGGGAGAGAGGCCAAAGCCTAAGTCCTAATTAGTCAACGAAAGGAATACCAAGGTTTCGTAAGGTACAAGTTAAACAGAGCCTGTAAGGTCACATGTTATATGCCACTTTCCCCCCTTTATTGGTTTCTCTCCACAAGTTGTAAAATTATGTTGTCCCTTAAAGGCACAGGGCAAAATAAGTGGGATGGGGTGAAGGTAGAATGTTTAGGCTGGAAATGGTAAGGAAAGTTCCAGGCAGAGTGTTAGAGGTGTAGTGCCAGAGAGAAGCTGCTTAAGGGAGCCGCCGAAGATTAATATGAAAACAAAATTAATTAACTGAACAATCACAGAGATGATGGACAAGCATTAAAAACCAAAGCAGTGTAAGTTGTTTTAACATCACAGAAAATGCTGGTGCTGGAGGCAGGGGCTTGACTGTGTAGACAGAGTGTTGATTTTAAGAAAGACCTACTATCCTATTAAACTCTGCAGCAAGCGTGTTTCCAGCCACTAACCAAGTTCTACCAACCAGTCTTTCACCAAAGCAAGGGTTTGTTTGCAATTATTATGGTGTATTTTTTAGCCTTTGCTCTGAGATTCCAATGAGGTCACCACCCACAGATTGTCTGAGGAAGCCGTTTGGCAAGAGTCCTGGTGAAGGAGGTTCAGACTCAGTTCCATGAGAGGCATGTTAGCAAACAGCTCTGCCTGGCTTCCTTTTTTGTCATGTGGGTGACCAGAGGAACAGCAAAGGCTTTTTTTTTTCTCTTTTTCTTTTAATCTGAAGCCTTGTGGATGTTCAGCTTTCAAATTGCTTCATTTAGGATAACAAAAACAAACAAACAACAAAAAGGAAAGGAGCCAAGCTTCATAGGACATAGGACTGAACACAAAACACAAAGTAGGTAAATGAATAAAATAAAATCAGAAATAGAAGTGAAAAATGTTCCAAATGCTCAGCTATACAAACACACAAAAAAGTAAAAAAAAAAAACAAATCAATATATTTTTCCTTAAAAAGTTATACACTGAAGAAAATCAGTCTTGATATTGTGACTTTATTTCACCAGTGATGTGTGTTACCGCTTCAAGGGAGACAGAACTGTATGTACATAAAAGAAACATGTGTCTCCATTTGTCCCTGGAGTTTGTGAGATGATGCAGCCTTCTCTGAAAGGTACTGAAGAGAAAGTGGATCAGAAGAGGAGGAGTTGAAATACGGCAGACCCGCCTGCCATGCCTATAGAATTCTCAGATAATGTCTCTGACAGCACTTGGGAAAATGGTCATGGGAGAAAGGAGGAAGAGAGGAGAACAGAGAAAAATGTATAGTACAGTAAAAAAATGAAAAATAAATAAAAAGATTTGTTTTCCAGTATGGGAGAGAGAGAGACAGAGACAGAGACAGAGAGAGGCCCAGCCTCACAGGCAGTGTGTATTCAGATTGTGGCATACACTGTGAGAATTAGTGACTCGCACTAACTCTTCACAATTAGTTTCCCCTATATGCTGTTAGAGGAGTCCTGTGAACCTCATCAGGTTAATACTTGTGGTCATTAACAGACATCCCCAGTATTTCCTAAAAGAAATACAAACCATTTCATGGAGAATAGGCACTAAATAAGACAATGTACAGTGTTTGGACGTTGATATTTTCTCTGATCACGTTTCTAATAATGTGTCCCTGGTCAACAGCTAAACGCTTCTTATTTTTGGGAGATACATGATTTGAATGCTTTACAACTCAACAGGATGGGTTATTGGTTCTCTATGAACTAAAGCTAAAGTGAAGGTTGTCCTAGTAGTCACTGTGTGGTTAGTATATGATTCATATACCTCAGAATCTATGCAGTGTTTCAGAGCAGTGATAGTGTTGACAGAGATTATGTCCACAGCAGAGCTGCGCAGATTAAACTGAAACAATTACAGCTCCCCCCCTTAGCAGTCATTCTCCAAGGTCATGAAGTTTCTCCCCCAAGGAAGAGTCTCAATTCAATTCTGTTCCCGGTAGTTCCTGAGTCCCATAGCAGGTACCAAACCCCATTTTCACTAGATTCCTTCCAAAGGAGAAGCAGAAAGAAAAGAATGAATGTTTTTAAGATTAGATACGAATATCTTGCATATCACCATAAGAACCTTCATCTGGTGATGGATGGAGATAGAGACAGAGACCCACACTGGAGCACTGGACTGAGCTCCCAAGGTCCCAATGAGGAGCAGAAGGAGGGAGAACATGAGCAAGGAAGTCAGGACCACGAGGGGTGCACCCACCCACTGAGACAGTGGGGCTGATCTATTGGGAGCTCACCAAGGCCAGCTGGACTGTGACTGAAAAAGCATGGGATAAAACTGGACTCTCTGAACATGGCGAACAATGAGGGCTGATGAGAAGCCAAGGACAATGGCTACATGATCCTACTTCATGTTCTGGCTTTGTAGGAGCCTAGCCAGTTTGGATGTTCACCTTCCTAGACATGGACGGAGGAGGGAGATCCTTGGACTTCCCACAGGGCAGGGAACCCTGACTGCTCTTTGGACTGGAGAGGGAGGGGAAGAGGAGTGGGAGGAGGGGAAGAAGGGTGGGAGGAGGGGGAGGGAAATGGGAGGCTGGGAGGAGGCGGAAACTTTTTTTTTCCTTTTCTCAATAATAAAAAAAAAGATTAGATAAACATCAACAGGATCCTGTTGAAACACTGTAACTGGAGCTGACTGTTGCAAGCATGCCTTTTGCCTGTTTATTCTGTATCAGGTATTTAATGGAGTCTCCTAACTCCAAGTGTGTTTTTGAAAATGTGGTAACAACAGCATCTGCTTCTAGTCTGTCTATCTCTGGTCATTGTTACACTGTGGTTAGCGTTAGTTTCTTTTTGTTTCGTGAACTATCTAACTTCCTCCTTTCTTTAGAATCTAAAAATAGCTATATCTGTGGTATTACACAGCAAAGGGGAGGAAGTGTGGAAATTAATTTTCCTTTTCATGTGATATTTTAAAGACAATTTTTTTAGAATAATAGAGTTCAGAGGTCTGTTTTTGAAGAAAGAAACATCTGTGATTTTCATTTTGTTTATATATCCAATATGAAGCTAACTGATAATTGTTTCCTAACTATGTTGTTAGCATCTTAATTCCATGTGTACTTATTTAATTTTGGAAGCTAAGTTTTACTAATAATGTCATAGAAAAAGTAATAATTTCCAAAAATCATAAAAGGCCGTTGAATAATTTTGAACATTATATAGTCATATTATTTCTCAGTCTCTGTGTAAGGAGACATGTCAGCATACATAGTTTAATGAACAATATCATAAAAAATAAGACATAATCACATGCTAGAATTAATAGTCAAAAATATTATCATACCTCCATAACATCTAAATTCTCATCTCAGATCAAATTACTGAGTGGATAACAATACTAAAGCTATTATAAACATACACTCAGAACCAAGAAGTAAATGAATGTATAGTCATTGTCCTTTGCAAAGCAGATGGATGCTTTCACTGCAACAACAAAATATACAGCATTTTGAAGTTTTAAAAAAAGATAATTCACAATATTATAAAATAATTTTGTTCCTAAAACAAAATAATCTATCCTGAGACATTTAAACGTTTTTTATTTATTTCCCCCTGCACAGTCTTATAATTTGTATGACACAGTTATACCTTGTTTTTCTGTTGCATAGTACAGGATCCAAACATAAATTGGGTGAAGGAAAGGCTTCAAAGAATGTAAAAAACTACTATAACCTTTTGTCAGTCCTTTTATTATATGTATTCTTGAGGGTCAAAGGTATTTATTGGCAAAGAATTAGCATTGTAGCTGTTTCTCAACTTACTTTCTGATAGGATTCGGCCTCTCTCTTATCCAAGATCATTATCTTAATTTTAATGACTGGAACAAGCAGATTAATTTAATTGAAAGTTATTTCACAAAGTATTTTCTGTTCATTAGACAGGACTGTTAAACTACCAATTTCACACTTCTCTGTGCTAAATGACCAAGTTGTGTTCACACCCACAGACCTTTATTGGTAGTAGTAACAAGTAAACAAGTGATACAGGAATTGCAGACATATGTCATTTTCCTTAAAATTGAGCCTAGTTGTGGCTGTTTGGGGACTGTTTCCAAAAGATGCTTTACAGGATGTTTTCTGAAGTTAGCCCTAGAGAGTAAATTTACCAAAATGCCACTCTATTCTTTGTTTGTAAGGATTATGTCAGCAAGTTCTTTTGTTTGTTTTTTAATGTATTACCACATGTTGACTTTACTGCAGAAACAAGATGTTAAGATATTTTAGAAAATAGATGAAGCCATCTACCATTTATTCTCATTGTACATCTGCGAGTGCACTTGGGCTCTCTGCTACCCAGAGCTAGCAAGTTGGAACCATTTTGATCCATTTGATCAGGGCTTTGTATCTCTCATTTTGCAGTTTCATTAGCAACAGACTATGGTTATGAGGCACAGACTCAGAGTATTAACTGCCAAGTTGAAGCAGGCTAGAATCACCTTTAAAAAAGTTGTAATGTCCGGCAGTGGTGGCACACTCCTTTAATCCCAGCACTCCAGAGGCAGAGGCAGGCAGATCTCTGTGAGTTTGAGGCCATCCTGGGCTACAAGAGCTAGTTCCAGGACAGACTCCAAAGCTTCAGAGAAACCCTTTCTCGGAAAAAAAAGTTTTAATTGAACAATTGCCTTTATTGGAGTAGCCCATGGCATATGTGAGGTACTTCAGGCAACACCATCTCTGGGCTGTTTTCTGCTTTAAGTTCCTGCCATGAGCTCTTGCCCTGGTTTCCCAGACGATGGATTATAACCTGGAAGAGAAGCTGAATGAATCCTTTCTTCTCCTAAGATAGTTTTAGACAGAATATTTTACCACTGCACCAGGAAAAAAAATTAAACAAACGGTTAACCCAAACAGCAAAATATATAGTCTTTGGGGCTTGAAACTCAGTCTACCTGAATAGTTGACAGGCTTACACTGCTACTCAATCAAAGTGGAAGAGAAGGGAAAAGAAAATGAATGATAAGAAACAAACAAGTAATTGAAATTTATTCATCAGAATGACAAAAGGAAAAAAAATATGGTATTAACTGTTAACTTCCCAGACATGTATTCACACACACGCGTGTAAGCGTGCAAAACACACACACACACACACACACACACACACACACACACACACACAGAATCCATTCTAGACAAACTTATTTCTAAGGAAGGTTAAACCACTATAGAAATCGGGAGCTTTAAGTACTCACATTCTGAATAGAAATATTAATTTCAATTCAGGTAACAACTCTGGAAGTTGCTGATACTAGGAAGAGTTGAGGTTGTGGCTACTTCTTCCAGGTTTAAAGCCCCAAATGCAAGTGTTAAAGGCTGCTGTCCTCCATACATTGCTATTACAAGTGATGACCTAGAACAGTGGTTCTAAACCTTCCTAATGCTGTGTCCCTACTGCAGTTCCTCATGTTGTGCTGACCCCCAACCAGAAAATTATTTTCGTTGCTACTTTATAACTAATTGTACTGCTGTTATGAGTCAAAATGTAAATATCTGTTTTTTCTGATGATTGTAGCAACTCCTATGAATGGGTTGGTCAACCACAAAGGATTTGTGACCCACAGGTTGAGAATCACTGGGTTAGCAAGAGGGTGAGAGAGAAGTGTGTATTAAAAAGATCACACAGGCTTGTGTTTATATGGTATTTCCCAAAATTACAGGCAACTTCCTGACTTCATGTGCTCATTAGAATGGACTTACAGTGTGATTTACTCACTGTAGTAATTGTGTGCTTTTTTGAACATAGCTGTCTTATCATCCCTCCTAGGCAGAAGTGAATACTCACCTTAGTTTGAGCGTTCCTTGGTAAATGCTTTCATGTAGAAAAATGATGTTGCCTATCAACTAATAAGGTAATTACTAGTAATTTGGGTAAAATAAAAATTATTTAAGCATATGTAAATAAGACTGTGCATATTATACATTCAATTACCCAGAGTTAATTATTTGACTCAATAATCTAATAATTTTAACACATTATAATGGAAGTTATTAATTCTAACATTAGATGGAAAAATCAGGACTCGTTCTGACTCTAACTTTAGCCTCCCACTCTGTGCACTAATAGATCAAATTAAATGATAGATTAGAGTGTTTTAAATAAAAGTTTACTTATTAATATAGAGAATTCCCACACGGTCTGTTTCTTTCCATGGGCATAAAATACCTTTGCCCCTCACACCAGTTTCTCTCTCTTTGTGTCCGCATGTTCTCTACCTAGATTACTGACCTTTCTGGTCGATTTTGGCAGGCTTCTTGCTTTCTGACTTCTAATGTGCTGCAGTCTATGGGGCACACTGGTAGAGTTCAGAGGCCAAAGGAGGATAAGGTTATTTCTACCTGACTCCTTCCTAAGGCCCTGCAGGCTGACTCTTCCCTTGTATGAGCTATATTCTGAGAGACATCTCTTTCCTCCAGCTCTGGCTCTGGCAAGTACTCCCTCCTACTATTCCTTCACCTTCCCTCTGTTATTAACTCGACACAGGACTCCAGTCCTAAACTGTTCCCTAAACTCCACCTCCCCTACATTTCCCTTCCTAGATGCCCCCTGAGTCTCCCGAAATGACTGTGCTGCCTGCTTTCTTCAGAAAAACCTCCTCGCAAAGTTCTTGGTTACCAAGGGAGAGAAGATATGGAGATATTGCTTTTTAAGCTTACATGTCCATGAAATCCAGGGCCCAGGGATCCTATGGGATGCTGTTTTTACGAACTCAGTGGATTTAATTACCATTCATTTGAAAAACACGTGAAGTTTATTTCAGGTCTCTGGAAACACTAACGCATGTGCATATCTCTCCGCTTTATTAAAGGGGTAAATGCCCACAAATTCTTAGCTTGTCACCATCAGAAATTAATGAGAAGGACAGTTCCTTCAAGCAGATCATAAGAAAATTGTATTTTTATAAGCACTAACTCATTGATTATACACTCAGTGATAAGTCAGCACCTGAGTATATATTATGGAAAATGGAACTTTTCTGAAAGATGACCATGTTCTCAGAAAATTTATCTCATAAGATTTTATAATAAGAGCAGAATAATTGTGTTAGCAGCAGCATATTGTCTAATAATATAAAAGGTCACTATGGCCTGAACAGTCAGGTTAAGCTACCATTTTCTCATTTGTTCTTCAGAAAAAGGGTATGTGGAAATGCAGTTTTTCTGCCATTGTGGGCATTTGTACCTCTCCTGAAATGAGAGCCCCAATGCCAGTCCCTTCTAACTGCTATAAATAACATCTTTTAATTCTTAGCCATCATCATTAGCCTGCTGGTTGATATAAAAAGCAAGAATTCAGATAGCCATTTATAATCTATTTGCAATGATTAACTGAACACAGCACATAAAATAGTTGTTTTGATATTTCTGGTAATCCCCCAGAGCTGTGAGGAGGCCATGGTTCTTTCGTTAGTTTGCTAGAGATTGCCTCCCTCTCCCTCTCCCTGTGTTCAGGCTGGCCTAGAACTTGTAATCTAGCATTGAAATTGCTGCCATGGTCTGCCATAACTGCCGTTCATCATAAAATAAATCTAATTTCAGGACCTCATTAAATAACTTTCATCATTTTCTCATGTTATTGGTGTCATCTGTCATATAAAGTCTTAAATGATTATAAATTCAGTATACAAAACACTAGTAGTGTTAAGGTTATTTCCATAGTTCCTACATAATACAATAAACAACTTTCTTTTTTGACTACACAAACATCTTCCAGTATTCATCATTTCTCTCTCCCTGTTGGTAACTTGCAATCTTTGTTGTCCATATAAATGAGGAGAGGCACAGTTTTGCAATCTTAAACACGCATATAGCTTTCTCCAAACTTTCTTTGCTTTTAAAACATGGCACCATTTCTTCCTTTGTTTGTTGTCCCTGAGACTGTCCAAAGCTTAGCATTCCCATTTTCAGCAGTTCATTAGGGAAAATGCTGGCATGTGGTGCTGGATGGGACTAACAGGAAAACTGACTCCTTCATCTAATCTGCATTGTTTGCAAATTTTTGGTTAACCCATGACCCAGAATATTTGTAGAAAATGAAATATTTTAGGTTCAAAGTAGTTCCTAAATGGTTTTCTGTTAGCGTTTTTGTTCTCAATGACAGTGACTAAATATTGTTTACTTCTTTGTTCCCAGCTTTCAGAACAATACTAAGCAAATGGGTACTTTTAAAATTATACTGAAAATAAAAATTATTTTCATAAGGTTGACCTGTGCATTGAATGTAATTGCATCTGTAAGTGTTCTGTCACTGGGCTGGGAAGTAAAGCGGGACAGAAAAATGCATTTTGTTGTTGTTTTGCATGCATAAAATATGCTCAGCATGTAATTTATACCACTGCCCTCTATTGCACATTAAGTGACCTATGAGAGATAATCAGACAAAGAAAGCCTCACAGAACAGTTTCAGAAGCTGGATGGAATGTAGAAAATATCCTCAGGTGATAGACAAGTATGCATTAGACACTTTATGGTATTGTTAGTCAAAAGAAACATGTAGCAGTAAGAAATAAATTCATGTCACTGGAGAATTTGGGGGTAGGATCTGAAATCTCGCTCTGCATGCAGAACATTTATTACATTTCTGTAACTTCTTGACCCTCTCCTGCTTTGTCAGAGAAAAGGTGGCAACACCTTCGGTGTGCATTGGGCTACATCTGCATTTCTTGTTATATAACAATGTTTCTCAAATTGTCTTTGGTATGAGATATTGACCATCAGTTAATTTTTTTTTTTTTTTTTTTTTTTTGGTTTTTCGAGACAGGGTTTCTCTGTAGCTTTGGAGCCTGTCCTGGAACTAGCTCTTGTAGACCAGGCTGGCCTCGAACTCCTAGAGATCCACCTGCCTCTGCCTCCCAAGTGCTGGGATTAAAGGCCATCAGTTAATTTTTATACCGTAAGCTAAGGCATGCCATCTCTACTGTGTTTTAAGTGCGCCTCGAAATTTACCACTTGTGCATCAACCTATATAGAGTGAAACCACCATAGAGAGGAGTCTCATATGCCCAGTCTGTTTGATAGTTCAGAGCAATAAAGCTTTCCACAATGGAGCAATTCATATGGGTTGTGTATACTTGGGTGAGAATAGGCAGGTAAGTGAAGCCAGTGACAATTTGTTTCCTAAACCAGCACATGTTTGCAGTGAAAGGAGGTTCATTTTGCCAGAACAAACTAGGCAATACTGCCCAAGTATACCAGAACAAATGGTCATCTAATTTACACATGTAATTTCTTAGTAAACTGTGCAACTGTGGGAGCAAGCAAGATTTAGCTTGCTATAAAAATATCCTGCACAATATCAACCAGCACGAGGAAGGGGGACTGAAGAATTTTATTGAAGAATACTAAGTATTAGAATGTTTTATTTTTAATTTCATTTTGGAGATTATAATTAAATTTCTTTCTTCTGTTTCATCCCTCCAAACCCTTTGAAATACTAGAACTCATCTTCTTCAAATTCATGGCCCTGTTTCCCCACCAATTGTTATTGTGTTATACATAAACGTATTTGCATATATAGGGAGAACTTCTGCTTCCAGCTGTAATAGTCTCTCTTTATCTGTAGGTTATTCATTGCAATCACCAGTGAATGCTTGAAACCATGAATAATATTGAAACTTATACAGACTTTCTTTTCCTAGGTACATGTACCTATTTTGAAGGTTGTTTTATAGAGAATATACTGTGAGAATTAATAGTTACTTAAGAAGTACAGCAGCAATAACAATATGCTTAAAGAGTTATGTTTGGTCTCTCACCTTGCGGTAATAGTTACCCTTCTGATCATGGTGTGATATGATGCTGTGCTCATGTCAGGAAATAAAGTGAAGGGAATGATATGGGCCTTGTGGAGCTGTCTTAAGTTGCTACTAGTTGTTGACTGAAATGACCATTACAGCTGATTTGACAACAAAGATGCCAAATCTGTGGATGACAGTGGGCTACATATCATTTTGGATTCAGTAAACAAAATTTGAATCACACTGGGGGAGGCACAGAACCTGGAAGTCTATCATACCACTCGGAATGCTCTAAGAGTTAAAATTGGAGAATGAATTTTCTCTATAGTTTTTCATTTAATATTTTTTCATGATGGTGACATATATAAACGAAACTTTGGAAAGCAGAATCATAGATAATGGAAACTGATATGTTTTAATATAACCACCACAACCCACTGTCTCAGTGGGAACAATCTTGAGACTAGTGTGCTATATGGTGCAATCATTCCCTGACATTAGCCTCTGGGCCACACAATACTGTGAAGCCTAAGGGAAAAAAAACTGCTGAATGCCTCTTCCATATCCTACAGAGTTTCTGAGCAGTGACTATTTCCCAATTGTGACATAAAAAGTATGTGTTTATGCAGAAGATAATTTAGAGCAGGTGATAGTTCTAAAATTTGCAAAGTTGAAAACAAATTGAATTATTCAAAGGAAAGATCTAGGAATCTGTGGGTAAGGTTCTACAGTGCAAAACTTTTAAAGATCACCCAAGAACTATTGTTTGGAGATCCAAAATTGTGAAGACTAAGCATTACTGGGGGTGTTGAAAGACCACCACATGTGCTGCAGAAATATTTGTTACTTGGCAAGATGGCCCATGCTTATAATTCCAACACTCAGGAGATTGGATCATGAGGATGACTGGCTTCAATTTCTAAGTCAGGCTAGGCTACAGAGTAGGGTGCTGCCTCAAAATTAAATAATTGATTTAGTTCATTAATTAAAACATAAGTAGCTTGCTTATTTAATTTAATGGCTCGCACTTTAAATATGGAATATTTAAGATCAGATATAAGATAACACCTAACTTTAGGATACAGGACTACACCTCAGAATAAGGCCATCCTAGCAAAGCTGAAAACTAACCCTTGATATTTTTTTCTAGAGGTATACAATGGGAGACAGAATCTTGCTAAGACAGAAGAGCTTGAAAAAGTTCTACTGCTTTTTATAGGTTCAAACTACAGCTTCATAGATTTCATTATAAGTGACCAGACATTCAGCTATCAGACAGAAAAAAAAAAAACTACATTCCTCAAAAAGAGGTGACTAGTTTGTTTTAGCATACACTCTTCTGGGCGAAGTAAATAAACTTGCTGAGACGCAGAAAAAGATAACCCCTTGCCACAGGAGAAAAAAGGTCAGAGGTCAATATATCCAAAATATCTCATTGTTGCATTTAGCAAAGATTTCCATGCATGGGTTAGAAATGAGTTCGAAGAACTAAACAAAAGCCTTGTCTTTTATAAAGTTACTTAGAATCTCCCAGAGAAAGAAATGATGGTGGTCCTGGAACTGGAAAGTAACTGCCATGAAATAGTGAAATGAAAATAAAAAGAGAAATGCATAAATATTCTCTACAGCCTTGAATATAAATTACACTCTCTGAAAAACCAAAGGGAAAAATGCTGACAAATTAAAGTGGGTGGAGCTTCTGGAATTTGTAAAGTTGACACCAGAAAGAAAGAATTTTGTAGAGGTCTTAGGAGGTAATATTAGGGGACATGGCAAATATGTTAGATAATAATAATAGTGATATAATGTCATTTAAATATTTCTAATGATTCCTGGTTAAGACAGAAAGAACTGAGCATAAACGTGTTTAAGAACATAGGACCAAAATCAGGAGCAGGAGAGAGAACACGAGCAAGGAACTCAGGACCGCGAGGAGTGCACCCACACACTGAGACAATGGGGATGTTCTATCGGGAACTCACCAAGGCCAGCTGGCCTGGGTCTGAAAAAGCCTGGGATAAAACCTGACTTGCTGACCATAGTGGACAATGAGAACTACTGAAAACTCAAGAACAATGGTAATGGGTTTTTGATCCTACTGCACGTACTGGCTTTGTGGGAGCCTAGGCAGTTTGGATGCTAACCTTATTAGACCTGGATGGAGGTGGGTGGTCCTTGGACTTCCCACAGGGCAAGGTACCCTGATTGCTCTTTGGGCTGATGAGGGAGGGGGACTTGACTAGGGGAGGGGGAGGGAAATGGCAGGGGGTGACAGGGAGGAGGCAGAAATCTTTAATAAATAATAAAAATAAAAAAATTAAAAAAAGAACATAGGACCAAAATTAATCAAATTTCATAAAATACACCAGCTTATAAATTTTAGAGACACAGAAAATACCAAGCAAGATAAATACAAAGAAAACCATATCTGAACAGATCACAGGAAAACTGCTAAAGTACAAACATGAAGGAAAAAAAAGCAGGCTTAGAAGCTGCTGGAGAAGAAAAACAACACACTGCAGACAGAGACACACAATATAAATGAAGGTTGACTTCCCACCAGAAGTGCCTGAAACCAGAATACAATCAACCAGCACCTCAAGTGACAAAAGGAAAAGAATCTTTCCAGCAAAAACAGCATCCAAATTACCTGTCATATGCAGGGCATTTGCAGATAAACAAAACCCAGAGAAATTACTCACCAAAGCCATATCTTCTAGAATTGCAAAAGAGTAATAATCAAAATACAAAAATAATATGTGAAAGAAACTTGGATCTATGGGGATAAGACAAAAGTATCAGGATAGGCTACTGAAGAATATATAGAAAACTATGCTTAAAAGAAAACTGACTACTTATGAGAAACATGTATAATGAGAGACAAAATAAAAAGATAGGTTCAGCTAGGTAGATGTAATTACACAGTTAAAAGTCTACTATACTTGTGAATTAACAGAGGGAAATTTGGATAAGGAGTCAAGGAAAGAATGCTCATTCATAGGACGTTGGTAAGTTAAGGATGTGCTGTTGCTTCCTTAGCACAAGTTCAAGTCAGAGAAAACAATAAGGGAAGAGATAGCAAAGAATGTTCAGACAAAGTATTATTAGCACTCTCCAAAATACTATACCTATGCAGAGAACTCAGACATGAGGCATTAGAGAAATACATTGTTGTTGTTTTTAAGCAACAAATGGAAAATAAACATTAAGACCATCTCAATCCTTCAAGAAGTTGTATTGTCAGCGATGGGCTGACTCTCATGGCATGGTCTCAGGATACTACTAGTCGTGGGTGGCCACTACCTTAATCTCTGTACCACCCTTTCCCCAGCACATCCCATAGGCAGGACAGACTGTAGGTCAAACGTTATGTGGCTGGGTTGGTGTTCCAGTCCCTCCACTGGAAGTCTTGTCTGGTCACAGGAGATGGCCAATTCAGGATACATATCTGCTATTGCTAGGAGTTTTTAATCTAAAATCATTGTTTTAGCTTATAGATTTCTGGAAGTTTCCCTTGTATCGTGTTTCTAACTGGCCAGCACTGATTAAAAATTTAAGCTAGTTTATGATTGTCAGAAACCATACTCATGGTGCTGTTAATCTTAAACATATTGAATGGACCTGGTGGCATAATCATCTGATTCTAGCTGAAGAAGCTAAAATAGGAGGATCAAGTACAAGACCAACCTGGACTACTATTGAGTGCTAGGCTAACATAGACAACGTAGACCCTCTATCAAAATCAAGAGTAAAAAAGTAGGCGGGGATATAACTTATAACTTAGATGTGGTTGGTAACCACATGTTAAATGTGTTACAAAGCAAAACAAAATTATTATTCAGCATTTCTTAAAAGTAAAGCAGACACTGACTGAAAAGATTATTATTGAGAAGAATAAGGCAGGAGAAATTGAAAGGTCTCTTTAACCCATCAAATAAGTAGTAGAAATAAATTGTTGCAATTGACTTGTAGAAAGCAATTTATAAGCTACCTCCTAAGGATTAATGAACTTTGGTTGGCTTAACTACTTCTTAAAGCATTCAAGTATTATGCCTATTCTTAAGGATATGAAGATGAGCAATGAAGTACAATAATGTCCCTAGCTTAAATGAAAGATTTCCTTCCTAGTTCTTCTCTTTGAGTAGTTCTTTATTTTCTTATTTTCTTTTTTGTATTTTCTTACAATTCCAATTTCCAGTCAGTTCTTACATATTGCCCAATGCAGCTTTGATTCTAGAATCAGCCTTCTTGGCTTCCTAGTAGGTTAAATCCGTAGGCACAGTCGCTACTGGGTAGAGATTGATTTATTCAGTCTGTGAATCCTGACAGTGTTAACAGAAGTAGGCAGAGACTACAGTGGGTTTCCCAGGCAGTGGATGAGCACTAAAAATCAAACTCTCCATTCTTTCTAGAACCCTTTTTCCAAATCGAAGGATACTTGGTGTTCCTGCTTCAAATATTTTAAATCAGTGATGGAACAGTTCATAAAACACCATTTCACTTACTTTCCTCTGTTGAAAAACAAACGATCACAAGTTTACAGAATTCAGACACTTTTTTTTTATTGAGAAAAGGAAAAAAAACAAGTTTCCGCCTCCTCCCAGCTTCCCATTTCCCTCCCCCTCCTCCCACCCTTCTCCCCCTCCTTCCACCCTTCCCCCCCTCCCCCACTCCTCTCCCCCTCCCTCTCCAGTCCAAAGACCAGTCAGGGTTCCCTGCCCTGTGGTAAGTCCTAGGTCCTCCCCCCTCCGTCCATATCTAGGAAGGTGAACATCCAAACTGGCTAGGCTCCCACAAAGCCAGAACATGAAGTAGGATCAAAACCCAGTGTCATTGTCCTTGGCTTCTCATCATCCCTCATTGTTCGCCATGTTCAGAGAGTCCGGTTTTATCCCATGCTTTTTCAGTCACAGTCCTGCTGGCCTTGGTGAGCTCCCAATAGATCAGCTCCACTGTCTCAGTGGGTGGGTGCACCCCTCGTGGTCCCGACTTCTTTGCTCATGTTCTCCCTCCTTCTGCTCCACATTGGGACCACAAAATTGCCAGGGAGAAAATTGGAATCTTGGGGGTGAGGTGGGATGGGGGTAAGGGGAGATGGGGAGAGAAAAGGGAGAAGCGGAGGATTGGGGGAACTTGGGGAAAAAGGATGATTGGGATAAAGGAAGGTTGGATAGGGGAGCACGGAAGCACAATTCTTAGTTAAGGGAACCACCTTAGGGTTGGCAAGAGACTTGAACCTAGAGTGGCTCCCAGGAGCCCAAGGTGATGTCCCCAGTTAGTTCCTTGGGCAGCTGAGGATAGGGAACCTGAAATGACCCTATCCTATAGTAATACTGACGAATATCTTGCATATCACCATAGAACCTTCATCTGGTGGTGGATGGAGATCGAGACAGAGACCCACACTGGAGCACTGGACTGAGCTCCCAAGGACACTGTTTTTTTAGTTACAAGTTTATTAATCCATTATCACGGGTAGGAAATTAGCACATCCTATCTCCTGATGATTGGAGTAGTGAATAAAGCAACTGGCACTGGGATACCCCGGAAGATGCTGGGATGTTGGGATCATTTATATCTCACTACCATTAAAATTGTTTATTCTGAGGCTGAGGAGAGGACTATTCGGCCACTCAAAAGAGAATCTTTAGAAAGTTCTCTAAATTAGCAAGTTCCAGTAGTGGCATTGTCTTACAAAGAGAAAACTATAATGTAATAGAAAATTATTTCAAAAAGACAATTATTTAGTTATTCCTTAAACAATTCCTTCATACAAAATAAGCAGACTCTTTATGAGTACTATTTTTACCACAAAGCTTGTTAGATGTGGGGGAGGAAACATAATGAAAGCAATTATTGTGACTTCATGATGATTAATATAGCCAGAGTGACAGATGAGCAACAGAGCCATGATATGATGAGATATTCGCATAACAGACTGTTGTAAAATGCAATGAGATCAGAGAAAAGGTCTTGCAGGACAAGGCAGTCAGTTTTTCAGTTACAAACCAAAGAAATAGGTTTAAGTAGAAAAATTTATTTTAAAATAAACTTTGTATAGTTCCCAGAAGGCTGGAGAACAAGACTTAGGGACTATGAATCCACGAATAGGGGCCAAATTCACGGCACAGTATTGGCAGAGAGATACACTGATATTGTCACTACTCAATGTAGAGCTAAGCTTATGGCAAAATTGCCCACTAACTGAAAACTGATGATAGCATCAAAATGGCTAGTGGGGTTGGCCATGATGCATCATTTCCTTCATGTTCATAGTCAAGGTGACAGACGGTCTCTGGCAGCTATCCTCAGCTGCCACCTGCCATGAAAACTAGAAAAGTAAGTGTCTAGTATGTTCTACTTAGGTAGGGGCTACCTACTTTTTGTTTTGTCTGAAGTTATCTGAGGACTAACCTTGAACAATAAATGAAAGGTTACTAAATACTATAACCTATTCTTTGGAGAAACCAAATGCACAAAATTGTATTTGCTAAATTGTAAGTAGCCCGGCACTGACTATGTGGCCTCTGTGGGAGCACAATGGAAGGGCAATAGCAAAGCATTCAGAGCAGTTTACGTTTTACCTGGGAGCAAGTGTGGGGAAACATCACTGGAATCTCATTTTTAAAACCACTGTGCACTCATGGCGGGTGCTTCATAATATGTGGATGTGCAATGTCTGCACAGGCTAATGTGTTGGAAACACTGGTCTCCAGGCTCATGTGTTGAAAACACTGATCTCCAGTTCATGATACTTTATGGGAGGCTGTGGATCCTTCGGGAGGTGGAAACTAGTTGAAGGAATAGGATCTGGGTAGGGGCGGGGGACTGGAGAGTGATAGTATGCCCATGCTTACTGCCTGCTCTCTCTTTACTGATTCAGCAAGATAAGGCAAAGCAGAGTCATATCAGCACTGGCATAGCCAAGAATGCCCTCAATCACCATGCTTTCCACACCATGATGAACTCCACCCCAAACTGTGAGCCCAAGTGGACTCCCCATCCCCTTAAGTTGTTTTTTGCTATGTATTTGATTACAATAACAAGAAAAAATATTGATTCAATGCTAAGGATGAGAAAATACACATTTTTCTCTAACTATTCTTGAGTTCATAGCTGGAATAGATTCCTGTAACCAAGCACAGACTAACAAGAGCAAAATAAATCAACCAATTTACTTTATGTAGTGGAAGTCATGTGAGAGAAAAGTAACTTACGACTATTGACTAGAAGTCTGCTTTAAATAGCATTTCAACACAAATAATTTTAGAAAAGTAATGAGATAAATAAGTGCCTTCTATGGGCATAGATATTTAAAAAGGGGTAGAATAAAATCCTTAAGAAAATTTAAAGTTCACTTTTCTTACAGTTTCAACATTTATTTGTTTATTCAACCACCCCAGTGATTGTGTATGTGTTTGTGTACTAGAAGTAAACAAAACTCAAGGACAATTTTCTAAAAGTCCATATATACTCTAGGATACTATTCATTTTTGATGGTCATGGAAGTTGCTTTAAGGGTTGTTTTTTGTCTGTAGTCCATTTTCCTCCTATTCTGTATAGTTTGTGTCCTTGACAGAGATATTGGTATTTGATGATAGAAAGATAGTTTGTCCGCATGGGTGCTGCTGAGAAACCACCCTGGATCCCGTCAAAGAAGCATCGACATGAGTAACTGTGTGTTACCAATGAGCAGGTTATCACTGATAAGCGCCAGTCAATGCTCAGAGTACTCAGCCATACCTTTGTAGCATGATGCTGTCTTCTGTGGGAGAAAATGTATCTGTGATTTTCTTTAAGTGACAAAGTGATGTATCACCTCCTAAATACACTGCCATCTTTCTGGCAAGTTCACTCCACTGGGAACGTGGACATCTGATGGAGAAAAGACGAATCTAAGATTGAGAGAAGTGAGAGAACATTTTTTCCTAAAGTGTGAGTTTTTAGTGCATTTAATAAGATATATGGAGAACATAGTTAATCAGCCACAGTCACTTTTCAAACCCATGAGTGAATGGAAGCCCATTTTATTTTGTCAGTGCTTCACTAAAGGACAAGGTATGCACTAATGGAAATGGATACAGAGGCTGGCTTAGACTGGGATGAATGTCATTACCCACAATTCTCCAGTCAACTCTCACATTGAGTTTCGCATTTTCTTCTCACCTAATTTGGAAGGAGAAACCTTCAGCATGATAAGTGGCTACTTTGTTTGCTTTTACTTATACTCAGTTGCATAAGTAAACTTAACATTCAGCTGAACTTAAAATTCATATCTCTTAAAGTAAAAACAAGTTAGGAAACTAAGTTCCCCAAAAAAACTCCCCTTTGTTGCTAGGAAATGCAGTACTAGATAATGTGAAGATGAAAATAACCAGGCGCGGAGTGGAACCAGAAGTGATTACTAAGATATTGCTTTGCCTAAAAGAAATGTCAGAGACGTAGCAGCCTGTGCTGGACTGAAGTCATGAATACTTATACACTGCTTTGAATTCCTCTCCCTCTTGCTGCATTAAAACTTATGATGACTGAAGATATTTAGTAAAGAATAAAGAATTGCAGCCCCCCCCCCACATACACCATTTGACAAAAAGTACTCACTCTTTCTTCTCTGGTAATAAGTTTAAATTAACCACAAAATGCATTTAAATCAAAAGAGATATTTTAAAGATTAAAAGATATGAACATCTGCTTTCAAATTAAATCTGTGAAAGCTACTGAGCTTCATTCAAGAGAAAAAAAAGAAAGAAGTAGCTTATGGTCCCACCTGGCTGTGATGACCACAAGAATCACAACAAAGACCACTCTTGGCAAGATAGCCCCAAAGGTGTGAAGGGGGCATTCATATCACAGCAGTTACAAACAGCTTCTAATTGGACTTAAGGTCTACTCAATGGGAGCAAAATAATGCCTGATTCTGGAAAGCATGTTTTTTTTTTAAGAACATTTGACTAATATTCTGTTGTGTAAGTGTAAAATATTTTCTTTATTTATTCTTCTGTTGAGGAACATGTAAGTTGTTTCCCATTTCTGGCTATTATGAGTAAAGCAGCAATGAACATGGTTTGGCAAGTGTTTTTTCATAATAACTGTACAAATCTGTACTACCAACAGCAATGGTGAGTGTTCCTCTTTGTTCACATCCTCACCAGCATGAGCTGTCACTTGAGTTACTGACTTAGCCATTCTGATAGATATATAATGAAATCTCAAAGTAGTTTTGCATTCCCCTGATAGCTAAGAATGTTGAACATTTCTTTAAGTGTATCTTCATCATTTGAGTTTCTTATATTAAGAATTCTCTATTTCAGATATGTACTCTTTATTTTGATGGAATTATTTGGTTTTTGATATCTAATTTCTTAAATTTTATATATTTTGTATATTAGTCCTCTTACTGAATGTAGGGTAAATCTTTTTGTTTTGCTTTTGTTTTATTTTTATTTTCTTATAAATTTATTTATTTTACATGTCAGTCACAGTTTTCCTTGCCTCCTCTCCTCTCAGTTCTTCCTCTACTACTACCCAATTCTATTCCCAACTGCCAATCTATTCCTCCTCCCTTTCTGTTAAGGAAAGAGAAGATCTCCCATGAGTATCAACAAAATATGACCGATCAAATTGCAGTATGGCTAAGCAATTCCCATGTATTAAGGCTGGGTAAGGTGACCCAGTATGAGGAATAGGGTGCAAAATGTCAGTAAAAGTCAGAAACAGCTCCTGTTCCTACTGTTTGGAGTCCTACAAGAAGACCAAGCTACACAACTCTAACATATATGCAGAATGCCTGGAGTGATAAGATAGTATACATAAGCAACTCCAAAACCTCTGTCAGAAAACTCCTACAGCTAATAAACACCTTTAGTCGAGTGTCTAGATATAGAATTAACTAAAAACAATCAATAACCCACCTATATATAAATGATAAACTGGCTGAGATAGAAATTACAATA
Source organism: Microtus pennsylvanicus (assembly GCF_037038515.1). Classification (NCBI taxonomy): domain Eukaryota; kingdom Metazoa; phylum Chordata; class Mammalia; order Rodentia; family Cricetidae; genus Microtus; species Microtus pennsylvanicus. The sequence continues at coordinate 133,838,910 of NC_134582.1, forward strand.
GCCTCAAATAATAAAACATACCTTGGTGTAGCTCTAGGCAAACAAGTTACAGATTTGTATGATAAGAACTTCAATTCTTTGAATAAAAATTTGGAGAAGATATCAGAATATATAAATATTTCCTATGCTCATGAATTAGTAGGATTAACATAGTAAAAATGGCCATCCTACCAAAAGCAATCTGCAGATTTAATGCAATACCTAATAAAATCCCAAAATAATTTTTTACAGACCTTGAAACAACAAAACCCAACTTCATATGGAAAAACAATCCAGGATAGCTAAAACAATCCTATGCAATAAAAGACCCCCAGGGGGTATCACCATGCCTAATTTCAAGCTCTACTACAGAGCTTCAGTAATAAAAAAAAATGCATACTAAGGAACAAAAAACAGACAGGTAGATCAGTGAAATTTAATTAAGACCCAGATATAAATCCCCACACCTAGGGACAGTTGATTTTTGACAAAGAAACCAAAATTATACAATGGGGAAAAATCATCTTCAGCAAATGGTGCTGATCTAACAAGATGTCAGCATGCAGAGTACAAATAGATTCATATCTATCATCTTGCAAAAACTCAAGGCCAAGCAGATCAAAGATCCCAACATAGATCCAGATCCCAGATCTACTGAATTTGATAGAAAAAAAAGTGAAAATTAATCTCAAATACATTGGTACAGGAGACAACTTCCTGAACAGAACACCAATAGCACAGGCATTAAGATCAATAGTTAATAAAAGGGACCTCACGAAAATAAAATGTTTCTGTGAGACTAAGGACACTGTCACTAGGACAAAACGGCAACCTACAAAGTGGGAAAAAAATCTTCACTATCCTCTCATCGAATATAGAACTGATTTCCAAAATATGTAAAGAACTCAAGAAACTAGATATCAAAAAAAAAAAAAAACAAATCCAATTTTAAAATGGGGTACAGATCTAAACAGAATTCTCAATAGGAGATTCTCAAAAGCCTGAAAAATACTTGAGATGTCCAATATCCTTAGCCAACAGGGAAAGGCAAATCAAAATGTCTCTGAAATTCTATGTTATGCCTGTCAGACTGGCTAAGATCAAAAACACAAGGGATAGCTCATGCTGGAGAGGAGCTGGAGCAAGGGGCACACTTATCCGTTGCTGGTGGGAGGGCGAACTTATTCAGCCACTTTGAAAATCAATATGGTTATTTCTTAGAATATTAGAAATTCATCTACTTTACGACCCAACATTACCACTATTGGGCATATACCCAAAGAGTGCTCAATCATATCACAAGGGCACTTGACAGCTTTATTTGTAATAGGCAAAATCTGGAAATGGGTAAAGAAAATGTGGTACATTTACATAATGGGGTATCACTCGGTTGTTGCAAACAAGGCTGACCTTTTAACCATTCTGTTGGTTTCTACTCTGTCCAAGTGCTGGTGTTCTTTTTCTTACAGAAGCTTTTGAGTTTCATGAGATCCCAGTTACTAATACTGGTCTTAACACCTATCTTAATGGTGTTCTGTTCAGAAAGTTTTCTCCAGTGCCAATAAGTTCAAGGCAATCCCCTGCTTTCTCTTCTATCAGGTTTGGTATATCTGATTTTGTGTTGATGCATTTGATCCATAAGGAGTTGAGTTGGAAGAATGATAAGGATGGATCTAGTAGCTTTCTTCTGCAAGCAGCCATCCAGTTTGACCAACACCATTTATTAAAGATGCTGACTTCCCCCCCCCATTATGTATTTCTGGCTTCTTTATTAAAAATAAGGTGTTCATAGGCATGTGGATTTTTGTTTGGGTCTTCAACTTGGTTCCATCAATTAACGTGCCTGCTTTTATGCCAATAACATGCTATTTTTAATACTATAGCTTTGTAGTACAAATTGAAGATGGTAATAGTGATATATTAGCAATTCATTACTTGGGATTATTTTAGCTATCTTGTGTTTTTGTGTTTCCATATGAAGCTGGGTATTGTCTTCTCAAGATGTGTGAAAAATTTTGTTGGGTTTGCATTGAATTTGTATGTTGATTTTGGTAAGATGACTATTAATCCTAATACTATTAGTCCTAACGATCCATGTACATGGGAGATCTTTCTATCAAATACAACCTTTCCAAATTGATAGAAATTTGACATATATACACCAAATTTTCTAGTAGTAAGATAATTTTATAATGGAAAACAATTCATCCATTTGTATCATCTATTCAATTGTGCAATAATATTCTTGATCTTGTTCTCAAGAAGCTTTTATTTATCTTAAAGATTTGACTTTATAACAGTCTATCTGGTATGATGCAATAAATTTCCTCACATTGTTGAGTAACATCTAATGTTACATTATCATCTACCTATCTATCATCTACCTGTCTATCTATCTATCTATCTATCTATCTATCTATCTATCTATCTATCTATCTATCATCTATCTATCTATCTATCTATCTTATTGTATATCTTTCTATCATATATTTATCAATGTATGTATGCATATATACATATGTAAATCCATTTATAATTTAGAGGATCTCAAAAACATTTGCTACCATATAAATATAATACCCAAATAGATATGCATTAGGAATTCTTTTGCGAAATTCTTAGTAATAATTTGTGTCATTGATTATTTCTGTCATCAAATTTCTCAATCTATTAGACTAGACCCACTATCTCCATTCTTTCAGTCTCTTTTTTCTTCTCTGTCCTCTACTTTTTCTTCCTCCTCATACTCCTCCTGTTGTTCATGCTTCTGTTGTTTAAAGATAGGTTTCTACTTTGAAGCCCTGTTTAAATTCAAAATCACAATACAGATAACATTCATTTTGAACTTGCTTCAATCCTTCTGCTTTTGTCTCCCAAGTGTTGAGAAGGAGCCATCATGCACAGATTCTTTCTTGTTTTCTATTTTAATGTTTTGTATGCCATAATAGCTGATCAATGACCAAGGCCAAGGCCACGAGTCATATACTCCAATCTTTTCTCTGACAAGGCTTCATGTTTTTTAATGATTTGTCTGTCCTTTGAATTTATTGAACTTTTATTTGCATTAGACTGAAAGAAGAGAATATTCATTATTCTCTACCATGTCTTCACAGTGTATATTCTTCCACAGTCAATCCTCTGGCTATTGCTTTTCTCTTTTTTCAGAATGCAGAGTTCAGAGTATCTTTCCAGAACCCAGTGAGAACACTTTTCACCTTAGTTTTCTACCTCAGTGGTCGCCACACTTGTATCTTGCTGGTTATATGAAGAGAATGCCTAGTAGGTACCAGGAAGTGACCACAGGAGTAGCAAGTAACATTTTGTTGGGGTGGGGAGCTATATCTTATAATTAAGGAATCAAGAAAGGGGATTTGATGGGTTGGAGTATGGCTCTATAATAAAGTGTGTATTTAACATGCATAAAGCTTTTAGTTCCATCCCAAGTGATAAGAGGGGTAAGGGTGCAGGAAAGAAGAAAGACGAAGAAGGGAGAAAGAGAATGAAAAGGAATTGTAAATCCTAATTCAAAAAAGCTCTAAGTTATTTAGAATATAAATGATTTTTAAATTTTCACCAAGAATGTGTGTTGTATTATTTCTTTTGTTTCCTATAAGACCTTCATAAACACTGAGATCTCCAAGTTTGTAATGTAAATATCTGCTTTAACTACTCCATAGACGATTCCTAGAATGGAATAAAATAATTTTTAAAGGCCCTTAACATTTCCACAGGATTGGGTATATAGGTAACTGGTAGAAGCCTAGCCTAGTGTTCATAACATCCTAATTTATATCCTGCAGTAGTAACACAATTCTGTAATCCCAGCATTTAGGATGTAGAGACAGAAATATCAGAAGTTCAAGGTCATCTTCAGATACATAAAGACCCAAGGACAATCTAGGATATATAAGAACTATCTCAAAAAACAAATAAAAACAAAATAAAGTTGAATGATTTAACTAGAAATCATCACATAGATTTTATATTTGAGTAAAAGATGTATCTCTTATACTTTTTGGAACTACTCTGCTCTTCTCAAGAACTCTGGTGATATGTGTTCATTGAGTTCACACTATTAGTGGCCATTGTATTTTGATAGCTGAGTGTAAGCAACTATATTTTTTTAACAGAAAAGCAGAACAGTTTTGAGAAGCATATAAACATAATAATAGTGCCTAATATATACAGGGCCAATTAGGGAGGATATTTTGAATATATTGCTGATGCCCTTATCAGCTCACAGCAGAACTTGACAGGACAGATGTGGCTGGCCTAGATAATTGAGAGAAGCAGGAACACAGTGAGTTGGAGGAGTAAGCAGAAAGAGTCACCGAGATTGTCCTCTATTTGTATTCCATTTCCTAACGATGAATATCTAAGGCATAGAGTTTGTGATGTGCTTGATGGTAACGGAAAAGAATAGCAGCTACTGGACCACAAGTTGAGTCATTTTTCCCCATTTTCTTTCTTTTTTTTTTAAATTTTTTTTATTGATAAAAGGAGAATAAAGAAAAGAAAGAAAAAAAAAACAAATTTCTACCTCCTCCCAGCCTCCCATTTCCCTCCCCCTCCTCCCATTCTTCTCCCCCTCCTCCCACCCCTCTCCCTTTCCCCCCACTTTTCTCCCCCTCCCTCTCCAGTCCAAAGAGCAGTCAGGGTTCCCTGCCCTGTGGTAAGTCCTAGGTCCTCCCCCCTCCGTCCATATCTAGGAAGGTGAACATCCAAACTGGCTAGGCTCCCACCAAGCCAGTACATTGCGTTGGATCAAAACCGCGTGCCATTGTCCTTGGTGTCTCATCAGCCCTCATTGTTCGTCATGTTCAGAGAGTCCAGTTTTATCCCATGCTTTTTTTGGTAACAGTCCAGCTGGCCTTGGTGAGCTCCCAGTAGATCAGCTCCACTGTCTCAGTGGGTGGGTGCACCCCTCGTGGTCCCGACTTCTTTGCTCATGTTCTCCCTCCTTCTCCTCCTCCTTGGGACCTTGGGAGCTCTATCCAGTGTTCCAGTGTGGGTCTCTGTCTCTATCTCCATCCATCGCCAGATGAAAGTTCTAGGATGATATGCATGATATTTGTCAGTATTGCTCTAGGATAGGGTCATTTCAGGTTCCCTATCCTCAGCTGCCCAAGGAACTAACTGGGGGCCTCAGCTTGGGCACCTGGGAGCCCCTCTAGGGTCAAGTCTCCTGCCCATCCTAAAGTGGGTCCTTTAACTAAGAAATGGGGTTCCGTGCTCCCCTATCCAACCTTCCTTTATCCCGATTCTCCTGTTTCCCCAAGTCCACCCTCCTTTCCTTCTACCTTTTCTCTCCCCATTTCCCCTTACCCCCATCCCACCCCACCCCCAACATCCCACTTTTCTCCCCGGCAATTTTGTCTACTTCCCCATTTTCTTTTCTTCTTTGGTCCTGAATTTTGTTACATATATATGAAGAAAGATGGAGACAGGGCATTGGACTAGAAGCTCATCTGAGGACATGCTCAGCTTGCATTTTTATTATACTTTACCAACAGGATACTTAAAATCCGCTCTAATTTCCTATCATTTATATTTTTTTTTTTACTGTAAGTCAGTCATAGTGAAAAATCTCTCTGTGGTATGCTTGGTAGTGTGCCTCTAACAACATTCTGCTTACTGCATGAGAGTCTCCAGGATGAAGCCACTGAAAATAATTGGGGTCTTTTTAAAAGAAAGAAGTGAAGAATCAATACAGTCCATGATTTACTTTGGGAAGCAAATGGTTTGTTATCTTGTGAATATTTTAATTGGCATTGTGTAAAGCTATCTGTTTACTGACCTGCCACAACCAGGTCACTAGTCTATGTTTTTCCCTCCGTTTGATAATCAGCCATCCAGGTTATTTTAGGACACGGAGGTTTTGTCTATTTCAGTCTGTTAGCATTTACTCTACCAGTCATTTGAAACATATTTTTTTAAATTAAAATGTCAGTAGCTTTAGGCATAAAAAGTCTAATAATAACCACTATACACGGAATAAGTTAGGAACTTACTAAACATGTATGGTGATATTTGATCATCATAGAAAGTGGACAATACCCCTGTGACACGCTAAGCACCTAGCGGTATTTCATGGGTGAGTACTTGCAGTATCACCATGACATCACTGATTTTAGCTCTGCGTGTTTAATAGATGAGGAAACTGAGGCACTTGAAGACTGAGTGATTATGTTTGCCTTCCTCACATCTAAGTTTTTTAAGGGAAAAGATTAAGTTCATACATTTGTTTTAAAGACTCTTGTGTTCTTATTGCATTGAAAATTAGTGTTTACTGATTTTTTTAGAAAAATTCAAAAACATCAAAACAAAGGCCTAATTTCTAAAGTAGTCAGTTTGTATGCTCATCTATCTTTAAAAACAACAACAAAACAAAAACAATGAAACAAGACCATGCTGTGTGTATAACATTGGGAAGCTTCTTTTTGTACTTTTATCATAGACTTTTTAATATTTTAATACAAAAGTTATTTTAAAATAACATTATTTATGTATCATTAAGCACTTAAATTTAAGGCAAACACCAGTAACAAGGTGTCTTGATTAATAAGGAGATACACCATAGAATTACTTACATAACTCTCTTTATATCAGGGGAAACAATTTTTTCTGCCCATCCTAGGTGTACTGGGTGATGTCCTGGAATTAGGTTCCTTCCCCACTCTTTCCCCATCTTTACTCTGGTTGGGTTTTTCTTCCTCCTCAAGAGTACATCCCCTTCCTTACTGTTGTGATTTCTTTTGCCCTCTTCTATTCTGATTGCTTAAGGACAGCTGGAACGTAACAGTTTCTATAGAAAACATGGTGAGTGATCCGAGAATCTCTGGAAGGTAGACTATCACGGAGATATACAGAAGCTGAAAGGGATGGGGAGTGTGATGGACAACATCGCATCCACAAGTTTGAACCTGATTTCCAAATCCAAACAAACTAAAAACTGACCATGAGCATAGTAACCTCTGTGCATGCTGTAGAGTGTCAAAACCAGGGAATGAACTGTAGCAGAGGAAGAGATGGATCAGGGATACTCAACTGATCATAAACAGAAGAGCCCCAAGTTCTTGAAAAGCCAGTCCAAAGTGGCATAAAAGGAAAGTGGCATAAAGGTTAAAATTCTCTTCTAAAATTCTTCTTTGGGAGTTTCTCTATTGAAAGGAAAAAGAATATTGTTTGTTTGCCTGACATTTTACTGTGGTAGAATGTGGCACTCAAATTTCTTGGCAAGCTCTAAACTTGGACATAAAGTATAGCAACTAGGAAGCTAATACAAATTGGGTAATTAACTCCAGGGAATTGAAAATAAGCAAATATTAATATGCATATGGTATTGGTTCAGTAATGGATAAAACTTCATGTGATAATTTGTGTGTGTATGTGTGTGTGTGTGTGAGTGTGAGTGTGTGTCAGCCTGAATTTGAACACATGGAAATGGAGAATGGAGAAGACGGCTATTGGAGGAGCAGAAAGGAGGTGCTGGCTGTGAAATATAGAGAAATTATTTGTAACAGTGAAATAAATAAAATTGTAGGTATTATTTATTTAAAAATAGAGATTCAGGATCCAACTGTGGTGGTTCATGCCTATTATCTAAGCACTTGAGAAGTGAAAGCAGGAGGATTACGAGGTTAAGGCCATCCTAGGCTATATAGCAAGTTCCAAGCTTACAGCATAAGGAGCAGCTGAAGAAATTGTTACCATTTATAAGTTAGAGCTGCACTTCCCATGCGGCTTGTACATGTGTGACTATAGTCACGTGATACTCTAATAAAAAATGAGAAGCACAAATGCTACCCACAGAGTCGCAGTGTTACACATGCATTCATGTGGAGACCTTACACATGCATTCATGTGGAGACCTTACACATGCATTCATGTGGAGACCTTACACATGCATTCATGTGGAGACCTTACACATACATTCATGTGGAGACCTTACACATGCATTCATGTGGAGACCTTACACATGCATTCGTGTGGAGACCTTACACAGGCATTCGTGTGGAGACCTTACACATGCATTCATGTGGAGACCTTACACATGCATTCGTGTGGAGACCTTATACATGCATTCATGTGGAGACCTTACACATGCATTCATGTGGAGACCTTACACATGCATTCATATGGAGACCTTACACATGCATTCATGTGGAGACCTTAAACAACTCACATTTCTAGTTTTATTCTTGTCTAAGAGTCAGAAATGATCCCCATGCTTTTATCACCCTTGGCATGCCTCCCACCCCACAGGGCCAATTCTGCCAATCACTTTCCTTCAAGTCCCCCTAAGATATTCTTTATTAGAGAACTGTCAAGTTGTTCTACCAGGAAACTTATACACAGGCCATCACCTGTCACATTTTACAGAATCTTTCTGAAAAGACCCTGTCCACCAGGGGCTTTGGGACCTATTCCCTCTTTCCCACGAATTCCTTTTGTGTGGGTTTTGTCTGTCAGAAACCAGTCTCCCCACTGAATTGCAAACATGATCTTGAAGCCAGCTCCTTAAAGAGACAAGGTAGCCCCCACTTCTCCACTTCCCCACTCAACCCACTTTCTGGACTTGTCCTCAACAGATCCATCTCCATTTAATGCTAAAACTTCTTGAGAGTATGCCTGGGCAATGATTCAATACTTAAAAACATTACTGTTCTTACAGAGGACCTGGGTTTGATTCTCATAACCCAGATGAGAACTCGTAACTCCAGTTCATGGGGATCACATACTTTTTTCTGACGTCTATGGGTACTGAACACACATACATGTTGCAGGAAGGACTGCTTGTTGGTGTCCGGCTGACCAGCTAGCTTAGACCTGAAATAATCACACAGAAACTGTATTAATTAAATCACTGTTTCGCCCATTAGCTCTAGCTTCTTATTGGCTAACTCATATTAATTTAACCCATATTTATTAATCTGTGTATCACCACGAGGTCGTCGCCTACCAGTAAAGTTTCAGCACGTCTGTCTCCAGTGGCTGCATGGCATCTCTTTAACTCTGCCTTCTTCCTCCCAGCATTCAGTTTAGTTTTCCCCGAGTACCTAAGTACTGTCTTGCTATAAGTCCAAAACAGTTTTTTTATTCATTAATGGTAATCACAGCACACAAAGGGGACTCCCACATCACATCCATGTAGGGCGTACATAAACAAAAAACACCAGTACATATAAAAATTTTAAATCAATAAATCCTAAAAATGTAATTTGAAAGAGTTATCTATTCTATACTCGTAGTCTCCTGTCTAGTGTTTAGTTGTGCCCTGATTCTGTCAATAAATACATACTCACTTTTATATTTGTTCACTGTATGCTCTCATCCATACCCACCATGTTCCCTTCAATAAAATATTAATTTCATGAGCTCAAGGGAGTTTTTATTTGTGCTTCTATTCCAGCATTCAGAGAATAGTATTTGGTCATCCAAAAATATTTCTGAACACAGAACTATAAAATCTTTATTTCAAAACATCACAGTAATTTTAAAAGACATTTTAGCACATAATATATGGTATATAGGGTCTGATAAATATTTGAATTATCCAATGTAAGCTTTAAAAATCTTGCACTGGTATAAATATGCAAACCAATGTGTGAAACAAATGCAAATATATTTCACCATATTTGCATGTTATGAACACACCAATATAACATGATGTAAAAATAGTTATATATTTAGCAAGATAAACAAAAGCAATATTTGCTAAGTATCAGTTGTAACTGACTAAAAATTTGAATCTGCTTCCTGACAAATGTTGCAAGACCCTTAGGAAATACAAGCACATACATTTTAGTTGAACAAGAAGTGCTTGTTTTTTATATATGGGATGTGGTAAAGTCATTATTAGGTTTCAGCATGACAGAAACTGCACAATTAAATCTTGACAAAATCTGTTTGTAACACAATTCTCTGTTACATCACTTTCTATGTCTTGTTTTTCTTTGCCTTGTTTTTTTAAAATTTTTTCCACCTTCTTCACCTAGAGTATTTCCAAAAGTCAAATGAAGTTTGTCCTTAAAATTGATAAGATCTTCAGAAAATAAAATAGTACTTAAGGTAATTTTTCTACCATCAATACCGTTGCCATTATAATGTTATCACAGAGACCCCAACTATGTGCTAACTACACATTCTCATCCATAGTGTTCCTTCTCCAGTTGCTGCATGTTAAAGACCATTATTCTTTGCTTTGTCTGAGCATGAAAACTTTGAGAGGTCATCAGTTAATCTGATGGTGAAAGACACATAAAGAATGCAAAGGCCACTCTGTGATGTGTGCATGTGTGCCTAGGTACACACAATAAATATTTGACTATATTATGTACACCCTTCAATAGAAGTGTCATGTACATGTTTCTTCACTTGTTCTTAGTTAGAGATATTTAAATGTGCTATAAGCCTTCAATATCCACAGGAGAATGATTCTAGAACCCTGATGTGTGTTGCAGACTCTATAGCTGTTCAAGACATTTATAGAAAATGGTTGAGTATTTGCATATATACTATACAAATTGACTGTGAATTTTAAACCATGTCTATATTACTAAAATACATGTACAGTGTAAATACGATGTAAATGATTATCATAGTATACTGTTTAGGAGATAATGTCAAAAATATCTGTGTAATTTCACATGATTTTTCCAAATATTTTCTGTCTGAGTTTTATTGAATCCACAAGTGCAGGAAGCATGCATGTTGAAAGCCAACATATTTAATACAGAATTTTTACACATCTCCAAAAGCGATCAGTCTATGATTTTGAGAATGTGTTATTTGGATATATGTAGCAAAGATACTTAGGCTTTTGAACCAAAGTAGCTAATTTTCAACCTTTCATTTGTTTAAAAGCATATTCATTTATATCCATATGTATATGTATGTGCGTGTACATGTACATATATATAACCTAAAAATTACTAAAATTTGAAACTGTTTATTAAAAATTTAAGGGAATTCCTCAGCAAATGATCTAGACCAGGATAGAAATGAAAAGATTCTACAAAAACAGCAAAATTATTTTGGATTGATTTTATACTTAGACAAACTTTGTGTTGACACTTGTTCAACAAGACCTAGAAAAAAAGCCATCAGAACTGTGGCTGGGGAGGGAAGGTAGCTATACTGTTGGACATAGACCCTTGGTGACTTAGAACAGTGGGGTGTCCACTGTGCTGTCACGTCTCATGTACTCCTTGTACAAATTCACCTGCCTTTTCCTGTGTATTAGAACTACTTATGAAGAGATGAGGCTGTGCTTACGAAATCTCACAGCAGGCTGCATGTGCCCTTTACATTAGGGTTGCTGCCAGTTTACTTCAGACTTTGCCATGTATAAAAATGGCCATACTGTCCCTTTGCCTTGTGTATAACACTGTGTGAGGCCCTAACAACAAGCAAACACTGACTTCTTTCTGAAACAGTACACACTGGATGAGAATGCTATATGGCCCCTTCCTGAGACTTTGAGTGGTTAAGATGCCTAATTTGAAACATGTTTAAGACTCTTTCAGTACTGCAGGTGTCATGAAACTACTCTGTATATTCTGCTTAATAATGTTCACAATTTATATTGTCTCTACAAAATCATCCACCCCAGTTGGGTCTTCAGATTTCTTCTCATACACTTTAGTATAAATTAAGTGTGTGTGTGTGTGTGTGTGTGTGTGTGTGTGTGTGTGTGTGTGAAGTCACATGTTCATATATAGTTACAAGAGATGTAAGAAAGAAAGATAATGGGGTTAAGGAGATTACTAGAAACTAAGTGAAAGGTATTGCATCTGAGATCTTTGGTTAAGGCCTTCTCAGAGATTAGGATTAGAGCCAAAATGACAATTATATGAAAGCAAAAATATCTCAAGATATGGATAGAGTACACCTATCACAGAAGACATATGAGACAAGCATAAGTTAATTGTGTGTAGTGCAAGAACATTGCCATTATCCTATGTGTGTTTGAAGGCCAGAAAGAACACAATCTGCTGATGAAGTTGCCTGGAACCTAAAACAAGGCTAAAAAACAGAAAGTGCTCAGTAATTTCTCAGAAAAGCCGAGTGTTGAGCCTGGAATTCTCCCTCAGTTTGGTGTAGAGCCATGGCAGGAGTTCAGATTTTGTCGGGTTTTACAACTAAAACCTTCCTTTCTTTACCAAAAGGTCAGAGCCAGTCTAAGACTCCTACAGTTCTTAGCCCAGGTTTTGTAACACAGCTAGTGAAATTCCTTCCGTAACCCAGCAACACATGACTCTTTCTTTCTTCGTTTTAACCTCCCCATGTTGTGTTTGTCTGTTCATGTATATTTCAGTGTGTAGGACATAAAGTATGAATAAAAGGTCTTGCTGGAACTAAAAGTCCAAAATATGTTTTTAAAGGAAAAAAAATTGACTTTATGGGGAGAAAAAAAATTTCCCCCAAATGATACCCTTCAAATGATTTTGTATTGCAATTAATGTTCCACAGCAAACCTGCGTATTTTCACCTTATTCAATCTTGGAAGGATCCAGTTTCTACTACCAATAGTCTATTACCAATTGTCCAGTTTGTGAATTTTTTAGCTTTTTGTTATTTCTTCTTTCTTTCATTTGTCCTTTTGTTTGTTATGCTCCCCATAAAGCTCCAGGAACTTGCTACTTCATAACAGCTAAAGGAAAGCAGGGGAGACACAAAGTGCAAAACACCAACTTCGTGATGGTTTTTAACTTGGAAATATTTCATACTATTCAACAGTTCCAGCTCACCACACAACTGTTTGAACATAGTAAACGAAGAACAATTTTCTCTTCTTTCTACTCAAAAGTAGTTAAAGTTTTTCTTTACTATAATAATTTGAAATAACTTATGAATATGCTTCCTGCCTACATATGAAATGCTGTGCAGTCGGAATCAGGATTCAAGTTCAGGTTGCAGTAAAAGCCACACAGGAGCACACATCTCTGAATTATCACCCCCCAAGGATAGAATCTAATAATACCTAAACAATATTTTATGAGGAACCAGAACTTAATTTTTGTTAATATTTAATGTGGTATGAGGACAAAAGTTCAAGTAGATTAAGGAACCTGAACTCACTGCATAAAAAGACAAGGCTCTCTGCTTTGATTCTTCTCTAAACTAAGAATAGTTAGTTTTTTCCTCAAAGGTTGTTCTCAGAAAGGGGTTCCCAAAATAGGGCCTTCAGAACAGAAGAGTCAATACCATTTGAGAAATTACTAGGTACCGCTTTTCAACTATTGGCTCTGATACTCTGAGAGCCAAACTCATCTCTTAGTGCCTGGGCCAGTGTCCCGGTTGACTCTATAGTGTGCTAATTCTGTAAGTGGGAGTTCTAAAGGTTAGAGGATACTGTGTATGCAAGGAAGAGAAGTGTGCTGATGACTCTAATAGCAGATATTAGCTGCTGTTATTTTACTATGACTATTTTAAGCAAACATTTACACACAGAACGGTGCTGGCTGGTTAGATCCTTTAAGAGAGAACACATATAGGGCTTTCCCTCAATAAAGTTAGTTTGAAAGAAGTCAACAGGAAACTGACCACTAGGGTTCTGTGGGATTAAGTGCTGTCATGACACCAGGGTGCCAAACTTGGAATGTCTAAGTCAAGCCAGGCCACAAAAGAAATTCTCCAGTGACCTAAGACGATGGTCTCTAGGGATAAATGCTTTGTCCAGGTTGACAAAGAAACGAAGCTATCTTCCAGCCATTGACAGTTGAGGTCATGAAAAGTCGTAGAGTATGAAAGAGCATCTCGGAGGACTTCGAACAAGTGCTAGGGGGCTATGATCACAAGGAAAATTGAGATCAAAGCTGTGCAGCCCATTTCAGGGAAGGCGTTTTGGCACAGAACCATCTTACCTGGAAGGGCTCTACAAGCACTGGAGACAGTGAAGTTTTGGCGTCAGAGAAATATTACAATATGACATTACTCTAAAGACCAGAAAGTCAATTCTGTTCCCACAACAAAGTGACAGTGGCCTTTAGCCAAGCCCAAGGGCAGGCATGCGATGGGACTGAAGGACAAAATTGATTTAGGAGGTGAAGGCGATGTGACATGATGGTTGCAATGACATTGAAGAGGCACACATAAGAGCTTGTCACTTTTTTTTGACTTTCAAACCTGTGTGTGCATATGTGTGACTTTAGTGAGGCAGATGTGTGCATGTTCATGTGTCTGTCCAGTGTGCAAGTGCATGTACATGTGTGTATGTGCAGGCTAGAGATCAACTTCAGGAGTAGCAGAAGAGCCTGCTTTGTTTGACAGGGCCTCTCACTAGCCCCAGGAATTCGCTCATCTTTGCCTCCACAGGGCTGGTAATACAAGCAAACACCCCTTTTTACTGGGTGTCTGGCTTTTTCCTGGGGTGCTGGAAATTGAACTCCAGTCTTCATGCTTTTGCAGCAAGCACTTTGCCAACTCAGACTGTCTTCCCAGCCCCAGTGATTTAAAACATGGAACTCTTATTTATTTTTTTTTCTGATGGGATATAACATTTTAAAGTAAGTTGGAGATTCTTTGTGGTTCATATTTATAAGAACTGCACAATTAAATGTGTGTTCCTTAAATTTCCTGTATCTGTGGCAAGTATTAGACGCCACCTCATTGTCATGCACACTATCTTCTAAGTTTGAATATTCAGATAACAGCATCTTTATGAGGGAACCCTCCCTCTGAACACCCTTTGCTTTCTTCAGACCTATTAGAACAAATATAAAGAAGCTAAACTTGATTTATCACTTGAGACAACAACCCAATTCACTTAAGCAGCCAGAGCAAAACCTCTCCTGAGTCCCACCGATTGGTCCACGAACGCAAGCTCGGTAAGTGTAGAGCTGCTCCTTCCTGGCCCTGGCAGTGTGACAAATCGCTGGGGTGTGTACACAAATGACAAGAAAGACAAGATGAGCTTGTGTTGCAGGTGTGGGAAAGTAACGAATGGGTGTTGCCAAGCACACCCAGAACTGGGTGATTTCAGTGGCACCTCGGTTAAAACCTGCTAACAACAAAGGACCTACTAAAATTGAAGAAAGATTAGGGTGTGGGCTGTATCTGAAAGAATCTAATGACATTTTATTTCTCCCTTTCTCCTCTTTGTATAAGAAAACAGACCCGTATGCATGAATGGAGCGGGATGTTTATCTTTTTCTTTCAGGTGGGCTCCACCTAGTACTTAGGAATTTTGGAAAACATGTTGGAGCTAATTAGTCATGGGAGAAATTAGTCCAAGCAAATTAATCACTGGCATGGACTGCGGAGTTGCAGCACTCTGTGGTTCTGAGATTATTCAGTGGCTCCTCCTGCTTTCCTATTTTCTATTACAGTGAATTCATCCACCCTGCTAAGGTGCCTTGCTAAGCAATTAGTTATATTTCCCTACACCATTTTCTTGATATAGTCCCAGTCCATCACCCAGGAAACACTGACTTTGAGAAAAACCCTCCAGATTTCTCCATTTTTCTCTACATGTGAAATTGCTATATAGTGGGTAGAAATACATCCAACACCTCCCTCTCTTCCTTGCCATGTACATTCACCAAGAATCTTAAAGAGTGTTACTATATTACGTGGTTTGGGGATGCTTTTTGTAAACCTTGAAATCAGAAGATTTGCCAATGACTATATTTCTTCTTCCATTTTCATTAAGCATCCCAAAAGGATTAGAATCAACACTTGTCAGATTTAGTTTAAAGACCAGACTGTTAGGACAAGAAATAGAAGTTCAGCAGAGAAGATTCATGACTAGAATAAATATGAAAAAACAAAATTCCATATAGGCAACCTCTTAGTGAAATCTGAAACGGTAGCGTTTCATGCATCTTTTCTGTGGGTTTCTAACCTACAAGTTCTGTAGTTCTCATTACAGCTTTTTATAAATGCTTCTGATGTGTCTGGATTGTATAAAGTCACGGAGCTAGAAAACAGGTTTTCTCCCAGTGTCTAAGTATCCTCTGTGTCCTCATTTTCTAGCCCCACTCTAGCCCTATGTTTCAGCACTTCCGTATGTCCCAGCTAAGGCTGAGTGTCACAAACAGACACGTTCAGACCATCCATACCAGAAACTTCTACTAACCGTGATTTTTTTCTTATGAGCACAAAGTATAGTAACAAGTACTAGTATGTCAACTATGCTCCATATTTTAACTTGAGAGAGACCACAGGAAGGAAGCATGTGCGGTCAGCACGGGACAGTCTGAGAAGCCACGGTGGAAAGTTTTTCAACATGCATTCCTTAGGGATGTAAGAATCAAGTTCTCCATGCTTTCATTTCATGAAGGATGAAATGGAGAAACATGCACTAGTTTGTAATATGCTAAGCTTGGACTGTAAATGTGGCATGATCTTGGATCCTCCTAGCAAAAGTGACAGGTGTGCATTTAACAGTTTGAACCTGTTAGTAGAAAAGCATGTAATAAAAGCACATAAGCTTGTCTTCTACAATGCTAAATCATAGATCTAACTAGCAATATGTTGAAAGCACACACTGCTCCAGCCCATTCCCAGAGGACACAGCTTGGATCACAATGTTCATGACTCCAGCTCCAGAAAAACTCAGTGCCCCCTCTGGCCTCTGTGGTTTCAGAACACATGTGTCAGATTCTCACACAGACACACATGAATAAAAATTAAAATATGCCTCTTAAATCATAGTGGTCAGAATGATAACTAAATTTATTGACTCAAGCCAAAAGTCTTGCTGTGGGTAATTAGTCCTTGAACACAAAGGAGACTATAGAGTTAAATCACAATTTCTCCATCTCCCAGTGACGTCACAGACTGTCTCCTGTTAGTCAATCCCACCCTCAGAATGGCCTTTCCAGATAAATGATACCAAAGGGACTATCTGAGCTTGCAACAAGACTTCAAGCATGCTTCCTGTTTCACATCCGAGTTGAGGAAGAAAGTCTTTAAGGAGAAATAGACATGAAACTGTAACCTTTTGTGACCAAGCACTTGCATAGACTATGTCCATGTCTATCTATAAACCCACCTCTGCTGGATGGGAATCTTTATGCTGATGCCTGTATCAAAGGGAGGACGTGGCATTACTATGGGTCCCACTTCACCTAAACCGAAAGAAAGTTACAGAGTTTAATATCAGGGGATTGATAGAATGAATTTAGGGGAAGCTTTCACAATACTCACTATAATTGTGTCACCGTTTGATCATCAAGAGTTATAAGACAATTAAAATGTAAGACACGGATGCACACACACACACACACACACACACACACACACACACACATATGCAAAGTACCTTAAAACAGATGTATAAAACTAAATAAATCAGATTTCTATATGTATTTTGCACATGGGAACCTTTATTCAAAGTAAATGTATATATAATGACTGCATTTAAAAATAACATAGTTAACAATTCAAA
The DNA here is from genome assembly GCF_037038515.1 of Microtus pennsylvanicus. Classification (NCBI taxonomy): domain Eukaryota; kingdom Metazoa; phylum Chordata; class Mammalia; order Rodentia; family Cricetidae; genus Microtus; species Microtus pennsylvanicus. Next base: position 133,856,284 of record NC_134582.1, read on the forward strand.
GATTTTAGACCTATTTTCTTTCTTCTTGGCATGAAAAAATAGGGAGATACTCATACATGCACAGAAGAAAGGAGAAAAGGACAGAGGGAAGGAGAGAGATGTCAAGATCCGAGCATTCTAAATTAGAATGCTACATACTAGGTTATCATAACTCATGGTCTTCATAGATAATGTTGGCGATACACGAGACATAAAACCATGTTTGTGCAGGGACCATGCTAATCTTCTCTCTATCATTCCAATTTTAGAATATGTACTGCCAGAACCTTCATAGGATAAAACTAGGCCCTCAGAATGTGGGTGACAGTTCTGTGTGCCCACTGGCAGTAGGGTCAGGATTTATCCCTAGTCCATGAATTGGCTTTTTGGAACAAAATCCCTATGGAGGCAGGACTTGATACTGGGCTGGGAGAGGGGTTGGCTTGGTCCTGCCTCAACTTGATATTCCAGACTTTGTTGACTTACCCTTTCTGAGCAGTGGATGGAGGGGTGGGGTTGGGTGGAAGGGAGGTGGGGGGAATGAAAGAGAAGAGGAACTGAGATTGAAATGTAAAATGAAAAAATCAAAAGCATGTTTGCTTCCAACCTTGCCTAGGCATAAAGTAGCTAAATAATTTCCTATGAGGAACATTTTAGACTTTAATTGTCAAGGTGTGTGATGAATCTTTGTCCTATTCCTTGTTGGAACAAGTCTCTAGCCTCAGGCAATTATGCAACAGTCCCAAACCTGCCAAGTTACTGGACCAAATGCTCAGATTCTATCTTTGTGACTAGACTGTTCCTGTCTGGATGACTCTTCTTTGGTGCTCAGCCATATAACCAAAGTACACTGGTTCCAGTCCCTCAGCCTATCCACTTTCTTTGCCTCATTTCTCCCGCATAAGCCTCAAGCTTTCACCTCTGACGAGTATAAAATCACCCGGTACACTACTAAATTCTCAAACAGTCTTTATCCTGGGGCATTAGGAATTGTCTCACTTTTCATTTGTTATTCTAACCCTACTGACTCAGTAATGAGAAAGGCTCCTTTAAAAACGATGATGAAAGTGATGCTAATATTTCTTTTAAAAACATCTCCATGATATTTAATAAGGATTTAGGGTAAGCTTGGAGGATATGAGTGCACTCCACTGTATTTAGAACAGAAGGAAAATTCTTCTTTCACTTCCTGACTGCAATTCTCCAGGAGAGGCAACAGAAAATCTTGTTTCAGTACTGTTGCTGGCAGGTTGGGCAGATACCATCCTGTCATAGTATTGCTGCTGTCCTCAGAATCTTGTTCAAAAGCAGAGGACCACTCTGTCCTGGAGAAGTTACAGAAGTCTAGGGAACAAATTGCCACAATTATTTCAAACAGTGGTTTTTCCATAAAGGAGGCTTCCTTTGAGAGAAAGAGATGAAAGCACATTAAATGTCCTAAATTCTTTTTGCAACCCTGTAAATGTTTCTCCTTTTGCCCCCTCCCCATTCACTTCACCATGTTCTATGTAAATGTCACTATCTAAATATATAGGTAGATGCACAGCAGGCACAGGCAGATGATGTACTGAAACAGAACATTCGGACAGCTGATGAGAATCATCCACTCTGTCTCTCCAAAGGCATCTTGGAGATTCCCACAGAATTTAACTCGATAGACATATTCAAATATGTAGTATTTGTTTAAAGTAGAGATGTTGTACTAAGTCTGAAGGAACCCAGTTAACACACAATGGACTCAGAATTGACAGAATACAAAAGGATCTGTAAGTCACCCTAGCACACATGTGTGAAAGATTGTCATGTAGCACACATTGTTTAATGGGGGCTAAGAAGGAAACATAAAAGACTCACAGTCTTAAGTATTATGAGAATAGAACCTAAATACTCCAAATTCAATAAGTCTATTTTCATCTGAATGTCAGAAACTTCATCATTATCAGATTGTGTTTGATTTTTACTTTTAAAGGATTAAAAACAAAAGAGAAAACTCTAATGACCTTCTAGGGCTTTTAGATGTAAATAATTCAATTTTAGAGAAGGAATTGCTTTCATGCATCTAAATTTTCAAATTTAAAAGGAAGAAAGACAGAAACCATGTGCCTACAGTTTCCTAGTTAGGGTTACTGTTGCTGTAACAAAACATCGTGACCGAAGTAGCTTGGGCAAAAGAGTCTGGCTTACACTTCTACAGAATTGTTTATCATCAATGGAAGTCAGTACAGGAACCCAAACAGGACAGGAACCTAGAGACAGTGGCCATGGAGGGGAGCTGCTTCTGGCTTCCTCCACATGGTTTGTTCAGCCTGCTTTTATAAAGAACCCAGGATCTCCAGTCCAGGGGTGGCCCCACTCACAATGGGGTAGGCTCTCTCATCAATGCCCCACAACTCAATCTTATGAATCTTGTGGAGGCATTTTTCTCAACTGAGCTCCTTCCTCTCTAAAGGCCCTCGCTCGTGTCAAGTTGACATAAAACTAGCCAATGCAGTAAGCAATACTTCTGACACACAGGTTTAAACACATATTCAAAAGTTAATTTTAAAATGGTTTTTTAGCGCACTCAGTAAGCTTGAAGGAAATCCAACCCAAATCACTTTAGATTGTGTCTCACTGTTTCTGCTAAATAAGAACGTGGATATTAACTTTCACACTCATGTGGGGATTCATTATACCAGAAAAATGACTTAGAAATAAAAATGTTTGCCTGGGCATGGTGGCACTGATTTTAATCTCAGATATTGAGAGACAGAGGCCAGTGTCTCTGTGAGGTCAACGCCAGCAAGGTCTACAGAATCAGTTACAGGTTGCCAATGCAACAAAGAGAAAAACTATGTCATAAACAAAAAAATACATTCTTTAGAAGGACAATTTGTTTCCAGATTCTATTGTTCTGAGGATTATGTATACCAGTGTGACCAGTTTTACCTTTTATATTCCTGAATATGGTAGGTGACAGCAGTCTGGTGTGATCTGAATATTTTTTGCTAAGGTACAAATGATGATATCAATTAGTTGTCAATCTAAGCGATTGAAGAAACATCTGTTTGTGATGAGAAATAACATTTGTATTCTGGTTTATATGTTTGCTAATCTATATTTTGAACTGCTCTATTATCTGAAAGAACTAAATCACTTCACTACCAAAAATGCGAAAACTGGAGAAGCTTGGGTAATAATGTGTGTTCTGTTCAAACATGAGGCTCTGTGTTCAATACCTTGAATCCATCTTTTAAAGAAAGAAAGGGAGAGAGGTTGGTGATATATTTAGAATCCTGGTACTGAGGAGGCAGAGAGGTGTGTCCTGAATCTGCCTGGCTGTCTAGCCACACTTATCTGTCAAGTTCCAGGCCAATGAGAGACTCCATCTCAAAAACAAATGAATGGAACCAGAGGAATCCCCATGTTTGTCTGCTGGCCCCCATCCTCATGCACAGACACGCACACAGAAAGAAAGCCACACAGTACGAGAGCTTTTGAATCTGAGAAAATGACACAAAGGATAAAATGAGAATGGATACAAGCGGGGAGAAAAGAGTCGATGTTTCCAACGAAAAGTGAAATAAGTGAAAGCCACGATCCACTTTTCAAACTCCACAAGGGGGATGGATTAAAACAAAATCTTATCATATGGAAATAATAAAATGTAATGTTTTAATTTTGCTTAACATTTTGGTTTCTTAGCCCTTTTTCTCATAACCGGTAGCTCCAGATTTCTTGTCCACCATCATGCCACTGCAGTTCTGCTGCAGTAGGCTTCTCCTTTTTGACTTTTGTTTTGTTTTCAACTCTCACATGATTTTTCTTTTCCAGGTGTAGACAAGGATGGACTGGAAATCGATGCCACATCAGGTCTAAACCTTCTAGTGCGGGATTAATTTATACACAGAATTGTAAGTAACATTATGCATAAAAAAGCAGCTTGGGATATTTAATATTTTTTAATCATATTCATCTTTTTCATGGGCTTGAAATTCCAGACATATGGATTCTGCTGGGTATCGGATTCGGGTTCCTTGTGACCCATATTGCAGTGGCCATTTTGTGTTGTCTTACCAACAGAAGGAGAATGACGAGGTAAGTCAGCCTTCTGGCTCTGACGTGAACAGCAGGAAAATCCTGAAACATTTCATCTCTTATGCTTTCCTTTCACCCTTCGTCATGTGGAAGGAAATTTTATGTTTCCATGCTTTGAGGCATCTTTTCTTAGAAGAAGCAGTAACTACTTTCCAATCAAGAGTTTCATTTTTACTTACATTGGATCATGTCTGATGGCATAAAAGAAAGAAAACAAGATATCCTCCAAGACTGAAAAAATCTGGTTATATTGTATCCTGATGGTTACCAGAGAAGGCTTCAGATCTGTAGGGGAGACCCTTTTTTTGCATGCACAAAGACACCGGCCTCTTGGCACCCATATTCCAGGCCATATGCCCATCCCCCAAGCAGCACAGAGGCCAGAAGCAAAGATGGACTGAACCGAAAAGCTGGGTCCATGGCTAACTTTTACAATGTACAGAGCTATTATGAATGCTTGAGTTTCCAACTTATCGCACCTCTTCCCTTGACTGGTATAAGCTACAGGCGACACAAATAGCAAGCAGAGCTGATTTCACAAACTCATCAAGATAAGGACTCATCTGTAAGAGCTATAACTTGTTCTGTATGCCAGAGTTGGTGGTCATCTAGACTTGTGACACTATTATGTCACGGAGCAGTGGAAGATAAGCCATTATCCTTGAATCATTCCTATATCCTGCTTAATGAAATTGTCTCAGGTCTCCAGCTCTAATCATAAACTCTAATCTTATTGGTCAACAAATATCCATCTTCACATCATGAATTACGATGATGAATCTGTTATGAATCTGTGAAGGGGAATCTGTTATAAAACTATGATGTGAATTATCAAAAAACATTTTAAATATATTCCCATCAATGGGTTTGTATTCATGAAGCATTTTTTCTATTGCTTTCTATATTCATAAAATATTACCAGGCAATATTTGTAGACAGATATGAATGAGAATCAGTTTAGACTTAAAAGAGTTTTTAAGATAAAGGAAGAAGCAGACTCTTAAATCTAAATGAAACCTTGCTTGTGTGTAGAAACACATATATACATACATGAGCTGAGATTCTTCAATTGTGTGTAAGTGGGGGAGGGGGATAGATGTTAGCATAGCAAACTAGATACCTGGAGAGCAGCTGGCAAACTCCAATTTCTAGCCTGAGTTGAAGATGCAGCCTTGAAACCCAAATCCACAGCATGGACAAGCAAGCTGGAAACTCAGGCAGGATTTCTAAGTTGTTATCTTAAGGGAGAATTTTTTCTTCTTGAGAAAGTTAAGGTTTTTTTTTTTCCCCTGAGGGTCACCCACATTGTGGGTAAGTAAGTTTAAAAAAAAAAAAAAACGTTCCTTTATTTAACCTAAAGCAAATTGCTTTACTTAAAAACAGTAAATTTTGAATATATCTAAACAAATGCTATCCCAGAAGCACCTAGATAGTATTTGACCAAACTATTGGTGGGACACCCTAACCTAACTTCAGTGACACATCAAGTTAATGAGCATACTGTATAAAGGGGGCGTCATCCTCAGTTCACACCTTCTCCTGTTCATGTCGGATCCTCTGTCGCACGAGTCTACTCACAAATTTTGTTAGTGGCTTTATGCTACAGTAAGACAGTCACAAGTTCTTTCTCTTTCCTGTTTGTGTGTTGTTTGTGTGTATTCATGCGGGTAATAGTGGATGTACATGCATGTAGTGTGTGCACGTGTGTAAAGCCAAAAGTGAACACTGTGTATTTTTCTCAACTGTTTTCCACCTAATTTATTGAGGCAGGATATCTCACTAAACCTGGGGCTTAACTCATCAATTCAGGCAAGTTTCACTCCCTATCTCTCTACACACCGACCACTTCACGCAGGGGTTAATAACACATGCCAAACTTCCCGGCATTTTGCATGGGTGCTGGGATCTGAACTTGGGTCCTCAAGTGTTTGTCACAGGCACTTGGCTGATTTAGCTGTCACTCCCTTCCTTCCATCATATTTGATATTCAGTTGCACATCCTCCTTTTCTTATACTCTTCACCTCCATTCTTTGTTAACGTCTCCTATTTTCTGATCCAACTTATTTTAATTTGCCCTCTGTTTTTTAGAAGGTATTTAGTATTTTTAATGACTCATGGAAAATTCATTTCCACACACAAGTGGAATCTAAATATTATCAACAAGAAGGCCATAACCAGAGAAAAATTAACCAACAAACAAATAACAACAACAAAATACCAAGATAACAGATTCACAGTAACCCCTTAAGCAGTCGAGGGCACCTCGGCAACTTCCATAGGGTGGTTAGTTTCATAAGACCCAGCTTCTACTTCTGCCTACAACATGAAAACAAGCCTAAAAAGGAGAGCTGTGCTGTTTCAGATCTGAACTGGGAGATTCACCATCCTCGGGTCAGATGTAAAGGCTGGGGTGAGAAAAGGAGAGGAGAGAAATGGTGGTTGCTATGGGCTTCAAAGAGGACTTGATTAGGTGTTAATCATGAAGAGTGGACACAGCATTATGGTCATGATGTGTGACGCTAGGCCAAGACGTGAGAAGTAGAGCGAGAAGGAAGGCAGCTAATGGAATGTGGAGGAAATGAAGGATTTAGCAATCAGATTGCCAAATACAACAGAGGAGTACATTTATGGTGTTTGACTTTGTGTTCCTTTGTTTGTGGTTTTCTCTGTGACACTGCAGACTCTGCACATTCTAGAGTCCAGTCTCTCCCAGCTCTTCTGTGTGTTTTTTCCGCTTTTATTTATTTTTTTAAAAATCACTTTCAAACTAGGAGCTTTCCTTAGTTTGTGTTGGCCCTCACTCTACTCTCCTGGCTCCCCTTTTTCCAAATCCCCCTTAAACTCCTCTTACTCAGTATGATCCCCCCCACTTTCAGGTCACGTGTGTTCCGTCTTCCCACTTCTCCCTGAAAGCTTCACGTTCCCCTGATCATGGGCGTGGGCTCCTTTCCTGTTTCTGTGTTCATGGTGTCTACACTCACTCACTCACACCCACATAGATAAGACACACATGGAAACAAGAAGCTAGGATCCTTAAATGAGAAAGGAGGCATGGCATTTGTCTTTGTTAGCCTGCTTTGGTTTGCTTAATACGATATTTTCCAACAAATTTCAAGATTTCCACTTTTTCTTAATTCAGCTGACTTGGATAGTAGGTAGATGTGTCCTTCGTGACCCCATGTGCACCTCTGCAGAGGCTGGGCACTGGGTTGAGGAGAATGACCTCCCCTGATACAGCAAGACCACTCTCTGAACAAGGACAGTGGAGAAGCTGCACTCCCAGGCTAGAACTTTCAAACAAGTCCTGCTGTGTTTTTTTTTTTTCGAACTCCCTATTCTCTTCGTTCTCTAGGTGTATTCTATTTTTGATATTCTAAATTTACTCCAAATGCTTAGTCCACTTTTCTACAAAGCCCCAAACCATTCAAGACAGTATTCTCAGTTTGTTAATGATCTGCCCACTCACTCACTTCACAGCCCATTAAAGGCCAACGAAGATCACACTCACCCACTAAAGGCAGAAAATCCTCAGAGGAACCCATTTTAGCCCACTGAGATGGTTCGGTGGGGAAATGAGTTTGCAGACAAGACCGATGACCTGAGTTTGATCCCTGGAAGCCACAGGGGAAAGGAAGAAAACTGACTCCTTCAAGTTTTCCTCTGACCACAGGCTCCCTCACCCCGACACACATAAAATTATAAAGGAACCAGTTTAACCCTTTCTCAGCTAGAGGACAGGACTCTGTTTTAACTTAGCCAGATCTTATAATTTCTGTAGTTTTAACTAGTTTGACATTTTTGGTATTTCATGAAATCATTATTTGTGTGTGTGATATATGTATATGCTCACATGGGTGTGGGCACCTGTATGTATCTGTTCATATGGGCGTGTAGATTTGCCTTGCATGTGTAGGCACCTGTGGGGAGAGGCCAGAGGTCCATGTCAGATGGCTTCTTCGATAACTCCACACTTACTTTTAGAATTTATTGTTTAAAAAATTCATATATGACCATAATATTTTTTTAATCAAATCTACCTCTCACTTCCCTCCTTTCAATTTCTCTCATGCAAACATACCGTTTTCCCCCAAAACTCCCTGTATTCTTTTTAAAATCTACTAAATTAATTTAGTGCTTTCAGTATAGATATTGTGTAGCCCCATCCACTGGAACGTGGGCAGCCATTCAGGGACAACACCCAAGGAGAACAGACTCTCCTCCAATGGTCACCAATGGTTAGTGGCTTTCCAGCGAGGGAAGGACTTTGCTCCGGCAATTCCTTCTCTCACCACACTGAACTTTTGACAGGCTCGATCTTGCACAAGTCAGGTCCTTTCAGTCACAGCTTCTGTAAGTTCATGTGTATAAAAGCATGCCATGGCTAAAGACGTGTGTAAGTATGTGCTGTGGCTGGAGATGTATGTGAGAACATGCCATGACTGGAGATGTGTACAAGAATATGTCTTGACAGGGCAAGTGTGCAAGGATGTGCCGTTACTGGGGAATGTGTGTGAGGACATGCCGTGACTGGTGCTGTATGCAAGGATGTGCGGTTACTGGGGAATGTGTGTGAGGACATGCCGTGACTGGAGCTGTATGCAAGGACGTGCCATGACTGGGATGTGTGCAAGGACGTGCCATGACTGGGATGTGTGCAAGGACGTGCCATGACTGGGATGTGTGCAAGGCCGTGCCTTGACCAGAGAAGGCTTTCACAGCTGTTGTCTACTGCCTCCAGCTCTTCCAGTCTCTCAACTGCTCCTCAGGATGACTCCTTATTCTTGTGGGGAGGAATAGGAAATAGATGACCAGCTGGCTACACCAGTCTCTTATTCACTATACATTTGCTTGTTGTATTGACCACGGTCTAATACAAAAAGAAACTGCACTAATCTAAGGGTTAAAAGATGGTTATTTAGGGAAGTTTAGGGGCAGTTTAATACTATGTCCCTTTACCAGAGTAATATTAGTATATTCTGCTGTAGGGGCTATCACCTATACAAAAAGGAATTTGGAACATTTTGTCTTATTATCATATATGAGGTTGATAATGCCTATCCCTGATTGCAGAGGCTATCAGAAAATAAAAACACATTTCCAGGTAAGGACTGACTTCCTTCACATTGCTGGTCAGTGGGGTCTCAATGAACCCTAATAAATACAAGCTATTACAATTGCTCCTGACTACCCACCAGAACTTGTTATTAAGATTTTGTTGTTGACAATACCATATACTGACTTGAGTCATAGGAAATAGAGAAATCAAGCTGGAACTGACCTGGACTCTTCATCCTTACTACTCAATTTTCACAGAGCCAGAAGGTACTATGCAGAACATTCTCCTATGGGAAGAAATAAATATAGTCTTACCTAGCCATGAACCATTCAAGTTGCAATAGACACCACACAATCAAGATTTGCTCACTGGATGAAGAGTTGCATGAACCAGTTAGTTTCTGATTGAATTTAAGACCTGCCCCACAAAACCTTATCTTTTGAGACATGGTATCTCACTTATCCTGGATCTCATCGATCCAGGCTGTCCAATGAGCAGTAGGAAACCATCTGTCTGCCATCCATATTTTATGTGGGTATTGGGGATTTGAATTCAGTTTTTTTTTTCGTGTTTTCATGGCAGATACTTTACTAACTGAGACATGAACCCAGGTCCTCATGGAATTACCTTTAAGGATTCTCTATAACATCACATACTTTATGTATTAAACTTATATATTTAAAATGTAGATACTACCTTAAGATACAAAGACTGTGCTAAAGGGTGGAGAACTAACTCACTTAAAATCATGTCTTTTACACAAGCTGAGTGCCTGAACTTGCTTCCCACAACTCACATTAAAGACCCCCATGTGGCAGACAGTCCTTGCAAAGCTAGAGCTAGAGAATCAGAGCCAGGCAGATCCCTTAGTTCACTATCCAGTCATCTTAGCCCAAATGGTGGGATTCAGACTAGTGCAAGAGGTAAGCTATTCAATCCTAATTGGTTTTGCTATTATGTCAATATATTTTTCCATTTTGTCAATATTAGTCACTCAAAACGTTGTACTCAGCAATGCTGTTATAGGACTTATTACATGGTTTTGTAACAGCTATTTCCATACTAGTGCATGTCTTTATGTTATAGCACATAATATTTCATGCATATTTGGTACCCAATACATAATAATAGCTGAGTATTTATGCTTTATTTTACAAGAGAAAATACTTAGATCCAATCAACAAAGATATCACTACAGAATTTCACAGTAAGTTGTTTTGCCCTGAAGTTATATGAAATATTTGGCCAAGAGATGATTACATAAAATTACAATGGCTTACTTCAAAGTAATGCCAAAATCCAATGTACACAAAAATTAATTTAAGCAAGTAAATATCACCTTCTACAAGTAAGCCTTGACTTAAGGTTTTTATTAAATGTTATAAAAAGAATCTGTGGCAAAAGAGACCCTTCAGTAACTTCAAAGAAAAGTTTAATTAATTTCTTTTAAAATACAATATGAAGACTCTGTGCTCAAACATTGTTAAGGACGGGGAACAGGCTCTTAAAGTTGCTGTTAGAGATTTCATTTCCTGGAGTTTGTTGTAGTTTCCATGACCTTTGTGTTAGCTGCTTGCCATGTTGATTGCAGGGAAAAGAAAGCAGAACTATCTTAAGCAAAATGAAGACTTTAGCACAAGGGCCAGGGTGTTTGCTGGAGTTCAAGGATAAAAAAGTAAGGTGGAGCCTCAGCAAGCCTGGGACCGAGGAGAACTCCCCATTGTCTTTCCTTTCTGCCTCTCTTTGCTGCCAGCTTTGTGGTCCTATCTCTAGTCCAATAATCTCCTCTCTGTCCAACAGCAAAACTGCCCACTAGAGAAGGAATGCTATTTATTTGTTTTCTCCCCAGACATATAAAAAGATGAAATATTTTTTCCCTGCTCCAATGTATGCATTCCAAATGAAAAAAATCTAATTAGCAATTTCAAGTCAGGCTCCCATGTCTGGGCAAATCACATATGGGTAAGTTTTGGGTTATACCAATAACAAACACAGGTCTTCAAAAGTTTGGTTGTTTAGAGTCTAGTGAGATGTCTCAACAGGTAACACTGTTTGCCTTGCAAACCTGTGTTAAATTTGATCCCAAATACATGGTGGGAGGAGAAAATGGACTCAGAAAATTTTAAAAAAAATGATTCACAGTAAGAGAAAGTAGATGGCAGTACCAAGTCTATTCCAATAGATCAAGATCAAAAGACACATGCACATAGAGGGTCATTAGTCATTTTTTTAGCTATAGCCAGGTTGTATCTACTCCTTTTCTATTTTAGACTGTATCATCTTTGGTTGGGGAAAATTGGTAAAAACAACACAAAACAGAAAATAAAATAATAGTTTATTTTCCCACCTAGGGCACATAACTCCCATGTATTATATTAACTTAGTAAAAAAAAAAGAAAAGAAATTTAAAATTAGAGAAACACATTCCATTTACCTATGAAGGGAAATAATTAAGTCCATGAAAATTTCTATAAAATTTATATATAAAATATTTCCTAAAAAACTTACAGGATTATGATTAACTCAAACTGGAGCCATGGAGCCAATTTTAAAGTGTAGTAGATCCCCATGAGACTTATTCTGTCTTCTTTGCAGATGGCTGCCAACTTCCTGTGTCTTCACGGTACCTAAGGCAGAAAGCCAGGTGCTTCTTCCTCTTATAAAAGGACTCTAATCCCTTAATTTAAGGAGGTCCAACTCTTTTGACCTCATATAAAACTAACTCCTTCTTAACCCCATTACTGTAAGGACACTGACATCAGCATGTAAATTAGAGGGATTAAAACATTCAGCATATAACCGCATGAACAGCAACAGATTGACCACTGAGCAGGGAACATGCTACTATTAGGAATGTGATTTTAGACAAGTCTCAGAACTCAAATGCACAAACATTTAGGAAGAGTTCTCAGGGCTGGAAAGATTGCTCGGCCATGAAGGGTACTTGTTTGATTCTGTTGAGCATAAAGATAGAATACAGACTAAAATCCTACAAGAGTGAAATGGGGAGGAAGGATGATGAAGGGAATTCTGTTTGTTTACATTTCTTAGAAGAGAATCAGGGAAACTCAGGATGCTCTCTCACACATCAGCTATATTTGTCTGTTGTTCCATCACTGATACAGACAGTTCCTTGAGATTCTTAAATTAGTGGCATGGGTTCTAAAATCAAATATCAATTCCTATTATATTAATCTTTCTTTGTCATGCACATTCCCAGTGCAAACACCAGAAGACCACTACCACAGCAGCCGAGGTTGGTTATATGGCTCAGCAAAGCTTTGCATTTTTCAACAGTCCTCATTTGCATCCATCTGTAAGACACAAAGCCCATTCTCACATCCTGAGCGCAGGAAAAGTGAACTGCCACATCTCAGTGCCCTGTGCACGTCTTGGTCATTCCCAAGCAAGCTTGCTCAGTGTTGATTTTCCAAAGACAATAGGGATATTAAAAACAGGATTGTGCTGTAAATAATATTTTTCTAGTCTCCCTCTTCTTTTTCCTCATCTCTATTTAAAGAAGATACTTAAGCACCCTGTTCTTTTATACTTTTGCCTTAATTCTAACTCTAGCTTTTTTTCTTGTCTTACAATGGTAGAAAAGATCTAAATTAAAGCCCCAAAGGAAAGAACACATATTCTCAGAGCTCATAAGATGTTCCTCTTTTACTCCCTATTTACACCAGAGAGAGAGGTACCCAAAGCAAGTCTTGATGTATGACTTGAAGGTGGTACAATCTGGGGAGCTGGCAGCTCAAATGTATGAAGAGGGCTAGAAAGAGGAGGGGACACATTTGTGTTGTGATCTGAAGGGGGAAGAAATCTTGAGTTCAAAAAAAGAGAGAAGAAAATATAGAAGCTTGTGGGCTCAAAAATGGCACAGTGGATTCTAGCATATGGGAAGGCAACTGAATAAATTACTCTTTAAAATGTATGTGGCAGAGACACTACAGGGCTTGAATGCCTACTAACGAGATTCCAATTTACTTTTGTTCTTAAAAGAAAATGTTATCTTCTGTCTGTTCTAAGAGGTCTACTTTCTACCACCAAATGTGGTTTGTTTTTAATTAACTAGTTAATTAATTTGTGTGTGTATATATGCATATGTGTGTTTTATTTAGAGGCTGACCCTGACAAATTTCACTAAGGAATGCTTGTCACCTGCAATTACGTTTGTATGTGGTTGATGGGATATTTGGGAGGAGGAATGAGAGAAGGATTAGGTATTAGTAGCCTGATAGTTCTGTAGGTAGTTCTCCTCCCCATTTACCCTGACTGTTGTGTCTGGCTTCCAATAACTCTTTACTCTTTCTCCTTTCTTAAGTGTTGACAGACCTAATGCTCCTAGCCTGGCATTCTGCACCATCCCTCATGGGTTTGCTGTATCCTAGCCACATCATTATGATGTAAGCAGTGTCTTATCAAACAAATTTCTTTTTCAGTTTGAGTATGTCAGCCCTTTCCCCCTAGAAAGCTCCCTAATACAGTTCAGGAAAGTGTGAGAAGCAAATTAATGCCAAGGTCATGTCCATGTTTAAAAACTAAAAACAACAGAGCAGGTGAGAATAGGTGGAAGAGACTCAGCAGAGGCCTGGCAGTCTAAGGACAAAGATCTATTCCATAGTTCAGGGAAGACAAAGTTAGGACTTGACTTCAGAAACAGGGGTTTGTATTATTCAGGAGGTGAGGGGACAGAGAATTAAAGCAGATTGCAGAGTATCAGATGTGGGCGAAAACATGGCTGCCAGCACTGATGAGATTTCCCCAAACCAGGAAAAAATCAGGCTCGAGCAATAGAGAAATAAACTATTTTTATATTTGGCATTTTCTTATATGTCAAATGATGAAACTGAACTATTCATAACATGTAAAAGATATCCTCAAAATGTAGGCTACTGTTGCATATTTTTATTATTTTTCTAGTGGAGTTAGTATTCTTTTTTACTTAGTTATCTCCTAAGCAAAAATATTCACAAGATCATAGGTATTCAGCTCACAACATTTTCTAGTATACTGAGGTATGGAATGGAATCGTGGTTACAGTGTTTGTGCTGCTTTATCTTTTTTATAACTGGCGATACAAAGGCTGCAAAGTGACATAAGTCATAATTTTTTATTTTTTAACATAATTTGTTAATTCTATGAGAATTTCATATCACTCACCCTAATTCCACTAACCTCTGAGTACCCCCATATCTTCCTATCACCCTTGCAGCTACCCTGAAAAGAAAATTTAAAAAATCAAAACCAAACAAAGCAAGCAAGCAAACAAAACCAAGAAAAAACAAAACAAAATGAAAAAAACCTCTTTGCTTCTCCATCATTTCCAACAACTCCTCATTCATTTTAGTGGCATTGGGAGTTGTGTCCCAGAGTCTACCCTTTGGTCCAAACAGCTTTACTAGCAAATGTTCACTGCAATGAGTCACTTGTCGGGTTCAGTGCTTCTGATTTCTGCTATCATCATTGGATCCTTACTGAAACTCGTCTGAGATATCTCACAGCTGCCCCAAGTCGTGGAGATTCTGCAAGTATTGTTCCACAGGTCCAGTCCTTCAAGAGCTCCAGTAGGTCCTAGATGGGGTGTAAACTGGGGTGGGGTAACCCAAGGCCCAGCTGTGAGCCTGGGTAGGAGCCAGGCTGGTCAGTCCAGGTTATTGAGGCTTCCTACCTCAAGCAAGGGGACAGAGTGAGCTCCCCTACACTCATGTTATCAAGGTCAGTTCTCCCTGGCCTGTGGTGGGAATGGGGCCACCTCTCCCATGAGGGTTGGGGACAGCTCTCTTGATTTGTTATCCAACTTATAGCATTCTCTAGTATACTTTAGTGCGAAATGGAATTGTATAGTTACAGTATTTGTGCTGCTTAAATTAATCCTTTATATAACTGGTGTTATAACAGCTGCAAAGTGAATTGAATCATTTTAAAGTTCCCTTCTGACTTTGAAATTACCTGGTTTAAATCAGGTATTAAGCTTAGCTCTTTTGGGGCCTAAGTATTCCCTGGTTGACATGTAACTGCACTAATCCTTTCCTCTTTTAAGGTGCCTTTCATTCGACACGGTATTGTCCTACTTTTAACTTTGTTTTGTGAGTCCCTGAAGGACTTGTAGTCTGTTGAAAATATTAAAAAGTAATCTAATTTATAGATTAGGATTAATTAAGACACCTGGAAAAGTTTCCCGTATGGCCTAACTTTTGCTCTGTAACTAGCTGACAGTTACAAACATTTAGGACTCAATTGTTGTAGTTTGTTCTGTAGACAAAATTCTGGGAGGAAAAGCAGGTAAAATAATGTTTAATTGTTTGAATCTTGCTTAACACAAAACAATATTTAATAAAAATTGTTGAGGCAAAACAAAAAGACAGTTAGGGCTTGAAGATTTGCCAAAAAACAAAACTTTGAAGTGTAGTTGGACTTTCCTGTCCTATCCGGCAGCTCCCAAATAACCACAGGGAGACTTCTAGCCAATAGCTTAGGCTTGTTTTTCACTAGCTCTTATAAATTAAATTAACCCATTTCTGTTCATTTATGTGCTGCCATGTGGCTCATGTCTTCTTACCTCATCTCCTACATGTCATGCTTTTTCCTGCTCTCCTGGCATCTCCACCTTTCTCCTTCCCAGTGTCCTCTGTGCCTAGAAATCCTGCCTGGCTTTTGACTCTTCAACATTTTATTGGACCAGTTGCAGTGATATATCTTTACACAGTTTGATCAAATATCTCCCAACATGGAAGTCTTGTAACCTGAACCTCCTGGGCTGAATAAGACCAAGAGATAGGATAGGTGGTGAACATAAACGACTAATTGATTAGATGATTAGATGAAGCATTCCTGAAATGCTGTGACAAAGAACAAATTTTCCAGACATCTTTCATTTAATTCTGCATTCACTGTAAAAAACAAAAGATTAAAAATGAACACTTTCATCAAGGCCAAATCCAAAAGCGATATCTTCTGCCATCATTCCCAGGGTGCCATGAGATGTAGGAACCACTGTCCTCAGACATGTTTTTACTTCACTCATTACTTCTTTCTTTGACTCCTTTAACAGATCTCAACCATCATGATAGCTGAGTCCCTCCAACACACTTATATTTATACCACTAAGCTCAGCAATTGACAAGGGCATTCATCCCATCAAAACTTTATGATAACTAATTTTTCATCCTGTCTCTCTTTGGGTATTGGAGCTCAGATTTTATATTACAGATGCCATACTTACTCTAAAATTTATTCACTTAATAATTACACCAGATGATTAAAAAAGCTTGGCTATCCTTGTTTTCCTGAAGAATTTTCTTTAAACTTGACTGAGTTTCATTCTGTTCTATGGAAGCCAAAAGGACATCTAAATGACTGCCAAATGATGTGGCCTTTGGCATAACCGTTCCTGTGGTCACTGGTGGGCTTCAAATTCATTCCTTGATGAAAGCTGTAAATACTAGAATTCTAATGAAGAAAGTCTCAAAATATACAAGTCCAAATATTCAAAATCTATGAAAAAAACTAGCAACAAAAATCTTAGCATTTTGGGAAGGCAGGAAATCAGTTGAATGCATTGGTGAGAATAATGCAGTCTTCATACTAAACTGTTTAATTTGGATGGTCATATGTGCGACAGATTTTGCCCTGAAGATACACTGACATCTGACAACTTAATTACTACTGTTATTTATAAAAATTAATATCATCCCTGTTTTGTTTCTCTTAGATCAAAAGATGTATTATGACAAAGTTTTTTTTAGGAATATAAGGCATATTTATAAAACTAAATAGGATTTTTGTATAATTTCAATAAGATTTTCTATTTTAACTCCTATCTCACAATGGTTTGAACAATTCTCTAATCATTTAAGATATCATTTAGCCACATAAAATTAGTCTGATATCAGTATAGAATAATCCAAGTTTCACAGAGTATACACCTGTCAGTATATTAATGTTAAGTATATAAAACTGTTAATGGTATATTATTATTGGGTATGACTACAGTTAGACAAATAAGTATTTTTGATAAAATATGAAAACCATTTTACTGTGTAGCAGCCCCATATTCTAGTTAGTCATTCTAGAGATAACCAGTCATGATTATTATTATGCTAATATCTCTGTTAGGTAAAGGTAGTCCCTGGATAAGATTCATTTCTCAGTACTTCCAACTATCTTCCATTTGTTAATGTAAATCTTCCATACAAGAAAGATATGTCTTTGAGCCTGCCATATTTCTAGATTGCATTTGTTTCCTACTGACTAAGCAATTTGGGTAGACTAATGTGCTAGAAATGAATCAGAAAGGCTCCTATTAAGTAATGAAACTCAGGAAGGCAGAGAGGGCAAGTGAGTTATTTTGTACATATAAAGTATGTGTAGTGAGTACATCCAGTACCCTTGAGTAGACATCATAATTTAACTGAAAATTCTTTATGCCACTAGAAAGTCGAGTAGGAAGGCTGAGTTTTTATATTTTTTCTTCAGTAACTGCTTTGTTATACTTCTGATGGACTTATTTTTGTCTTGCAAATTTTCATTCACATAATTTCTCTTGAAAAGCATCCTTGGAGACACTCCTATAATGTCAGCAGTTTGTTTTCTGGGTTAGAATTTCAATCACCGGAATGAATCAAAGGATAGGAAGACAAGAGTCCTTTGAGATTAGCTTACTTTCATCTTTGTGGGGAGGAAGAATCACAAAGTCATAACTCTCAGAAGAGTCTTTCATGTACTAATAGCAACCACTTATTATGGACCTGATATATGTTTAATTATGCTAGAAGCTGAGAATATAAAAACTAAATTATAGGACTGGGGAGATCAGTGGGCAGAAGTATTTGCTGCATAATCATGAGAAACTGAGTTCAAATCTTTAGCACTTGAAGAAAGATATTTTTGGCAAATTGTTCTTGGAATCCTCATACTGGTGGGAAAAGACAGATCCAAGGAGTTTGCTGGTTATCCAACCTAGCCAAAAACTGTGAACTTTAGCTTCAGTGAAAGGATAGATAGATAGATAGATAGATAGATAGATAGATAGATAGATAGATAGATAGATGATAGATAGATAGACAGACAGACAGACAGACAGACAGACAGATAGATAGATAGATAGATAGATAGATCAGAGAGCTACAGAAGATTTTGATAACCTTTTATGTCTCCAGCATGCACACACACAGGCACTTTGCAAAGCATGCAACATTACTCACAATTACTATACACATCCAAATTAAATAACTTAATAATAATTTATATGCCATGAGGGATAAATTATTTATATGAGGGAAGTATATGCAAACCACACAATCCCAGTGCTACAATAAATATTATTAACTGCATAGCGTTACTTCCTAGGATACACTGCAAAGGCACAGGAAGCATAGTGCTTTGAGAGGAATGGCAATATGACGGGAAGGTCGACTAAGAGTTTGGTGGAGTTGGAATCACAGAAGATGAGATGGCAAAGGGAAAACAGAACTTGTCTAATAACAGCAGTCATACAGATGGTCAGTGCGAGGAATCCAGATAGGAAAAGAAGCAGCAGAAATTAGCTGGGATTCAATGTGTACAGATCAATGTGGAGCAATCTACATAGACTTCTAACTGTGTACTTTGTTGTGTCTGTAACTCCTCTGTATGTTTCTTGTAAGAAACAGTTTCAAAATAACTATAAACAAATGCTACTTTATACTATTTTCATTTTTTCTAATAAGTGATGCAAACTGAAATTTGGCATAGATGTGGGGGCATTCTAACCAAATAAATTAAATAAATCAAAAATGGCATATATTTAAAGGAATTTGAGGACATTCAGTATTTATAGTGAAATGAAACTGATTCTCTCAACAGATTCCTTACATATAATTGACAACTTGAAATTAATTGTCTGCAAACTTTTCAAAGAAGGAAATTGCTGGGTAATTACTGAGGGGAATCACAGAGGCTGATAATTAACTTCAACATTGCAATCAGTTTTCAGTCAAACAGATTGTATGACTAAAAAGTTCAAAAAGGACATTAGAGTGAGTCTTTATATTCAGCAACGTACGCGGAAAAGGACTTCATTCTGATGACCGAAAGTCGCACAGTAAACAGTCTTCTTCAAGTGTGGGACTTCGAGGTGTCACAAGAAAAGAAGGGGGAAGGATTTCCAGAATAGGTAGCTAGGAAAAGCTGAACAAAGAGCAGAAATCATCCAGGACAATGACCACTTCCTGATGCTTGACAGCCCATGCTGTAAAACAGAACTACTCAAACTGCATACAGAACCAGTTAGCATTTGGTTTTAGTTTCTAAACTATCATAGCTTATGATATCAAATGATCAACAGGAAAATGGAGTGGAAACACAAAATATTAGTGGAAATTGATATGAGACAATTGAGATATTTCTTCATTTCCTCAAATATTTTTTAATTATATTTTCTTTATTCTTGAGAATTCCATACAGGTATATAATGAAATATTATCATATCCAACTCTAATATCTCCTCTTCTAACTCTCTCACTTCTCATCGAAAATGTCTTTATGACCTTTAAAAAAAGCACTATGTCTAATTACTGTCGTTTATATGTACATAGGTCAGGGGATCATCAATGAAGCATAGCAAACCTACCAGGAGCCATAACCTCAGAAAAGAATGAGTTTTTCTCCTTCAGCAGCTATCAGCTGCCAACAGTGCCTTAGAAAGCACTGGGCCTGGAGAGAAATTGTCCCATTGTACTAGACTCGACCAACTGGATCTTTTTTTTTTTTTAACATTTTTTTATTGATAAAAGAAGAATAAAGAAAAAAAAAAACAAATTTCCACCTCCTCCCAGCCTCCCCTTTCCCTCCCCCTCCTCCCACTCTTCTCCCTCTCCTCCCACTCTTCTCCCCCTCCTCCCACCCCTCTCCCCTTCCCCCCACTCCTCTCCCCCTCTCTCTCCAGTCCAAAGAGCAGTCAGGGTTCCCTGCCCTGTGGTAAGTCCTAGGTCCTCCCCCCTCCGTCCATATCTAGGAAGGTGAACATCCAGACTGGCTAGGCTCCCACCAAGCCAGCAGATTGCGTAGGATCAAAACTGCGTGCCATTGTCCTTGGCGTCTCATCAGCCCTCATTGTTCGTCATGATCAGAGAGTTCAGTTTTATCCCATGCTTTTTTTGGTAATAGTCCAGCTGGCCTTGGTGAGCTCCCAGTAGATCAGCTCCACTGTCTCAGTGGGTGGGTGCACCCCTCGTGGTCCCGACTTCTTTGCTCATGTTCTCCCTCCTTTTGCTCCTCATTGGGACCTTGGGAGCTCAGTCCAGTGCTCCAGTGTGGGTCTCTGTCTCTATCTCCATCCATCGCCAGATGAAAGTTCTAAGATGATATGCAAGATATTCGTCAGTATTGCGCTAGGATGGGGTCATTTCAGGTTCCCTATCCTCAGCTGCCCAAGGAACTAACTGGGGACCTCAGCTTGGGCACCTGGGAGCCCCTCTAGGGTCAATTCTCCTGCCCACCCTAAAGTGGGTCCCTTAACTAAGGATTGTGGTTCCGTGCTCCCCTATCCAACCTTCCTTTATCCCGATCCTCCTATTTCCCCAAGTCCCCCCTCCTTCCCTTCTACCTTTTCTCTCCCCATCTCCTCCTACCCCCTTCCCACCCCACCCCCAAGATCCCACTTTTCTCCCCGGCAATTTTGTCTACTTCCCTTATCCAAGAGGATAACGATATGTTTTTCCTTGTGTTCACATTCTTACTTAGCTTCTTTAGGTTCGCCAATTGTAGATTCTGTGACCCCTATTTATGGCTAGAAACCAATTATGAGTGAGTACATCCCATGTTCTTCTTTTTGGGTCTGGGATACCTCACTCAGGATAGTGTTTTCTATTTCCATCCATTTGCATGCAAAATTGGAGAAGTCATTGTTTTTTAGCGCAGCGTAGTACTCTAGTGTGTATATATTCCATACTTTCTTCATCCATTCTTCCATTGAAGGGCATCTAGGTTGTTTCCAGGTTCTGGCTATTACAAATAATACTGCTATGAACATAGTTGAACAAATGCTTTTGACATGTGATAGAGCATCTCTTGGGTAAATTCCCAAGAGTGGTATTGCTGGGTCCATGGGTAGGTTGATCCCGAATTTCCTGAGAAACCGAAACACTGACTTCCACAGTGGTTGCACAAGATTGCATTCCCACCAGCAATGGATGAGGGTACCCCTTCCTCCACAGCCTCTCCAGCAAAGGCTATCCTTGTTGTTTTTGACTTTAGCCATTCTGACAGGTGTAACATGATATCTCAAAGTTGTTTTGATTTGCATTTCCCTGATTGCTAAGGAAATTGAGCACGACCTTAAGTATCTTTTGGCCATTTGAAGTTCTTCTGTTGAGAATTCTCTGTTCAGTTCAGTGCCCCATTTAAAATGGGACCAACTGGATCTTATTTGGGTCTTCTGCAGTTGATCCCAGGTGTTGTGAGATGATTAGTGCAATGGCCATGTCATGTCTATAAGGCAGCATTTCACAGACCTCTCCCTCATTCTTACTCTTCCATCTTTCTGCCTCCTCCTCTGTGATATGCCCTGAGCCATGGCAGGGAGCATGGGTTTGACACAGATATACCATTTAGGGCTAAGTCTCAGTCTCTTTTTCATGGGTCTTGGTCTAATTATGCTCCTATGAATTAACTGTTGATCACTACAAAAAGCTTTTCTGCCTATGTGTGAAAGCAGCCCGGATGTGTGTGTGACAATTTGGCAATGATCCTGTAACAAATTAATGAAAGTGAGTAATATTCCAGAATCTATGACTTCATTAGCTATGTGGGAGGGGATGTTTGTTGTTTTTGTTCTTTTCTTCTCTTTTCTTTCTTTAACCAGTTTTACAGCAGCAGACATTGAATTCTGTTCTAAGAAGCAGTGCTCAAATCCAGTCAGAAAGTGCTTAGTTGGCCCAGACCAGTCACGCCACTATTGTACCAGTCAATACTTTGCCTACAAAGTCAGCATTATAAGATGCAGAGTCCAGTGCTGGAAGTCAGTTGGTGAAACATCCTGCCTTGCCCAGGACTGTGGAAGATAGTTACCAGGAAGGAGGTTTCCTATTTTGTCTGGGACTGATTTCTATATGCCCCATAGCTAAAGTGTGTTCTTTCTCCAGCAATAGGATCTTATAATGTAGGCATGATGGAGAACCAAGAGCAATGTCAATACTGTGATTTGTTTGAAAAATTCTGGGGCTTCCATTATACCAGGGAGATATCCAGTGTCTTTCAAAGCAGTTTTTATTTAGTAACCCTTGTCTTCCAGAATTCCATTATCCACCCATGTAAGTAATTACATTTAAACTCTTTTGTAATGTTAATATTTATTAGCTTACTAACTAGTGGGTTTTCTTACACTTTTGGTAATATTTATAAACATTCCTCCTCTCTCTTGCTCTCTCTCTCTCTCTCTCTCTCTCTCTCTCTCTCTCTCTCTGTGTGTGTGTGTGTGTGTGTGTGTGTGTGTGTAACATGTCAAGGTCATAACTTTACCAGTAATCCACATCACCAGGCTCAAATACTGTTGGTTTTATATTATGTCATCATGCAACAAAAATTAATGAAACAGAACCTGTGTGTAAACTGCTGAGTTTACAACAGATAGTTGATAGTTGAATTCCTTTTCTAAATAACTTGAGAAGGCCATGAGCTCTGATCATGGGAAGTTAATCTTGAGGTGGGAGAGACATGTATATAATGTCTGATTTGCCTTAAAGACTCTTACATAAGTTGTTGCCTTTTCATTACCTGAACAATTAAAAAAATCTCGGTGATAAATTACTAATGGCAGTCACAGACAAGGCAATGTTTCTATCAAAGACACTCATTATCCATGATAGTTCAAAAGGGAAATCAAAGTGAATTTTCTTGTAGAGCAATAAAGTTGGAAAAACATATTATGTCAACAAGAAGAAATGCTGTAAGTCCTGATAGTAGGATCTATAATAAATGCAAAATAAAGTACAGTGAATCCATCAGTCAGACTCTGAAGTTGGCAGTGTTTCTGGTCAATGAGAAGGGCACTAAAACAAACTGAGGAGTCTCGTATTTCTATCATAGTTGTAAATTAGACAGTGAGGCAGGGTTAGCAGGTAGCTTGAGAAGACATGATAAAGGGGCGATCATGGAAGAAGGTTAGAAGGACATATGTCAATCCCGAACAGTGAGATGTTTTCTGCTGCTGAAATGCTTACAGGGAGCTGGTAGAACTGTGGAGCTCATACACAAGAAGCTCTGAGAGATCCTTTCTGGACTCTACAAACATCACCCAGCTCAGAGATCCCGGTTCATAACCACCCTGGGACTCAAACTTAAGAACCAACTTCAAAGGTGAGAAAGAACTTTAAAATCCATCTACTCTTCTTCTTACGACGTGTCTGCTGAATCTTATACACACCTGCCACCTAGAAAGAAGAATTTGAATATATGAACTTTTTCTGCTTTTTCCATTTTGACCATTCTTAAATTTTTTGTTATTAAGAGAGATTTTTACAATTTCAAATGTTATTGAGTACTCCTAAGGGTTTTTATTAATGTGGTTTATATCTACCAGAATTTTCTATTTAGAAAATAAACTAAGAAATATTCGAGGCTATATTTTATTTATTTTAACAATGCCTTGTAGTACCAAAAGTAGCATTAAAATGTACAGTATAAAATACAGTGTGTGTATGAAGAAAGCAGCATTTTCTGAGAACTGAATTTTAAACACTGTGTAGCTTTAAATGATCACATTCATAGAAGGAAAAAATGAGTAAAATAATCTCTAAAGATATAGCTAATAAAAATCTACTGAAAAAGTGGGCATGTAGTCCTGTACTTGAAATTACAGCACTCAGGAGGTTGAGAAGGGAAGATGCTTGGGAATTGAGGACAAGTTTGGCTACATGGAAAATTCGTATTTTTCCTGTAAGTCATTGTTCCAAACATTATTCTGTGAAAAGCTGTTAGTTTAGCATGCAACTCAGTCTTATAATTCTTCCCCAAAGGTAGCACATGCCTGTATTCTGTGCTTGCGCATTTCCCCTCCAAGTGCCTATTATGCTTGTTTTCAACAACATAGCAAGGTATCATTTAAGGGTTGAGAGTTAATATGATTAATAATTGTTAGTGCTTTATAAAAATCAAGGTGGCGTCTTAAAAATTATCACATGCTTGTGGCTGTAAGAAAACAATGGCTGTTTCTATACCATGGCCCTGAGCAGTGCTTAGAGGTCATCAGGGTCCCTCTTGGTGAAACTGAAGCCAATAAAAAGATTATTGTAATAAAAAATAATCTATTACCCTTGTATTATGTCATTACTGTGGAAGTACCTCTGAAATGAGTGATCTCTGGAAGGGGTCTTCAGACACAGTGGTTCATAGATCATATTTAAGAAATATTGGTTTATTTGTCTAACTACTCTTTAAAATATTGACAGGACTGTACAACGCTGTCATCACTTAATCATGCTTGTGTTATTAAATGTGGGGGTTACAGTTAATATTTTGATAACTTGTGATGACCTCTTTTTCCATAAACCTTCATCTTCCCCTCTGTCATCTAAATATTTTCCTCTAGTCATTTTACCAGGTTAGGAATTGCTTTTACGGTATGCTTTCAAATTCACCTCCACAGGAAGTCTCCTGCCCTGCATCTGGTTTAAGTTAGATGCCTGTGAATTTGCTAGCGCTGCACTTGAGAAGTAGAGTGATGCCCGAGCTCTCCTGGCAGATCCCCTTTACTCCAGGTTGGGTTACAGGAACTCGGGTTAGCTGTATACCTATAATTGCATCCATATTCCTGGGCATGCTCCATCGTGGCTAGCTTGTTTTTAAACAGTCACAGGCTTTGTGGTCAACATAATTTTTTTCCTGCATGAAAATACGAGAGAGAAATATGGCAGCTGCTATCTCATTTGAGTGAGTTCAGCAAAATTTGGTGTCCCAGTGTTCTTTGGTTCCATGACCCTAGATGACAAATCTTTTCCTCTCCATTTTATGGCATTTCTAGTAGTGCTTGCAAATCTAGTTCACTCTGAACTGTTTCTACCAAATACTTTGTCCTAAAGAACTTGGAAATGAAAACTTGTAGCTCATCTATATTACTCCCCATTTATCTCTGTTTTCACATTGGTCCTCTTCCTTTCCTTTTGCTCTAAGGAATTTGACTTTACTATCCCCTTTTTCATCTTTCCTCTTCCCTTTCTCCCCCCTTCTCATTTTACTTTTTTCTTTCTCTCACACAGATTATTTCATTTAAAAAATAAAACCGTTATATTTCCAAACAATTGATATTGGGTTATTTCATTTCTAACTTTTACTCATTTCCTTTATCCAATCTCAGATTACTTCATCTTTTATAGATCAGTGGGAAAGGGTATCTTTCCTGGATTCTATTCCTCCCTTTAATATCTTAGGGCATCAGGCAATTTTATTCTATCATTAGATTCTCATAAAAGATTTAGTATTACATTTTCATGCTGACTTTGTTTTGTATTTGAGTGTGACTGTGTTTGTATGTGTGTGTGTGTGTAACAGTACACATATGCCATGGCCTGCATGTATATGTCAGAGGACAGCCTTGCACAAGGTTTCACTTTCTGACATATTTGAGACAGGGTCTCTTGTTGGCCACTGCTTATACCAGTCTTCTGGTATCCTGTCTCTGCCTCACTTCTCACAGGAAGAGTACCACGATTACAGTGAAGCACCACATCCAGCTTTACATGCATTCTGAGGATTTGAACTCAGGTCTTCATACTTTGTAGAAAGCACAAGCACGGAGACATTGCCCCAGCTCTTAAAGTTTACTTATAAAAGAACTGTAAATGTGAACAGATGAAAACATCTCCTGAATAAACTTTTCTCTCTGCCTACCAAGTTTCCAGACCCTAAAGAACCTCTGCTCATCCTCTGTCAGCTGCTTTCTCTGCATAGCTTTTTACTAAAATATATCTTGGCATAGCCTCAGCATTGTTTTATGAAAGATGTTAAAGCACTGTGCAGACCTCCTGCTACCTTCTTAAAATAATGTTCTGAACTTGTTACTTGTTCATGCTAGATGACAGTAGCAAACTTCACATAATAAATGTCACTTGCACTTCTGAGTACCTGGTTTGTTTCCCTTTGGAAATGTGACTGTGGAATTGACTTTCCTGTGTACATTTGACTTCTAGCATCTCCATGTCATGCTTGTATAACACGCTGAATAAATATATGATATCATTTCCATGTGCTATTGTTGTAAGGAGCCCGCTAGTTAGTACCCAGCTGCTCAAACCTGAAATAATCACACAGAAACCATATTATTTAAATCACTGCTTGGCTCATTAACTCTAGCTAGCTCTTTTTTTTTTATTGAAAAAAATTTCCGCCTCCTCCCAGCCTCCCATTTCCCTCCCCCTTCCCCCACTCCTCTCCCTCTCCCCCCATTCCTCTCCCCCTCCCTCTCCAGTCTGAAGAGCAGTCAGGGTTCCCTGCCCTGTGAAAAGTCCAAAGTCCTCCCCCCTCCATCCTGGTCTAGGAAGGTGAACATCCAAACTGGCTAGGCTCCCACAAACCCAGAACATGAAGTAGGATCAAAACCCAGTGCCATTGTCCTTGGCTTCTCAGCAGCCCTCATTGTCCGCCATATTCAGAGAGTCCGGTTTTATCCCATGCTTTTTCAGTCACAGTCCAGCTGGCCTTGGTGAACTCCCAATAGATCAGCCCCACTCTCTGTGGGTGGGTGCACACCTTGTGGTCCTGACTTCTTTGCTCATGTTCTCCCTCCTTCTGCTCCTCATTGGGACATTAGGAGCTCAGTCCGGTGCTCCAGTGTGGGTCTCTGTCTCTATCTCCATCCATCGCCAGATGAAGGTTCTATGGTGATATGCAAGATATTTGTCAGTATGGCTATAGGATAGGGTCATTTCAGGTTCCCTATCCTCAGCTGCCCCAGGAACTAACTGGGGACATCGCCCTGGGCACCTGGGAGCCCCCCTAGGTCCAAGTCTCTTGCCAACCCTAAGATGGCTCCCTTAATTAAGAGATGTGCTTCCCTGCTCCCCTATCCAACCTTCCTTTATCCCAATCATCCCGTTTCCCCAAGTTCCCCCCATCCTCCCCTTCTCACTTTTATCTAGCTAGCTCTTACATCTAGAATTAACCCATCTCCATTATCTCATAATTTACCACAAGGCTCATGATTTACCAGCAAGGTTTCAGCTTATCTTTCCCTAGAGGTGGCCCCATGGCTTCTCCCTGACTCTGCCTTCCTTCTCTCAGCATTCAGTTAAGTTTTCCCCACCTACCTCTATTCCCTGAGCAGGCTCAAGACAGTTCCTCCGTTAACCAGTGGTATTCACAGCATACAGAAGAGAATCCCACATCACGCTATTTCATTTCCTGCAGTTCTCTTCACTTTCTCCCACTCTCTACAAGTTTATGCTTTGCTCCTTCACTGTGCATTTTTTGCATGCCTTAACTATGCCTTCCAAAATGACAATAAATTATTTAAAATTTTAAATGTGTCATAAGTATCATTAAGATCAGTCTATTCAGACAAGGTAAAATTTGGTCTGCAAAACAAGAGGTCAGTGGGCCAAGTGCTTGCTGTGCAAACATGAGGACATGTGTTCAGATCCCCAGAACCCATGTTAAAGCCAAGGCCTTGTGCTCACTAGGAAAACACTCTGCCACTGAACTGCATCCCCAGCTCTTGGTGAAGTGTTGTTGAGCATAGGAAAGAAGAGACAATAGAGGCAGTGAATGGACCTGGTTCCATCATTATTCTTCAGAAAACAATATAAAGTTACTGTTTCCTTAAAAGTTTGCTTTATCTGTGCTGTATTATCAGAAGTGTACTAGGTACTGGAAGATGTAAGAAAAATAGATGTGATCTTTAACCATCAAGGAGCGAAAAAAAAAAAAGGAACAGTTTCACTGTCAATTGTTCTGTCTTTACAAAGGGAGAGAAAAGTGGAAACTACACAGAGAGAGAGAGAGAGAGAGAGAAAGAGAGAGAGAGAGAGAGAGAGAGAGAGAGAGAGAGAGAGAGAGAGAGAGAGAGAGAGAGAGAGAGAGAGAGAGAGAGAGAAAGAGAGAGAGAGAGAGAGAGAGAGAGAGAGAGAGAGCTGAAACAGAATGATTTAAAAGATTCTTGATAGTATTAAACAGTTTTTTTTAAAAAAAACAATATTGTTTTAAAACAATCTTCTTTTACTTTACATACCAGTCCCCTCTCCTTCCCCTCCTCCACTCCCCCACCTTCCCTGTACCCCAGTCCCTATCCTTTCCTCAGAAAAAGTGAGACCTCCCATTGGAAATCAGCAGTCTATCACATCCCTTGAGGCAGGACCAAGGCCCTCCCCTGTATCTAGTCTGAGCAAAGCAGTTTGTGGGGCCACTGACAGTAAGCAATGTTTTAAATGACAGCAGTGGAGTTGTGGAGATGGCTCAGCAATTGAGTGTTTACTGCTCTTTCGGAATATCAGGCTTTGGTGGCTGGAGAGATGCCTGCTCTTCCAAATGTTCTTTGTTCAACTCCCAGCACCCACATGGTGGCTCACAACCATCTGTAAGGAGGTCTGGTGCCCTTGTATACATAATGATAAATAATAATAATAATGAAAATCAGGCTTTGGTTACTATCACTTGTGTAAGGCAGCTCATAATTGACTATCACTCCAACTCCGTGAAATACAACACACTCTTTTGGCCCCATATTCACCTTAAGAAACAAGCACATATCTACACAGATCTTCCCAAGCACGTGTGCGCGCACGTGCGCGCGCACACACAGAGAGAGAGAGAGAGGGGGGGGGAATAATTTTCTAAATAACAATAATAGTTACCACTACTGCAAAGATTTATATTTCCATTGAGTACAAGCCCTGGATGTAGAGAAAAGGTAATTTATAAGAAACTATATGTGTCAAAAGAAGAAACAAATAAAGAGTAGTATTAAATCACTGTCAAGTATCAGCATGTAGTAGACACTGTAACAACTGCATCTAAGAGAGTTTAGCATCTCTACAGATCTCTACATAGAAATCCTAGAGGAATGAACCATGCACTCATAAACACTGTAAGAGAATTTACCTTTTTAGAGAAGTTAACATACGCTGTTTGGTTTATAAGCACTGGATGCATTTCCTTGAATGAAAAGCAATAGCAAATGAAATGAAAACACCGGAGTCAGCACCATCATCACACATCTTAAAGGGCGTGTGACTGTAGTGCAGTCTATTCCACCTGGGAACCTCCAGCATTCATGTCTGGGAACTTGAAATATTGCCTGGATTCTTAGAAACAATATACAGAAGTTAGCTTATTAGTGGAAGTCAGTTCTACCACACAATGTACACAGGCAATATCTTTTAATAGAAAAATCTATTACAATTCTATGCTATTTGCTCCAAGTTATTTTCATGTCTGCATTGTAAGTGCATCAGTTTCTGAAAGCACGCTTATTCTTATTCACTGCAGGTAAAAATATAAGCTTGTGCAGTCACTATGCAAATCAACATGGAAATTCTCCAGAAAACTAACAAAGAGCCATCATACGACACAACTACATAAGTCTTGGTTATGTTTCAAATGCCTATAATCCCCATCTGTGTTTTGAGCTGTACTAGTCACTATATCCAGGAACTAGACCCAGCCTAATGCCCATCTGTAGATGAATGGATAAAGAAAATGTGGTTAACATGTACAACAGAATCTTATTCATCCATAAAAGATGAAACCATAAGGTTTGCAGGAAATAAAACCAAAAATCATTTTGTCAAATGAAAGAATCCAGAGTAATGTTTTCTATTATATGAAGAGCCAAGTGTGTGTATGTGTGTGTTTGTCTGTCTGTCTATCTGTCTGTCTGTCTGGTGTTTATATATGTGTTTGTTTGTAGATCACAAAATGAAACAGGGAATCTTAAGATAGGGGAGGGGTGAATGAAAATGGGACAAAGAGGGCAATGGAATGTATGTAATAGGAAATGAGGGGAGGTGACCAAGTAGATGGGGAAAGACTTAACGAGGGAGTGCTGTGGAAACCCTACAGCCAGTAGCCTTTCAGTTACTGTCCACTTGGGCGTGACCTCTTATACTATTTATGCCACTCTCTCTTTTCTGGTTGTGGGGTTTGGTTGCTGTTTTCCATTCCAGCAGAGGATTCTGATTTGTGAGTCTACCCCTAAATAAATAATCATCTATTATTCTCAATTCTGAGCTAGTGTGAGATTTCTTTTAAGCATCCTTCTTCAGGGGCGGCAGTGAAAAGGGCGAGATGAGATCAAAGTATAATAACATGTTTGCCAGGATACCTGGATGGAACTCATCTCTTTATATGGTAATCTGAAAATAAATTAAAAATTGAAATGAATAAAAAGTAAGTATGGTTCTGTATGCTTTGAGGAGGACAGGGAAGTCTGATAATATGATCTACTTGGAGATGAACAGGAGAGACCATCTGAAATGCTGTTGCATTGTGTTTTATTGAGCTAGGTTCTCCCTAATCACTTTCTAAGCTTGATTTCAGAAGACACACTCTTAATTCTGTATGGGTGCATATGTGTATTGTGTGTACATATGTCTTTGTGTGCATGTCAGTGCCAAAGAAGAACCATCCACTTTTTTCTTTCCTTTGGAGCCAGGTTCTCTCACTGCACGGAACTTACCAAGTTGCCTAGGATGGCTGTTCTGTTTGCTCAAACATCCATGTGTCTCTTCCTCTCCTACTTGGGGTTATAAGCATCTACCATAAAACCTTATCATATGCATTGTAGGAACTGAACTCAGATCCTCATACTTATGCGACAAGATGTTTTCCAACTAAGCTGTTTTCCTAGCCCCTAAGGGGCTATATATATATATACACACAATGACATCTTTGCTTAAAGGTAATAGTAGTAGGGTTAGGTGCTTTATGGGCTTGACTTAAAAGCCAGTCCATCTCACTAGAATGCAAAATGACAGGCAAATGAAATGAAAAAAACCAAGGCTAACAAAGATATTAAACCATGTCTGATAAAAATGGCAATTATGTAAATAAATTTTATAAGTGATACTCTTGCTAATCATAAAAGTAACTAAACAAATTATATGAAAGTTTAACAGTGTATAAAATATTAATCGATAAACTTATAGTGCATGAAGGGATTTAAATTGGCCTTTTCCTGTCAATCCTGCCCAGTCTCCTGCCAAGATACAGTCTTCAATATTTAGAGTGACAGAGTGTCACTGTCTCCTTTCTGTTCCTTTCAGCCTGGTGAAAGATTTATTTACCTGGTACTCTAATGTTTTATAATAGCAAGATAATTTCCCCAACACCCTAATAATTAGTTGTGCATTACAGCTTAATGATTATAGAGTTTCAATTGGAAGTGATGAACACATTTTGGAGATAGATAATATTGACAGTTGCATAACATTAGGATAAGAGTGATTTGTATAATTCATATTGGTTACATTGGCAAATTTGTGTTATGTATATTTACAATAATATTAGTAACTAAAATTTAATAAAATTAATATTATCATAAAACATTGGTATGTGTGTGTGTGTGTGTGTGTGTGTGTGTGTGTGTGTGTGTGTGAATTGTGGACTAGGAAAATGGCTTAGTGGGTAAATCCTTACCTCTCAAGTGAAAGATTTATGTTCAGATCCCAGAACCCATGTAAAGCCAGGCCTATATAGTACTCCATGTCTGTTATCCCAGTACTCATAAGATAAAACTGGAAGTGGAAACAGGAAAATCAGTAAAACTGTGTGCCACCTAGCCCAGTGCACACAACAGTGAATAACAGTCACTCTCTTAGACATACATGTTCACATACACTTACACAAATGAACAGGTACACGCTTAACGTGTCATACACAGACACAAATGTATGAATTACATGGCATATAAAGTATATCCTAATAAAGCTGTTAAAAACAATACACATACACACATTCATCACAAAGTCATGTTTATTGCCATAACATAGATTTTGATTTTATTCTTTTTCATTTGGTTATTTGCCCCTTTATAATATTTGTAGATTAGGAAGTATGTAACTCAGTGTTTAAATTACTGTTGGGGCTAGGAATATTAAAGAGTTTAATGCAGTGTGTGTAATAACAAATTAACTTGATGGGGTTATCTATAGGGCATGTGTGATATTTAATATATAGATATTCCTCTAATATTAGAAATGTAATTAAGACTGAATTGCACAATTACATATGTCTGCCATAATATTATATTAGTAAAGATATCAATATTTAACCAAAGAACCAAGCATTGCCAATAAGAGCCATATTTTTGGTTGGAATACAGATAGCTTGAAGCTGCTAGAAGCAGAGTTTGAAGCATGAGAATTTCTACATACTCTCCTTCCACCAGCACACACTGGCCCCCTTTATTACAACTCCATACCCTCATTACACATATTCTCATCTTTCTAGGTAGTCATCAAACCCCTGAATTCCAGACCCCATATATTTCACTTTAGCAGGAAAAATAAATGTTTAAATATTTAAGACTGAAGAATCTTTTCAGAAGAAGAATTGCTTCCTTACACATATTTAGATGACTGAGAATTTTATCAGCTTCCCTGACTTCTGCTTCTCAGTCTTTGAATTGCCTGGGGTTCCATCAGACCAAACCCGAAAGCAATTGCCTTATATCAATATCATTTGTGTCATTCTGTCTGCTTCATCAATTTCTAGTCACCTGCCCATCATTTCTGGACTCTCTGTCCTCCCTAGCACTAGAGTTAAGCTTCTTCCTATTCCCTGGTTTCATTCCCAATTTGAACTTAGACTGGAGTTTTGTTTTCAGTGTTTGTGTCTCTGGCTGCCTCATATTTCCTTGTTCCCAGCTTCTCTCTGTTTTGGTACTTGTTAAGTCATGTTCAATCTGTCCTAGACCAGCTCTGCTTTGCCGTTTTGACACATTTCAGAAACCACCTTTATGCTCTTGCCAGTCACCAGTTAGAGACTGCTCCTGTCCAGGTGCATGCCCTGAATTTACTGCTCTGACTATGTAACATGAACCACTTTGGGAAGAAACAAGCACAAAGATTCCAAATGAATTTATCCAGGTCAAATAGTGAAATTCCTATGCATTCCATAAGTTGGTTAGACAGATAAATTGTTGAAATATTTAAGGTTAGATATGTAACTGTTTTTCAAATTATGACTTAAAAAAGCTATACTAGGTATATGTGTCATTTACCAAAATGTATCCTTAATGACAGTAAACTGTTTCATCTGTGGCATATTTAATCTAAAGGTTTACAAAGCAGAAATGGTAGTGTGCTTAGATGATATTGACAGTCTGGGAAGATGTGTTTCTACCCAAACATTATCACCCAGGTTAGGGTCTGCAATGCTGCTGCTGCTTAGAAAAATCCTGTGTGATTTGGGTAGATAGCAATAGGAGGACTAGCCTCTGGAAATTTTAAACAGACTATAGTTAAGAGGTTCCTATTCTCCTTTATACTGATGACCTTCTTAATTGATATTGTACCCCAATTAAACAAAAAATATAGCATTTATAGTTTTCCTCTTGGTTGCTGTTAAAACTATGGTAATCATCCCAGAAATGTCCCCTTCTCTCTCTCTCTCTCTCTCTCTCTCTCTCTCTCTCTCTCTCTCTCTCTCTCTCTCTCTCTGTACATGTATTTGGAATTTCCCTCTATTTGTAACTGAGTAGTTGTTGGTTGTATTGTTTTTGTTTCTTAGTGAGTGTCACTTTTTATCAGTTCTTCCAGAGTTGCTTGTCTTCCAACAAGAAGAGAAAGTCTAAAAAGAAAGCAATCATTTAGGAGTTCAATTGTGCTGTATTGTACAGATCTAGTCTATGCCTTGAGAAGAAATACTCACATGAAAAACTCTTCAAGAGGCTGAACAGACGACTCTGTGGGAAAATAGAGAACTAGAGTTCAGATCCCCCGATTCAATGTAAACACTGGTTGAGCATGACAGCCTTCTTGGAATTTCAGCCTTGATGGTGGGGAGACAGGGAGTCACAGGAACAAGCTACTTAACTCAACTAGGTAAGATCGTGAGCTCAAGGTCCAATAGACAGGCCCTGCTTTGGTGAAGAAAGTGAGACTCATCAAAAGTGTCATCCTATGTCAATTTTAGGCTTCCATACAATGTTCAGACAAGTGTATGGGCACCACACCACACATGTGTGCTCACACACAAGTGAATACATACACACATACATGCAAAACTAAATTAATAAAAATAAAGCGAAACTCCCAAACACTCCAGTGTAAGATTGTTGATTAAACTACTCGATATTTTGACTCATGGACTTCAGATTTCTAGAGACTGTCATGAGGCATGATCTCAGGATGTGGTTTGGCACGTCTAGTGTAAGGGAGTCCAAGACAGGCTTTCCATATTACAGTGTTATATTCCATTGCTCTTTCTGATGCTGCATTGTTAGAATGACTTGAGGAATATTTAAGAAATCAGCATTGAAACCAACTGATGATCCTTTTATTTGCCAGAGTCTATTTAGATCTAGGTACTCCAGAGTTCAAATTATATTTGTTTTCATGATTGTGGTTGCCTTGGTGTCCTTCAGAGAAAAAAATACAACTTATGTTAATGTATTGATGAAAAAAAGAGTGTGCTGGTGAGACAGTGTGTCCCTCAAAAATTTCTAACAATGACCTGAACATGAACCAAGAGCACTTAATACTTATTTATTGCCAAGTAAGGTGATCCATGCCTATATTTCACTCACCTAAAGATTAAGGCAGATGGAAGAAGAGTTTGAACCTGACCTGGGCAACACAGCAAGACTGCCAAAAAAAAAAAAAATAAGGAAATAAATTAATCAGTACTCTTTCACTAATATTTGGGTTTTTGTGACCCTGATTTGTTGTTGTTTTGTTTTGTTTTAAGGAAATCTGAGGGGGGTGGCAACTGTGCCTTTGTCAATCCAGTTTATGGGAATTGCATGAACCCAGAGAAAACAGAGGTAAGTGGCAAGGTAAATCACATTGATTCAGAAGCAAATACACACACACACACACACACACACACACACACACACACACACACACACCCTACCCATCACTAATTAGTTGTGTTTGGAACCATTTCTACATCATGGCTAAGAGAAACAGTCTGGTGAACTATTTCAATTAGGGGCAAAAAAGACATTTAAGGCTGTAGAAGTGAGTGATATTTTCCATTTAGGACAGTTTAATTCTGCTTGTAAAATCAGTTCCCTATTAAATGGCTTTGTGGTCACTGTACCGCCTCCAAGAGAACTGGTAAATCTGAAAAATATCTGTTTAACCCATAGAGGAGCATTACTCAGCTATTCCCGGCAGCTACACACTGGGTGTTTTATTGGCTTATGTGTAGCCTCACTAATAAGTAGATAGAAGAAAACTTGGATATTTTTCCTTAGTACATTTTTAAAGATTTATTTTTATATGTGTTTTATGTCTACATGTTGGTGTGCGGAATACATACACCTCGGTGCAGGTGTAAGCAGGAGGAAGTACACCCAGAGAAGGGCTACAGCTTGTTTGGAGGGTCAGATGTGATGCAGCAACATGGGCTGATTCTAGGAGCAGTATATGCTCTGAAGACCTCAGCCATCTCCTCAGTTCTCCTGCTTAATTTTTATAAAATAATCTCTCAGCAGTTTCTAATTTTTGTTATTGACAACAAAAACGAACACCTTAGAGTCAAGTCAGATGATGTCTAACATTTCAGGACCTTGAATGATGTTATTGAATATTTGTTGACTTTTTACATTTTCATGTTTTCTTCAATAAATATGTCATGTACACTTATAGGTTTTGTTTAGGTGGAAATAAAAAAAAGCAACAGGAAGAAATTACACTGACCATGCAGGGATTTATATGTGGATAACTCAGTGAGAAAATTAAACATATTTCTACTCAATAAATAAATAAATAAATACTCAATAAATACTTATAGACATGCAATATTTAATCAATTGAATAAGAAAGATATTCAAATGCATGTATATTTTTGCTGAAGATAAGAAGATTTGATCTTTTTTATCTTCAACTTAGATAAGTTTTTTGGTGTCTGATAAATGCTAATTCTAAGAGAAATTAAAATGAAATTTTTAGATGTGAGAATTTGTATGTTAGTATCTCAACAAATCGGCAGTCAGTAAATAGTGGCTACGAAGGTGCCCTACTTTCCTCGCTTTCCTGAAAAGACAGTGTTTATAGTGTATGGGTGCATGCTTCCCAGAACGCACAGCGAGAGGTCTAGCTCCGAGGCCCACTTTTCAGCATGCTTTCAAGCAGGTTTGACATCAATCATGCAAAGCAAGACTTCAGAATTTCATTTTATTTCCTCTCCACATTTCCACATTCTTTTTAAAATTTAATTTTCAGTTCGTTGTGTAGGACTAAAGAAGAAACCCTACCACACCTCTTTCTATTGTTTTAGAGAAATGAATTAAGTCTATTCCAAGCTCTTTGACATAAAAGAAAAATATATTTATTTAAAATATTACTGTAAAACTCATACAGAAATGTCATATGGTGCTATTGATTTGGGGGATATAGTAAAAGAAACAAAACCCTCTCGATCACCCATCGGTCCCCGTCAGATAGGCTCAGCCGTTGGCCACCTCTGTTGCATTTCTGTTCCTCAACCCATGCCTCCCTCTCTAAGCTAGTCACAGCTATTACTTGATTTAACTGTGAAACTTCACTTGTATCTTTGAGGGGGTAAGAATATATTTAAAATATACCCATGGTATCATGTCTACAGATGTAGCAGTATTTTCTTGATACTATCTAAATGTATTATTCAGTGTTCAACCTACTCCAATTGTCTTACATGTAATAAGGCTTTTATAGCTAGGTAAAGATTTTGTTGGTGCTGTATTTTTAAATCAGAATCTCTATAAAGAACATGAATACAAATTGATAGCTATGTCTTTTAAGGCTGTTTTAATCTTTATGTTCTATATTCTCCTAATTTTCTTCTTGCAAAATATTTTTGGAGGAAACAAGCTTTTCCCAGATAACTTCTCATATTTTAGACTTTCTAATATATTCAACAATTTTAATTCTAACTCAAAGCTCTTGTGATTTTATTTTATTTATCCTAACTACAGTCAATATATCAAGCTTAGTGAAATAGTACAAGAGAAAGTGCCAAAATACTGCCTTCTGAATTTCTCTATGCTTCCATAGGTGAGGGGAGGCAGCGAGACCCATGTCCACAGGGCCTGCAAATATACCTAGTGTGATCCCATGTCAGAGATCTGGTAGTGTGATCTGAATCAAGGCTCAGGGTACTCTGGTTATCATTAGAAATATCCTTTGTTCCTCATGATTCTTTCAGAAGTTTCCTTACTCTGGAAAATACTAACCTCCTAAATATATGTTTCCTCCTAGAGTTCCATCTATTCTTTCTCAAATCCATTTTATGGTGCAAAATCAGAAAGCCTGGAAACAATATCTCATCATCTCAAATCATAACATCAAAACTGTTTCATCCAATATATGTGTATAGAACATTTCATTCACTAAACTGATCTTATAGGAAATAAAAAAGAAAATATTCAAATGTTAGTGTGATTGCAACATACTGAAGCAGAGTTCCTTGTAGATTATTTAAATGTTTCTATGGAATCACAGACAATTCCTTATCTTCACTGCATATCTGACGACTTCAATAAAGCATTCTGCCTAATTGACTTTTGTTCTTTATTTTATATTATTTATTTTAAGAAACTAAAATATAGTTCATTCTAGAGCAAAATTTGAGTGGCCATGGCCTAGGAACATAGATTTAGGCTACCCTATATTCTGTGTTATTGGAAGCAGTTTCATGGTTTTTCAAAACAAAGAGTGATAAATCGAGGTAAGTTTAAAATACATTTGTGAGTTTATCAGGGAGGTGGTTATAATAAGATAGGGCAAGCTCTTCTATAGGGCACAGAGGTTAGCTCTAAAACTCAAGATCAGATTGCTTCACATTGGGAATATAAAGAAGTATGAAGTGTTATTTCTTTTCACTAATGCTTAGAAATAAAGCTCAACCCCTTTGCAATCTTATGAGAATGAGCAAATGATGATAAATCTAATTAATAATTACTTTTGCATTTTAAAAAGCATAAGATAATTAATCGCAAACCCATGTTTATTAGATAATCATGACATATCTACATAGAGATGAAATGCCACATATAAATTAAGAGATGTTGGATTGTATAAATATAATGTCTTTACTTTGATAGTTTCAATAATATATGTATATCAGAAAATCAGATGTGCACAATGAGTTTGGTTGCTCATTGTTTAGCTATCTCAGCAAAAAACCCAAGTTGTTTGCAACTTTAATTGCTCTCTTCTAAGGTTAGTTCTACTACAGATGAGATGGTGGCTTCATTGTGTGTATAGAATAAAGTTCAAGAGAGGAAAGGATAATTTTATCCTGTGTGTCACGTTTTAACATCTTGGAAAACCTTCCCAGTTTGCGCTTCTAGATCTAATTTCTAGAATGCATGTCCTGCAAACATCCAGCAAACATTTTCCATCAATGACTTCTTATTTGTCAGAATAGACATGGTGTCCCTGCTGAACATATCACCCTAAAAGGATGGAAGCTAGCAAGGCTTACTGAAGTCCTTTAC
The DNA here is from genome assembly GCF_037038515.1 of Microtus pennsylvanicus. Taxonomy (NCBI): domain Eukaryota; kingdom Metazoa; phylum Chordata; class Mammalia; order Rodentia; family Cricetidae; genus Microtus; species Microtus pennsylvanicus. The sequence goes on from NC_134582.1 coordinate 133,895,014, forward strand.
CATGCAATATCAGGCTAAAAATAGATCTGTGTAGCACATCTACAAATTCAAACGGAACTATCTGAATGAAGCTGAATTTAGAAAACTGCCAACTTAACAGAGTCTAGACTCACCTGGGAGATGGGTCTCTAGGCATGGCTTTAGAAAGTATATCAACTGCATTTACTTAAAGGGTAAACCCTACTCACTGTGGGTTGTGTCATTCCCTAGCAAGGATGCTAGAGTGTATACAGTGAAAAAGGAACTGAGTATGCATTCACTTCCATCTCCTGATTGTGACTGTGATATGACCAATAGCTTCAAACTGCTGCTACCTTAGCTTCTCTGCCAAGATGACTGTACTCTTGAATTATATATTTCAATAAGCTCTTTATCCTTTGATAATTTTGTCATCTCAGAAAAGTAACTGAGACCCGAAGGATGATTTTGTACATTAATTTTATTAACATTTTGTGTGATTACAACCTGGACAAAAATTATGTGTTTTGTTCATTAACTTTTCAATAACTTAATCTCACATTTTATTTTACTCAACTTTTAAAGGTTCATTTTCTATTTATGTGCATGTGTGTGGGTACATATATGTAATATTGTGTGCATGTACAATGCCCGAAGAGGACACTGGATCCTTTGCAACTGAGTTACAGCGAGTTGTAAGTTGACCTTGGGGTCTCAGAGAGACGCAGGACTCTCAACTGTGGAGTCACCTCCCAATCCCCTGTGTCACCTTTGAGTATTCCCTTGCATAGTGTATCTCTCTAGTAATTATTTTTCAGAATTTTTCTTTTGTTTCAACCATAAAATTATTGACTCCATAAAAATTAGTAGAGAGGACAAAAGGAGTTGTTATTAGTTAAGTGTGGCCCCATTACTGTGGGGCATATGTACACATTAAAAGTTGTGTTCATGGATTCAGCGAAGAAGAAGGCTGCTACATAAAAAATGTATCAAACATGCAGTTATTTTTAAAATAAAATTATTATCTGACCTAATTTTGTATAAAAACTAAGAGAATTCATGACACAAAGAGTATCGATAACAGAAAATCTACACAAATAAAATGAGACTACAGCTAAAAACATTAATCTGTTCATGCAGGGATGTGTTGCATACACCCTAAAATATTTTAACTTTTTATATGATATTCTAAACACACATGAAAATTCTATGAAGCTAAAAGAATGGCATTTTTCTGAATTTAATGTGAGATTGAGATAATTCACTTTTCTGTGCAGGCTTCTTCTGAAAACTTTCTTGTAGAAGACAATGCTTTCACCACTGTGATTGCAAAACTGGGTAAAGGTAGCCGGGCGGTGGTGGCGCACGCCTTTAATCCCAGCACTCGGGAGGCAGAGGCAGGCGGATCTCTGTGAGTTCGAGACCAGCCTGGTCTACAAGAGCTAGTTCCAGGACGGGCTCCAAAACCACAGAGAAACCCTGTCTCGAAAAAACAAAAACAACAACAAAAAAAAAAACTGGGTAAAGGAAAAAGAGCTGACAAGCAAGTCAGAGAATGTGCAATCTGTCTAACTCACACTAAGGGCAGGGAAGCATCTGAACCTCTCTACTAGCTTGGACCGGGTTACATTTTTTCTAATCTAGGACATATCAGGACAAAGGATCACAATGATTAATGCTAATTGATTCTTTGGGTACTTAAGATATCTCTTTATTAATCTGTTTTATAATTAACATATTAATCAAATCCATTTTAGGCAAACAATAATAGCAGTAGCAAACACTAAACATAGTGAAAATATGGACAACATAGCGCTGTATGTAGTTTACATATTTTAGTTGATAAGTATAATATGCTGTATAGTATTTTTAGTGTAACTATATACATGTAGCTATTTAATATGAAGGTTGACTTAGTTTAAACTGAATAAAAAATTAAAATTCAGTGCCTCATTTGAACAGTACTGCAAGAGCTCGGTAGTCACATATGCTAGAGATGTCTAAACTGGACAATGGGAAAAACATTTCTATCATTCCAGTGGCTTTTCTTGAATGACATTGGCTTAGGTCAATGTTGAAATAGTTTTTCAAATATAAAAAATTTTGTTATAACTGTGAGTCTAAAAAGTACTAAAGGGTTTTATCATGTGTGTATGTTGACTAGAGACAGCCAATTTTCACAGAATAACGATGGATTCTAAAGAAGACAAAGTACGTCTATCTGGAAGAAAACTATAAGGTATCTATAATGAGGTGCCACTTGATAACATTTTCCTGCTATATAAATATTATATAGAATTCAAACAGAGCTACATCATCTTTGCCTGTTTCATTCTTTTGTGTTTAGATAGAACCTTGAAAACACTACAATTATTTGTTTTCTCTTTTCATCTTCTTGAACTTCAATCATTCCTTAATGTTTATCACACCATAAAGCAGAGTCAAGTTTGCCTCTAAATAACAACCACTTTGTGCTTCCCACCTAAGAGCCTTCTGCAGTTAGGGAAGAAAAACAAAATATACCAAAACTACTTATTCAGAATGATGTCTCTTACAGTTCACAGTATCAAAATTCATTCTTATAAATAAAATTCAGAAGAAATTTACATAGAAATATAAAAGAACCAAGGGATTTTTCCTTGTCAAAAGTCTTCTTAAGCAGAAAAGAGAGAAAAAAATGAAAGAAAAACAAGAAAAACTTCAGCTATGCACTTCCCTGACAAATCAACACCAGGCTTGTGATTCTTAACATGATTTTGGTTTTCACTGTGTCAGTTTCACAGTGTTTTGAATCCCATTCCTAATGTATCTAGGGGACCACTGTTGGGGGCTAGCATGTAAGACAAAGAAAATGAGGGCAGATGCTCTTCAACACCAGTGGAAAGACAGACATCACTCCTTCCAGTCACATTCTGAAGTCTCAGCGAAATGAACTTCCTGACCCATCTTGAATTAGAGAACTATATAACCATGGACCACTTAGAGTATGTCTAAAACAAATAACACTAATCCCAAAGTAGCATTCACACTGACACATGCCGGAAAACACCCTGGCTCAGGTAAGTGCTCTAAAAACATTTTTCCCCTTGAATATGGAAACAATAGAAACAAACTTTCTAAATTTTTGATGTTTAAAAATATTTTGTTACTTAAATATGCTTCCAGAAATTTTATAAATAACTTTCTAACCTGTTCAAAATATTTGTAGAAAGATTTGTTTCTAAGAAATCATCACAGGAAGTGGGAGTAATTATTTCATATCAATATTTTAAAACTTTGAGTCAATAAAAGAAATGCCAGTCTATAAATAGCAGATCCATTTTTCCTTTCCAGTTCCCTCTCCTTTTGGTTCTTAATTTTTTATTTTACATGACAGTAGATAATCAAAGGGAAAGCATGTCCAATTAGTCAACGACAGAAGTTGCTATGGTATAATACCTCAGAGCAACAAATAAAGGAAGAATAGAGGACCAAGATAGTCTTGTAACAACATAGTGGTATTTATGAATAATTGTAAACATTGAACTAAGGGTTCAAAAGTGAATTCTGTGATACGTGTAATATATTGTCAAAATCATATTCTATTTTCAGAAGATAGAAAATAAAATCATTCTTTCTAACATATTTCATGAAGATAGAAAAATTTTAATAAAACTTTGAACAAAGACCTTATACAGAAGGCAAACATGAAATTAATGTCATTTATAAACACAGTTGGGAAATACTAAACATACATGCTATGTCATTATAGATATATATGTTCAGATTTGTGTACATGTATTATGATTTGGTTATAAAGTATTACCTTTTGAAGGCAAATAGTGTTCAGAAGTGGGACATCCATAGGCATAGTATCCTATGGATAGGGCCAGTTCTCATTTGAACTCAGAAATAACTTTGGCAAGTCATTGGACTATGAATCATTTGTTCTCAACTATTGCACTGATAATGGTATGTATAATTGGAAGAAATGGATCGCTGATTATATTGGAATAAAAATGTCTCTCATAGGATCACATATTTGAACATTTGGTCTCCTCCACTAGTCAGCACAGCCTTGCTAGAGGAAGTAAGTCACTTGGGGTAGACTGAGAGCAAAGAGCTTTACCCTGCTTATTTTGCTGGCTTTGAGATGAATGTGACTACTCAGTTTCTTGCTCTGGTGGCTGCTACCATGCCTTCCTACCATTGTGGACTTCCCTTCTAGATTGCAAGTCAAAATAAACTCTGTAAGTTGCCTTTGGTCATGACATTTTGTTCTAGCAACAACAAAAACAAACTATTAACTGGAGAATTTAGTTAATTCTCTGTCTCAAAAAACAACAAAAAAATTTAACCAATTAGCTAGAGGTATGTCTTAGAGGATTTACTTTGCCCTAAGTACTTCCTGTTTTGTTTTGTTTTGTTTTTCTGCTTCCCAGGTACCATGAACTAGTGGCCTGCCCCTCTTTACTCTCTGCAAGACACAATCTTACAGCAAGCTCTGTGACCCTCTGGCTGTAGGGCAGTAAGATGGTTCAGCAGGTAAAGGCACTTGTTGCCTATCCTTAACACTGGAGTTCCATCCCAAGACCTAAATGGTGGAAGGAGAGAACTGATTACTGCAAGTTGTGATCTGACTTTTATACATTGAATAGGAGAATTCACACATGTACACACAAACATATACACATGCACGACCAGAATTCACACATGTACACCAGAAAGACAAAAATTAAGTGGTTTTATAAACAAAAGGATTAAAATCTAAGTAACCTTGAATTGAAAATTTTCCTGTTCAATTAAAGGAACCAGTAAGCTACAGAAGAATAAATTATACAGGGGCAAATTTTATTTGAAGACAATGAGTACTCAAATACAGAATTTGAACACTACAAACCCATAAGAAAGAATAAACAGAAAAATTGATAACATTCATGAAATTCCCAAAGGTAGGGAGCCAATTGTGAATAAATCTTCAAACTATGAAGTTATCAGAAAAATCCAAATTAAATTTACAACTAGATATGAGTGGGTATAAAGTTAACCTATATATTACTATAAAACAAAGAATTCCCTATATTTTAAGTAATGTCTATAATACCAAAAGTTGGTGTTCTGGACTGAATGTTCATATATTGTAACATGAGAGAGAGCTTGTTGGGGTTTTTGTCTTGCCAGTTTCCACAGCTGGCAAGTCCCAAAGCAAATTACCACACAGGGGTCTCCATAAGTTATAAACTTATTGACCTATTAGCTCAGGCTTCATATTAGTTCTTATAACGTATATTAACCCATTATCCTTATCCATGTTAGCCACTTGGCTCAGTACCTTTTTCAGCAGGGCAGGTCACATCCTGCTTTTTCGGTGATCTAGGCAGGACTGGGGAGGAATGGGCTTCCTCCTTCCCAGCATTCTCCTGTTCTCATTGCCTCACCTTTACTTTCTGTCTGGTTGTCCTGCCTATACTTCCTGCCTGGCCAATCAGCGTTTATTTAAAACATGATTGACAGAATACAGACAATTCTCCAGCACCAATATATATTAAAAATTAATATGGGAAAGTTATAAAAAAACAATAAGTAGTGTTTAGAAATAGATTGTTGAGAGGTAATTAAGTACCTGATGGTGATGTCCTTACACAAAATGACATCGAAGAGTTTAGTACCTCTCCCAGAGCACACAAAAGGAAGAAAAGATGGTGACCGCATGTAACAAAGGAGAAGAGTCTCCAAAATAAAACCTACTATTTTAGGCATTTTGATTTTGCAATTCTCAGACTCCAGAACCCATTCTTTCAGTCTATTGCATTTTGTAGTTAATGGTCTGAGCTGATGGACATTCAGCAAATTCCAAGGATATTACATACAGGAAATGCTGACAAGACCAAGAAAAAGAATCACCCAGACTGTTCCTTTTTTTGTTTGTTTGTTTTGCTTTCTTTCTTTCTTTTTTATTATTACTTAAAAAAATACCAATCCAAATTCCCACTCCCTCTCCTCCTCCCAGTCCCCTCCCAACCCTCCAACCCTAAGTGAGTACCATGCACCCTGCCCTATGGAAAGTCCAAGGCTTTCCCTAATACGTCTAGGTTGAGCAAGGTTTACATCCAAAGAGAGTTGGATCCCATGAAGCTGGTAAATGCAGTAGAAACACATCCTACTGTCACTATCAGTGGCCCCTCCAGACTGTTCCTTCTTGCTGACAGCATGTGCATATGCCCTGGCCAGCCATCACTTCCTTCAGGAATTAGACTCATGCTTGCAGCTGTTGAAGCAACCAAACATCCATAGGTTAGCTTCATGCACTTTTTTAAAGAGCTGTAAATAGCATACAATAATGTGAGAGAATGAAGATACATGCAGTGCAGCTACATTCAATAACATTGGTCAGAGTCATAATGAAATGAAGAGGATGGATGCTAAAGTAGCTCATATCATCTGAGTGCTTTATTCAGAATTACAGATTTAGGGGATAAAACAACAACAACAAAAAAGGCTTGACCGACACAAAGGCAATGCACCATTTTTAGGTGATTTTACACAAATATTGTTTTTATAATTTCTAAAGATTTTCTTTTCAAATTGAAAAAATCGCATACTCATTTTTTTAGCATTTCAAATGATTAAAGTAAGGGCTTGCAAGAAGACTCAGTATATGTGGTAGTTTAAAAGAAAATGACTCACAGAAAAGAGTGGTCCTATTAGGAGATGTGACTTCATTGGAATAGACATGACATTTTTAGAGGAAGTGTGTCACTGTGTGGGTAGACTTTAGGTCTCCTAGGCTTAAGCTATGTGCAGTGTGGCATTCAGCTTACTTCCTGTTACCTGCAGATCAGGATGTAGAACTCTCAACTCCTTCTGCAGCACCATGTCTGACACCATGAAGATAATGAATTAAACCTCTGAAACTGAAGCCCAAACTGAATGAAATGTTTTCTTTATAAGAGTTGCCATGGTCATGGTGTCTCTTCACAGCAATAGAAGCCCTAATTAAGACAGTGTGTAGGACCATTTACTGTAGAAGCATGTGGACCAGATTTCTGGTATGTAAACTGTTTTCTTACACCATCTCTTCTTTCAGTTAAAATGCCTGAGCCATACTGAAAATAAAAATAAAAGAGAGAAAAGTGTTTTTTTTTTTTGAGACAGGGTTTCTCTGTAGCTTTGGTGCCTGTCCCAGAACTAGCTCTTGTAGACCAGGCTGGCCTCGAACTCCCAGAGATTCGCCTGCCTCTACCTCCCGAGTGCTGGGATTAAAGGTGTGAGCCACCACCGCCCGGCAAAGAGAGAAAAGTTTAAGAAAGTCTTTTTGAAATTGACTTTTGCAAATCCTGCACTATACATTCCAAATCAATTGAACTCGAAGAACAATTAATTTCTTTCTGAAGAGGACTAGCATCATAAGCAAAGATACACGAGACTGGAAAGAGGTTGGGCATTTAACAGAAATTCCTGGAAGGATAATGAGCCAGTTTTTAACTGCATGTCTGACTCAGGGTAAATGTGAGACACATTTGCAGGTTCTTGTCATTCTGAGTTCCCTGTAATTCTCTGCACTTCTCAGACTCCTTTCAATACATCCCCTTTCATCCATGAGTGGGTCAATGGCAACTTCTGCTATTAGAAACCAAACATACTAACTGATACACAACTGTTACTTTCCTCAGCTGCAGTTTCCATAACAAAATACCACAGAAATTGTGATCTCAACAAGAGAAAAACTCTCTTGTTGTTTAGGGGTTGTTGAGGTGACATTAAGAGAATGAAGAGGTTTGCTTTGTTCTCAGGGATCCTGGCTTTCAGGTGACCTCCATTCCACATGACATCTTTTTGCAGTCACAGACTGAAGAACGGTGTCTTCTATTAAGAGAGAACAAATATGATCACAAGCAGCCTATCCTAATAAATTTATTTACTTTAAATTACTACCAAAAGCCCCAATCTCTGTGTACTTTCACACTGGTGTCTAGAAATTTAATATGTAGAACTTGGTAAAGTATATAAAAGAACATTCAGTTTGTGAAGATTATGTGTTTCATAATGATGATGGAAACAAATTACTAATAGATAAAGAACAATAATACAGATAGTAACAGATAGTAAGGAGAATAAAATAAAACCTTGTTACTAGAAAGGGGCCTTGGATTTCACGTTTCAGGAACATTTTATAATTTATGTCATAATCAGAAATGTTATATGACATAATTAGCAGTAATTAAATATTTATCATATTAATTTAAAACTGTAGATGTTCATAAAAGAATGCGATGGAGAGCAAAGTATGTCCTAAGAATGAGGACAACACAAATTAGATATTTCTCCAAACACATCTCTTTGATTTACAAAAGCACTGGATGTTCTCTGCTTTCAGCAACTGCTATTCAGTAGACTTTTCCCCACGAAGTCTCCAAAGCCTTTGTACTTCTGCACACTTAGATATTGGCCTGATAACTATAAAACATTCTATGTCTGGTTCACAGCACAGCTGTTTCAATGCCTGGCATCCGTTATTTCAAGGTTTTGCAATTTACTTCCCATTTGAGGCATCATGCCTGAACTGCAGACCCACCAACTACATTGAGCATGCACATCACAGAGAGGCTATTTTCTTAGGAAAGCCTGGCTCCAAATGTTTATTTCTGTCTGGCATTACAAAGAATCCTTCCACAATGGCTACATATCCTTCCTACACAACTCAGCTCTTATCTGTGATTGATGCATAATAGATACTATTGTAGCTGCTTCAAATGTTCTTGTTCCTCTTTGTTAGCCTCTATCACACCATGGCTGGAACACAATGAAAAAGCTGCAGCTTGAGAGGCGCTTTGATCTACTTCAGCATCAAGAGGCAGACCCCAAAACAAAGAAGAGAGGATGAGCAGAGGTCTCAGGAAACCAGCCTTGTGTCTGCTCACTCCCCTGCAGAGGATGATACCACCATGGAGCTAAATGTAGAATAAACACAGACAGACAAGTTCATGTGAGGGAGGGGTCAGTGGTCAGTGTGCTGCTTTGAATCATATCAAAGCACTCAGTGTACGTATGGAGGTTGAAAATAAAGCAAAGTTGACAAAAATTAAAATCCCAGCTTTCTTTCATTGAAATTAAATACTATCATGGTCACTGAAAGGACAAGAGTAGTTTCTGTCTTTTGGATCCAAGGCATCATTAAAAATGAAGTTATTTTTGAAAGAACAAGATAGTAAGATGAAAGTAACAATGGTATTTTTTTCTCATTAAAACTAATACATAGAAATTTCTTTTTGCCAGGAGCACCTTAGCTCTTTACATTGTCTGTAGACTTTTGATGGTATGTTTGAAAGATGATACCCTAGGAGTGATTTAAAAATGCAAGTGTATTACTTTGCTGCCAGAATAAGAAATGATAAGTGGGAGAATTCATCTTACTGCTTTCTGTTTAAACTGAAGGACTCCTAATCTTCCAGTCTGATGCGTGAAAAGGCTGGGAGCTTACATAGGGATGTAGAGTGTTATCCACACAATCCTTTAATATATTAATCTTAGTTTGAGCTAGTATTTGTATCCTCAGAGAACTTACATCATGAAAAGATGAGTTAATTGTTTTAAAAATTAACAATGTACCTAAAAGTCTTACATTTTGCAATGATATCAGATATTTTGTAATGACAATATATCTAATTTGTTCAAGCTTTTAAAAAGAATAATATTTCCCTTTATTCAAGATTTTTACATATTTCAGTAAATTATTATATTGTTTCAAGTGGTAAAATGTGTATCATTCACCTTATGCAATGTTCAAATGTCATTTCATGAGTGAAAACCTTAAAAGAGAATTTCCTTCCATTTATGTGCTGTTTTATACTATTTTATAAATCTCTATGGTTTCAAACCTCTACACTACATCACTGTTTTTCATTAAAGTTGTAGCAATTCAAAATATCAAAAATTATTATTTGTTTTCATGATTTTGCATCTTTCTTTATTTATTAGAGAGTTCCTAATTTCAGTTTTGTACCATAGCCCTCCCTCTGTCTACAGGACCTCGCAAACAAGCGTGCATCTAAAGGCAACAAATTTTCAGAACTTCTGCTTGAAAGAGTCTTTATTTTATATTTATTTTAAATAAATAACTCCACAAAGATGTTACTCCAAATTATTATGAGTTACAGAGTTTATAGTGAGTCTGAGAGGAATATATTCTTTGCTCCTCGACTAACCTAGGAGTATTATCTTTGCTCCTCAACTGGTCTAGGAGTATTGTCTTTGTTTCTCGACTGATCTAGGAGTATTATCTTTGCTACTCAAATGGTCTAGGAGTATTTTCTTTGCTACCTGACTGGTCTAGGATTATTGTCTTTGTTCCTCGCTGGTCTAGGAGTAATATCTTTGCTCCTCAACTGGTCTAGGAGTATTTATTGTCTTTGCTACTTGACTGGTCTAGGAGTATTGTCTTTGTTACTCGACTGGTCTAGGAGTATTGTTTTTGCTACTTGATTGGTCTAGGAGTATTGTCTTTGCTACCTGACTGATCTAGAAGCATTGTCTTTGTTATTTGACTGATCTAGGAGTATTATCTTTGCTCCTCTACTGGTCTAACTTCAGGTGTGCTTATCCCCACACTCTGCTCACATCTTCCTCCCTGCAGAAATATCCAGTCTGATTAAATTGCTAGGTCTCACACCCTTTTTTACCAAGATACTCATGTAACTGACAATTCAATGTCTGGGTCAATTGATAGTAGAGTTTCTGAGGTTCTTCTCATGACAGACTTGTTTTCCTTGCTCTTATGTCTGAGAGTTTGTTGGTGGTGGTGGTGGATAATGAGATCATGTAAAAAAAAAACTGGCACTAATGATACTTATAATTAAGAATGGATCTTTTCTTTTGTTATGATTTCAGCATGTGGGACTAAGTTATTGATACCAGCACAGAAAGCAATACTAAGGCCCCATTTAAGAAAAGAAAGAGCAACAATCAATCTATGACTGCTGAGTGAAGAAGAATCAGGGGTTTTTTTTTTTTCAGGAATAAGCACCTTTAATATGCTCTGGAATCCCAAATGATCAACCCTAAACACATGTACACATAAGTACACTGAATGGACTCACTAGGTGTGTGTGTGTGTGTGTGTGTGTGTGTGTGTGTGTGGTATCTACCAATAATAGTCAATGAAGAGGTGAGAATTTCAAGCAGGAGGATGAAGAAGCTCTGGAAGTGGAAGGGGTTAAAATTACCTAACTACAGCACTCTTCCATAAAAATCAAAATAATAAAAACTATTTTGCAAAATAAAGAAAAGTTGTCAGTCTACTGACAAGGAAACAGCAGGCAGGCTCCAAAGAGTCTTCCCAATCAGCCTGAAACTGAAGCAGCCTGAGCTAAGACAGTCTTGATGGAACGAACATTGTACTGGTGCATAGTTCAGGTGGAGCTTGTGATGCATTATAAATTGGGAATTTTCAGCCTCTCCATAATTCTGGCTCATTCTGCAAAGTGCTTATTTCCTCTCTTGTAGTCCAGGTTCATAGGCTCCAAGTTTCTCAGGTACCTTAGGCTATCTAGGGGACTTTCATTTTCCCCAGGCTCTTGAGGCCATACTAAGACAAGTCCTAGAATTCTACACATGTATACTCAAAGAAAGGTCTAACAGATTTGAAGAATTGGAGAAGCTTCCAATTTGTGCTAGGTTTCGGTGTTTGCATCATCAGCGTTTTCCAGTTATTGCTGATGTACCCTGGACTGCAAATGCCTCTTGCAGTCACATGCTTTTACCTGGTGCTTCGACTGGGACTGGTTGCAGAAGATAGTTTTCAACATTTGTTCCCACCTTCACATTAAGTATGTCAACTTTTGTGTCCCACTTGGTATAAGATTGTGTGAGAGTGTTCCTACTTTCCTGGCTCAGAGTTTTTTAGCTACCTGGATGGAAATCCCTAATAGGCAAGATGCCTTTCAGACTCTGGTCTCTTGTAGCTGTTATTTTTTTTCAAAGTCTGACAGTGCCAGGCAAACAATAGGCACAAAGAAGCAGTAATAAGTGGCACCTTCAACTGGTAGAAACCCTAGGTTTATCTGAGTATAGGGACTTTGCCCTACAAAAGGCATAGGCCCTATGTGGGCCTCAGACACTGGGCCATTTGCAGCAGCCACTGTTAGCTCTAGCATTTGAGATTTTTGATGTCTTGACAGGAATTCTTTTGGCAACCAAGGCCTGCCAGTTGTCTCACTGTCTCCATTTGGCCTTCAGAGCTCTCTATTCATCGCTTCTACTTCAACTCCCCTCCTTCTTCTGTCCCTGGTCATCCTAGGAGCTGTTCTGCTGCTTCTGTAGCTTCCTAAATTTTGATGGATCATAGCTATTTGCTTGACTAATGACAGCCATTCATTTTGGATCAATCACTGTCATTGTAGTTTGTGTTTTACATCAGTCAGGACTTGCGTATAGGTAGAGTTTTTTGTTGGGACTGACGATCAGCTCTGTACTGCCAGCCACTCCCAAATAACCACACAGAGATTTAATATTAATTATAAATGATCAGCACAGAGATTAGGCTTGTTTCTAGCTAGCTAGCTCTTACAACTTAAATTAATCATTTCTTTTAATCTATGTGCTGCTCTGAGACTCATTTATTTCACCTACATACTTCCTATCCTGTTCACTCTGCATCTCTTGGTGTTTCATCTGACTCAGCCCTTCTCTCTGACCCAAAAATCCTGCCTACCCACTGGCCAGTCAGCTCTTTATTGACCAATGAGAGTAATACATATTTATAGTGTACGAAGATTGTTCCATAGCACTTGTATCCAGTCAGTCATCCCTCAGACAGAGGTAGTGCCTCTGACCAAGGTGGAAATGGATTGTTGAGACTTGTGACTGCAAAAAGCTAGTTGTAAACAATTTCAAGCAGACCTCTGAATCCATCCTCTAGTGGAGATTTCCCCACTTTACTATAACCTGCCTGTATTAGTCAAGGTTCACTAGAGAAACAGAACTCATAGAAAGAATATGTAGATTAGAATGATTAATAAGATGTGGTCCAGCTAGTCCAACAATGCCTTCATATCAGTGAAAGGTTCAAGAACCCAGTGTCAGTCAACAAGGTTGGATGTCTCTGCTGATCTTCAGTACACACCAGAATCCTAAAGAAGTAGGCTCTAATAGCAGTGAAGGAATGGACTTGGCTAGTGAGGGTGAGAACAAGCAGGCAATGACAGCTAGCTTCCTCTTCCATGTCCTTTCTATAGACTGAAGGTGAGGCTCAAATCAGAGGAAAGTCATCTTACTCAAAAGACCTGGATTAAAGGTGTACCTTCACAGTCAAAGATCCGGGTTAGAAGTGGCACTTCCTACTTCAGATGATTTAGAGAAAAAATTAAGAAAATTTTTAAGAAAAATTCCTTACTGGGGTACCAAATCATTTGGGTTTTAGTTAATTCCAGATATGTTCATGTTGACAACTATCACATCATCTATCTCAGTTACCCACCAGTGTTTCAGAAAGTATAGTGATTTGTAATTTTTTCTTGTTGTTCTGTTATTACAAAGACTTTATCAAACTGTCACCACACAGGGACACAGAAACTAGGGTGACTTGAATCCATGTTTCTAGTTCACAGTCACTAATATTTGGATTCATAATAAACTTATTCTTACCCCCTGACCCCATCCACCACCCCCCAAAAAAACCCAGTCGTAGCTGGGACTATGTCTTCAGAGGCAGGACAATTGCTATGACATGTAGAATGTGGAAGACAGTAGATGCAGGGATGAAGGTGATCCAGCAGGCTCTTTGAGTGACATTGGTTTTGGTCCATGTAGCAAAGAAAACACAAGAGAGCCCTATAGCTAATTAAGGAGTCAAATTACACCATTCCCAATTCTTCATTCATAGGAGAATAAATCAGAAGTGCTTATAGACTTGAAAAACTTACATAAAACTAACAGTAATTGAAACAATTCAACAAAGCTTTATGTCAGTCTAGTATTTAGAGAGAGGTGGGTCCCCCTGCTCTGTCTCATGAACAGTGGTAGGGAGTTTTATGTCTTGTTCTGACTCTCAGGGCTGTGATTAATGATTTGCGCTTAAAGAGGATGGCTTCTTAACCCCATTCTAGCATTTCCTGATCATTTCAAAAGCTTCAGTTGAGATCCTTAATGAGAGTTTTGTGATTTTTCCAAGGATCAGAGGTTTTAACTTCTATCCTGTTGTAAACTTAATCTAAACTTTTAAAAACCTCAATGCAAAACTATAAGATTTTTATTATTTTTAATTGTATGTGTATGTGTTTCTGTATGTGGGTATGTGGCCATGAGGTCTGGAATCCTCCTGGGGCTGGAATTACATACAATTGAGAGCTGCTAACCGTGGGTGCTGGGAAGAGAACTTGGTCTTCTGCAAGAGCAAAATACATGCTCTGAACTACTGAACTCTCCCTTCAGCCCCCAAATATCAAAGATTTAAACCCCGACACTTCAGAATTCATCTGTGTCTCAATTCAGGGCCTTTACAGAAATGATTAAATTAAAATGAGGTTATTTAGAAGGGGCTCCAATTCAATCTGTCCCACAGAAAGAACACCACGTGGCAACAATCTCAGCCAGGGAGGCAGAACTCAAAAGAAAGCAAACCTCAACAGACTTGAGTCTTGGTTTTCCTGCATGCATAACATGAAAGAAGAAATTGCTGTGATTTATGCCACTCATCGATATAGCATTCTTTCTTCCTCAGAAATGGGTATTGTTTGTATCTTGAGATGCAAGAGGCTCACTTTTTGAAGGCAGTTGAGTTTTATGCCTCCCCTTCCCTAGAAGATAAGGATTTTTCAGATGGACACTTGGGCTGAAGAGTCTCCTTGCCACCCTGACAGTGGAGGTTTGTGTACTACAGGATAGACGAGTCCAGGATAATGGGAAGGCATCAAGAATACCCCCTTAGTGGTATAAAATCACCACCATAACCACCAAAGAAATCACAAGGCAGGATAATGCATACTTTTAATCCAACACTTATTAGGTAGAGGTAAGAGGATCTCTGTAGGCTTGAAGCCTGCTTGGGCTACATAGCAAGTTCTAAGCCAAAGTCTACCCTGTTTCAAAACAAAGAATGCAACAAATCTTCTTTTCTCTCAACCTACAGACTTCCTTATGAACACTAGATGGAGGTTGAGGAAGAGTCACTGAGTCATGACCAAAATTTACCCTATGCTCAGGAATTGGAAACTGTTGTGTTAGTTCAGGAATCTGACAAATAACTGAATAAAGATTTAAATAAACATCATTTTAAAAGGAGGTTGAGCATCTCTATAAAAACTTCTCTGCGGAAGTTATCCAAATGGTGAATAAACACAAGAAGACACTCTTGACATAATTATTCAGCAGAAAAATGCAAACCAAAACCAGGGGCTACTACTTCTTATAAATAATTGGCTAGAATAAGAAAAGTCCCCAAAATACTAAATATTATTTAGAATATCAAGAAGTAAGAACCCTCTCACACATTACTGAGGATAACATAAAACACTATATCTGCTTGGAAAATGCTGTCAGTTACTCAAGTTACTAAATATGAACTTATTAGATAACTTGGGAATTCTACTTTTAGCTATATACCCTAGAGAATGAGAACACACGGACATACAGAAATAAGATCAGAAGTAAAACTCAAAGCAATTTAGTGAAGGACAGTGTGTCTTAATAACAAACATGGAAGGTAGCCTGCATTCCCCAGGAGAGTTATTTTAGCAAGAATGTTACATGACCACATATTTTTTATTATACTTATTTTACAAAAAGGAACTTGGTTTGTAAAGGAATAAATGGTTTGGGAAAGGGGACCATTGGTATCAACAGGACCAGTGTCACAGGTTTTATATTGACTGGTCATTATTTGGATTTAGATAGAAATTATGGCTGTGTGTTAAAAGTTTTTAAGACCTTTTGGCAATTTATTGTCTATAATAATCTAGACTTTAATGTCTAGAACACATTAAAGAAAATGAAACCATAAAACAAGTCTCAGTTTAGAACCTTGACGCTTATGCTAGTATCACTGAACATTCCAGAACAAGGAAAGAGCTCTACGAATTATCTTATCTGCAGGGCATCTCTGATGCACTTCTGAGGTCTTCTATCACCTTTCAAATTGGAAAAACATTTCCAGGAAGGAGACACAGCACCAAAACTACCAAGCAAATTAGGTATTAAATGTATCACTCAATTAAAGAATTTGAACATTTTGTTGATAATGTTTTTTTTGTGCAAGTCTGTATTGAAAGTCTAATGCTGTCACACATGAAGGCAATCAAATTATAAAATGTTACTATTGTCTCTAAAAAATTACTCTTACAAAAAAAGCTAGCACACATTATAAATTTTATGCTAACATTGTAAAGTTCAAGGCAAAGCCAAAGTTATACCTTGGATTTTTCTCTTGTTACTGTTTTATTCCACAGGGCTAAGAGATAAATATGCATGCTTCACAAGGTCGGCTGCGGCACATAAACAACATTTTGTTTCCAAGACCTTGGAGCATTTCTTAAGAACGTATTCCCGTGTCGACCGTTACCTATCATCATATGGGCTGTCAGTTTCACCATCTGTGAAATGGAATTTGTTTTTTATGGCTGTTCATGGTGTCACTTACCAGTTTTCTCCCTTTTCAGATGCTGTAGAATTGCTTTTTTCTTTGGGCTGGTTCCACTTCTCTCACCTCGTCCATGAAGTAATTCCTCCTGCTACAGGAGGGATGGGACTGGATTCTGTTCAGGCACAGAACAGCAGCAACAACCCATGGAAAATTGCAGCAATAGATCTGAGCTTCATCTAAAAGGTGTAATTATACATTAAATGACCCAGTTTATGCTGGACTTCTGCAGCACATAGCTATAATTAATCAAGATGGCTAAGTGTAAAAATATTAAGTGCTAGGATAAGCATCCTCTGCCTTTTTCCCTTCCACTAAACCAGAAAACAAATATCATAGAATTATGAAAAAATATATATAAATGTTCAAATGACAGAACATTTTGAAACATTGCTTTTTTTAAGGAAATTTTTGAGAACCAGAGGCTGTTGGTCAAATTGTTTCCACAGAAAAGAGAATAATGAGTATGATGCTCGTCTCTCTCTTTATTCACTTTTTATTTTATTTTTTTAATTTATTTATTTATTAAAGAATCTGCCTCCTCCCCGCCACCGCCTCCCATTTCCCTCCCCCTCCCCCCCAATCAAGTCCCCCTCCCTCATCAGCCCGAAGAGCAACCAGGGTTCCCTGACCTGTGGGAAGTCCAAGGACCACCCACCTCCATCCAGGTCTAGTAAGGTGAGCATCCAAACTGCCTAGGCTCCCCCAAAGCCAGGACGTGCAGTAGGATCAAAAACCCATTGCCATTGTTCTTGAGTTCTCAGTAGTCCTCATTGTCCACTATGTTCAGCGATTCCGGTTTTATCCCATGCTTTTTCAGACCCGGGCCAGCTGAGCTTGGTGAGTTCCCGATAGAACATCCCCATTAAAATGGCAATTCTACCAAAAGCAATCTATAGATTTATTCACTTTTTAAAATACAAATAACCCTTCAGAAATTTGGCTCCTGGGACCACAAGATAAATCAGTGAGTGGATGAATGTGACTCCAGTCACACCTGGCAATCAGAGTTGCTGTGGATTCAGGCCTGGGTACAGGAGAATATAGTGTACATTTTGTTGAAAATTCCTTTCTAAGGGGAGATGTAAGAGACTTCTACGCTTCCTCCTAAATTCCCACTGAGAGACTGAGGCACGATTCCACAGAAGTTCACACGGGTAAACCAGATTCAGTTTGTTGGACTTTGACAGAGCATAGGTAAGGTGTTACTTACAAGAGTGTGGGTGCTTCCCTTCAAACGGCCCCACAGGAAGGCCTTTACCCAGCAGGATTGATGGTTTTCCACAACCTTGCGGAAAGTCCCTTCCCCTAGTTTTCCCCAGCCTCTACACTCTAGCCCCTCCCCAAGGTCATGTGCAGTAGGGTACTTGCAACAAACAGGTGGTGCACAGCAGCTGTACCCTCAGGTGGGGGTTCATTGACAGTTCTTTCCCCTTTATGAGGGAATGGAGGCTGACAAGCCCAACTGGGATGATCTTTTGCGAATGGCAAACAACTGAATTCCCCGAGGTGGCGACTGTTTGTATCAGAGGATAGTAATGTGTCTAACAATCCCCCACTCTTAGAGGTTTTTACTTCCGGCCATCAGAACTCAGATTGCGAGCCTCCCCGGCAGACACTTCACTAACTGAGCCATTTTTCTCAGCCCTTGAAATGGGCTTTATCTATGAGTTTAAAAATAAAACAGAGAAAACATTTTACTGTGTTCAAGAGAAGTAGATAAGAGGAATAAAGTAGAGAAGTGGGCAAGAAACTTTGGGAAATTTCTGCTTAGTCATTCCTTCATGAAAAGCTAACTGATTGAATATGTTTCCGCTACACTAGAGCTTACACAGTTGGAAGAAAATTACATATGCAAAAGAATCCAGAAAAAGCAATACACTTTCCAAGATTAAATGCATCTCATTCTAAGCATAGATAGATTCCAAAAATTAGCACTATACTGGAAGAATTTTAGGTCCTAAACTGAAAAGAAGTTTTGTTCATCAAACTTCCACAGGTCAGCCACTGTCTTACCTGGCCTGGCCTCGTGTCTGTAAACACAAAAATGAAAAATACTGAAGGACAAGCAAAACAGAAAACTCTAATTCATTATAGTGAATAAATTATCAGTAGAACAGAGAGAAACAGACACTAACTGCTTAGCCTGGAGGAGGCAGAAAGGCA
This sequence comes from Microtus pennsylvanicus, assembly GCF_037038515.1. Classification (NCBI taxonomy): domain Eukaryota; kingdom Metazoa; phylum Chordata; class Mammalia; order Rodentia; family Cricetidae; genus Microtus; species Microtus pennsylvanicus. Next base: position 133,913,747 of record NC_134582.1, read on the forward strand.
GGGCAGCAGGCAGCCGCACTGGGAAGTGGCATTTGACACTGGAATAGTTGTCTCTAGGTGGGATGGGAAGAGGTGGGAATTTTAAGGTCACTCGTCACCATTTGGAAGTGCTTAATATCACATCAAACACATTTACAATGTGCCTGGCCCTGATATTGAAGTTTACTTTATGGTTCAGGAATAATGCTATTAACTAAGCTACATTTGACAAGATGCTAGACTGCTACATTTTATGGATATGGGATTAAATATTTTATCAATTTGATTTTACGGATTTTTCATCCAGTTAATACAATGTTGTAGCATTCAGTTTTCGGTCACTGACAAAAGTACCTAAGATAAAAAAGAAAGGGTTTTTTGGGCTCACTGTTGTGGTCGTTCCAGTCCATGGTTGGCTAAGCTGTGGTGAGACAGCACTTGACTGCAGACCTGGTTAGCAGAGGAAGTTTATTCCTCATGTGGTGGGGACGTAAAAGTGAAGGACAGGAAGGGTTCGGGGTAGCTTGAGCCACTTCTGGAGCATACCCACTAAAACCCTACTTCCTCTCATGAGAGTTCACTCTCAAAGTGAACCAAATAGTACCACATGCTGACTACCAAGACTTTGATATAGGCTCTTTGGGGACATAACCAACTGGGAAAAGTGCATTTTCTCCAATGGTCTCATGTTTTCTTAAACTTCTGGAAAACTTAATCTCCAACCACAATTTCTGTGGTATCTACAGGAAAATGTCTGGTGGAAAGGCATTCTAGCCACAGAATTCGACTTAAGCACAGACTCTGGAATGGTCTATATTTTAACAGGAAAGGATCCTAGTCCCACTAGGCTAAGTAGCTTATACAAATAGAAATGTATTTCCCACAGTCCAGGAGAATGCTAAGTCCACAATGAAGACACTGGCAGATCCGCTTCATACGTGGCTGTCCTCTCTTGCTCTGTCCTCACACAGTGGGGCACTGAAGATGTTTGCTCTCTAGCCCCAGAGGTTGTACCCTTGTGAAGAAACAGCTGCCAAAACTCCACCTCTAGCACCATCACACTGAGGTTTATTGAATGCCACTGCGTGGGTTTTGTAAGAGCAGAAACACTCATTTTTGTAGCAGTTGCTTTTATGTCGCTGTGAACAGATTCCCAAGCAGAAACAGCCTAAGGAAAAAAGATTTTGTCTTAGCACATGTATCCAGAAGGTGTTCGTTCACCATGGTGGTGAAGACTTGGCAGAATGCTCACTTCATGCTGGAGGAAGTATGTTTGAGGCTGTTGTCTGGTGAACAGGAAGCAGAGAGACTGAGACAGGAAGTAGAAGCCTAGTGTCATTGCTGAAAGCCTGCCTTTACTGAACTACTTCTACCAATGAGGCCCCATCATTTGAAAGTTTTATTGTCTCCCAAATAGCATCCATACCTGGGGACTAAGCATTCCTAATACAAGTCTGTGGCAGTCTAGATTCAAAAGAAAACAACTGTGTACCGTAAGTAATAAAATAGTTGATTAACCTTTTATAAACACACACATTTCCATATTTGAATGACATTCTCTCTACCCTGTAGTCAAGTCAGCAAAAAGTCTGCATAATGGGCCACTCTGAGACTCTATTTCCCTCTGAGCCTTTAATTATAGGTAAAACCCTGTTGCCTTCAGTTTTGTTTTCTTATTCATAACATAAAGAATGAACTGCAGTGCTATAAATATGGTGACTTTGAGGTTTCACATGGAGGTGTAATGCATTATGGCAGCTGCAATAACCCAGTGCTTTTATCTGGTATTTTCCTTTGAATCCAAGAACAGAAAATGTTCTTAAAATGTTTTATTTACCAAGCCAACATTAAGACAAGAAAAGATGGAAGAGACCCTTTTTTTCTTTGCTTTTGGAATTCATCAAATGATGCATCTTCCTTTAGCACCCAGCACTTGAGAACGTTTGATTTTCTTTGTGAATCGTAAGATGCAAAAATCATACCGTGATTGGTGTGATACATCATACATACTCAGACCAGACTATGAGGATCATGCAAATGACCTTCCTGCAAGTATGGAGTGTCCACAGTTTCCTAGGTATTTGGGTTCAGAAAAGATGGCTGGTGGGGAGTGGAGTGGACAGATGGCTCAGCAATTAAGAGCACTTGTTGCTCTTGCAGAGATCTGGGGTTTAGATTCTCAGGACCTATATGGTGCTCACAAACATTTGTAGTAACTCCAGTTCCAGGGGATCTAAGACCTTCTTCTGACCTCTTCAGACACCAGGCATGAATGCGATACACATGCATAAATGTAGTCAATCCTTCAAACACATAAAATAAAATAAATATTTTATAAAATAATTTTAAAAGATTGCTGATGGTCCAAACATGAAAGTAAGTAATTAAAAAACACAAAAAAACAAAACAAAACAAAAAAAATCAACAGAGGCAGACAATTTTAAATGCCAAATAAGATAAGTATTAAATCTGAAAAAGTCATGATTGAAAATCATGTTTTTTTGATTTCCATTAGCAGCAATGTTTGCCACACACTGAGCTTTCATAGTTCCACATTAGCAGCCCTCAAAAAGAGTAATAACAGCTGTGCTGTCTCATTTTGATATGGCTGTTCCTGTAAAGAACTTGATTCTTTCATTGTGCTTTTTAAAGATTCATTTAGGTTTTTGTTATGAAGTCAAAATTATGTTCTTAAAATACTAGAATGAGAAATTATATCTCTGTTCCTGTGATGTGGGAGTCCCCTCTCTATGCTATGATTACCATTAATGAATAGAGAAACTGCCTTGACCTGTTGAGTGGGAGAACTGATGTAGGCAGGGAGGACAGGACTAAATGCTGGGAGAAAGAAGGGCAGAGTCAGAGGGATGCAATGGAGCCTCCAGAGATACTGGCTATGACCTCATGGTGAGATACAAATTAATAGAAATGGGTTCAATTAAGATGTAAGAGTTAGCCAATAAAAAGCTAGAGCTAATGGGACAAGCAGTGATTTAATTAATATAGTTTCTGTGTGGTTGTTTTGGTTCTGGGAGGCTGGGACAAACAAGCAGCCTCCTACATTCTTGAACGCCAAGTAGCCAGCAAGTCTTTATTCCTCCGAAACATCTGTTTACCCTGCCTTTCCCACTTCTTACTCTCTCCCAAAGAACCATCACCATTGATATGATAAAGATTTGTGTTAAAAGTTTCTAAGAGCATTTTAAATTCTTATCCTAATAGACACAGAGAATTGTATCTCTCACCCCTCATCAAAGATACTTCTTTTTGCATCAGAAAGACAGATCATTACAGAAAGTCACAATGGGTCAAAATGAAGAGATCAACAGATCATGGGTTGCTGATCCACAATGAGTACATTTGCAATACAACTTCTATGTCTAAGGCTCAAGGAACATCTTATAAGAGACAAAGAAAAGTAAAAACTAGAGGATCAGGACATCTTTCTAAAAAAGAAGGAGAAGAAGAAGAAGAAGAAGAAGAAGAAGAAGAAGAAGAAGAAGAGGAGGAGGAGGAGGAGGAGGAGGAGGAGGAGGAGGAGGAGGAGGAGGAGGAGGAGGAGGAGGAGGAAAAAGAAGAAAAGAAGAAAGACACCAACTAAATATGTAGATCTTGGTTGTATGATGAAAATACATTGTATAAAATAATTAATAAAAATATTGTTTTATTTTTTTAATTGGGGTTAAAATTAAAATAAAAGTTTAATGTTTACATTAAATAATTAGGTTAAAAAGTTTGGAACTCAGCATCATTTGTAGGAGACTGGAAGACACTTTTGTAATTGATAGAGATGAATTACAGAAGCAGAGTTCTTGAGAAGCAGGACACAGAGATTAAGTGGGTTTTTGTTCCAGTCCTCCTCTCTCTAAGTCTCTTCTCTGAGAAGGAGCTATGCTTCCAGCTTTCTGTGTGACTGTCATGGCTGCTGTTTGTACAATAAAAATCAAAAGGATATGGACAAAATTAGAAGTATAGTCCAGGAAATTCATAGCACCTTAAAATTTACTCACAGAAATGTGTGAATTTTATCACTATTTTTTATTCTGGAAATGAGGAAATGGCACCTATAGACACTTATAAGGCCTCCAATCTGTTAATTCTCTTTTTTAGGGATAAACACTTTGAAATAATTACACAATAAATTTGATCACTTTTACTACCTAGAAATAATCAGTATAGTTTAGCTTAAATGATATTATACATATATCAAATGAAAGTAATACTTATATACCAGGACAGAGTCAAATTTATAAATCAAAGTAAAATATTTCTGTATTTCTTTAGGATAGCTTGCATACAAATTGAAACACCATCAGGAAGATTTATTTATTGATTTGTGTTATTGATTGAGCTCTCCTTGTGTTTGAAGCCAACAATAATCAAATTTCTTGTCACAACGCATGCAGAGAGCTCCTTCTCCTGAATCTCATGATTATGACAACACTCAACACAGCGCATCTCCCTCTATTTTGAAATTACTCACTGAACTGCTTCTGCATGTGACTGGAGTGATTTCCAGAGTTTGTGTAGCAATAGCCTCACACAAATGGCTCAATCATGTTGTATAAAAGTGGAAAATGTGGCCCACATAGAGGCCTTCAGTACTCAATTTACAGAGTAGTAAGGAATTCATCCCTTGTGTAATGGTCTGTCCTGTCACCTGGGTATTCTGTCCCTTTAAGAAACAAGTGCTGCCCACCCTCCACCCCCACACCCCATCTTCTACTGGGGCTAGTAGATCTTCCTCCAGCCTGTTCTTCCTCTGTCCCTCTTCTGAAGATGGGGCTGGTGTTTTCTCTCTCCCTCTCTCCTCCCCCCTCTCTCTACCTCTCTCTCAGCATCTCCCTTCCTACATTGTGCATGATTGCTCTCACTCATGCTCAAGTCCATTTCTTCACTGGCATTAAAGTCTACTTCTGGATTCTGGAACATACTGAAAACCAGCTGAGATTTCCAGACTCATGGACTGAACATCTACTGAATTCTTAGACTTTCCATTGTTTGAGAGCCATTGTTGTACTACCTGCTTTACCTGTACGCTATTCTAGTAAATCTCCTTCACACACACACAATTTTATTTCTTTAGAAAACCCTGACTAATACAGTCTCAAAGCAGGTTCTATATCCTATGTGACTTGAAATCAATTCTAAACATTCTGATTGTTTAGGAGACAGGATTGCCTTTGAATCTTAAAAGGGGTTATTTAGTGATTATATTAAATAATTTTTATTGTGCAATTATGAGGTCTGAAGTTATCTACTTAAAAATTACTAAATCTTTTGCTGGAGCACCTACAACATAAAAGAAGTGATCTTAGGAATATCTAGTAACAAATAAATCTGATGTACTATATAACCTCAAGGTGATGATTCAGAAATAGGATTGAAGATTAGAGCACGGCTATGTGTTTTTGAATCTATAAACTCTGGTAAATAATAGAGAATTGCTGTGTGAGCTCCTATATTTCCTTCAGCATTTAAGATACCAGCCAACTTGGTCATAGTCTCTTAAACTCTAATTGCATCTGCAAAGCCTGTACTTGCTCTCTTACTTCCAGCTGCTAGACTCTTCCCATTCCCCATTTGTTCAGAGGACTGTGATCTGTGAGTCTCCCCTAAATAAATAACCCTTTATTATACATAATTCTGAACTACTATGGGATTATTTTGCAACTTCCGTCATCATCTGATGCCTGAACATGGGGACTAGTTCACACATTTTAGGAACAGTCCACCAGCCATGTGGTGCATTGGGCAAAAGTTCTCCTACCCCCGGCTCTAGCCAGCCCTCAGATGCAGCAACCTGCTTTTCAGTGCTCCCTGGCTTTCGATCCACATGCTGCCTCTCTGTGTGTTACATGCCAGCCCACACACTGCTGCCTATGATCACTGTGGTACACACAGTCTGCAACTTACACTGATAGAAAACTTTGGGTTTTCTCTTTTTCCTGGGCCCCAACACTTAGAATCATTTGATCACCTTAATAACTG